>NC_046318.1:47783565-48532732 GCF_009819535.1 Lacerta agilis | reverse complement strand
GCTACACTCCACTGTTTGTTATATTTGAAGTTGTAGTAACATAAACCATCTTAAATTTTACTTTGGTTAGCAAAAGTACTTACTGAAAGTAGATTATGAGTGTTCCTATTGTGTAATCAAGAGCGAAAAAGCACAGACTAGCCACTCATAACTATCCAAAATTTCACAAAGTTATGAGTCTGTAGACAAAATTACCATACCATAGTTTTAAAACGATGTGACACCTTGGATTTGTTTGGGACCATCAAGAGTTTGGTTCCCTAGCTCTGGCTATATGGCATAAGAGAGTTCTACAAGATGCTTTCCTATTAGCTGACTAAAATGAGCTGCAACCTAGAAAAGCTTCTAGCTGAAATTAATGGTTGACTGCAAGATAAACGGTTTCTATGGTACTAGTACAGTGTAAACAACAAAAACCCCACTTTGTTTTACCTGATTGCTCCTGAAATGTAATCTTGTCCTTATGTGACCTACTATGTTTTGGTAGAAAGTACAGTATTTCTTTTCAAGTTTGTTTCCTATGAAATTGATGGGAAAGGGACAATTTTTGAGTGGAAAGTTTAGCATCGTGAAATTTAAAATCCCAAGCGGTATATAAACATTAAAAGAAACTTTGGACTGCTAATCCTAGGAAATGAGTTTTATGGATTGAATTCAACAAGGCTTCAGAAATGGTTCCATCTGCTGCCTAGCAGCTGGTGAAAGGATAAATTTAATTCATTAATTCATTTGGAAAAAAGGATCCAAGTAGTAAAGACTTCATTGCTCATAATGCATATAGGTGGAAATCAGAACTGAAATTTGGCATAATAGATCATCTTTGATAATGAGCAATATTTTTGTCACTATTTTTCCAACAATCCTGAAAATGTATCTAACATGTTTTGAATTATGTGAACCACTATTTTCATTTTTAAGAATTAATTGTAGTTATAAGAGTATAGTTTTCTTTCTAAACGTAGCAGTTTGTGTCTTAAGGTTTATATTCCATTTCCTTGTCTTGTAACTTTGTTTTATATAACTTTGAAAGTCTGCTGTTGCTCTCTGAAACACATCTTAGGTTCATTCTGCCAGTAAGACACATAAGCTGTTATCCCTATCTATTCAAAGTGATGAATTCCATTTAGCACTCAAGATGAAGACTTAATATAATATAAAAGTTTAAAAGTCAGCTTTCACCCAGAAGCTGAATGCTAGCAAAGGGTGTGTGTGTGTGTGTCTAATTTTCACTGTGGTTAAAAAAAGAGACTTCTTTCCTATCTGCACCTATCTACTATATAAAGTTGTGCAGGAGTTAGACATTACAGTCTAGTGACATTTTAATGAAACTTACTGATTTAAGTAAGAATCCCATCTATTTAATAAAATTAAATGGGGGGGAGAGATATTAAAGTTTGCATGTATTTTCCTGTCTTTCCTTAGATCTATTTTTTTTTATCCAGGAGTGAATGAAAAGTTATCCAAACATGGGGGGGGGGTGCAACCATAAAGAATTGCCTGGTTTTATTTACCATTCTTATTTTTTAGCCATATGAGTATAAGTAAATGAGATGATCATTAGTTGCTGACCAACGTACTGAGTGACAAAGTTTAGTCGCTAAAGCAATTATAATACAAGCCAGGTTGAGCATGCAAAATGTGTGCATTTGCGAGTGTTTCTGCCTCAGATGATGATTTCATGAATGATATTTGGCTTTCCCCTGTTCCCTCTGTAGCCCATAGCTCACTGTGGTGGGTTTCTTGGATTTACTATAAAGGTTCTGTTCGCACCCTGTGGGTTGGGTTAAGAATTAGGATTTATGCATTTACTTCTACTGCTGCATTGTTTATACAGCTTTGGTTTAGTTTTGATCCCTTTTTTTGCCTTTGAGGCTCTTCCACAGTGTCAGCTGCTGACTGATAGTAGGAGAACGGCCTCGTGGTGTGAATGAAAGGGACCTAGCGGTTGGTAAACAGAGATAAGGAATAAATAGAGCACAGGCAAAAGGAGATAGTTCTGTGAGAGCCCAGATTGCCGCCAGTCTGTTCAAGTGAGATGCAGTGCCTGTCCTTTTCCCAGATTAAATTAGTGTGCGAAATCTCCAGTGACCTCCTCCCCTTCTCCCCATACTCTTTAGCCAAGCTGAACAGCCTCTGCTGTAAAGTATTCATTTTATCCAGGGACAAGTTGGACAATAGAACTCTCCCTGATACTTATGGACAGCTGTCGTCATTCAGAGGGCTTTTCAGCATTTTCATTTTTCATAGGAGTTAAAAGGGTTTATGCCTTGTAACTGAAGAGAGGGTAGAAATACAGAGATGCCAACTCTGAGGTTGCCTGGAAAGATGGGAGGTGGGGGTGGAAATACACCTTTGCCAACCTGTGAAAAAGCTGCTCATCTTGTAGTTTTGCTGTTTCTTAAAGGGATTTTAGGATGATAATGTGGTTACACTGAAGCATGAACTGGATGGAGGAAATAATAATAAAGTGCAGGAACATGCAGGGTTTCCAAAAGTTATTGCAATTATTAAAGGTCACCAGTGCAAACCTTACAGAGTGTCCCATCTCATTCTTCCTCATTTTTTTTTTTTGCATTTAAATCTGCTGCCTTTTTCATTCAACAAACTCCCAAGAAACATTAAAGCCTCATGAGATACCTCTGTGGTCTCATTTTTTGTGTGTGATTTACTGCAAATATATTCAGCATCTGACTGATTAAATAGACCTTCGGCAACCTTGAGGGTCACTGTGTAGAGTATGTACATAGAAAATGCATCAGCCCATTGTACCCTGGCAGCTAATGAGATTGGTCGTTAAGTAAATGACACAAAGCCTACAAAAAAAGCTTAGCAGCTCACTAGAGTATCACAGAGTGTCCCTGCACACCACACAACGACACAAACACTGGACTAACCTAGCCCACCCCTGCTTTATTCTACATCACTGCTTCCCTGATGTCAGCGCGAGAGGCAGAACAAAGGCTAAAAGGCACACGGTAAGTCAGTCTGACAATTATGCCCTGGGGGAAAGGAGAGCAAATCTTAGCCTAACCATAGCTTGAAAGTCCGTTTTGGACAAGTAGGTCATAATGAAGGGATTGCTTTTGTGCCACTTCCGAACAGGGGCGGGGGGGGGGTGTCTGTGGAATCAGTGCCTTTTTCTCTGTGTGTCATCTTTACAAAAGTTTTGAATTTCTAAAGTAAAGCAGAATGGAATGCTCAGTGAACTTAATGTTGCTGTGACTTAAGAGGATGCTGTGGGAAGAAATGCATTCTTTGACAGATCTGAATACAGTAAGCACTATCACCAACTTTATAAGAATCCACTATTTTTCTAGCTTTTTGCAGGACCAAAATCTTTTAAAGATACACTATAGAAATAACTGTGTATTAATTTCAGATTTCAACCGCCTTCTCAGCTGCTTGTTCCCTTGAATAAATGGCATGACATTTAGAATGATGTGTACCAAAATGAAGCTTTTTATCATTTTGGATGTTCAGACACAGTATTAAATCATGATGTATTTTGCTCTTAGTTGCCCACTTGCTTTTGCTGAAAATAAAGATGTGAAGATGTATTGATTGCAAGCATAACACCAGTAGCTGTTTTGTTTTTGTTTTGGTCCTTAAAAAAATACATACAGAGGAAAATAGCTGTGGTTGTCTGTTTATGTGATGTGTATGTACATTAGTGATGACTGAGTTTAGCAGATCAAAGAATCCCTTTCATACACTTCTCTTTTTTTATTCTGGAAAAAAAAATGGCAACAGGAAGTTGCAATGAAGTCTTACTTATGCACCTTAGATATTTTCTGCTACTTTTACCTCCACATGTAGTTACAAGTGTCAGGGAGGGTATTATGTGGCAAGTTATAGTTACAGGATATTTGAGGTGAGTCTCATATTTTCTTCTAAAGTTACTAAACTATGTTGATAACAGTGAAAATCAGATAATACATTTTCCTTTGATAAACATGTTAAAATATACAGACCGGAGTGTTGTTTTTGCATTATTATGTTCCACAATCTTCCTTTCATAATTTAGAAGCTACTACATTTTGGAAAACAAATTGCTCATGTGATTTATAAAACTAAGTAAGAAGAATCAGATTATTTATGCAAACTTTTCTCACTCAGCAAAGGTTTCCTAAATTGTAATGCATTTACTTGGTCACTCATTTCAGCCAAACTTACCTGCAACTATTTACAGTACAGGCACTGGACATTCTAACCTAAAACTGCAATCCAGACTGCAGTGAAGTTAACAATAATTTTGACATAGATAACAGAACACACACAAAAGGTGTAATTTGTGTGTGACATTTGTCACAAACCAGTTGCTGTAAGTTTATATTCTCTAAAGAACATTTTAAAAGTTAAATTGTAAACAGTGTTAAAAGCATGATTAGCAATCTGTACATGCCTAGTACCAGGTTGTTCATCTACAACTGTGCTTTACACCTTCAATTTTTTTCTGCTTGGACAGCTGAATGAGAAGTGTGTGAACACTTGATAATTATGATTTTACCATATGTTCTTGGAAGTGTGTATCCCAGTAACATATATGTTTGTTTAATTCCCTAAAACATGGAATACAACTGTTTATTTTATTTAGTAACAGCTATCTTGAGAAAGCAAAAGTATCTGGTAAGCAATACTAAATTCACTACAGAACATGAAGTATCAGCTAGAGTTTTATTTTGAACTTTCCTAATTAACATTAATGCGTAATTCAATTTTCTCTGCAAGGTGATGTTCTTACCTATAGACGTAATCTTTTTTCATTAGGAATTTTCATAGAATCATCAAGTGGTTCTTACTGTATTGCTTTTGCATTGTAGGCACTTTTAAACAATGGTGTTTACATTAATTAAGTTTAGGCACCTGTAAGTTACCCAGCCGCTTTTCATGGTCATGTGTTGGTTAAACTTCTTGTCATCTAGAAAAATCATGCATACCAGACCCTTATGATAGCATTTTAAAAGTCTAATGATTTCCATAAGATCATCACTTTCCCACCCCAAAAGCATGTCCCCTTCCAAAAGACAGATAAACAGAAAACCGTTCCTGCATGGGTTTTAAGACTGGCCATCATTATATCACTTTTCATCTGGGACAAGGCATAGTGCTGAAAAACTACTGTGGCAGGAAGATGGCCCACCATGGCTAATACAATCCAGCAGTGCCAGCTCACATCAGCATATATTTTTATTTCCTAACTCTGTGAGTTTGCTTTATTGGGTCATCCCAACACTGAGATTTTCCCTATTTTAATTTCAGAAGCCTGAAGCTGACAAGTGCTTCGTAATTTTATCCAAAACAGTCTTTTTCATGACAGTTACCAACAGGCTGGCACACTAGTGTAGTTTAGTGACATGCAATGTACCAAATCATAAGGTCAGCAAGTTGCAATCTAAATCTCCGGGTTGGCATCTGATTGTGTAAATGAAGAGTGGCTTCAAATACAGACGAACCTGTCCCTCCATGTTTGTAAACAGCATTTGCTGATTGCATTAAAAACCCAAAAGTAGTGTCAGGTTTTAAGGGTCTAATCAACTGCACTGAACTTGAAAAACTTTAACAAAAAACAATTTGTGGTTGTAAATTATAACCTTACAACTCTCGGCCAAAATGAAAATAAAATACATCTTGTCATGTCCAGGGAGATGGTGATGGGGAAGACCTTTGCCTCAGACCCTGGAGAGCTGGAGATTGTCACACTAGACCAGGCTGAGAAAGTGGGAAAAATTACTTGAACCTGTATAGAGCAGCTGCCCGTATTTCTATGCTCTAAGTTACTTGTGGACAATGAACTTTTGAAACAGCTAAAAAGCAAGATCTTTAGCTTTGGCAAAAGCTTGTTCTCAAAGTTAACTTTTTAAAATCTTTTCATTAGCTCTTGGTTTTGCTCTTGTAGGCCAACAAATTGAAAAAAATGCAACTAAGTTTTCCCAATCACAGACGTCTTTCTAAAATATACTCTCGTTTGAAACCGTGTGAAAGTTCCCCACGATGCCATTGATGACCCAAAAAAAGTTTGTCTTTGAAAGCTTACTGCAGTTAAAACTTTATTTCCTACTTTTTCATGATGCAACAGGAAATGTATCACCATATAACAATCACCTATATAGAACAGACACCCCATCTCTACCTACTATTATCAGGATACCTATAAAGCAGCTGGAATGGCAGCACTGTTATGGTACTGTCAGGTGCATTGACATGATAGTTCTGTTGATTCTCGGGGGTCCCCCCCACCCCCACAAGCCACTTTAAAAGCGATCAAAGAATTATTTGCCCTGCCAGCATCAGATATGTGATATTCAATGAAATAGTTTGCATTCTCAAAAAGTGCATTTATAGACCCAAACAGATATTTACAATGTCCAAATACAATCTAACATTTAAATAGGACTTTCCTCCCCGAAGGAGACTATGTTTTCAGAGTGCTGAACAAAATTGTACTTCAGTGACATTTTCTTGTCCCTTAATTATAGTATGAAGATATAAATCCATTTGCAAACAAAATTGCCCTTTTTCTAAATTATGTATTTTGTGCTTGTAAAAATAGCCAAGCAATTTAAACATAATGTGGTCTTTTGCATTTGTCTCTTCCAACCAGATCCGAAACACATTTACTTAGAAGTAAGACCCACTTAGTTTAAATGAGGCTTTCCTAAAGAATGTGTGAATAGAATTGCAGCTTCTTATATGATACCTATAAGATGTATCACTAAACACTACAAATCTGATCACCCAGAATTTAATATAAGTATGAACGCTATGTTCTTGTTACCCACCTACGTTTCATATTAACATCAGAATAATTTCAGAAAACATACATATTTCTCTATCAGGACATGCAATAAATATGTCCAATGTCAAAAAAGGAAGGGTTTAACAATTAATTTTTCATAAATAAATGATAGTAATAATATCCTGTTTTCAAAAACAGACAAAAATTACCATCCAATACAGACGATAAGCTACTAGAAGCAATACAAATTTTGTTGGATGAAATTCCAGAGCAACAATCAAGTGATCATTCGAATATGCCATTTTTACCAGATTTTGTCCAGCTAATCATGGCTTTTGTACAAATGACATTTCCACTACCATAAGAAGCAAACATCATAAAGTAGACTAGATGAATTATTGACTGAGTACGATCAAAACATGTATTCAGTAAAAGATTACCCTTGCTAAAAAGGAAAAGTGCATAATGTTTAAGTTTGTGGTCAACTTGTTTGAGCGGAGCTTTAGCTGCTATGTATGTGAACCAACGCTCTCAGCGAAAAGGGTTAAAGAAAACGCATTCTGTTGCATCTGCTTATTAAATCCCTTACTTTAGTAGAAATTCAAATTTTGTAAGATTATTCGTTTTATTGATGCATATAATTATAATCACAAGCCATCTGCTGATTTGGCAGGCATGGTTAAAATCTCTAACTCTCATAACCTTTCAAGTACAGTGCCCTTGGGACTCTATTTCACTTTTATATTTTGGAAAACACATATGAACAAATAAGAGAGGTCATCTGCCGAAAGTCAGACTTATTAAAAAATCCCTCTGTTTTAGAGAACCTGGGCCTAAGCATAAAGAAAGTATCCACCCCTCCCTAAGTATTGTGTTTTTGGTTTTTAAAAATTCTATCTCCAGGAACAGATTATTCTATCATGCAGTTGGGGAATTTGAATTTTTGCTAGGGATTAAAGCTCTTTTCTCTCACTCTTGGGACCATGGTTCCATTTTTAAACTAAAAGAACAAATATTGCTCAGTTTAGTTGTCACAGGTGATTGAAACACATTTGACCTTGCCTGTTTTTTGTTTTGTTTTTTGAGAACTGGTACCGCAAAGCAGCTAAAATACTCAGCTTCAACTGAAAAGTCCCAGGTTTGGATCTTACCATGAATTCAATAAATGTCTTTAGTGAAAAATTCTGTCTTAGTCTTCTATCTGCAACATTATTCACCTTATTGTTCTTTGAACAATTATTATTATTATTATGCTCTTAGAAAACTGTTTTTGGGTCTTTAATAATGCTTCTGTTTCTTACGGGGAGAATAGGTTATATATTTTGTCCTAATATCTGCCTTTCACCATGAAGATCAGAGGCCATTGCTTTACTTTTGAAGACTGGACTTGGCAATACACAAAATGTAGCACCTCATCAATATTCCCCTTAACTGTACACATATTTTTGTCATGCTAGCCACTTGCCTTTGTTTGTCAGGGCTCATCCACTCTGGCTTCTGCTGGGAAGGCAACAGAAAGTTTGTGGGTGATCAAACTTGAATAATACTGGAATTATTATTTTTATCTGAATATCCTGAAACATGGAGAAATGTTGTGTGGTGGGTGAGGTAGTGAAGTGACTGAAGTCTACAAGTGTAAAACTTGGAGTACATTAAAAGTGCCGTTTGATATTAAAATACTGTTCCATATTCAACTAATCCCAACATAATGTTGCCATACTTTAGACCTGTTTTGTTATAATTCTCACTGTATCATAAGCTGAAACTTTGCCTTCTGTTTAATCAGTAATACATAAAAGGGATAAATGCAGCATGCGTATCGCTTTGCACCTTTTGGGAAGTTTGATTCTTGCACCACACCCCCGTTTACAGAGAAACAGGAGGTGAATGCACATGTTTGAAAGTGTCTGCGCAGCTGAAACAAGGGAAACTGGCTGAATGTAGCTCTGGTTTATTTTGCAACCAATTAAGTACGACATCTGTTGAAGCACAGGAAACCAAGGCTCCCTTCCCCCCTTTCATAGAGTTATTTGAACTGTTTGTCTTTCATGTGGTAATCACAAATGATCATCTAAGAAATCAAGATGATGGTGTACCAAGTTAATAGAAACTATTTTAAAAGGCTGTGTTTGTGAGGATGGGTTTACTGGGCGTGGAGAGCAAAACCAAATACAGTACTCAGGCACAGAAATATCATGATCCCCCACTAAAATGGGCATTGTCATCAGGCTATAATCATAGAGCCACTTACCTGGGAGTAAGTCCCATTGACCTCAATGGTGATTTTATTTTTCTTACACCATGGAATCCAAGGTAGTATTTATGGGGTTCGCAGGCAGTCAGCTATCCAGGCACTGACCAGACCCAAACCTGCAAAGCTACAGCAAGGTGGTGGCCTCAGGTTCCTTCAGACCATATCCTCACCATGAAGTTGATGCCACAGGCAACATTTTTTTTAAAGCACACTTAGTTTCTGTTTGTGGTTGCCTGTAACACACACATTGTGCATGCAAGAAAGGTTGCTACTTGTTATTTATAGCACAGTTCATACAAAGTTTTGGGCAGAGCTCTGGCATACACACAAAAGTTCCACATAAGTAGTAAGTTCTGGGCGTTCTATCTTATGCACCCTTACAACAGCAAAGGTTGTTGTTGTTGTTGTTGTTCAGTCGTTCAGTCGTGTCCGACTCTTCGTGACCCCATGGACCAGAGCACGCCAGGCACGCCTATCCTCCACTGCCTCCCGCAGTCTGGCCAAACTCATGCCAGTAGCTTCGAGAATACTGTCCAACCATCTCATCCTTTGTCGTCCCCTTCTCCTTGTGCCCTCCATCTTTCCCAACATCAGGGTCTTTTCCAGGGAGTCTTCTCTTCTCATGAGGTGGCCAAAGTACTGGAGCCTCAACTTCAGGATCTGTCTTTCTAGTGAGCACTCAGGGCCGATTTCCTTGAGAATGGATAGGTTTGATCTTCTTGCAGTCCATGGGACTCTCAAGAGTCTCCTCCAGCACCATAATTCAAAAGCATCAATTCTTCGGCGATCAGCCTTCTTGATGGTCCAGCTCTCACTTCCGTACATTACTACTGGGAAAACCATAGCTTTAACTATACGGACCTTTGTTGGCAAGGTGATGTCTTTGCTTTTTAAGATGCTGTCTAGGTTTGTCATTGCTTTTCTCCCAAGAAGCAGGCGTCTTCTAATTTCGTGACTGCTGTCACCATCTGCAGTGATCATGGAACCCAAGAAAGTGAAATCTCTCACTGCCTCCATTTCTTCCCCTTCTATTTGCCAGGAGGTGATGGGACCAGTGGCCATGATCTTAGTTTTTTTGATGTTGAGCTTCAGACCATATTTTGCGCTTTCCTCTTTCACCCTCATTAAAAGGTTCTTCAATTCCTCCTCACTTTCTGCCATCAAGGTTGTATCATCAGCATATCTGAGGTTGTTGATATTTTTTCCGGCAATCTTAATTCCGGTTTTGGATTCATCCAGCCCAGCCTTTCGCATGATGAATTCTGCATATAAGTTAAATAAGCAGGGAGACAATATACAGCCTTGTCGTACTCCTTTCCCAATTTTGAACCAATCAGTTATTCCATATCCAGTTCTAACTGTAGCTTCTTGTCCCACATACAGATTTCTCAGGAGACGGATGAGGTGATCAGGCACTCCCATTTCTTTAAGAGCTTTCCATAGTTTGCTGTGGTCGACACAGTCAAATGCTTTTGCGTAGTCAATGAAGCAGAAGTAGATGTTTTTCTGGAACTCTCTAGCTTTCTCCATAATCCAGCGCATGTTTGCAATTTGGTCTCTGGTTCCTCTGCCCCTTCGAAATCCAGCTTGCACTTCTGGGAGTTCTCGGTCCACGTACTGCTTAAGCCTGCCTTGTAGAATTTTAAGCATAACCTTGCTAGCGTGTGAAATGAGTGCAATTGTGCGGTAGTTAGAGCATTCTTTGGCACTGCCCTTCTTTGGGATTGGGATGTAAACTGATCTTCTCCAATCCTCTGGCCACTGCTGAGTTTTCCAAACTTGTTGGCATATTGAGTGTAGCACCTTAACAGCATCATCTTTTAGGATTTTAAATAGTTCAGCTGGAATATCATCACTTCCACTGGCCTTGTTGTTAGCAAGGCTTTCTAAGGCCCATTTGACTTCACTCTCCAGGATGTCTGGCTCAAGGTCAGCAACCACACTACCTGGGGTGTATGAGACCTCTATATCTTTCTGGTATAGTTCCTCTGTGTATTCTTGCCACCTCTTCTTGATGTCTTCTGCTTCTGTTAGGTCCTTTCCACTTTTGTCCTTAATTGTGGTAATCTTTGTACGAAATGTTCCTTTCATATCTCCAATTTTCTTGAACAGATCTCTGGTTTTTCCCATTCTGTTATTTTCCTCTATTTCTTGGCATTGCTCGTTTAGAAAGGCCCTCTTGTCTCTCCTTGCTATTCTTTGGAAATCTGCATTCAATTTCCTGTATCTTTCACTATCTCCCTCGCATTTTGCTTGCCTTCTCTCCCCCGCTATTTTTAAGGCCTCATTGGACAGCCACTTTGCTTTCTTGCATTTCTTTTTCATTGGGATGGTTTTCGTTGCTGCCTCCTGTATAATGTTACGAGCCTCCATCCACAGTTCTTCAGGCACTCTATCCACCAAATCTAAGTCCTTAAACCTGTTTTTCACTTCAACTGTGTATTCATAAGGAATTTGATTTAGATTGTATCTTACTGGCCCAGTAGTTTTTCCTACTTTCTTCAGTTTAAGCTGGAATTTTGCTATAAGAAGCTGATGATCAGAGCTACAGTCAGCTCCAGGTCTTGTTTTTGCTGAGTGTATAGAGCTTCTCCATCTTTGGCTGCAGAGAATGTCACTCTTATTCTGTAGGAAAGAAAGATGAGATAGGATCAGTCAATGGTACCCAGTAAACTCTTGGTCCATGAGTTGCAAATCTAACACGTTCAAATAAGAAAGAAAGAAAGAAAGAAAGAAAGAAAGAAAGAAAGAAAGAAAGAAAGAAAGCTCATAATCCTGTTTCCAAAGCCTGAAATGAGCTATATAAGGAAATTTTTAAAATCCATAGTAGAGCAATACCTTTATTAGGCTAACCAAAATGTCACAAAATAATGAGCAAGCTTTTGAATTCTTGGCCACTCTTTTGTGACATTTTGTTTGACATAATAAAAGTATTGCCGTACTTTGGATTTTACAATTTTATATTTGCTTTTTGTGTAAGGAAGTTGCATTTTCCAGCTTTCCATTAGTCATTGCCTTATTAAGATAACCAGGGAAATTCTCTTGAAACAATCCCTTTCTAAATCAGCAGACTTCAGGGGAAAATAGTTTCACTCTTAGGCTACTCCTGACCATATATTTGGAAAGTGGATCTGTGGTGGTGTCTGAAGTACTCTATGATCACCTGTTGCTTCTGGATGTATTTTCAGAAATAGATGGGATGTGGCTACAGGCTGAACTCAACCCCTAATTGTAGTCCTTGAGTATTTACTTTGGTGCAAAGAGAGGAGTGTAATGGCAGGACATACTGCTTTAAAATGAAATGAAATCATAAGTAGGTTGGACTGTGATTGCATGGGATTATAGTCTCATGGAGTCTGCAGATGAGAAAAAACTGGCATGTTGCCTGACACACAAAATCAACCAATACCATTGAAACACATATTGTAAACATCCTCCTCCTATGTGTTTGCCCAAATTTGTCTTTACTGCACATGCATGGTGTTGAGTTTCCATGCCCCCATCTACATTCCAAGCAGCTGTGGGTGGGTGGCATTCATAGAGTGATGGAGGCAAGACATGAAAAGTTCCTGTAAATTTCCATCTGTAACAGACATCTGTTGTCACAGTGAAGCATCAAGTAGTAGACTTAGTAATGTGTAAAGAAACTATCCCTTTAGCTGAGATTAAATTTTATTACATTTTAGAAGTGCATTAAATGGTAAACACAGGCAACCTGGTTTTCAGGTGGCAATACTGTCTCCGGCAGGATCTTTGTTATTTTATTTTTTTGCTAGGTGATTTTTTTTATTAAAAAAATTGCTGGATATTTCATAACTTTGTCTTTTAACTCACTTTTAAATAGCAGCTTTGGTGGTAGTGGTGGTCCTTTGGGAATGAAAGTTCAGGATTCAAGTACAGCAGTAAATAAATAAAATTTCAAGGGATTTATTTGTATAAATTGTCCATAGGAGAACTAAAAAGCTCCAGAAAAAATATCAAAATGTGATGAGATGCTGGATTCAGGAAAATGTGTAAAACTTTTCAACTCTACCTATGTGTTCTGCTTCTTCATGGCTTTTATTAACTACACATGTAAGAAAATTTTGTTTTAAAGCTTCAGGGCTTTTTCCAAAATCTTGGTCTACTTTTAAACCAATTGTTAAAGGGAAAGGTAATCATTGCATACTTGAGAGTTTGCATATACAGTGGTATTTTGGGTAAAGAAGTTAATTTGTTCTGGAGGTCCGTTCTTAACCTGAAACTGTTCTTAACCTGAGGTACCACTTTAGCTAATGGGGCCTCCCGTTGATGCTGCGCTGCTGCCACGTGATTTCTGTTCTCATTCTGAAGCAAAATTCTTAACCCAAGGTACTATTTCTGGGTTAGCGGAATCTGTAACCTGAAGTGTCTGTAACCCAAGGTAACACTGTATAACTGTATTTTATCTGATCCACCATTCATTGAATAATCTTATTTTTCAAACTCAGAGACCAACTCATGCTTTTCTTTCACCAAATCTTTTCTCCGTGTAGCTTTGCCACACACCAAAAACCCTTATTTCTTTCACTTAGCTCTGCTGCAGCATAACTTACTGAAGCTTCACTCACACATGAAAGTCTGTCTCTACAACTAAAACAAAATAAAAAATAATAAAATTCCTTCCAGTAGCATCTTAGAGACCAACTAAGTTTGTTCTTGGTATGAGCTTTCGTGTGCATGCACACTTCTTCAGATACACAAGAATTGTGCATGCACATGAAAGCTTATACCAAGAACAAACTTAGTTGGTCTCTAAGGTGCTACTGGAAAGAATTTTTTATTTTTTATTTTGTTTTGACTACGGCAGACCAACACGGCTACCTACCTGTAACTGTCTCTACAACTTTGTTCCAGAAAGACTACCTCTGGTTTGTGTTTTGTAAGCTGAAATTTTTTGTCCTCAGTGCAATAAATGAACATTCATAATGCTGAAATTCAGAGCTGTAAAAGATGAAGGTAAAATCAGCTGAACTCAAAAAGATTGGCATTTCGGGGGGGGGGTGTTTTCTAAGGCCAGGCAGAGAGAGAATTTCATATTTCATTTTTCTCTTCCTCTTGTAACTGAGGTTCATGTCTACTACCCCAACCCAATAATCACATCCATCTCTCCATGTACCCCGGCCCCGGTATTGCACAGTGTTGACATTTGAATGGAGAAGCTAATCAATATGCATGGTGATAACTTCTGGATGTTGATGTATGGATGTTGACTTAGAGGAAGAACTCTAGCTCAGTGATAGCATCTCTGTTTTGCCTGCAGAGGGTCACAAGTTTAATACAGGTAGGGCTAGGAGAGATTCCAGTCTGAAACCCAGGGAGTTTCAGTAAGTTGTTTTCAGTAAGGCTTTTGACAAAATCCTCCATTGATATTCTTGTGGAGAAGCTGGTAGAATGTGGGCTGGATGAGGTAACTGTTAGGTGGATTTGTAGCAGCTTGGCTGACCGAACCCAAAGAGTGCTCACTAATGGTTCCTCATCATCCTAGAAAAATGTGACCAGAGAGGTGCTGCAGGGTTTTGTCCTGGGCCAATTGTTGTTCAACATCTTTACAAATGACTTGGGTGAAGGAATTGAGGGGATGTTCATCAAATTTGCAGATGACATCAAACCGGGAGGGGTAGCAATAGGTTTTAGTGAAGAATGATAGTACTGTATCTGAGGAAACACTGAATAACACCTGCACTTTAGAATCTTAGATTGAAATAAATAAACCAAGAATATGTATAAGGAGCATAAAACTGAAACAGTATTCTTAGTGATCCACTATAAGCATATAATTGAAATCCCCTTGCTTGTTTTGTATACGGAAGTCCTCTCACCGTTTCTGGTGGGCGACGTTGCAGCCAGGCATCGGGGCCCCTGCAGTGATCCAGTGGGGGGTAGAGCTTGACGTTCTCCTCATTGCTGTCTGAGCTGTGTTGCTTGCACTGGGCGGAGCCCTGCCAATGGGTGAACCCGCCAACCAATCAGCACCGGCAAGAGGTGTGGCCATGGGAAATTTAAACTGCTGCATGGCCCGGGAGACCTCCTCTTGTGCCCTTTGCCAGATCTCCCTACCCACCCACCCTCTTTTTATGCTGTGCAATGACACAACCTTGCTATGGAGAATTTTGGTTGCCATATTGTTGGGGCTGGATAGGAATTTTCCCAATTGGCAAATTGGCACCAGCCATTTGGTTTTCGCCTACCTTGTAGCAATCATCACAACTTTGCGAGGTTAGGCATTGGGTAAGCCTTTGTTTGGATGGAGGGGAGGTTGTAGCCTCTGCCTGCCTCTCCAAATTAAGGATATCCTGTTAAAGGTATCCGGGGGTTTGGATTCTGTCCAATGCCCAGACGTGGGCTAGGGTCATGCCATGACTCCGATGGGGACCCCTTGGGGTGCCCCTATTTGATGCAAGTCACAGGGCTCCCCCTATTGGTGGTTTACCCTTAGATGGAAACCCTGCAGATGAGCAGGAGTTGAGATGTAGCATGGCTTCAATCTGTAACCAATAAAGTTGTGGCCTATTTGAACCCATAAACCCAAATACTCATGTCCGTGTGTTTATTATCCACTAGGGAACTGTGGGTCACAGGGTCTTGGCATGTAATTGTATTCTTATTGTGATTCTAATACTTTTACTGGTTGTTAAACTTGTGGTATCACTCTGTGCCCTTTCTTCTTCATTCCATTTGTCCCCTAATGATGAGAATTAGCTTTTAGGGATGATATGCCCTCCAGCTACTAGGTAATGCTACCCAATGTGACTTCTCTTGACTCTTTACCTAGTGCACTATCTAAATTTAAGCTATGGCTTTGCTAATGTAAAGGTAAATACATTTCTCATTACTTCTGCTCTCTTTCTCACAAGGGACTTGTGTGTTCCACTTAACCTCTGATTTTTATATTTCCAAAATCCAAGGAAGCAGTCATTGGGGTTTCTTTACCCCAACAGTCCTTGGTGCAACCTGAAATCTGGTTTGCACTTTACATACTAATATAATTAACTCTTCATAACTTCCCTTGCATTCAATTTTAAGAACGTTACAATCCTCCAAGATCAGGAACAGCATGCCTCTAAATACAAATTGCAGAGGATTGATAGATAATACTATTGCCCTCATATCCTGCTTGTGGGCTACCTTTATGCATGTGGTCAGCCACTGTGGAGAAAAAGTTACTGCACTAAACAGTTCTAGGATCTGATCCAACATGGTTCCTCTTCAGGGCTTTGTCATTATACCCTACTTTTTCTCCATTCCTTCTCCCTTTTTTCCAAATCTAGTCTGAAGAATTATTATGAAGAACTCAAAAAGCTTGCTCACTACTTTTTTGCATTTTTTAAAAAAATCTTGACCGAGAAATTGACCCATGGTGGTCTTTTTAAGGTATTCACTTACAAGAATGTATCGTCTTCATGATAGCTCTGTATTTCACATAAATGTTCATTTCAAATATTTTAGGGATCCGACAATGATTTGTCAGTGCAGTGCTGCACAAGAAATGGTAAGGGAAACAGAATTTGTTGGCTATGAATTTTCTCAGAGCTGTGACTGCAACACTTCCAATAAAGTATTGCTAAGTGGAAAGTGTTGGAATGAAGTTTAGCAGTGGTAAATGGCTAACACTGCAAATATTTTATTTTAAGTTTAACTCTAAAAAGCCAACACCCTTTTGGATTATGTTCTTTGAATGTTGAGAAAGGATGTGGCGTCATGTTTGCACTACCACTTAAATGTGGCTCAGATACAGTGGTACCTTGGGTTAAGAACTTAATTCATTCCGGAGGTCCATTCTTAACCTGAAACTGTTCTTAACCTGAAGCACCACTTTAGCTAATGGGACCTCCTGCTGCCACTGCGCTGCCAGAGCACAATTTCTGTTCTTATCCTGAAGCAAAGTTCTTAACCTGAAGCATTATTTCTGGGTTAGCGGAGTATGTAACCTGGAGCGTATGTAACCTGAGGTACCACTGTACTCATTTTTCTAGAGAGCTGTCCAGGGGCTGAAGTGTTCAACATAGCTTATGAGATGCTGATAATAGAAAAGTATATGGTGAGAAATCAACACTGGCTAAATAACAAATAAGCAGCTTGATAGCTGCCCCACTGCTTTCTGAAGTGTCAGCAAGATCCTGATTCAAGCAAATGTTGAGACAGGCTTTTCTTTCCTGAGTATGGTTTAAGGATGGGCTTTTCCCTCTTGAGTGTGGCTTAAGGATGCTTCAAGACAGGCACTATGCCTTTGGTTCTGGGTTTTCACTCAACCCATGCTGCTGCCTCCACTTCTGAGTGTGATCTTGGCAAGGTTGGAGCTGGCATCTGGGACAATATAGGGTTGGCTGGGTCCATTGAATACCCAAGCACAACATTTCTTTGGGTGATTGTTCAGGGTCTGCTGACTCCCTTGAAACCTATAGCTCAGAGATGGGGAATCTGTGGTCCAGCTGATATTGATGGACTACAGCCCCCATCACAATGGCAATGATGTCTGAGACTAATGATAGATGGAGTCCCACAACATCTGGAGGGCCACCACTTCCCTATTCCAGACATAAATGATAAGCCTAGTGACAGGGGCTTCCTCAGTGGTGGTGGGGGGTTAATCTTGTTCTGAGCTGATCCTGAAAGGACGATAGTGGGGCTCAGTTCAGTCCTTTCCATCTGCCCTAGGAGGAAATCCTATTCTTTAATCCTGGACAGGAACAGGTTGTCAGTGGGATGGAAAAGCCCTTTATATATGTTGAGAAGTGCTTTTCTTTATTATACATTACTTTCATTTCATATCTGCTTTTTGGGAAGGAGGAGTGATGCTATTGATAGATCAAGTTTTACTCAAGGCCATGGATACAAGCAGAAGGATGTAGATCAAAACCCAAAGCATGTGTGCTATTCTTATACTATTTGTCTCCTGACTTTAGTTCCTCCACTGTTTCATGCTGTTTTGCTGGGGGGGGGGGGCTATAGAAACTCTAAGCTGCTGATACAAGTCATTAAATGTGTGAGGCCGCATTTGTTTTACTACTCTGGCCTCAGCCTGAAGCTGCAAAGCTAACCATTACATTTGTGGTGGACACTTCCACAAATATAGCACTCCTTTCTTCCTTACTTCACATGTGTAGTTTCCTCAGAAGAAAGTTGGAGGCAATGTGAAGATGGGAGCTGTCAAATTCAGGTTGCTTCCAATGTTATTCCTACTTGGAGCAGACCAATTGAAAATGATGGACATTACTAACTTCAGTCCATTCATGTCAATAGGTCTACTCTAACTTAGTTGGACACAACCCATAGTTTCTTGAACTTTTTATTGGATATCACAGAAACTAGCATTATCACAAATGCTCATACATTTTGACTGGCAGGTGTTCTAAATGGAGACTTAAAGTGAGAGGGACTTTCACTTCATGCTGGAGCATATATTTTCCATAAAGAAAGCCCCCAATTCAATTTCTGACATCTCCAGTTGAAAGAGTCAAGGGAGCTGGTTGTGTGAAAGACCTCTGCCTCAGACCCTAGAAAGATGCAGGCAGCCAGATTAGATCAGAGGTTGCCAACATGGCACTCTCAAGCACATGCGTGCCCTTTCTATGGCACCTGCAAGGTTCCTTCCCCCACTGAAAGTGGGCGTAAAAAAGCAGTCTGTAGTAGCTAATGGAATAGGTTGTGGAGTGTGCTTAATTACAGCATATTTTGTGGCTTCTCCAGATTCCAGTTCCTATTCAGGATTAAAGAACAGTATTTCCTTCCAGGGCAGGTGGCAAATGTGCTTGTATGCCCAAAAAAGTTTGATGACCCCCTGGAGTTGACAGAACTGAATTAGATATATAAATATTCTGTCCTGTTATCTACAGTAGTTTCCTATGATTCTAAAAGATTTAAAAGACAGAATCTTTGACATTTTGTTTAGTTACCATCTGCATATGGCTTTCTTAGAAGTCACACATGCTAACTCCTCATCATAGCTATGGGCAGAAAGTACTGAAATGGTTATCATACCATAAGAAAATAATGTGACTATTATAATATCATTAATCCTAAAATCTCAGGGTGGGGGACAATAAAAATATATGTAAAACTAGTCATTTACAAGCTGATTAAACTAACATTGTTCAGTGTGGTCTAATGTGTGGCCTGAAGGCAGCATGAAGCCTTCAAGGCCTTTTTTTGGTAGCTCTCAGCAACATTTGAAACCCCTGCAGCCCTCACACTGCCTTCCCAAAACTGGGTAAGTGAGGCACTGGGCTTTGGAAAGGAGGCATGAGGTTCTGATAGGGTTCTGGAGTCCTTCCTCCTCCTTCCCAGAGCCCAGTTGACACTTTCCCACCTTCGGTTAGGAGGTGGGCGGGCTCTAGGACCCTGCCAGAGCCTCACGCCTCCTTCCCAAAGTTCAGTGCCTTGCTTAGCTGGCTTTGGGAAGGCAGCATGAGGGCTATGGGGGGTGTCAAATTTTGGTCCAATTTCCCCCTCCCCATGTGCGCATGACAAGTCAGTGTATTGGCCCTCAGGTTCCATGTCAAAGTACTCTTGCTGCCCACTTAGTATGAAAAGTTGGGCTGTCCTGTGTTATATCATGAGGAACTGCAAGCATATAAAAAAAGCAGTTTAATGTTTAAAACAACCAAAAATCTGCTTAAAGTGTATTGTCGTATATATTAATTTAATTTTCATTTAAAAATAAATAAATTGAATGAAATGGAGAAAAAAGTGCACAATTGAATCAAGCTATTAAAGGTATTGAACTTGAAGACTGCGGCAGAGTATCATAATAAACACCGTTATAGCAATTTTCATAACTAGATACGTACAAACACTGTCAAAAGAAAAGTGCACAATAGATGCTATTGGTTCATAATCCTCCAGATTTTGGAAGTTTACCAAGTCCTTTGTAGGTCGCTCTTCATTGCTGGTGGGTTGCATTTGCCTTGGTACATCACAAGTTCTGCAGGCCTCTTTTAAAGGGACAGCTGACCTGCCAAAGGAAAGCGTGTTTGAAGGTGGGGATCTGGCAATACTAAATATGATAGGCAGGCATCCCCAAACTGCCGCCCTCCACATGTTTTGGCCTACAACTCCCATGATCCCTAGTTAACACGACCAGTGGTCAGGGATGATAGGAATTGTAGTCCAAAACATCTGGAGGGCCAAAGTTTGGGGATGCTTGTGATAGAGCATCACTACCTTCCTGTGTGTCAGCAGACGAATTGTGGGCTTTAAGCTCCAATTAACCCACATGTTGTACTCAATCACAGGCATTATGCTATTGAATGTATATTAAAAAGCCACCAACTATTCAGCTATACACTTTCCTCCCACCTTTTGAGCACCCAGGGATATACCTCCTAATGTTATACTACTACTAGTAGTAGTAGTAGTAGTAACAAATGGTCAGCTTACACCATTAGCTTCTAAGGAGACCACCAACTGCCTGAGACAACTCTGCTGCATTTTCTCTATTGTAATTTTTTTAAAAGTATTTTAAATAGCAAATCACCCTGATTGCCTTGCAAGAAACACAAAATATAAATACATCAAATCAATAATAAATAATGGTTTGGAGGATCTGTCAGAGGCCTTCTATGAATGGAAGTGGAGAGGTATTTCCTCTGTTTTTCCTATCCAATGCAGCACCACAGACCATCTTCCATCGTGATTCAGAAGGTCCCCCAATCCTTTGTAACAGACTTTTATGCAGAGTAAAAGAGAAGTGCAATCCTGAGAGCATTCCATTCTGAGAGCAGAACCACTCATGGAACTCTGGGTCCATCCCCATGCCTGCAACAGAAGTGGGTTTTTGTACTCGAGTCTTCAGCATACATAACACAACTTTGAGTTGGTGAACTTAGATTTTAGGGGGTGGGGTGTAAACAACCAATGCAACTCTTGGAAGACTATTGAGATGACAAGTGAAGCAAACATTAATGGTGGATTCCATATTTGTTTCTGTTTGTTTGTTTGTTCTGCATTTGTTGATTCTGCTCTTTCTCTAATGAGCATAAGGCAGAGTGAAAGTTTCCATCATCTCTACTGGTTTCCCTGCAACAACTCTGCCAAATAGGTTGGGCAGAAAGATCATCACTTGATCATAAAACATAGGAAGCTGTGCTCAGATCACTGGTCCATCTAGCTCCATGTTCTCTACATTGACTAGCAGTGGCTTTCTAGGGTCTCATACAAGGGCCTTTCCCAGTCATGTCTGGAGTTGCCAGCATTGAAATTTTGACGTATGTTACGCAAAGTATGTGCTCCACTACTAGAGTTCAGTCCTTTCCTAAGATACAGGGTTAAGCAGTGAACGTGGGCATTTAAACCTGGGCCACCTTGGTCATAATCTGACATTCTAACCAGTACATGTGGGGACCCATATTATGGGAAGAAAGGAACAATGTATGCAGGCAGAGAATGAGAAGCAGTGGGACTCTGTAGTTGGGATGGGACAAAGGAAGCAAAGACTTACCATGTATACCTCTGCCTGGAAACTTTTTTCTTTGGGAGAGGCATTTAGTTCACCAACACTTCCCATGAGGAGTGATCTGGCTATGTTGATCCAGCTAAGTTGATGTGTTAGTTTGATTTACTGATTTGTGAAGTATTTTGCAATTGTTTTATGAAT
Source organism: Lacerta agilis (assembly GCF_009819535.1). Taxonomy (NCBI): domain Eukaryota; kingdom Metazoa; phylum Chordata; class Lepidosauria; order Squamata; family Lacertidae; genus Lacerta; species Lacerta agilis. The sequence continues at coordinate 48,511,129 of NC_046318.1, read as the reverse complement.
GTTATTTTATTTTATGCTGTTCAATGTGATGATTCTTTTTCTTAATACTGATGGTATATAATTTTTTTGCAAATAAATAAATAAACACCATTTTTCACATTAACCTTATTTGTATATGACATGTAATGCAGCTCAGGATGAGACTCACCTTTGTGCATTCATCTGGCCTGCATGCATACAGCAGCGTGCACTAAACTCTGTACTAGATATCCAGGATGTTGATAGGCTGGAATGTGTGCAGAGGACAGCAACCAATTTGATAAAGTGTCTGGAAACCAAGCCTTAAGAGGAACAGATGAGGGAGTTGGGTAGGTTAGGCTGGATAAAAAGAAACTAAGAGGAGATAAGATAGCCACCTTCAAATATCTCAAAGGCTGTCACATGGAAGCAAGCTTGCAGATGGAGCAAGCTAGTTTTCACCTGCTCCAGAGGGTAGGACCCAAACCCACGGCTTCAAGTTACAAGAAAGGAGATTCCAACTAAACATTAGGAAGAACTTTCTGACAGTAAGAGCTATTCAACAGTGAAACAGACTCCCTCAAGAGGTTGTGAAATCTCCTTCATTGGAGCAGAGATTGCATGGGTATCTGTCATTGATGCTTTAGTTGACATTCCCTTTCTACTCTACAATTCTATTATTCTATGGTTCCATATAAGTGCATGGAGGTTGGGGGTGGTGTCAACTTATGCAATCCTGACCCCCCCCCCGCTCATTTTACATGACTTTTATCTGCAAAGCCCTCTTATGCATCATATTCCACATGTCATAACTTTCTACTGTATATTCATTCAACCTTATCTGAAAAATAGTCATATATCACTTTAAGGAAAAACCTGGCTTGGATACAACATACCTCCAGAAGTGCAGATTTCCACTAGGAAACAACCAGAAATAATGCCCCTCTCCTTTCCCCCACTGTTCTTACTCGATAGATGGAGGACAGAATCGGGGAGATGGCCTTGATACATTCTGAGGTATGCAGGGTCCAGGGTCCTAACCATTTAATTAGTGAGCAATTTTACTTCTGTAAAGAAGGTGACACTGAACCAGCAAAATGCTTATTTGCAATATTTTCACAAGTACACTTAAACATCTACATAGCACAGCCTTTTCCATTTGTGAGGGTGAACACCTAGAACTATCTGTAGTCCACTCTGGATAGTTTGCTCCATATTTTGCAGATAAAGTCTCGTCACAACCATTTTATTTGGGTGCTCTGTTTATGTCAGGGTCTGTACAAGCAATCAGCTTAGCATCCATTAGTCACAGTTGCTTGGGTGAGTTTTCAGATTATTAACCCTGAGGATGAATTTAGGAAGGTCTGTGCCGTAATATGGCTGCTCAACTCTTGAACTTTCTAATAATAGCAAGTTGCTAGAGGTCAACAGATTTCTCATTCACTGAGGGATCTGTTCCTGTTTTCCTGAAGGAGGTCTGATAGATTTGTGACCATCTAGTGACCTAGGTAGTTACAGACCAGTCCTGATTTTCCATTTTGGGACAAGATGGTTAACAGGCAGTGGGTGACTAGGTGCACAGTATCTTGGGTGAATCTGCTTAGCTGTATCCTTATCAGTCAGGTTTCCGACCAGCTTTGGAGTTAAGAAATTTATTTGCTCACTGTGGTGGCTGGGGCTGATGGGAGTTTAGTCCAAAATGTCTGGAAAGCACCAGATTTCCCATTCATTTCTGGGCCCAATTAAAGCTGCTCACATTCGTGTTTAAAGCCCAAATGATTTAGCCCCCAAATCCTCTGCAGACTCACTCAGGTGTTACGATCAGCAGAGGGGGCCCTCTTGGTAGTTCCATCCCCTTCAGAAGTTTGAGAGTGTGTATTCTTGGAGAGGACACTAGTAGTATACTATGCATAGCTTTTGCCAAAGTGACATGTGCCCCACCCCTTTGAAGTGTCAGGTGTAATTTGAGAATTAAGCCCTGCCCCCTCCCTCCCTTTCCATCCCCTCTCTTAGTATTTCCCTCCCTTCAAACCCATTTTAATTCATTCCCTCTTTTTACTCCCCCTTTTTGTTGGCCTCCTCTTTTTATTTCATTGTCTCCCTGCCCCCATTTGAGAATGTATGGTGCCTGTGCATTCTTCAAGAGCTGTAGTCTGTTCTGAGCATTTCCTGCAATGTCCAAGCTTCAAGAACAGGGGAACAAGCATACCTACCTGCTCCTACCTGTGTTACAGATTCTAGAAGGTGGTGCTGGGAGACATTTGTTTTCTCCCCTAGGCAGTGCTTTTTTTTCTTTAAAAACTCAGGAAACACCGTGGCAGGAAATGAGGCTGCCATCAGGGGTAGCAACTGACAATTGTGCTAGAGAAGAAACTATTTTTTTTTTAAAAAAAAAAAGTTTCTTCTCCCATTAGATTCACAAAATGTTTAGGGGTATGTGTGAGCCTGCGTCCCCCCCAGAAAAAAAGCACAGTCCCTAGGAGTTAATCTTGTTAAGCTCCTCTCTGCCCAGTATTGTCACCCCTGCTTTTTGATATGCACATAAAATCAGCGAGAGACATTGCTGAGTAAGCAGTGTCATTAGAACACGTGTGACACCCAGCTCCATTTCTTCTTTTTATCTGAACCAGGTGTGGCAGTAGCTCACCTGAATGAATGTCTGCAAATGGTGATGTATTGGATAAAGGTGAACAAAGTGATGCTGTATCTAAACAAAAGAGGGATTATGAGAGGAAGAATCAAACCTATATCTTTCGGGGGAACTGCCTATTCTGGGTGGGGTCACACTCACTTTTAGGTGTCAGGACAGGTGAACAGTTTTTGAGTACTTTTGGATCCAGCTCTGCTCCAGGATGCCCAGGTAGTGCTTTTACAACAGGAAATATTGTGGCATCTTAAAGACTAACAAATGTGCTGCAGCATAGGATTTAATGGACCAGAGTCTACTTTATCAGATGTACAAAAGTTTATCTCAAAACAAATTTGTTATTACGATGCCACAAGTCTTTTTGCTGAGTTTTCTGCAATGGAATAAACTGGCTACCCCTCTGGAACTAGGTTGTGCTTGTTGCCTGAAGTGCTTTTTATAGGCTTCATCTCATTCACCGACTGCACCCGCAGCTACAACACCAAGAACATGCTACTGGCACTCATACTGTGATGGCATCCAGATTTGGCTACTGTAGAGTAATACATGTGGGGCTGTCCTTGAAGATGGTCCATACATTTCAGCTGGTTCATGATGCAGCTGACTGGGGATGGAACTTAAAGCTGCCAATGGTCTATGTTATCTATATGTTATGCTATTAATATTCTGCTTTTCTGGCATGATTCCCCCCCCCCCACAAAGTTTCTTCTAATTGAAATTGCACATAAAAGTATAATATATATTTGGGTGGGTGGGTGTGCTGCCACTGATGTCATCAACCAGATTCTCCAAACCCTTCCCTTCAGAGGGAGTGGACTGAAGTTAGATGGCTGTTAGCAAAGGATGGGCAATTAGAATGCCTGGGAGTTGGTGGAAGTGCAGGGATCTGCCAGGGCCACATCCTCTGAACGCATCCTAGATTCCAGAGTAACACAAGTCTTAATCCTGACACCGTCCAACCAAACCATTTGTCTAATAAGGAACAGTTTTTTTAAAAGAAAGTCTAGCTTCCTCTGCCTTTGTGCTCTTTCGAAGTCAGGTGTTATTTTTGTGGAAAATAAATGTTTTCTATTTTTGAGTATTTAAAACTTTTCAATAGTGCTGATGACAACATAGTCAATTACCCCCATATTGCATCGTTGTGTATTGGGTGGTGGGGTTGATGTGTGTGTGTGTGTGTGTGTGTGTGTGTGTGAGAGAGAGAGAGAGAGAGAGAGAGAGAGAGAGAGAGAGACATACAACAACAGTGTAATATACTGTAGATTACTGTTGATGTAGGAGGTTAGAGATGGGCCTAAAATCCTCCATGTGGACCAGCTGCTTATTCGTCCCTCTTCAAGCACAAATCAAACACAGTTACATGCAGATGCCTTCTGCTATTGTGAGACATGTGCAGAGGAGTTGCCTTTTTAAAAATTTGCATAATTAGCAAACGTTTTGCATAACATGAAGATTGAGCTACCTGGATTTGGCGAACTGGGATATGTCCATCCTACATATGTGGGCCGCCAGGGGGCACTGAGAATGTGAAGAGGGGCACAGGATGCAGCAACAGACCCCACCCTTGACCTCCACACACCCATCAACTCTTGTCAACAAACATACCCAAGTTCTTTCTTTGTACAGAAGGGCCAATGAAAGCCTGGGTGGCAGGGGTAGGACCTACCCCAATGGTGCTAAGCCTTCCATGCCAACCTTTGCCAACCTGGCACCCTCCACATATTTTGGACTGCTGCTCCCATCAGCCGCAGACAGCAGGTTGGCAAAGGCTGCCTTATGCATTCAGTACCTCCAGACTCCTGATGCCCGCATAAAGACACGTCTGCCATAAAGCCCTCTCAGACTATTTTTACATGGCATTTTACATTACCTTCTACCTTGCAGCTATAATCACCTCTTCATGTGACAGTGGATGCTGCAGTACTTGGAGGGGGGGAATACAGGCAGGAGATTCCTAAAAGCTGTAATGCTATTGGATTTGTGCAATGTCTAAGGCAGTGTTAAAAATTAAAAATAAAAATGCAGGGGCAGTCATTTGACTGGTTCCCCCCCCCACTCCTTTGTCACTGCGCATGCACATTGCATGGGTTTTCTATAAAAAAAAAAAATTTAAGGGTTGTGGTACTTTTTCTTTGTAAAATCATTGCACAACAAACACCCCCAATATATAAACAAGGCTTGAGCTCCTGTGTTTGTCCACAGCTAGAGCTACAGATGAACACAGTGTAGTTGTGTGATGACAGGAACAGCTGACTCATTAGTAGAGAGCAGTGAAAGGTAATTAACCCTGGGAAAAGTACAGCTGCCATGCGAGCTGTTCCTTTCTGTAGGATCTGATTAGAAATTAGTGTTAAACCACTGATTCTTTTAAAAAATGTCATTGATAATTCACTTTCACTTTCAGGTGTGGCCCCCCGAAAAAGGGGCTGGAATGGTACTTGCGGTGTCGTCAGGCTGCTGTTTTTAAAAAGGTCATTAATCTTTAAAAAAAAAAAAAAAAAGGCTGTTTGAGAAAACACCACACACCTGTTTGGCTCCCAACGGAGTTTTCTAATTATGATCACTGAATGTTTTGAGGACACACTTAAAATCTGTGGACAATGTGAAGAACGCTTGAAATGATAGATAGACAAATAAGTCAGGGAATTGTTCTTTCAAATGAAGGAATTGGTGTACTTTTATGTTGATCATGTAGATTGTTTTTAGCATCTGCTGGAAATATTTTTTTTTACTGGTCAGCATCTTATCTTTATAAACAGCCCAGTATTGGGAATGGCTTATACCAGGGGTCAGCAAACTTTTTCAGCCATGGGCCAGTCCACTGTCCCTCAGACCTTGTGGGGGGCCGGACTATATTTTGGAAAAAAATATGAACTATGCCCCACAAATTCCTATGCCCCACAAATAACCCAGAGATGCATTTTAAATAAAAGCACACATTCTACTCATGTAAAAACACCAGGCAGGCCCCACAAATAACCCAGAGATGCATTTTAAATAAAAGGACACATTCTACTCATGTAAAAACACACTGATTCCCAGACCGTCCGCGGGCCGCATTTAGAAGGTGATTGGGCCGTATCCGGCCCCCGGGTCTTAGTTTGGGGACTCCTGGCTTATACAGATGTTGCAACATTAAAAGAAGAATAAGTGAAAACAGGTTGCAGTGGAACTAAATTTTACATAGTATATATAAAACCTTATTTGCCTTATTCTTATTTTATCATAGGCTTTAACAGTATTTGGGATAACTAGTACAGTACCTGTTTTCTTGTGTGTGTTAACTGAGGGGATTGTTTTCAAATATGTAACTGTGTTTCTAGCCAGCGATATTTGCAGATACATAATCTGTAACCCTCACTCTATCAATGGTGCAGCTTTAGAAATTGTTGGCTGCAGCGTTTTCGGGTCGATAAGAAAGTTGAAGTTTTCAAAACACATTTTTGAACACCATTATGGGGCCCGAGATGCAAGATGGAATCAACACAATTTAACCAGTTTAACGTGGTAACTGGTATAGTGACAAGTTGTATATGTTGGTTACTCTTTGTTTTCTTTTTTTGTTGTTTTTAATGCCTTGAACAGCAGGTCTTGGGCAAGTAGTGAGAACAGGATTCATGTCTTCCCAGAAAACATATAAAATCTGAGTTAAGTCTGATTCTGCAAGGCTGTAGTCTCACCTTGAACCTGTGACATGTCAAATTATTCAGGAGTCCAGTCATGTTGCTAGAACTTGGCCCCTCAGAGCCTGAGGAAACTCTCCTAGACCAAGTGTCTTATATTTTCCAATTATAATGTCAAACACATGTATAGCTTATGCATGGTCATCAAAGATTGTCCATAAGCACAATGCAGTAAATGCTGGGAAGGCCTGCCTCTAACTGTTAGGGCAGTTACAAATCTTTTAGAGGTGGCAGACTGCATTTCATATGGCACTGTTGAATTTAATGAACATATGTGATTTGCATGCTCAAAGATGGCACACTCCTTTCTTTTGTGTGACTCAATCCCCTCCCCACCCCACTCCTTTGGGGTATGTCTGTCATGTCTATTGAAGTAAGAAACCTTTGTTCACAAAGAAGAAGGGGACTGTGGCTGAAGCCTGAAAGGAATAGCTTTTTCTTGTTGTTGATGCCGAAGATGAGGGTGATTTTAAGGTATTTCCAGTGCACAAGGCGCTTTACAATTATTTTACTATTATTATTTTGAAACACTTGTCTTGTAAGATCAAAAGTTAGGAGACAGCAGTAAAATAACTGAAATAATTAGAAGACAAAAGGCTAAGAATTCTTAAGTATCCCAGTGATGTAATGGGTAGAAAAGGGGGTTCCCCCTCCCTTTCCATTATTTCTTACACTGACAAACCAAGCTTCAGATCCCTTCACATACATGAAGTTCAATGACTTCAGGCATTTCAAGGTTCTTATCCTGGCCTACCTTAGATGTTTGTTAATCAATGATAAAATGTCTTTAAAACTTTTGCACACTGATAAGTGATATAGAACCACAATACCCTGGGATTTCTATAAATAGTTCATGCTTTGCTTCCAAAGCAGTGTTCTCTTCCATCCTAAAGAGCAGGAACATACACACACCATATGCACGAGCATGATCACAGGAGAGGGAAATGGTATATTCCTACAAATAAAGTTCCCAGAGATATTCTCTCCCTTTGCAGTGGAAGTGTTACAGCTCATAGGAGCATTGCAGCAGACTCCTAGGACTCATCAACACAGATGCAAATAAAACGTTTTAAATGTGTTGTAAAGTGCAATATACAAATGTGACACTAGATGGTGATAGTGAGCTATGTAAAGTTCAATGTATTTTTCAAAACTCTTTTTAAAAAGCATTTTCACAGCGGTTTTTATGTGTGTGTCAATTCCACCCTAGTTACTGCTATGAGCAAGCCTGTGGTAGGGCAAGTCCATATCACTTTCTCGTGGCTGTAGCTGAGCGGGTTCCTGTATTAAAGGGAAAATCTTCCTCCCATCCTTATTTAGGGTTTCTGCTGCAGTGTTGACACTATTGAATAAGTTAGAAGTAGAGCCTGGCTGGTTGCCCTTTTCATTCTGTGGTCATGAACTGCTGTGCAGGGGCTTCCTTCACATCATCATCTTCCTACAGTGCAGAGAGCCAAGGCTGATCAGCACCATTCCTCACACACTCAGTTCATTGTAGCTGGGTATGACAAGGGTCTTCTCATTTCACTTGCCCTGACACAGGGCATCAAAGTGATGGGTGCTTGGATGACAAAAGTACAGTGGTACCCCGCAAGACGAAATTAATTCGTTCCGCAAGACTTTTCGTCTTGCGGAAATTTCGTCTTGCGAGGCACCGTTTCCCATAGGAACGCATTAAAATTTAATTAATGCGTTCCTATGGGGAAAAAAGTCCGGGGGCCCCTTCCGACCGTCACCGGAGCCTCGCCGCGCCGTGTTTTAAAGCTACAGGGAACGAACAGCAGCACTGCTGTTCGCTCCTTGCAGCTTTAAAACGTGGCGCGACGCGGCTCCGGTGGGGAGAGGCGGCGTCGGATCGCGCACGGCCATCCAAAATGGCGGCGCGATCCCACTCCGCCCCCCCGCGCACCGGAGCCTCGCTGCAGCTTTAAAACGCGGCGCCGCACCATTACAGGGAACTGTAAAGGCTTACCTTTTTCTCCGGTCGGGAGGGGTGTTGTGCATCGCATCCATCTTGGATCGACTGTGCAATGCTTCTGTTCGCTCCCTGCAGCTTTAAAACACGGCACGGCGAGGCTCCGGTGCGCGGGGGGGCGGAGTGGGATCGCGCCGCCATTTTGGATGGCCGTGCGCGATCCGACGCCGCCCCCCGCGCACCGGATCCGCGTCGCGCAGCGTTTTAAAGCTGCAAGAAGCGAACAGCAACACTCCCTGCAGCTTTAAAACACGGCGGGGCAAGGCTCCGGTGCTTACAGTGGTACCTCGCCAGACGAATTCGTCTTGCGAAAAAGAGCCATAGACGAATTCGTCTCGCGAGTCAACTAAAAACTCGCAAAACCCTTTCGTTTTGTGAGTTTTTCGTTGTGCGAGGCATTCGTCTTGCGGGGTACCACTGTATATAAAGGCACACTTTTGTAGATACAGTAAACATAGAATTCCTTCAGGCCAATTAGTTCCTGGTGGGGAATGGTGAGCATGACATTGACTCTGGAGTGTTTCTATTGATTCCACTTCCTCATTCTGTTTTTTGAGTGCTACTTCATCACTGTTTATTATTGATTATATATGCAGCTCACCAAGCATAGATATTCACAACTTTTCTCCTTCATAATACTTGTCCCATGAAAACTTGGTGGGTTGTGCCACATAGCTATCATACCGGTCATTCCCAAGCATCTAAAGCCTCTGAGTTATTTCATGATACTGGTCACATTTACACCATACAATTAAAGTGCCACGACACCACAAATAATTCTGGGTAGTTGTAGTTTGCTATAGGTGATGACGATTGTTAGAAGGTCCCTATTCCCCTCACAGAACTATAATTGCTGGAGTTCCCTGTGAAAAAGGATTGATTGGTTAATCCTAGAAATTGTAGCTTGGGGTTGGGGATCTCCTATTAACTGTCAGCTCCCAGAATTCTTTGGAAAAGCCATGATGATTACGGTCCCTTCCAACTCTACAATTCTATCACTTTTTAAAGTAGTATCTTAGTGCTTTAAATGTATGGTGTGAATGTGGCCTAATGTTGTAACCCTCACTATGTCTACTCAGAAGTAATTTCCACTGCGTTCAATGGGCCTTACTCCTGAATTGGAATCTAACCCCAGTACCTTTTTGAAATAAGTATGCATTTTTCTCTTCTTTGCAAATTTGGGTTGTTAATTTAGACAAAACTATTTGGTAAGTGTTAGCACATTTTTACTCTGAAGAACACTTGGATAAAAAATGTGTGGTAATGAAAGAAATCGTTCTGAAATCACAGAGCTGTTTGTGTACATTTATATTCAAAATATTGCGTATTATTCTAACCCAGGTCTTGAAGTTAAGTGATTACTTCAGCAACACACAGTTGCCATAGTTACCCTAGGATAACAGAGAATAAGGACTCAGCTATACAGCTGCAAGGTTTTAAATGTGTTGTAAAGTGCAGTATACAAATGTGACACTAGATGATGACAGTGAGCTATGTAAAATTCAATGTATTTTTCAAAACATTTTTTAAAAAGCATTTTCACAGTGTATTTAACATGTGTGTAGATTCCACCTAACTTTTCTTTCTTTGACAATGCAGCTTGAAATTTGGAAAAGAGGCAAACAAGCATCAGAAGGTTATTATTTGGGTTTTCATACTAATAGACTCTGGAATGAAAACAGAAGTATTGATAGTTTAGCATTTCTATAGTTGACATACATACCTGGTTCTCCAAAAATACCAAATTGTGTTTCAGCTGTTCACCATCACCCATTCCAAGCAAGGACAGGAGACTCTTTGGGGATGTAAAATTTTCTACTTTTACCATAATTGATTATGAAGTTCTGAAGTATCTGTTTAAAACTCCAGCATTCTAAAAGAGGGGAAATACCCAAAACCAGTGGTGGCTGGTGCCCATTGGGACTGGTAGGGCATAAAGCAGAGAGACTGAAGGTAGGTGGAGCCAGAGTCAATGAGAGGTGAAGCCAGCTAATCCTAGTTTTGCCCCCATCCTCCTCCCTGATGAGTTCTGCAAGGGCAACATGGACACCAAGGAGGAGGAGGAGGAGGAAGAAGAAGAAGAAGGAGAAGCTGACAATCAATGCCATCCCTTTGATTGGTTATAAGTAAGGAAGTAGGCAAATAAGGGTTGCCCAAGGGCAGACTGAGCAAAGTGGGGCAGTGCCCCATTTGTCCTAATGGACCAACCTACACTGAACTAAAGCTCTCCAAGGTCCACCTTTATTGTTCATTAATCTATCCTACCTCTTTAAAGGCCCAATAGGAGGGAAATGGAATTTATTTTAGTGAAGATGTATTCCAGCTTCAGGATAATCTGCGTCTGTGGTTTAGCACTGAGTTACGTTCTCCACAAAGTGCTAATGGAGGTCAATGTAGCTTCCTTTTACTGTTTATAACCAAAAGAGTTTTTGCATAGTTGGCTGCCGAGGACCAAAATGATGTGCTTCCGTGTATTTCACCTTCAGCTTGAAAGCTGCAGTGATTAACAGGACTTTTATAAAGTTTCTGTGTAGTTACAAGGACAGCTTCAATCTTCTGTCATTTTTTTGCATTACCTATGATTATGCTTTTACCACCAAAATGCATTTATTTTAAAGGTAACAATACAGACTCGGAGAAGAGCTTATGTTTCATCTATATTTATCAGCACTCACTGTACATTTGTGTCTTCATTACCAGGAAATATTAAGGGACATTGTGCCATCTATTCCTGTTTACAGTTTATTATGCAGAGATAGGAAACACTTAGCATGTAAAATGAATGTAGAAATTATTCCTGGATAGAAACACGGACATTTCCCACTCGTTGGCTCTTTCTCCTCCATCACCGGATCAGAGTGTAATTGTCAGTAATCAGGCCTGCTTGCTGCTGATAAAACCACTCTGAATGCTAGCAGCCTTCTTTGTGTGATGACTCAATTATTCCAGAAGTGCCTCATCAAATCTGCCCCATCAGCTGGGCTAATAAATAAGGAGAAGAAACTGGCCCCCCAAAGCAAATTATAAATCCATTTGCATTAACCATTTCGCTGGTCCATGATCTAGGCAGAAATAAGCATGGCAGATTGTGTTAAGCTTATTTGAATATGTTTATAATGTTTACAGCAGGCACCCCCCTCCTTTTTTTTCTTTTTTCTTTTTTTGACACAAGGTGTTGGAACTATCAGCCATGAATAGCATCTAAATGCAGTTATGTTAATTAATGTGAGGCCTCAGGCATCTTTGTGAGATAGTTTGTTGCTTGAATCAGGTGAAAGTTAAACCTTTCTGCAAGGCAAAATATGATCTTGCACAAGGCATTAGAAACTGCTGCAGTGTATTTAAAATAAAATAAAAAGAACGCAAAGGAGGTTGCTTTTTACAGGTGTTGTGAGGACAAGCACAGAGGTGAAAGGTTTTCTCATTGAGGCAAAGGGAATCTGTTCTCATTGTGTCGCAGCAGTAACTAAAACAAAGTTAAGTCATGTGTCATGAAACACAGGGAGCAATTGTACTCTGAATTCAGTGTGACAGCCACCATTTAAAAGTAATGGTTAAAGAGTTTGTTGCCTTTGGGATCCACAGGCAGAAATCTTGGCAGTTGGCCCCAGATCATGATGGGAACCAGGGCAGACTCAAGACATTACACTAGATGATGAAAGAAGAAGATAGTACTGCCCTTCCTCCCATTCCACGTACAGGAAACTGACTCTACATGTAAAGTTTACTTTGAGACTAGCAAGAGGCTAGCATCCTCCACTGCATCTGAGGCCAACTGGCTAGTTTTAGGGTGGTGGACAAAAGGTGGCATGGCATACATAGGTCTGATCCTGAAACAGAGCGGAGTGGTCATGGGAAGCTGCCACTGTTGTTCCTTCAATATGTGCCTGGTGTTATTGCCTCCCTCTGATGGCTGGCCTGGCACACAAGGTCTCCCATGGCTTGTGCGAGACCTAAATCTCCTATTTTATGAGGACCCCTACATAACAATGATAGGCTACCGCCCACTTGACATAGGCTTTAGTGAGATGCAAGGAAGCCTAGTGTGGTCAAGTGACCTCTCCAAGTAACACTAGGCATCCTTCCACCTTTCTGAGACCTCTGGCACACGGCAGTAATGGATTGTAGAATCCATCTCAAATGCTGCAAAATCCACTGCAAAATGTTGGGCAAGATGGAATGGATTCAGCTCATTCTATGCATCACTGAAACTTTTTGGAAGTTCATAAATATTTGTATGTTAGATTTGGGACTTTAAAATGCTTGCCCATAGCAAGTGATATCATATGCTTATTTTAAAAAAAATATATATCCAGGGGATTCACTGTACTACTAACAGATTCAGGAGAATAGGTATAATTATGTCAATTGTGTCTTTCTTACCATATACACATTTCCAGTTAAGCTACATTTTTCTGATTATTTACACTTTTGCACCAAGTTACATTTTATCTTATGCAAAGTCATAAAATTGGAAATAAAATGTAAAGTTAGCGCAAATAATGGTTCAGATTTCTGAACCAACGTTTGATTGGAACCAATCACAACAGCACCCTATGGGGCACAAACTCAGTTTTTGAGATGGCATCGAAGGAACTGTCACATATAGGAAGGAACATGCATTGTGGGAATAAGCTCACATAATTCAAAAAATGGTTCAGTGTTGGTTAATGGTTTTGCATTATACATGGGTGTTCCAGAAAGTGGAATAAAAATACCTCATATAAAATGGTTTTATTTCCCCCAAACAGAATTATTCCTTTATTTGCCCTTCATCCTAAGGCCACAGGGCAGGTTACAACATTAAAGTGTATGAAAATTTTGCATTGGCATGTCTATCGTGATGGTGAAATGAGCGTTCCCCACATCAAATGGGGTGCGCATGTTGCGAGGTTGCGGGGAGACTCGTTGGATCATGGTGGCAGCTCCTGGCAGTTGGTTTGGCTTCGCCTTCCCAGGTTGGGATACCTGTGGACTCCACCTACTCTAGCAGCCGCCCAATCCCGGCTGGGGAGGTGTTGCCAGGGGGATTGGCCAGGTAGAAGGAGGGATTATACAGTACACACAATAGAACTTGAGTGATACCTGGGAAGCAGTCATTGGATTCAGAGCTTCCCCACCCTCCACTCCCTCAATTGACGCTTACTTTGCAGGTTTAACCACTTTTTTCCACAGCCACGCAGGCACTGCTATGACAAGGTCGCTGTTGAAGGGCCGGAAAGGAATTTCCTTGCATTGGCAGGTTTCGCCTTTCCCATAGCAATTCGTCACAACTTTGGCGGTTGCAGGCCTTGGGCGGAATCCTTTAGTCATTTACAGGATTGGAGGGGCATGGGGCGGTGACCCCTGCCCCCATTGCGGTGGCGATAACAGGGTTCCCATTAAAGGGGTCTCAGGGGGAGGCATTGACCAAACGCCCAGGGTCGTCACTGCCCTCCCCTTCCAGCGGCAGCGAACATAGGGGGTGGGCTATCTGCTTGAACATATGTTCTACAGACTAGCCCACTTCCCAATCATGCTGGATAACCCTGAAGTTACCCAGAACCCCAGCTGGGGGGCTGGAAAGGATAAACGCCCAATGCCTGAGCCAAGGTCTTCCTACATCTGAAATATTAATACAGTTGTGGCCAATTTAATCCCATAGAACGTTGTCATGAGTCATTATTTCCCTCAGGGGCTGCCCCAGGGTACAGGGAGACTTCGCTTGGCCGCACAAAAGGGGTCAAACTTCCTTTTCAGGGCCATTACTCGGGTTGCAGATTGCTAATTTTAAGCTACAACTTTGCAGGTAGCAATAGTAGAATCTAAAAGCAACCAGTGTGTTTGCAGATAACAACTCAAGCCACAGCTAATCCACAAGGCCCTCCTAATGAATGGCTTCTTTGATGGGCACATAGAGAACTTTCAGCGCATGACAGAGTTGCACTGCTCCTCTATCTCACACCTTTATTTAGATAATTGCTGAACTCATAATGAAATGTGCCGCTTTTTATTTTCTTTTAAGGATTTTTATTGATATATACCAACCAACAAATGCAGAATTTAAAGCATACATGCCATATGGCATGCCCCACCCCATAACATGTAAGTGGTACAGGTTAACTAATATTAGCATCTTTCAACTTCCCTCAACAGTATTGCCATCTAAACACCTATATGTGTGGACTTTTTGAATGCAGCTTATTGTGCATTTGGTTAACATGTAGTCCATAGGGCAAATCATGCTGGCAGCTACGTTGACACACATTGAAAATTTGCAGTACACATCAGCCTCACGGACTTTATTAGCACAATATTGGAAAGAAGAAGGTGTCCCGTCTAAAGAAGACTGGCAAGTTAAACTAATGGAATACACTGAAATGGCAAAATTGATGATGAAATTAAGAGGAAGAGTTGATAATGAATTTAAGGAAGACTAGAAGATGTTTATTGCATATATACAGAAGCAATGTACACAGGTTAATACATTAGCAGGGTTTTAAGATTACCGGTACTTGTAATTTTATTATGAATGGATAATAGGGGATTTAAATATGTTACAAACTTAACAATGGACATGCAGTATCTTGATAAAGACTAGAACCAAGGAAGGGATTAGAGGGAAGTCAATTTGTTTTGCATTGTTGTTTATTTTTATTTTTTTTATTTTTTTGGGAAAAATAAAATGTTATTAAAAAAGAAAATTTGCAGTACACACTAGTAGAGCTTTTGAAGTTGGGCCAATGGGCCAATGTTCATGGGTTGCCAACTCCAGGCCTATACTCTCAGGCCTAACAGGTCCATAGGCCTAATCCCCTAACCTAAGGATGAAAGTGGATGGGGAAGAAACATTGTTCTCCTTGCAGGAGACTATTTTGCTGTGGCTCTGCTGCTACCACCAGTGTTCCTCCCCCCCCCTTTTTAAACAAAGGTGCTGGTGCTCACCACAAAGTTGTTACAGGAAGTGGCATGCTTTACCCCCAGGAAAAAAAGGACGGCATACGTTCATTAGAACATGTAATGGTGAGAGCCTCAAGTGTGCAACTGTATCAAACAACACAGCAATATTTGTAAAATAATCTTCACAATCATGAAATATGGCAAGGGAGCATCCAAAAACATATCCATTTATTCCAGCTCAAATATTCACATGCTCAATAAGAGACTGGACAGTTTGCTTGTTTCACTGTACTGTTAGCATGACCATGCATAAGCTGCAAACTGGGTGGGACAGAACTGCTGTGCTAGCTTCCTGGTAGGTGGGTCACTGTTGCTTACTGGGAAGGAAGGGGTGATGTGGTGCAAACACACCAGCAGGAGTGCTGGTTGTCTCCATCTGCTGCTTCTGTGACCATGAATATAAAACTCACAATAAACTTCCTAGGTCTATTTAATGATGAAACAAGTGGAGGGTCAATCTGTCTGAAGGCTGATTGAAGGCGCTGTTACATTGACTTATTGGTTAATGGAGAAAAGCCCAGTGCTGTATGAAGGTCTTAATGTGTTTGGGAGGAAGGTCCATAGTACAACAGCAGAGCGCCCTATTAGTGCCCGGAAACTTCAGGGAGGGCTGGGGAAAACATCTGCCTGTAATCCCAGAGAAGCACTTCTTGACATTATTCAGACAATATTAAACTAAGATGGACAAGGTATCTGACTTGGTACAACATGTCTTCCTACATTTCAAAACAATTGTCATCTTTTGAGACTCACACATGCATAGCCTAAAAATGTGAAGGATGTGAAAATAGCTAACAAATACATTGAATATCATTTCAAAAGCTAATTTTCCATCAAAGAGGTGGTTTTTCTTTTATCCGTAAGACTTGCGGGCTGCACTGGTCCATCATCAAGAGCAAAATACTAGAGTCTCTTTGAAATGACGGAGGCCTTCAATCAAGATGAAACCCAGCTCATCATGTTGTCTAATGTCAAGGGGTTAGGAAATCCCTACAGCTTCGTGATACTTTTCAGAGCCGTTTTTGCAGCATCGCTGCCTCAGTCAGAAATCTATTGCACTTTGTAGTCAGTCTGCAAAGTTCCACCCGCCCCTGCCCTCTGTGCACTTTCCTAAGTGGATCTCAGCTGTGCTGTCTTAACTCTCGGTCCCTTAGGAAGCAAGAGACAGCAGATGGGGTTAGGGCAGAGGACTGACGCTTCTGACAGTAAACGGCCCGGTTGTTGAGTTGAAGCTGTGAGCGTCAGGAAGCGCCTTGCCCCCTGAGAGCCAACCACTGAAGAAAGTTGAAAATGAGCCTTTTGAGAAATGCTATTTAAAAGTAGTAAAATTTACAATTGTGCAGATGATGTGCTGCTGTGTGGTTATTCGGATGCTAATGAGTTTGACATTGGGGGACTCCAAGGGTTTACAGCTACTCCCTTATGTGATTTAGTGCTTTATTGGCAATCTTTGAGAAAATAAGTGGAAAATGTATCGCTAATAAATATATAACCTGATGGAGCATTAGAGAGGGAGAAAAGGCTGCTAAATTTAAGGATATAGAAAGGGCTTCATTCAGGGATCCTTTGTTTTAGGATAATGTGTTGCAAACAAAAGGACAGAGGCAGGTGCAAAGTGGCTCTTGTACAGAACAAGATTAGTAAATTAAAATCTTATCAGGGCACACAACCTATTTTTTTGAGTAGCATGTCTATTATAAGATTAACATCCTTTTAGTTAGTTGGATCATTTCCCTCCTCTTAGCTGTAATGTTCACTCGGTGCTGTGTGTACTTGCTAAACTTTTCTTTGTTTGACATGTTACGAATTAGAAGCCTAGGAGTAGTGAGAACCATGCCAAAAAAATTGTGTGTGTGTGTGTCTATGTAATATCTCAGAAAACTTTAAAAGTAGATATTTTTATTTCAGTGGCTGAAATATTATTTATTAATATGATTGTCTCAAACTTGTCAAACTACAAAAAAGTAAACTCATACCATGATAAATTTGTGCATAAATGTTAAAGTGCAGATCTTTACTGTGAACTGCACTGGCTGCAATGGACTTACTCAAGTTCACTGATTTCAGTAGGTCTACACTGAGTACAATTTGTTGGAAACCACCCTAATTGTTAAGTTCTAGAGTATTATTTCCAGAACACTTCTGAAAATGTTTTCAGCTACCATGTCAAAAGAACAGATAATAGGCTATATTTAGTCTAGGAAGTTGAAAAGAGGTGTGGGGGACAGGCAGAATTGATCTGAAGCAGCCAGGACACAGGCATTTCCATTTCTGAAAACAAGACAAATTGGTCACAGTCCATCAAGAACTTTTCTTGCACAGTTGAAATGGTCCTATCATGTCCAGTTGAACTAACAACAACAACAACAACAATAATAGTTCCAGGAGAAGTGATTGTACACAAAGTTTGGCATTACCAAATAACATTTTTTTCAGCTTTCAATATTAAAAGAACAAACTGACACTAATGTGAATTTTCTCAAAGAACTAGATTCAGAGTAATTTCTGAGCACTCATCTTCTGCTGCTGTCTTCTTATTTAGAGAATACTAAGCAAATACTCAGTATCAAAAACTCTCAGGTTAGCATTGGTGCTGCAAATACAAGTTATTCAGTTGGATTCCTTAAGTGTTAATGTAGCTTATATATCTTGAGGGATTAACACTAGCACTTCTGGCTTCTTTAATTTACATGACAACTTTAATGTACCAAGTGAGCTTCACTTTATCTGGTGTAGTGCATTGTCAAAAATTAAGAACAAAAGACAAGCCCTGCTGCATCATACTCAAAACCTACACTTTGCAGCATTCTGTTCTCACAGCCAGATGCCTAAGGGAAGCCCACAAGGAGGACATGAGCACAAGAGCACTTTCCTGCTTGTGAATCCCAGCACCTGGTACTCAGAGGCATATTACCCATAATACTGGAGATAACCATGATTAGTAGTCATTGATAGCCTTATCTACCATTAATTTATCTAACCCCTTTTAAAGCCATCTAGTTGGTGGTCTTGTAGTAATGAATCATTATATAATACTTACATAAAAGATGGGGGACTGAATGTTGCAAATAGTTAAGCCAGACATTGATTTAATATGATAACCAAAACAACCCCATGGATCAACTTAAGATATACAGTAGGGACGCAGGTGGCACTGTGGTCTAAACCACACAGCCTAGGGCTTGCCAATCAGAAGGTCAGCGGTTGGAATCCCTGTGACGGGGTGAGCTCCCATTGTTCGGTCCCAGCTCCTGCCCACCTAGCAGTTCGAAAGCACATCAAAGTGCAAGTAGATAAATAGGTACCGCTCTGGTGGGAAAGTAAACAGCGTTTCTGTGTGCTGCTCTGGTTTGCCAGAAGCGGCTTAGTTATGCTGGCCACATAACCCGGAAGCTGTCTGCGGACAAACACCAGCTCCCTCAGCCTATAGAGCGAGATGAGCGCGCAACCTCAGAGTCGTCCACAAATGGACCTGACGGTCAGGGGTACCTTTACCTTTACCTTTAGTGACATAAATACGGACTTATGCTAACTTGACTAAAACCTGACTTCATTCCTTGGGGTGAGGCATACTTGCTGGTCCTAGATCTCTAACCAAGAAATCCTTATTCCTCCCCTTAGATGTGCTACTTCAGCATATTGTTCTCCTTTTTAGCATATGCATCATCTTCCTCCTTTTCCTCTATAGCTGACCCTGTGTGGAATTTTGGATTGTTAACTCCTTGTGTTTGCCTAATACCATGTTGCTACTCTGTAAAGTGCTGCATATATTGATGGTGGTACAGTTAATCATCATCATTATATCAGTGCGCCCTTTGTAGCATGAGCATTTAATTTCTAGAAAAAGTTATGTTGGGTCTCAAGTCTGCCTTGACCTATGATTTGGACATTTTCCCCTATTAGTTCTGATATGTGCAGACTCCTTGTCATCAATTCAGTGATGAAGGAAATGCACTCTGCACCTGCTCAGGATATTTCTATTTATTCCTACATCATGCACTTCCTCCTTGTTTAAGCTCTAACGCTGAGCCATTGCACAAATTATTAAGCCCTGCTTTGCAGCTCTTGGTGCCCCCTTCCTTTCTCAAACAGGTTCTGCTCTGCAAACCGATAGAACCACTAAAGAAATGTTTAAGTTTTAATTCTCTGGAGGTGGAGCACTTGACAGTAACATTGGGCTGTAAGTATCCCTTATCCAAGGTTGTTTCATCCAACCATTGCGAAATATTGCAAAAAGAGAGAAAGACCAGTATTTATTAAATGAGTCCTCACAGAATGTCTTTCAAGTCTATCCCTCTAGCGCAGAAGTGGACAACCCATTGCCCACCAGATGTTGCTTTGCTACAGCTCCCATCATCTTTGGTCCCGGCAGCTGGGACTGATGGGAGTTGAGTCCAGCAGCATCTTTCCCTCTTCTAGCCTCTCCTGTACTCTGGCTCTCATATGTAACATTGTGTACTGTTTTGTAAAATCTATGCATCTTATTTCCAAATAAATAATGTAGGTGTCAGTTAAGTAGCATGAATTTCCCTCTTAGTTTAAAACAGAACAATCCAATTCTCCATAACTTAAATTTATAATGCTCACATCTACCATGTGTGCTCAAATGTTAGCATCAAATCCTCAAAATATAAAACTATTTTAAGAGCAGGATTGAATTTTGTATAGGTGCACTTATAATTCTTTTCAAAGTAATGGAAGTTTACCCACTGAAAAGCACAGGGCAGACTCTTCACACATACACTGATAACAGGGCAGGGGAGCAGAAATTTAGCACACTTTCCTCCTGCTTGGTCTGTGATTTTGCTCATTCATTTTGCATTCTTTCTTACAGAGAATGAATTTTTGGATTATCTGTTAAGTCAAACAAGACATTTTGGTCCGAGAGACGGATTTGGTCATTTGGAATTTGCACATAATTTTGCTCCGAAGCAAGCAAAGGTGGGAGAATGCATTCAGTGTTTAGTTTTGAGTGGAAAGTATGTGATTTCATTTGTTGAGTTGCTGTTCCATTTGGAAATCTCATTATGACTTCCAAACTTTGGCTTCATTTAAACTCTTAACAAAATTTGATAGGTCCATGTAGCATCTTCTCAATACAACAGGCCGATACTTCTGATGCTTTCTCATTCTCAAATGAGCAAGCAGCAACAATATTTTCAGAGCCGCATGTGCTCATCAGAATTGAAAATATATTTTAATATGTACCATTTTCATTATAAGAATTTAAAAATAATAATACAGCACCAAACATGCACCAAATGTTGCATGTTTGCAATGTCACAACACATGTTTTGCATGTGTTTAACATGATTAATGTTTGCGGTGCGCATCATGTGCACGTAAACAGTTTGTTATTTATATTATAAATGGTTTTCTGTCATAGGCTATTCAAAAAAACACATTTCATTGTAAAAGAAATCATACAGATATTTATTTATTTTAAAAAATTAAGATTCTGTTTCGGCTTGTGCTGTCCAATCTTTTATGTGGTATAATTTTTTTTTTTTACATATTTGTTCTGAAAATATAAAGCTGGCACCTGCCCCCTCATTTCATAAAGCTGCGACTTTACCCTCTGATGCCTTGGTAAAGCAGACTAATAGAAATCCTTGGCACACATTAGTTACCTAAGGGAATAATAGAACTATTTGCTGTAATCGTTTGGCAAAAGGACATAAACATATGGCTTTGGTTTATATTCAGCACTGCCAGTTGTGCAAAGTTGCATGGATGAGGAACACAACAGCAGTGACAACTCTGAAATCAGAAGTGAGAATCAAAATAAATCATCCTCATTACAGAACCATCCAAGCTTGTCTCTGGTCTAACATTTATTCCGCCGTTATGCATTTTCAAATATTAGACCCCCCTTTGAAAAATACTCCTTCAAAAATATACATAGCATTTGGCCATCAGTAATCATGGTGTCCTAGAATGGATTACACGGTATGTAGTCTCAAATTGAATCTGTTTTCAGATTTAGATTTAGTGTTTGGACTTATTTATTTTAGTTTGGGAGGATAGTAACACAGCTGAAGCAGTCAAATTTGCACCATTCATTTTTCATTTTGGGGGATGCACCAGCAATAATGTTGAAATGGAAAATACTGTGTTTGAAAAAGAAGTTATCAAAATCCAAAAAGCTACACATTGCTGAAAAGATCCTTCAATCCCATTTTTACATTTTATACCTGCTGAAGGAGGAGGGGGTGGAATGAATGAAACATGACTAAAGAATTCATGACAGGGGGGGGGGGAGAAGAATACTTAAGTTTGTTTCTTGGCAAGTGCTAAAAAATATGTCATGGACCTTTTTTGAAGCAATAGTCTGCATTGTTCAACAACTTCCTTTGCATTGTAGATAAGAATGTATAAT
The DNA here is from genome assembly GCF_009819535.1 of Lacerta agilis. Classification (NCBI taxonomy): domain Eukaryota; kingdom Metazoa; phylum Chordata; class Lepidosauria; order Squamata; family Lacertidae; genus Lacerta; species Lacerta agilis. The sequence goes on along the minus strand of NC_046318.1, from coordinate 48,489,548 downwards.
TTCTACTAAGAGAGTGGGGTGTGTGTTTGAAGTATAATATTTCTCCTACTTTAAATAGATTAAAAGCATTCATATACGATTTGGTTGATTTGACTTTAGTCTCCTATCCAAGCAATACTATTCATCCTATTTTAAACAGATTTAAAGATTCCATATGCAATTTTGTTGATTTGGCTTCAGTCTTCCCTCTGGGCAACAATTTCCTTTTGATCTACATTGTATAAATTGCAAGTGAATTGACATCTTGTTTGTAACCAAGATACACACACACACACACACTCACTCACACACACACACGTGACCATTGTTATTCATAATAACACAGTAAATTTTATGCTGATTTACGACCTGATCCCTGGCAGAAGAACTTTTCTCCATTTCCAGCACCACATGATCTTGCCCTGGACACATAATAAACATTTAGGACTTAGCATTCAGACTACCTTCTTTTCAATCTAATGAGTTGTGCTTGGTGGCTATTCCTCAGCTCTACAACTTTCTTTCAAAGTCCAAAAAGGTATTGATCACTAGCAGACTGTAGTATCAAGTGGTGACTTGCAAGCATGAGGTCATTTATTGATTTGCTTCAGCATTTTGAATTCATTGTAATGTTTATATTTCACATATTAGTGATTTGCAGTGCTCCTGAACAGTTTTTATCTGAATACCCCAATCAATTTACAAATACTAATAAATTATCCTCTCAGAGGTACCAGTTTGAGACTTAGTCTCTTCTTTTTTATTTTTTCTCCTTATCTCTTTTTTGCTGAGGTGAATGAGCCATCACATTAACCACCACAGATAAAATGTTTCCGTCACCACATGTTAACTCAAACCCAAACCTTTTTAACGGGGGCATTTGACTGATGGCCAGACTAGATGACACACTAAATGTGTAATCATATTTGAATATCATTTTTAAGATCTATAAAAAACTGATGGCTCCAGTCCAGATCATGGTCATGGTACAACATAAGAACCAACTTTTTCTCCCATGGCATTTCTCCATTCAGCTGCTATTTGCCAAGGAAGGGAAAATGATATGAGTACAAATGGTGCTTCAATTGAGCTGATTTTCAGTGGGAAATGGTATGGGAAAGGTTTAATCATCCTGGTCTGGATCCTGGTCTGGATTAACATGTTCCCTTGATATTTTTTGTGTGATTTTTTTTAAGGGAGTAGGTAAGGTAAAGGGTCCCCTGACCATTAGGTCCAGACTCTGGGGTTGTGGCGCTCATCTCGCGTTACTGGCCGAGGGAGCCAGCGTACAGCTTCTGGGTCATGTGGCCAGCATGACTAATCCACTTCTGGTGAACCAGAGCAGCGCACGGAAACGCCATTTACCTTTCTGCCAGAGCAGCACCTATTTATCTACTTGCACTTTGACGTGCTTTCGAACTTCTAGTTGGGCAGGAGCTGGGACTGAGCAACAGGGGCTCACCCCGTCGTGGGGATTCAAACCGCCAACCTTCTGATTGGCAAGCCCTAGGCTCTGTGGTTTAACCCGCAGTGCCACCCGCCGGTACTTTTAAAGGGAGTAAGGTGCACAAATACAGCCACACACTTAAACTGCAATATTATAAACTCACACATTTATCCTATACTTAGCTCCAATGAAATGAATGAAATTTACTTCTGTGTAAGACATTATTAGGATTGCATTTTAATATTTTATGTAGTTGGCCTATGAGTTATTGAGTGTTGGCTCATACAACTAACATCTTCTGGGTGATGGTTTCTGCAGCTGCAGTTGGGTACCAGTAGACTCAGGCGTGGGCTGGGATGACATAAGGAACTGAAGACATGAACTATTATCTCCATGTATCTGGCTCCAACACCTTGTGAGGTAGTAGCAACTCTTTTCTTAAGACTGCCATGATCATATAAAACATGGGAGCTGCTCCCAGAGGCATTATGTGAGAAGCACATGGTGAAGGAACTTTGTCCCAAGTGTTGAGTATTCTTGAAGTAAGGCATCAATAGATCTTCATATGTATGCAGACCATTTTTGGATATATTCTGAAAGTGATAGAAGGCCACTTTACTCAGGAAAGCACTTAATTGCTGAGGAAAAGCAGAGTATTTTTTTTAGTAGCTAGCTTTATACATATAAAATAACTTGTAGTGTGGAGGCTCCTAGTTATACAAGGGCCACGCTGCATGTTAAGTTAGAGTTGTGCATTTGAGCTTCTGATGAAAGTTTAGCTTGCAAGTTTCCCCTTCCGTAGCTTCTAGAAAAATCTAGACTGGTGTTGTGGTTTTGGGAAAGGGTTGGACACCTCTGCCTATGTTATGATCTTCAATCCAAACTAGGTCAGATGATGGCTGTCTTTATTTTATTTTTAAAATTACATTGGGATCACCGAACAAGAGCTCCAGCACAGCACATACATTTGTTATGTGTTTTGCAATGCAATTGTTTACATGTCTACTCAGAAGTTCCATTGACTTCAATTGGACATACTACAGAATTGAGGCCTTGATTATGCAGGCTAAAATCAAGACAAGCAGACAGCTCATATTAGGTTCAAGCTATTAGAACTACTGTATAAAGTTCTGTGGTACCAAAATTGTGCCTATCCAGTGATAATGGCTTAAACTGCTATCGGCAAGGCAGATCCATTTGTATTTCTCTCTCTCTCTCTCTCTCTCTCTCTCTCTCTCTCTCTCTCTCTCTCTCTCTTTCTCTTTCTCTCTGATATTGTCCATTAAGAAAAGATGAACATTTTTAAAATAGATTTTTATGTGAGAGCCACAATGCACACGTTTTTGAAGGGGGGGATCCTTAACTGTACATAATCTTTTTGCATTTCACTCCAAAATGATATGAAGGCTCTTCCCAGAAACTCAGGGCAAAGCATAATATTTATATTTTAAGATGTCATAAAACACTACCTGTCATCAATGAATATAAAAGCTCTTTGAAGGCCTTATTAAAATGAAAATCATTAGTGTCAAATGAACTCTAATGCTCCATTGTGTGTGCACATACTTAGAGGAAGTCTTGATTAAATCATAATATATATTTTATGTCTGTTTGCAAAATATTCATCCCAGTAAGTATTCTTAATATGGCAGCCTTTACTTAGAAATTGGGAATAACGTTGTAAACTCTACATAAAAATAATTAACATCCAAATTAATATATAAATTCTAGTGCTGTTATAACTCTTAAACCTAAACAATAAAATAAAACAATTTTCCCTGCCATGGTATTCATCAAAATTTAGGTTTGTTTTTTTCTAATGGACAGAAAAGCATCTTGTAATAGGTGGAGACTGTACTGTAAAAGTAAAAACAACATGTATCTGATGGAGTAGCTCTTGTGCAGAAAACAATGCGACAATAAATCTGACTCCTTGTTTTTGATGCGACAGACTAACGTGGCTACTCCTCCAGGAGCAGTGGGGTCTTTAGCATATGCGCTGCCGGGGTGCAAAGATCCGCCCAGCACCCCGTTGTGAATGACAAGCGCTGGTGCTGGCGAGGCGCGTCTTTGGTAAATGAGTGCACAAAATCAAAAGTCCTTTAGTGAAACAGTAGGTATACATTTCGTTAATACCTAGATATATATGTATTTTATTTTTCTAGCTTGATCAAAATTATTTATTATTTCATAACAGGTAGATAGTTAAGAGGTTAGGCGGCTTCAGCGGCGGGCGCCTGGCGCCTCCAGAATTCAGCGCCCGGGTGCCCCACACCCCTCCCCCCCCCCCGGGTAAAGACGGCCTTGTCCAGGAGCCATGTAAGCTTGGATTTTTGTCTTCTTTTTTCAGCACAATGTTAGTGAAATATATCAAAGAAATATAATTCTTCTTTTTCTACTGGAGAGAGTTGTTTTTCCTATTCAGAATTTAGCACAGAACACTTTAAACTTGACATGACATATCTTACTGAACTCCACTACACTTTCCTCTTATGCATAACTTCCCAGAATAGAAGTTTTCAACCTGTTTTGTGAGCCCAGATGCAGTGAGCCAGCAACTGTTGGGGGGAGCAGCAAGAATCCTTCTTACATTTGATGAGCATATGGGGATGGCTGGCATGCAAGTTGGTGGTGTGGGGCTTGGTGATTGGGGATGACCCCACTTTCTCCTCCACACTTGGAAGGTATTCATCTGGTCACTTTTGTGGCACCATGTACCACTCCAGGGAGCAGTGGAAGAAATAGTAGATGGTATTCTGGACAACTTACCAGTGTGACATTTTGACCATTATGGAGCCAGCTGCATCACTGCCGCATTAGCTCGAAGTTCTTGCTAAGCTTGTAAACCAGCTTGGACTATACCACTTCAAACTGGAGATAGAGCTCACCTCAGTGCCTCCATACAATACATATAAATATGCATAAAGAAACTCATACCTGCATATAGAAAAGTACATTTGAGGAGATGACTAGGCTAGAAAACTAGGCCAAAATCTGTTCCTTGATGCAGTAAGCAGAGAAACAGTGCCTGGTTTAAACTGGAATAATAAAGGAGGTCTGCAAAGAGGAGGTGGTTGTCTCATTGACCCTCCTATGTGTTGACTGAACACTTGCATTATTGTCGTCTCCTGTCCATGCTATTTAAGGGATTCCCACCTCAGTGAAGTTCCATAGTAGTCCCACTGAGGCCACAACCAATGGTCCAGGCACTGCAGCATAAATTAGGTACAAATAATGAAACTTCCCATTCAACATGGGCCTTATTTGGAAAAATATCCTGTAGCGACATACACATATTGTGAGAGGCTGACTACTCTTTATTTCCAATAATTTCAGTACTACATAAAGTTCACCCAAAGAGTCATGGTAAGTTGATTCTTTTCTATGTACTAGTAGTACATGTTTTGCAAATATGTAGAATTAAGAATGAAAGCGATGGGACAAAATAGCCATCCATTAATTGTCATGGATTGCGAGAGGATGCTGGATATAGCAGAGCATCGGGCTGTTGGGTCATGATGACATCTAGCTATGCCATATTTATTGCTACTAATGTAAGCCAGTCTCCCTTGAATTAAATGCAAAATGATATATTCTTTTAACATAAAAATAAAAGATTATTCCCAGAGTTGATGATGAAAAGTTGTGCCACCCACATTCTAACCACCCTACCTGGAAGTGTGGCTTATTTCACAACAACTTCCTTTTTAGGAAAGTGTATGGTAATGTAAGGTAACTGAACTTAGGTCATATGAAGGAAATTTAGGCTTCAGTTCTGTAGACATTTCCCTGGAAGTAAATCCCATTGAACTCTAGGGGTCTAATTTCTGAGGAGACCAAGAATAAGATTGCACCAGTCTCTATCAAAGGCAGTAGGAATAATCCCTCAAGTTTATTTGACAGCCCTGCAAAAGACCCACTTAAATGAATGAAAGCTGCACAGTTGTCGTACTATGCGGATTACACCCAGTTTCCTGAAAAATAAAGCTCCCCCCTTTTTTTAGTTGTGTGTGAGTGGACTGTTTTATATGCAACAGACGCCCTCAGCCCATGATGATGGGTTTACAGTGCTATGCTCATCATACTAAACAGGCCTTAGCCAGTTTAATCTTAATCTGTTTAAACATCTGTCATAAATTCAAATGATTTTCCTAAAGAAAGAAAATCAATAGAAAGAATCACCTATATTGATTTGGCTGCTGGTTTTCATCCATTGTGTGGTTTTTAAATATTCATGACAAAATAAAACCCCAAGTAACTGCTGCTTAAAAAGAGGCAGCCCCCCCTTTTTTTCGTTACACAGTTAAAAGAGAAATGTAGTGATTGGTGTGGTATTTATTATGAAATGATGACAAAGGAGTACCAGTGGTTTTAAACAGTTTTAGCTTACAGGAGCGGCTGTTAATTTTGTCAGCAGAGTTGCAGGTGAAATAATGCACATTGGATAAATAGTCTGTATTGGTTTAACTGAACATAATATATAGTGTGTTCTGGAGTTGTTTGTCTCAATAGACTATAGTAATCAAAAGTAATGAACCTATTATGTGCAGGACCTTGGAGAGCATAGAATGGCAGTAAAAGTGTGGCACATAAAAGGTTTATTAAAGGAAATTAAAGTCCATCATTGCCACACCTGCTCCCCTATTATAAGTCTATGGCAGGTCAGTGCCTTCAATCACTACTCAGCATCAGAGAACAGAGCTACGCTTCCCCATTACCATTGCAGTCACATTGCAACCAACCCTGTATTAGGCTTGAATGGCAGCAAGCAACCATGGGCAAGTTTTCATTTCTGATCAAACAGACACCTTATTTTTAATCGCTGTGTTGCGAACCATTAGCTATAAATCAAGCAGATGAAAATATGACATTCAGTTTCTGGAAATTGCAAATATAGTACAGTATATTTCTAGTTTCTGATTGCATGAGACAAACACAGCAGCAACAGAGTTATTCAAGTATTTGCATAACATTTTCAAAAATCTGTTCAAGCATTTGACTGCTTGTTTATTCCTGTAAAGAGCTATTTGGGTCATATGTCATGTACCATATGTTCTGTGTCTCATGTAGCCCTCTGTAATAATTAGCAGGGGGGAAATAGAGAGGCACACAAATGTTGTTTCATCTTCAGCTAGTTAATTCGGCCCCCTTTAGTCTTCCTCACAATCTTGAAGAGGGATGTACCCCCTTGTTTCACGTGGACTTTAACCATAAATCTCAACATTATATAGTTGTATCCTTCTGTATATGATGGAGGAAAATACGTTCACTAAAAAAAACAAAAAACCAGTTTGGTAAACAGGGAACAAATGTCACAAGCAAACTCCATCCATATCCATGTTCAGCAGATACTTAGAAGCCCCGTTTGCACTTCAGACAGCCACTGCTTTTCTACGCAAATAGAAAGGATGCAGAGAAGCTGCTGGGTAATTGTGAAAAACTGGTGCACATGCTAACAGTATAATTTAGATAAATTTGCATTTGCAGAGATTATCGTTTACCCAACTGTTTTTAGATGATGAAGTGAGTGATTGAAATTTGAGGCCTACTGTACACATCACCCTCGCCATATGGCGCATCCATGCAATGTGAAACCACATGATGAACCATGCTACATATTACTGCAGTGACATAGAAGAGACCCAATGTAGGAGCAGTGTCAGTCTGGATCCCTGTGATAACTAAAAGGTTCTCAGAGGTTTTGTCTTCTGAACAAATTGTGAGGTCATTGTGCAGTTGTTTCATCATATGCCTAGAATCAGATTTTTAAATAAATAAATACATACATACATACTACGGCCTTATTTTACCAGACTACTGCTCAACTCATTAGTATTAGGTTCATGTATCAGGGGGAATCATTCCCTTGGGATCCCTCACAGACCCATTCCTGCGTGCTGCTTCTTTTTCTGCATACACTATCTCTTCCTGACCCACAGTCCCATGAATATGCTGATGACACCTGATCTTACTCTTTACCCCAGAACTTTACCTCCAGTAGACATTCCTGCATCTCCTAGCTGTTATTTCCACCTGGATATCCAGTTCAACACCAAGTCAATATGTCAAAAACCTTCTCTTGCAGACTTTCCAGTTCTCATATAATCTATATATCCAGTGACCACCCACCACACTGAGCAGGTCCAAATGTTGGTTGACCTTGCTGGAATACAGTCATGCTTGTCGTTTAGTCATTTAGTCATGTCCGACTCTTCGTGACCCCATGGACCAGAGCACGCCAGGCACGCCAGGCACTCCTGTCTTCTATGACATGCTAGAGTCATGGAAAGAAACATTTGGACACTGTACTTCATTGGTTGTTCATGCTATCATGTTGTTGTTGTTGTTCAGTCGTTCAGTCGTGTCCGACTCTTCGTGACCCCATGGACCAGAGTACGCCAGGCACGCCTATCCTTCACTGCCTCTCGCAGTTTGGCCAAACTCATGTTAGTAGCTTCAAGAACACTGTCCAACCATCTCATCCTCTGTCGTCCCCTTCTCCTTGTGCCTTCCATCTTTCCCAACATCAGGGTCTTTTCTAGGGATTCTTCTCTTCTCATGAGGTGGCCAAAGTACTGGAGCCTCAACTTCAGGATCTGTCCTTCTAGTGAGTACTCAGGGCTGATTTCTTTGAGAATGGATAGGTTTGATCTTCTTGCAGTCCACGGGACTCTCAAGAGTCTCCTCCAGCACCATAATTCAAAAGCATCAATTCTACGGCGATCAGCCTTCTTTATGGTCCAGCTCTCACTTCCGTACATTACTACTGGGAAAACCATAGCTTTAACTATACGGACCTTTGTCGGCAAGGTGATGTCTTTGCTTTTTAAGATGCTGTCTAGGTTTGTCATTGCTTTTCTCCCAAGAAGCAGGCGTCTTCTGATTTCGTGACTGCTGTCACCATCTGCAGTGATCATGGAACCCAAGAAAGTGAAATCTCTCACTGCCTCCATTTCTTCCCCTTCTATTTGCCAGGAGGTGATGGGACCAGTGGCCATGATCTTAGTTTTTTTGATGTTGAGCTTCAGACCATATTTTGCGCTCTCTTCTTTCACCCTCATTAAAAGGTTCTTCAATTCTTCCTCACTTTCTGCCATCAAGGTAGTATCATCAGCATATCTGAGGTTGTTGATATTCCTGCGTGCATGCTATCATATGCTGCCACTACCCCCCAGAGCAGGAGAAAGCAAGCTTGCTCCATCTTCCTTGTAACAGCCCTTTAGATATTTGAAGATGGCTATCATATCTCCTCTTAGTCTCCTCTTTTCCAGGCTAAACATACTCAACTCCTCCAACTGTTTCTCATAAAGCTTGGTTTCCAGACTCATGATCATCTTGGTTACCATCCTTTGCACACGTTCCATGTGTAGCTACTTCATAATATTGTTGTGCACCTTCCATTTGAGATTGTAGGGAGATGTTACAGTGAACCCACTCACTTTGGTTTGTTGAGATCACTGAAAAATATGGTGTAGAATTGTAGAAATATTGAGTTTATTACAAATATACTAGCTGAGCACAGGTGGAAATTGAAAGCATAACAATATTACAAAAAGAAAACCATTGCTCCATATCAAATCCCCAGAGAGGCAGCCTCCCCCAAGTGCTTTCTAGTGCTCAAAATTATATTTCCACCTGTTTCAGTTCACATGAGGACACCGGCTTGCTGACATAAGGTAGACCTGGATCTGGTCAGTGCCTGGGAACCAAATGTATACTTCCTTGGCTTCCTTGGCAGGATATAAATGTAGGAAAACATGCTTTTTTCTTCACACAGAGATTGAGATTACATCATCCTTGGCTGAAGCAGGGAGAGAGGTGTCACATTTCCCCTTAGGAACTCTCAAGGAGAATCCAGCTGCTTCCTGGGTTTTTGAGAAAAACATACACCAGCCATTCCAGTCCATTAGCTCAGCCACTTGACAGACTAAGGATCTGGCTGGCATACTTAGCTCCTGATCGTTGAAGAACTTTCAATTATCTTTCTGCCCCAACTTTTTCCTTTCCAAAACCCAGACTCCTTCACAGCAATCAGAGGTAGTGATGCCACCACAATAGTAGTAGTAGTAGTAGTAGTAGTAGTAGTAGTAATAGTAGTAGTAATAGCCCGCCAATTTGGCCGGGTTGCCCAAGCTATTCTGGGCAGCTTCCAACAGATATAAAAACATAATAAAATGTCAACTATTAAAAATTTCCCAATACAGGACTGCCTTCAGATGCCTTCTGAAAGTTGTGTAGTTCCTTATCTCCTTGACAGCTGATGGGAGGGCATTCCACAATGTGAAATATCCATTAGTGGGCTGTGTAACTGTGTTATAATCTGGAGCAAAATAGCTGTTTGTGGCTCTTTGGTTTCTGCAGTTGGATCTTTAGAACAAAAGATTAATCTAGAGTAGCCAATTCTGCTCCTGCCAGCTGCATAATGCACCTGGGAGCATTGTTGTGGCCAGCCCAGGATGTGGGTGAGAGGACTAAGCTGCTCTGTCTACAAATGCATGCATGTAGAAATAATTTTATTTATTTATTTATTATTAAAGATAATTTTTATTAAGATTTTCCTATAATACAATAAAATTATGGCTGTTTTCTTGTATCCAACCAGCCCACTCTCTGTTCCAGTATGGTGTAGTGGTTAAGAGTGGCAGTCCCATAATCTGGTGAACTGGATTCGCATCTCCGGTCCTCCACATGCAGCTGCTGGGTGACCTTGGGCTAGTCACACTTCTTTGAAGTCTCTCAGTCTCACTCACCTCACAGAGTGTTTGTTGTGGGGGAGGAAGGGAAAGCAGAATGTTAGCCTCTTTGAGACTCCTTAGGGTAGTGATAAAGTGGGATATCAAATCCAAACTCTTCTTCTTCTTCTTCTTCTTCTTCTTCTTCTTCTTCTTCGATCACCAGTTGCTTCAGGGCTGACCAGGCCTGGATCTAGACACATCACAAAAGCAATTCAGTTAAAGGCACACATATACAGCACTTTATCTTTACAAATATAGCTAAGTGCTAGGATTTTTTTAACCTGACTGCATTGTTCAAGCAGTGCCCCCCCCCCCCACTCTGTACTGGAGGGGGTGATATTTAGGGGTTTATTTGGTTGCATGGTTGCATTAGTCACATAGTTGGCAGGGAGGTGTGAGAAAGATTAGGGTTAAGTTAGGTAACAGTTGAACACCCCGAGGCACCTTTGGAGGTAAAGGGTATTTCTGGAAGCCAGCTGCTCTGGGTTGTGGGGACTTTAGCCTGGATATGGGATGTTCTCAAGATGTTTGGAGTACATTTTAATGCAAAACTCCCTAATTTGCACTTCATGCAACAATATTGATCCAAAAAGCATCTATCCTTCAAAATTCACACTTTTCTGAATTTTGTGGTGGAGTTCTCTAGACAAATAATGTGTGGCCAAATATGTGCATATGTGTCTATTAGGAAAAAATGTCTAATAACATGTGTATTAGTGAAAATAATAGATAAAGTTGCATTATATTGGGGGGGATTCTTGCAAAAATGTGTGAATCTGGAAAAAAAATTCACTAAAATGCTGAAATGGGAACACACACAGAGAGAGATGTGGAATTGTTGATAACTAGATTATGATTAGAAAAATTAGAAACAGAAAAACCAAAATGGAGAGATTCATCCATCCTAAGTGGTAGCTAAAATGTCTCTTTGAAGTTACATCAATGAGTTATTTATAGCTTCACTGACCAACTTCATGCTGTGTCTCCACCAGATTCCATGCTTTGTTAGAACCTTGTGCATAGACCATAGAAAAAAAACCATGCTGCATTTCTAGTAAGGCCATTCCTAGCTTACTAGCACATGGCGCTCCCATTGAACCAATGTGCTGATGTTCCAAATCCACTTTTACTACCAGTATGACCCCATAGCAACTGAAATACAAATGATGAAGGGGTAGGAGTATCTTCCATAGGAGGCAAGGCTAAAGCATTTGGATTTTTTTAGTTGTGAAGGAAGATGAATGAGGGAACCATGATAGATGGATACAATTTGTATATGTATGCAATATGTAGGAAGTGAACAAAGAGATTCCCCCTCCATCTTTCATAACACTAGTATTTATTTATTCAATGTGGTGCTTGTGTGGCTTTAAAAGGCGATTGACAAATTCTTAGACTGACAGATTTCTCATTGGCTTTGATAACTAATTGGAGCCTTCATCTTCCAGGGAAGTATGCAACCAAATATCAGTTGCTACGGGGCATCAACAGAAGCATGTGAGAAAGAGAATGCTGAACTAGTGGATCTTTACTCTGATCCAGCAGGGCTCTTCATATGTTCTCATGATCCCATCCTCAGCAGTTATTTAACCTCATTGGGATCAGAACATAAATCTTGATCGCTTGCAGACATTGGCACTTGCCCAAAAGGAATAATTAGCATTTGCTTAATTAAATATTTTTCCATTACGAATATCTTCTGAACTATGCTTAAAAGTTATTCACAGATGGCATTTTATCTGAGTGACAAGATTAATAAGTTCTTGGCCTATGGAAACTTTGTAAAGGCATGTTAACAATTCTCCCACCACCGCCTCCAATGGTGAATAGACTTTCTGTTACTGTTACAGATGGATGCAGATGGTGAAGATAAAAAGCTACGCACACGTTCAAGAGGAACCAAGGGTGAGTTAGAAGACCCCTTCTACGACCCTGTGCCCATCACACCATGAAATGTAAATTTCTGCACATGGTCCCAAATGTGTCATCAGCGAGTCTACACCTTCCTTAGGGCTCATTTTAAATCAAGCCAGGACACAAACTGCAGTGAAATGTTATTTAGATGTGTGGGAGAGTGGAGGTGGAAAGAAAATCTCACAAATGTACAATCATTTCACAGACGTAATCTAAAAATCCAACTAATGCTGTTGGATAGGTTGATGCAGAATGGCCTTGAACATGCAGACAGTGTTTTTAATAGGTATTGTCTCCCAACCAAACGAGAATGATCCTCTTCCAATTATATGTAAACTGTGGTAAACCATGGGAATACATTTTACTGTTTTGTCTGTTTCTTGTTGAATCAAATCTGCTATTGGCAAGTTGGGGGGGGGGGACCTTAGCAATATAAAGTTGGAACTGCTTCGATCCCAAAACACTTGCAATTTCCCTAATGTTTTTGTATTTATCTGTTCAAATGTACGATAAAAAAGTTAAACTTTTGGTTTTTCTCTCATTGGGTAAAGAACAGATGGCAATGTAATATTGAGATTAAAAGGCCCCTTAATGATCTAAACATCTGGAAAACATGATTGACTAGTCATACAACCCCTTAAGGAAAATAACTTTTTATTATAATTGGTAATGCTTTTTGTGACCCTTGATTGTGAGTGGGAAATGGGCATATGTAAAATAAAATAGGGATATTTTACCTCCCGTTGAAGCAGATTTAGTTATGAAGTTTGTAGCTAAACTTAAATGACTAGATGTAATGCTAACAAGTCTAATTTGCCAGTGCAATTAATTAACCACATATGCCCTAAGGGTGTTTTTACACATGACTCTCTAAAGTGCCTTTGAAGTATCTATTTACTTATGCCCTGTATGAATGTTGCTAATGCAGTATAGATGAGTCCATTTTTAAATCAAGTGTATATCCTAAGCAAATAGTAGCAAAAAAATGATTCAACCATTACTTGCGGAATTGCCCTATGAGAAACATGGAGCTGGAAGAGAATGGGAAGTCAGCAACTCAGATAGCAGAGCCAGACCTGATCTCACAGGCATTCTTGTTATCGGCGTAGGTATGTGGTGGACCAGGAGAGGTTAAAACCAGTGATCTATGTAGACTGCAGTGCACAGCCTATTGTTGTCTTGTTCCATGGGCACTTAAGGGTCACATGGAAGGTCAAGTCATCAAGTCAAAGTCTGGTCACAGTAGGCAAGAGGAGGTCACAGTAAGCAAGGTTAGGTCAAGATAGGTAAATCAAGTCACATCAGGCCAAGTTAGGTCAGGGCAGAGAAAGTCCCATCAGGGCAAACGCTGTTGTACAGAGAGCAGACAAAACAGGACCATAACAGCTTCAAGGGAGCCCTGGCAGCTGAAACTATCCCCTACGAAGATAACTATAGGTAAAAGTTATCTCAGTAGGTCGACAATATCTATAGTAAAGTTGTCTGTGCTTCTCTAGAAGAGGTGACTGGGCTGTTAAATGCTATGATTTGCCCACATTCCAACTAGCCATGACTCCTCATAACGTTTTAGGCAAACAAAGAGAAACACTTTGACCATTTAAGACTGTTTAGAACTACTTCACACATTCTTATATGGAAAGCACTTGCCACATAGGAAGTAATGAATAGATAATCACAAAGTAAGTGTTCATTTCACTCTTTACAGCAATCCTTACAAAAGGGATGATCACAACCTGTATGTGGATGATGTACTAATTTCTATATGGCCCTGACTACCATGTACGAATTTTGTTTATCATTACTCATTATACTAAATCCTACAGTGAAGGCAGGCATGCCATAGCTGGAGCCACTCAGCCCGTACTGCTTTTCTTCTAGCTTATTGTTGGGTTGTGAATCACAATCATTATATTGTAAAAAATAAATAAATAAATGGGGGAGGGGGTGTAGGGAAACATTCCTTACTGCATTTGTGGGACCTTACATATGTGTGGGTGTCACATAGAGGGGATCAGATTTTAATGACCCAACCTTGTGAACTGAGGTGCACTCATAATGCTGGGAGCTGATCATGTGGGTCTCAGCACACCACACCTAGTGGGGTGCGAACTCCATGGCTGGAAGCTGTGACTCTGCTCACAAGATTGGGTCATTTAAATGTTACCCAAGATACACAGAAGCTGCTTATAGCAAAGTGGCTTGCACACGGTTATAGTGATGGGATCCTTAATTTGGGCTATTTTTCTGTGGCTAATACAATGTATTTAGCGGTTCTATTTTTTAAAAAAAAATTATTGGCTGATTAATCACTGCACCAAAGGATAGCTGGAAGTCTTTATTCAAATAGGGAAAGAACTGCAGCTCAGTGGTAGAGCAGATGCCTTGCAAACAGAAGGTCCCAGGTTCAATCCCTGGATCTCCAGGTGTTGCTGCGAAAGACTTCTGTCTGATACCCTGGGGAGCAGCTTCCAGCACAGACAATACTGAGTTAGATGTGCCAGTGGTCTGATTCAGTGCATAGCTTGCTATCTTCCTAAATGACAAAATTGAAATAATCTATCTCTGAGATGTGTCAAAATAAGTGCACCAAAGGTAAAGGTGAGCCAAGATTTTGACACACCCTGAAGGATGAAAAACTTTCCTCCTGAAACACATGACTGTACAAAATTTGTTTTAACACAGAGCTGCTTTGCAGATGGCTGTTTTTCAGAGATTATCAAATCTGTTGCTTTTACTCCTATTACTCCTCCTGCCACCAGCCAAAAGCATTCAGATGTTGTATATATTCAACTGCATGGGAATAAGGGATTTAAATCACCCAATTTCCCTTCACTGTCATTAAAAAATAAATAAATCCATGGGCCTTTCAATAACAAAAGCCCGAAATGGTGAGAGCAAGATATAGATAGAAAGATAGATAGACATTATTTTAAGAGCCCACCCTGCCTCCCCCTGGCAGCATTTCTATATAGTTCAGTGAGATCAGGATCAATCCCCAAATGAGGTGAGTAATTGCAACAGCATAATGAAGTTACTGCTGCATATCTGAACATTGTAGTGAGCCTCCATTAGATTAATTCTGCAGGGAGCTACTGACTAACTGGCTGGGTTTCATTTAGCAGTTTCTAATCAGAGTTAATGCACTGCCATACTTTCTTTAAACATTTAAAAGGTGATCTCTCTCATTTAGCAAGCTAGTTAAACATATTTGGGGCTTAAAATGCCTCTCTCTTGCACACACAGGCTTAATAGAGCAACAGGATTTCCCCAGAAGTGGGACAACGGATGTTGCCTGTG
This sequence comes from Lacerta agilis, assembly GCF_009819535.1. NCBI lineage: Eukaryota > Metazoa > Chordata > Lepidosauria > Squamata > Lacertidae > Lacerta > Lacerta agilis. Next base: position 48,474,176 of record NC_046318.1, on the reverse strand, counting down.
CAACATGAGTAGTCTTTAGAACCACCTGTTGGCTCTTTCAATATGCTGCATAGCCTTGTGTGGGCAGGTATTTGTAAACACCAGCTTTCCTCATTCCCAAATCAAATTATCACTTAGGAAAAGAAAATGTTCTCACTGCACATCCAATTTAAAAAAGAAAGAAAGAAAGGTACAGTGGCTTCCCCCCCCCCTGCTGAAGATCATCTTCCTTGTGTGCTGAGTTGTTTTGAGTTTTTGTTTTTTAACAGATAAGTAACCATGGGAATTGAACATCAACTTTAGCAGTTGCCACGAGCAGCAATAATCCTGTGGTTAGGGAGAAATAAAGAGTCACCTGTGTTCTCCCAGGTTCTCATCTCTCATCAGAAATAGGCAGGTGCACAGAAGTTTAAATGTAAACTGATGCAGTCTTCCCTTCTTTTACCAACAGCACACGTGGATTCGATAGCACAGGAGCTCAGGTAAGATTCAAGAAGCTTCAGCTTTGTCACAAGAAGTGCTGTTATATCCCACATTTATTGCATCTCTTAAGAACATAGCTAGGACAGATGGTGTGTTCACAGAAATTCAAACTGTGTTTTTTTAAAGTGCCTGTAAGCTTTCTAAGGTTCACCAGAACAATATTGTAACCTATCAAGAGGTCCTTGTATGAAGAAAACTTCACAGAGGTCCAAGTTGGTCAATCTGTGGCCTTCCAGATTTCCAAAGCTGGGCAAGTGCTAACTAGGTTTTGGAAAGGAGGGAGAACTCTAGTACCCTATCAGAGCCTTCACCACTGCCTTTCCAAACCAAGCACTTACAAGGCTTTGGGAAGGAGGCAGGAAGGCTCTCACTTGGCCCCTGCACCCTGTGTGTGGAAATTGGTTGTGCTGCCCTAAATCCGCCTCTGCTTTAGGTAGCACTGGCTGGGGGAGAAGGAATTTCTTTGCCCTTCAAGTTCTATCCCAGACAGTTCTGGTGTGTGTCTTGAGCTGGGTTTCAAGTAGACCTCTCATGTTTTCTTGACCTGTCCTCTGTTATTGTAAGTAGGAAGTTTTGTAAGTAGGCAGCAGAGCATTAAAATGTACACACACACCAGTTCTGTTAGCTAGATGGGCTGGACTACTCCTCTTCTGGTGGCTGCCACTTTAAATTCTTTCTGATTGTTGTTATTTTATTATTTCATATGCCCAGCAGAATTTAGTGAGGCGAAATATCTCCAGTGGCGGGAGTAGGAGGGGAAGGAGTAGTGCCACAGACCTGGCCTACTTACCGCAGCGTTACCACCGTAAACCAGGATAATGTGGAGAAAGGTTAGGGTGGTGGGAGCACCAGATTGGCTTTTCCAGTGCCACCCTACCCCACCCCACTGCTGCCTCATCGAAGTACGCAGCAAGCCTGTTCTACCAAGGAGACTCCCTCTGTGATCAGACAGTGGTGGGACCAAGTAACAGGGATGTGTTGGAAAGCAGTGGAACTGGCATGAGTGTCCATGCTCTCCCCTCATGAAATAGGAGAGGAATGAATGCCTATGCAGGGTTTGAAAAGTGTGAAGATCTCACCAGGATTTCATCGTTTCAGAACGTATTGGCTAAACCTTACAGAGGTTTCTTATCAATAGCTAAGTTGTTTCAAACGTTTGCTTATACTATTTGTGGTAAGGATATTCGTGTTTCGTGTAGAGCCACCTTTCTACAAGGGTATTATGATATGATGAACATATTCATGGCAAGTGAGTAATGACAGGATTGAATCCTATGGAAGCCCACAATGCTGATCCCATGGTGAAGAGCAGCAGCTGCCTATCACCCTTTCTACAATCAACTAAATAGAAGGAGTGAGGCAGCAGGCCAACAGCACTATCAGTCATGACAAAGGATGCCAGTAGTCTTGCAGCAGTAGAATGAACATCTGGCCATACTCCATAGACTTTAGGGCATAGATCACCGTTCGGGGGAATATTTTATCTGAGACAACTGGTGCCTGGGTTCATAGCACAGGGGATTAAATACGTGCTGGTATCATTCTTCATTAATCTGCATTATATCATATTAATATGTGAGGGACTATCATGGTTATGAGACAAGGCCAGCTTGCCCATTCAGTGGAATCGAGTGATATATATTTTTCCGAATTCTACCACGTCAGATTGCAAGTAGTTGGGGAGGATTTAATGATTCAAAATTCCCTATTTGTGTGTATGTGTGGGGGTGTTCTGTACATACAAAATTAGCATGTTAGGTAGAAATAAAAGCTAAACTCCTTCCCCTCAGGTGGTGGTTTTAGGAAATGGGTGTATGGTTTTATTATTTATTTCTTTACCACTTGATTGTAATAAAACCTCTAAGCAGTCTACAAGAAATATTTAAATTATCAATAACAATTAAAAACATTTTAAAATTATTGAAATTAACAGTAAAAATATTCAGTCACATCAACATCTACATACCTGGATAGGCCTGTCTAAAGGAAAATGGTTTAAGCAGGCACTGGCAAGAGCTGAGCAAAGATGCCTGCCTAATTTTGGAGGTTTCACCACTGGATCATGTTGCTGTGGTTCAGGGGAAGAAGAGTGCTTATTTTGAATGCCACCCATTTGGGCTAAGCAACTGGTGACGTGAAATACCAAACTCCATTCGCCACCTGAGAAGTGGGAGGTGGAGATGAGTGGATCTGTCAATTTCTATTTCTCTCTATTATTTTTACAGTCTTGATCTCAGTTCTCCACATTTCCACACCAGTTTGCTTTTTTTAAAAAAAGTCCTCATACAAATTCACGAGTGTTGTTTACTATGAATTTCTCCTAAATATATTTTTGTCTAATATACACATTTTTGTAAAGCAATTTCCCTACTCTAATGCACTTTTTTGGTATGCTGTTTTCCCTAATCAGTGCAATTTTATGCACACTTTACCCCAGTATATGATTTTTTTTGTACACATTGTCTGACTGTGGAACAGCATTGCATAGTTCACAGAACTGCAAATTTCAAGGGTGACTGTGCTCATGTATTCTTTGGAAAATGCTAATTTGGTAGGTTTGCCTTTAAATGTCAACCTAATCAAATTTATCCCCCATCTCTAGTGAGAGGTGAATTGGGAGGAGGCAGTTATCGCTGCCTTAAAGCATTCCAGCAATAGTGCCAACTGTGTGGGCAGCTGGTGTGTAGACTGTGGCTATGAGATCAGACAAGTACCCCAAGTAGCATTGAGTGAACTTTCCTAGCTTCATTTGGAGGTGCCCCCCCAACAAAAAACCCAGTTCCATTTCACTCTCCTGATAATCAATGGGGAAATGATGGGGTGTCCCCTCAGCCTCCATGGTCTCACTGGAGGAATTCAGCACCCAAGGCACAAGGAATGTTGAAACATAGTTCTCCCCCCCCCCCCGCCGCCGCCAAGTGAACATTACAAGCTGGACAATGTCACATTCTGAGCTGGGTTATTACAGCTCTACTTCCCAGCGGAGAGAAAGTTGTGGTAGACCATGTGGCCACCCACTCCCCTCCGGGGGCGGGGAACAAAGTCCCGCATCACCCGGAGGTTCCTGGCCACATCATTCACCAGCCAGCCAATCCGCTGGCTGGGGGGGCGTGGCCAGGTCCCATTTAAACTGAGGCGCGAACCGGAGAACTTCCTCTTGGCTCACTTCCTCAATCTCTTCACACAGTTCCTTGGCTTCACTCTGCGGCATTGGTTGATCTTATGATGGGGGAGGGGAGGTGTGGTCATCACCTGCTCCTCCATGCTTAAGGGTATTCCGTTAAAGGAATCCGGAGGTGTGGATCTTGTCCGAAGCCCAGGCGGGGCTAGGGCCATGCCATGACCCCATCAGGAACCCAGGGGGAGCTCGAGTTGGTTTGCACCGACGGGGCTCCCCCTACCGGTGGTTGACTCTTACTGGACTCCCTGCGTGACGGGCAGGAGTCAGATATAGTTGGGTCAATTCTAATGCCTAAGCCAATACCACTCACATTCTGTAGCCTATAAAGTTGTGACCTAAATTTGCCCAATAACATTAACCTAATATCCATGTCCTTGTGTCTTATTCATCAACAAGGGGGTGGTCTCGGAGTCTCGACATGCAACACCATTATCCACAATGGCTTTTCACATTTTTGGGAGTTGTCACAGGGGGCATTTTAAAGTAGTAAACTGTGTGGCAAAGTGTGGTAAATTACATACTTTGGTATTTTACCCTGAAGTTATGTCAGTACAGCGCACTGGTATTTATAACGAGGCTACTCTACATTGCATGCCATTCATGATATTAATAAAGGATTTATGCTAAAATTCACCTGTCCTTATTACTATATCCTGTATGTCAACCATTCATATCATCATTAATTAAACCAGTTATAAATTTAAACCATTACTGTAATAAACTTTATAGGCCTGCAGTCTTTTGGGATCCTCCCTTGTTTCTTTCTTCTCCATCTTTTAAATCTTTCCTTAATTTGCTATATCTAAAAGCTAGGGATACAGGTTTGATAACATCCAGTAATTATAATAGCCTTATCTAGTAAAGTGACAATTTGATTACATCCTTTTCTGTTACTGCTAGTAGCTAGGAGTTCTGTTCTGCAGGATTTTCTGACATGCAGGTTAAGGCACACATGACATGGTAGCCACTTGCTTGCACTGATGGTGTACCACTACCATGAGCAAATATGATTGTGTAAGAGGTGGTGGGATCCTCTGAGCACACTGGGTGTTAGTTTGTACATGGGGCATTGGCTGGGTCATGATTAAACTCCAAGTGGGGAAGTTCTATGTTCAGTATCACTGCACCAGAGTCCACCTTCTGGACTCTTTCCAGAGATTCAGAGGTCTGTACCTCTGAGGCCTCACCTAGGACCAGAAGTTTTTATTTAAAAATATGGTCATGGTTTGTTAAGGCTCCGCACAGACATACCCACACATATATAGTACCTAGACCAAGTAAGTGGGAAGTCTGGATAAATGCAGTCTTAGTTCAGGGCAAACAGAGAGTGAAATATAATTTCTGAAACAGGGAAATCATCTTATTTGTTTATGTATGCAGACATTGTAGACCAAAGCCAAGCTGTACGCATGCAATGCAGGCTGCGGCCTTCAGGCCTCCTGGAGCTCAGGTGCTTCATCTGCATAACAAAAGACAGAGAGGATTCTAAAACCCTCCAATAACATTGTTAGTAGCTGGCAGGCAGCCAATCCCTGCTGAGATAGGGCCAGTGTTGTGATTTGCTAACTGCAGCATTAAGGCGACCTATCACATGCGGTGTGTGTGTTTTGCCTGGGCTGGCTTAAGGTATATATATCCCAGGCAAGTGCCCCTGTTTGTCATCCTTGTTCTTCTTGTTCCTGATGTTCCAATAAATCCTTTTTGAGCTGAATCTTGGTCTTGGGTCATGCCTGAACCCACCTACACTTCATTGTTTAGCTAACTTGCATTGCAAAACAAAGGAATCAATAATTTTGAAGTTAACTTTGACACAGCCAAGACAACAGTGTGCAATTTAATGTAGAGTGCCTTTGGGTTTTTTTTGTTGTAATAAAATAAGCAGCACCTCATTAGTACAGAATTATCACCAGATTGTAAAAATAGTTTCCAGACATTTTATTTAAAATTTTAATGAATGTTCTTGAGCCATTTTCATAGTAAAATGCCAAACACCCAAAAACCTGGTACAATAAACTAGTAAATACCATTGCCTTGTCCAAAATAATCTAATTGCCCCCCACATCCAAGAAATGACTAGCCCTGGGCCTTCAAGAAGGATAAATGCTCCAATCTCAATAGTCTTCATGGTATATTATAACTTTTCAGTACACTTTTTAAAAATAAATAAATGGCAGGCTTGTTTTAAAAAGCAGTGACCCAGTTCCTATAGCACATTGTTTTCAGTGCAGTCTTTAACATTTCCTAGTAGACATGCCCTATTGAATTCAATGAAACTTACTCTCAGGTAAGTGGGGTTAGGGTTGCAGCCTAAGGCTTCTTAGCAAACAGTGTGCATTTGTTGTGTGTCCAAAGATGTTTCATCCCCCCACCATGTTTCACAATGAACTCAAGGCACGCATAGATTTCATTATAGCTGCATACCTTCTCCTGGGTTATTACCAACTTCCTAACATTCTGGCCTTTTTACATGCTTCTTTTTATTTCCTCAGTCATTTCACAGTCGAATCGTTCCTTTTGGTCAGGTGGCCTATAACATTAGTTTACTGTCTGAAACATCTCCAGCCTCAAAGCATAATGACTCAACAGCATTACCCATTCCTCCCCAGCCTCCTCTTAGAAGGACTAATAAATTCTCTTTTCCCAACAAGGCTATACCACCTCCCCTGCTTCCGATGTTATTTATTTTATTTTATTTTATTTTACCCCTTTGATATTGAAATTCCAGCCTGATTCCAATTACATCACAACATATTTTCTTCTGAGTTATTATGTATACCCCTCGTCCTAGCACCATCTCACTTTCTTCTTCGCCAAGCCTTTCATTTGTATGTTTGCACACTTTAATAACCTTCATGCTGCTATTTTGCCCTAAAATTAGTCTTAATCAATCCTGATTTCCCTCTTTTATCTTCATTGCCTTCCAATGCTTTATATGTACTCCTTTCATCTCTGTTTGGTCAGCGTGCTTGCCTTGACGTCATACAAGAGAAGATTAAGCTAAACTCCTTCTCAGGACTTCAGTTGGGATGGAGAGATCATTATTCTTGCTGAGTAGTAGCCTTTCTTCCATCTTGACTACCCCTCCTCCAAATCATGTTGTATAGCCCTATTGTGCCATGGCCAAAACACTACCTCTATTGCAGGTGGGAAGGGTACTCTGTGTACAATGTAAGCTAAAGTAATAGGTGCAAGCCTTGAAGAGGAATTAGTTCTGTGTTGCTGGGGATAGTAAATGGATGAATATCAATATTAAAAGATAAAACATAAATGCTAGCATTAAACATAGTAGTAGTAGTAGGGACTGAGCAACAGGAGCTCACCCCGTCGCAGGAATTCGAACCGTCAACCTTCTGATCGGCAAGCCCTAGGCTCTGTGGTTTAGACCACAGCGCCACCTGCGTTCCAACTACCTCTGCACTAGTTGCTCCTGAATAGCCTACATGGTTTTATGACATATTAAAGCTCCCTGTATGTAATTTAGCCTATATCTAGACCCACTCTAGCTTAAGTACTTATATATCTCAGAAAATTCTATTCAGGTCAAACTCTATTCACTGGTGACTCAAAAGGATTTCAATGTAATTATCTCCCACCTAAAAAAATTAGGCTGGCACTAGAGAAAGATGTGTGCCACTCCATTGTGAGGATTCATGTGTTGGCACAACCAGTGCTTTATTTAAGATGATAAAAAGATGAGGTGCCAGTACTCATATCTTGAGAAAAGTGCTAAATGGCTGCCATGGGTAGCAAAGAAGAGGTACTGGTACTCTGTACCAGTGAGTACTTTCACACAAAAAAGCTATGGCTGCCAAACATCTGGGCGTCTTCAAGTCACTGGTTTTAGCTTTTAACCTCCTTGGGTTTCATTTCATTGCCGAGCAAAAATATCTCCAGTATCCAAAAAGTTGACTTGTACCACTATTTCATTAGAAGTCTGCTCATATCAGAAATTGTGAGAATGAGTTATATTCACTCCTGATTCATAAAAAAATATCCATCCATTTTATGACTCCGATTCACCAATAACCTTGACAGCTGAGCCAGTGTTCCATGACAACAAGCAGACCATTGATAAATAGCAACAAAACTATTAGAGGTTGAATTTATGAGATGAGTAATAGGGATGCTAAATTATAGGCTTACTACAGCTTGACATATATTTGCAAATGCATGTGTATGCATCTCAGAGAGAGAAAAACTTTTCTAACCTCATGACCCCTTTGCACACTGTACAGAAACAGTCCAATTGCTTTCCTTGGGACTGTGTTTTACAGTTCACCCACCCCAGTTCATAATTTCAGGACTGCAGAATTTACTAAGAATAGTTAAAATGAGTCTTTGGTTTATATTTGTTTCTGAAATAATGACCAAAACATGTCATAAGAGAGAGGGGGGAATTGTAACCAGTATCAGCATTTTGAACTTGGCCAGTGCAATTCTTTCAGCAACAGCATAGCATGTTGGCAATATCCTGCCCCAGCGAGCAGTAGAGCTGCTGCATTTTGCACTAGTTTCAAGGTCAAGGGCAGCCTCAGGACAGCTCCACATAAAGCACATTGCAGTAATCCAGTCTTGGTGGTTATCAGTGCCTGGACAACTATTTCAGTGGTCAGGGTATCGCAGTCCAGAAATGGCCAAATTTGTTTTACCAGCCAAACCTAGTAAAAGGTTCTCCTAACCACTGAGGTCACCTGGGTCTCTAGTGACAGAGATTAATGCAGGAACACCCCCAGATTGTGAACCTGCTCCTTCAGTAGGAGTGTGACCTTTTCCAAAGCCGGCAATTGCCCAATTATCTAGATTCTGCAACCACTCACCTATGGCACCTCTGTCTTGCCAAGATTAAGACTCAGTTTGTTGGCCCTCATCCAGCCTACCACTGAGTCCAGGCTCTAGTCCAGGCCTTGAACAACCTCTCCTGATTTAGATGTTACAAAGAAATGGAGCTGGGTAGTATCAGCATACTGATACCTTGCCCCAAACCTCCTAATGATCACTCTCAATAGCTTTATATATAGTTAAATAGCATTGGGAATAAGATGGTACCCCATCGTATCCCCTTTTCATCCACCAAAGTTGGTGGGTTCTTGGAGAAAATGACATAACTCGCCCATGAACTGGGGGTTAGCCACTCCTAGTGTAAGTACAGTGGTACCCCGTGTTACGCACGCGATCCGTTCCACCCCCAAAAAAGAAAAAAACCCAGAAGTAGTGTGATTTGAGTGCTTCTGCACATGCGCGAAGTGCGCAGAAGCATTCTGCGCATCCGGGGGTCGCGCACGCTCCGGAAATGCTTCTGGGTTGTGGGCGTTCTTAACTTGAACGTCCGCAACCCAGGGTGTGAATAAGCCGGTGTTCCACTGTAATTAGTATGAATAATTAGAATCAGCTATAGATCAGATAATTAGTATTGCCTCCAGACAGTGAGTCTGACAAAAATAAATTTTGGTCAATTTCAAATGTATATTCTACAATTTTCAGATACAAAATGAAACTTATATTACTTCCCCTTTCTCTCAAGCATTATTTGTTATATTGCTTTGAGTGTTTACTTGATTGACTGTGGAAAGCATGTTGTAGAGCTGCAAAGGTACAGAAGGGGGTGACTAAAATGATGGGACTGAACAATATTTTTTTGCCCACAAATGGAAGGAAATTGAGCCATTTTGTTTTGCACACATCCTGCCCACATGCTATCTGAGGTAGAGTAAAATGATGCCTACTGTGATGTAGGAATAGAAGAACCCTATCTGAATGGGAATATAAGACCAGTCCAGAGACTCCAATGTGTTTGTAGAGGGTCTCGAGGTCTGCCCAGTTCAAGCCTTGCTTAAGATGGCCTAACATCAAAGTCCACGAGCAGCCCCTGATGTGCACAAACTAGAACCTCACAAGAATTTTGATTTGGATTAGAACTTGGGGAATCAGCCAAGCTGCAGATCCTGAGCCAAATTGGATGTATTCAGAGGACCTTGGGCCTTGGACAAGCTGGGTGCACACAGACACAGACCACTGTGAGTCATGTTGAAGGAGCCCAGGGCCCCCTGTGTGTCAGGGGGCAGGGCATCAGGCAGGAAGGAGAGCCAAGAAGGGTCGAAAACTGCAGGAAACGCTCCAAGACATACCTGACTTGCAGCTGCATCTTCCCAGGAGAAGGTGGGCTACAGTTCTCTTTCCTGCCTGAAACCTGTTGAGTAGAGGCACCCCTATAGGGTGTGGGTGCTGCTTTTCAAGAGGCTGTCCTGCAGGAAGGATCCAGTCCTACACAGTGCTGGCTCATTTGCAGACTCTTAAAAAAACACACCCTATTTTAACTTTTTGTTAATATAGGGTTTAAAAATCCCCACCCCTAAAATGTTTTGTGGAAGGATCTGGGGTGGAATGGGTGACACTGGGTGAATCTCCCCGATCCACATGCCATAGGATAGAGTGATGTGGGGCTCTTTGCTGAACCCTGTTAGAAATATGAGGCCGTGAAATTAGTTGAACTTTCAAGACTTTGAATATTTCTGCCTCTTTAAGGTAAAAAGGTAAAGGTAAAGGACGCAGGTGGCGCTGTGGTCTAAACCACAGAGCCTAGGGCTTGCCGATCAGAAGGTCAGCAGTTCGAATCCCAGCAACGTGGTGAGCTCCCATTGCTCAGCCCCTGCTCCTGCCAACCTAGCAATTCAAAAGCACGTCAAAGTGCAAGTAGATAAATAGGTACCACTCTGGCGGGAAGGTAATTGGTGTTTCCGTGCGCTGCTCTGGTTCCTCAGAAGCGGCTTAGTCATGCTGGCCACATGACCCGGAAGCTCTACGCCGGCTCCCTCGGCCAGTAAAGTGAGATGAGCGCCACAACCCCAGAGTCGTTTGTGACTGGACCTAATGGTCAGAGGTCCCTTTACCTTTACTTTAAAGGATCCCTGAATGGTTATGTCCAGTCAAAGGCATCTATAGGGTGTGGCCCTCATCTCACTTCAGGCCAAGGGACCCGGTGTTTGTCCACAGACAGCTTTCCAGGTCATGTGGCCAGAATGACTAAACTGCTACTGGCACAGAGGACTGTGGTGAGTGCCAGAGCGCACGGAAATGCCGTTTACCTTCCCACCACAGCACTCCCTATTTATCTACTTGCACTGGTATGCTTTTGAACTGCTAGGTTGGCAGGAGCTGGGACAGAGCAACAGAAGCTCACCCTGTCTTGGGGATTCTAACTGCCAACCTTCTGATCAGCAAGCCCAAGAGGCTCAGTGGTTTAGACCACAACGCCACCCGCATCCCTGACACATCTTTCAATATTCCATTAATTAACGGTATGTTACAAATATTTTTCATGTATCCACACTGCAAATAGTCGTAATCCAATGCCTTGTTTCAACTTGCTAACCTAGCTGGCAAATCAAAGCATCTAACAAAATTAAGTTTATGGTGAAATGGTGTGCGTAAGGAATATGTAGAAAAATATCTTGGTGTGTGACTTTAATTATTTTGGTATGAGCTAATTATTATTCACATGCATTCTGCATACTCCTGTAATATGTACACCGGATAGTATTACCATATTGTAATGATTACTACATTGTGGCATTTCAGCATCTACTTTGTTACAACAGATAAATATAAACCTAAGCCATTTTAAATGGAGGGATTGGAAAGTATCCATTATATTGGTTTCTTGCTTTGTGCAGCATTGTGGCAGATCAAGCGAGTTCACAATTTAAGATGCACATTGGTTGTACTGTAACTTCTTCAGTAGTGCAGATCTTCACATTTGTTTCCATGTCCTTCATATTTGCAATGGTGAGTTGCCAAGAAGATGCCTTGCCAAAATGCTTTTTTTTAAAAGAAAGAAGAAGCAAAAAGCTTAAGTTAGTCATATGCTACCATCCAAAACAATCACAATTGGAGCCAATTTAGTGCACATAAGTTACCTTGGAAGGATTAATTTATGCTGTTGAGCCTCATAATATGTGTAACCAACAGGGAGCTGTCTGGAGACAGGGATTTTTGCAAATCTTTCAGCTAGATCAATGAGCCAAATGCAAAATCTGGTAACCAGGGGTTTCATGTAGATTTGTCATGCTCCCTAGGGGAGCTGGGGTCCAGCAACCAATGAGTGGATTACACTGATCCACAAATGCAGTTTTTCATCTGTGACAGATATAATATAAATGCTATTATTCATATTGCATAACTGGGAGAGAACCACCGACAATGACTATTGTTTATGCAAAAATTAAAAGGAGAGAATGTAGAATTTTGCAACAGGTGACAACAGACTTTTCAGAAAACAGAGTTCATTACATAGTCACATCCAAGCAATGCTTGTCACTGGGAGATTTTGTTAACACCCATTTGACCGAGATGCATAATCTTGTGGAAAGTGAGATACAGTACAGCTGTACATTGCCAGCAATACGTTTGGTTACAGCAAACACAGTCTATGCCTATCTGCTAGGTATACAGACAAGGAATGAAAGGAGACTCAGTCCTGTGAGTATGTGACCAGTAGAGATTGGATCTATCCAATCTATGCATCAGCCCCTTGATACAGTCAATCTAAGGTGGAGTGCCATGACTTGTATTCAACATAGTGCTAAGCAGATTTCCCCTTGAGCAGCAGAATGGTCTCTTCCTTTCTTTCACCTGTGTGCCCCTACATCTATTTCAGGGGTTCTTTCAGTCCTCTGGAACAGAAATTGGGACCCAAAATTTATCAGAAAACATCCCCCCCCCCCGAAAACTCCCTTGAGATCTTCTTCTTCTTCTCCTCACCTTACTCTATGGGGGGGGGGAGACCACTATGAATAATTTTATTTATTGACCACCTTTTTGTGGTGGCTACTATTTTCCCCTACACTCTGTTGACAATGTTCCCTAACTCCTCTAGGTATTTTGCACTGTTGTTAATGCAAAATGGTGGCCATGATTCCAACACAGTTGATTCTGCTGTTCAGGGAGGAAGCCTTTTACAGAGAAAGAAAGGAACAGACAAAGTTGACACATGTAACTGGTAGTGCAATTTTTACATCAGCTCTTTTTATTTCAAGGAATTAGCAAACCACTATATACCTTTTCTTACCCCCTGGGTGGATATAGTCTAGTCCAGAACAGAGTAGATTAGCATATATTTAGATTAGCATATATTTACTCAAGATTAAGGTTGATTCAGGGTTTAAAAATATATGTATCCAGATTTTTGGTAGCAATTTAAAAGAAATGGTTTGGAGGGGTTCATCTGTGTTTTGCTCTCTTTAGCTCCAACAGCTAAAACCAAATACACACAAAAGATCCAGCTGTTTAGAACTGCTATTATACCAGTTCACATAATTTTTCTTTTCTTTTTTCACGAAAACGAAACAGAAGAGTTGTGCAATGTAGTTTACAACCACTTCTTCCTTTGTTGATGTTCTCCTCCCATTAACTGTAGTGCCTACAAGAACTCCATGGCAAAGAAGAGAAAAGCTGAAGAGCAGATTTTGGGCGTTCCAGTCAACAAAAGGAAGTCTCTGTTAATGAAACCCCGTCACTACAGTCCAAGTGTGGAAGGAAAAGGGGAAAATGAGGACAAGACTGACCTGCAAGACAACAGCAATGATCTCAAAGCAGGTATCAAAGATTAGTTGCTCTAGATGAATGTAAAAATGCATCTAAGTGTTGGTGCTGACCTTCAAAGCCCTAAATGACCTTGACCCTGTATACCTGACCCTGTATGACCTTGACCATGCATACCTGAAGGAGCAACTCCACCCCCATAATTCAGCCCAGATGCTGAGGTCCACCTCCAGACAGGAGCGTAGGAAGGGAGGGGCGGTGTGCCCCATGTTCCACTCTGGGAGGGGTGACAAGATGGTCCCTGCTTCCCCCCAGCTGTAGAGTGGCTGAGGGCACGCGCTCACGCGGCGTCTGTATGGGTTGCCACTCTTGCGCACCGTCCGTATGGGATGCCACTTGTGTGGCATCCTGTGTGGTTGCTGTGCAAGCGGCAGCTCGTATGGACTGCACATGTGCGGCAGCCCATACAGCTGTCGCACATGCACAGTCCATACAGAATGCTGCTCATGAGCGGCATTCTGTACGGACTGTGCATGTGCGGCAACCATATGGGCTGCCACACATGTGCAGTTTGTAAGGGCTGTGCTGCCCCGGGTGCCAGAGAGGGTTCCTCTGCCACTGCCTCCGGGGGGCCTTCTGGTGGTAACTAACTGCAAGAAGTGAAGCTACAGGGAACCAGGCAGGGGGCCTTCTTAGTAGTGGCACCCACCCTGTGGAACGTTCTCCCATCAGATGTCAAGGAGATGAGTAAAACTATAAAACCTTTAGAAGGCATCTGAAGGCAGCCCTGGATGGGGAAGCTTTTTAATGTTTAATATATATGTTGGTAGCTGTCCAGAATAGCAGGAGCAACTCATTCAGATGGACAGGATACAAATAATGCTATTATTATTATTATTATTATTATTATTATTATTATTATTATTATTATAGTGCTCCTGAGAGAACAAAGGGTAGAATAATCTCACTGGGCACTAGCAATAAAAGATCGTTTTGACAAAATGTTAATAATGAGACTGAGAAATTAGTAGAAATATGGTTTGTAGCCAACTAAGTCCTACTCAGAGTAGACCCACTGAAATAAGAGAACCAAAGTTAGTCATGTCCATGGACTTCAATGGGTCTACTCTGAGTAGGCTTAGCACTGATCTGAACTTGTGACCCTTTAGATGTTGTTGGTCTTTTAGCTCCTATCAGTTCCAGCCAGCATGAGCAATGACAACCAAAGGTATCAAGTCAGATTCTAATCCCTTTTTCTTAAAATCTGGGTCAGCATTAGTTTTAAGTGATAATATCCATATCAGTTTCAGGTTGTATTAGCTCTCCACTGCCTAAAAGGATTATTGATGCTAATGTGCACACTACTGTATGGAAAGAAAGAAATGGGGGGGGGCAGTTTGCTCATGGGCATTACTTTTGTGGAGAGGGAAAAATCATAGCAGAGAACAAGAGGACAGAAGGGCAAGCTCCACTCTTGAACCTTAATAAACACGGAAGAACAAGCTGGAAAGCTGTGGCAAGAGCAAATTGCATAGGCACCACAGTTGAAATTAATTATACAATACTGTGCTGAAAACACAAATGAAGGAAGGTGAACTTTTGGCACAGCCAATCCACAGAAGGCTTGTGAATAAGAATAGGGAAAATCCATCTACACTTACAATCCACTAGCTTTTTGAAAAACACATGCGCTCAGGAGATCTGCCACTATTATAATGGCATACGGGGGTTGGGGTGGAGAGCAGCTTCCTTCTCAGCATTATTTAATGTTGCTTGCTTCCCAACATTTAACTCAAGCAGTTAATATGTGAGTAATATTAATATTTTGTCTGGGCTCTCAATACTTCTACATGTCAAGTCAATTAATCTTGATGACTGAATTCAAGAAAATTCTCTAATATACATAATCCCCCCCCAAAAAAAATTTGCTCCCTAGAAAAGTTACTTTTTGACCTGTTCATTTGGAGGTGAGATCACCTTATCATGTTGCTCGGAATCATGCTTCCAGTTATTCATCTTAATGTCTATGAGCACCTTTTTCTGAGAATTGGCACATGGGCAAACCACACTCTTTCCCTACCCTTTCTTTGATTTTACAGCCTAATGTGCAGAGGACAAATGGGACTGTGCCTCCTGGCTGGTGTCACACACCTAGCTCATTCTGTCCCCTTGACATCTATATATTGGGTAAAAATCTAGAGCAGGTCCTGGCTGTTCTTGTTGCAGGGGGGGGGGGAACCAATCCATTCTGGTGGAACTTCTAAAAAATAACAGCAGCAATAAAGTTGCACTGGAGTTGTGCAAACCATGCACCAACAAAACAAGTGCATGGTAAAACACTTCAAGAAAAGTGCCACATCTTCCGGTCTAGGGCCCAAGAAAACCTCCAAGAAATAACTAATAAATATTTTCCTTTAATGTATAACAAACAGTTGAACCAAACAATTATGTAAACTGGAAATGACCCAAAATGCTAACAGTTTGGCAGCCGTAAAGTGAAATGCATTGTGGTGGCACATGTGCATTTGTGTCTCCTCCTCCCTTCCACAATAATCTGCACTTAATAGGAATATTTTAAACTATGTAGCTAAGCAACAGAGGTAATTGTTGCTTTCTAGAGCTTTTGTTAGGCACTCCACCATAGCCCAAATATGCATAATTAGGTATAATGTCTATAAATCATTATTGTACACATGTGGGTAGTTAAGTGGATTGAGAGAATAGTTCAATGAATTGGACATATTCACTGAAAATGCTTTTTATTTGTTTTCTGTAGTTGATAATACTTTGAAATTATGATAACCCTTTACACTTTCTCTCAATAGCTCACTGTTGTTGAGACAAAACTTCATTTGCATTTTTAGATGATATTTAATTTATTATTTAAACCCAGAGTTGGTCTGACATGGATTCTGCAAAGAACCAGACTGTCTTATCTATTTTATTGTAAGCTTGTTTATCTCAATTTTTCCCCCTCTAGGAAGTAAAACGTAGACCATTCCAGTTTATGTTGAATACATCCCAACTAAAGAATGCACCCTATAATCAGCATTATTGAAGGGGCTAGTGTTGTGGCTAAATTCTTCCTTTCATCCAAAAATGCTTTTAGTTACTATGGTAATATTTACTTGATCCTGGCAGACCAGTGTTGATTTTAGGGAGATAATTACCAGAAAGAAAGATGATGGAGATGTATTTTGGAGTGTCCTTGTCGGGGGGGGGGTGTTTAGAGAAAAAAAAAACTAAATGAGACACAAAGGATTTATTGTATTTCAGCATTTGACACCCCTTTCCAGTAGCCTTTACTACCTTCTGTTTCCTGCTGTGATTTCAAGGGGGGGGGGGAAATGTTTCTTAACACAAGATACATGTGTGTTTTGCCATCCTTTAGTAAAAATAGAAATCTACTTTTTTATTTTAAAAAAAAATCTCCCTTGTGATCTAATTTACTCTTTAGTTCTATGACTACCATGACTGCTCCTAACATGTATCCTGTGAGCTATAGAATTCAGGTCTTTCATTAAACCAAAAGTGACCCAGAGCATTCATTTTATATATTTAAAAAATCTATGAAGAAGAGAAGGAATGTTGCTGCTGCTGCTGCTGTTTGTTTGTTGTTCCTATTTATTTACTACCCACCCTTCATAAGACTCCAGGGCAGGTTACAACAATTTAAAATAAAACACTAAGAGCAGTTTAAAAAGCAAGTATGTGACAATGTTACATTTATCTGATATTTTTGAAAGCTTTGTTTCATCACAACAGCAAGTCAACACCTCCTCAGTGAAGAGCAGATACTTTACCCTAAATTCAGGGCCTCTACTGCCATCAATCCATTCTTGCATGTTTACTCTAGTCTGAAGCAGAAATGAGAGAATGGATGGGAATATGGCGCCGTGAAACTGCTACCCAGTATGGAGATTCTTCCTCAGCATAAAGTTATAATAGTACCAAAACCTTTAGCTGGCTTCAGGATAGCTTTATTCTGCCCTCACATGTTTCTAACTACATTAGAGGAACAAGCAGTTCAGTCACTGCAAGCGCTATGTTCATTTCCCCGCATAGCTTTTCAGACTATGGTAGAACTAATGGCCCACTTTTTGGAAATATGTCCCCACTGATGTCAATGAAACTAGGAGCAGCTTCACAAGTACATTTAGTGCAGCAGCATTAAAGGATTTTTTTATATATGATATTCCAAACCATACACAGGCAATGTGTCTTTTTCTTGTACTGTTTAAATTAACATGCCAGTTTCAAACACAAAAGAGTCATACTTTTATGCATGCATAAAGTATCACACAGTAGTTGTGCAATACTTTATGCATGTTCCAGTCACAACCAAAGTTCTATTTACTGCAAGGTGTTCATGTGTGAAATGGCTACATGCTGAAATGATCACACAGTTGTTGCATGGATCTTCTCTGTATATTCACAACACAACATTCTGATCATTTGAATTGGCCAGTTATAGTATATATTTAAAGTACCTGTATTCTCTATTGCAACCTTCCTCAAGTTGGCACCCTTCAGATGTTTTTGAGTATAACTCCCGTTAGGTACAGCTACCTTAGTTGATGGTTAGGAATGATGGAAATTAAGAACATAGGAGCCTGCTGGATCAGGTCAGCGGCCCATCTAGTCTAACATCCTGTTCTCACAGTGGCCAGATGCCTATATAGTGATACCTTGGTTCTCAAACTTAATCCGTTCCAGAAGTCCATTCCAAAACCAAAGCGTTCCAAAACCAAGGCACACTTTCCCATAGAAAGTAATGCAAAACAGATTAATTTGTTCCAGACTTTTAAAAACAACCCCTAAAACAGCAATTTAACAGCTGCATTGGACATTTGGCTTCCGAAAAACGTCTTACTTCTGGGTTTTCAGTGATTGGGAACCAAGACATTTGAGTACCAAGGTACCATTATATGAAGAATACAAGCAGAACCTGAGCCCAGTAGCATTCCACCCACATAATTCCCAGTAACTGATATTCAGAGGCATACCGAAAATGTAATTATAGTCTGGAGGGAACCATGTTGAGGAAGTTTGCTGTACTGCAAAGCATGTTTGCTCAATACGATTCTAGTTCATGTTCATAAAACAGATATTTATCTTGAGCAAACCTATCATCTTAGATTACTTAATATGAATGAGACTAATTTATAAATAAGTGGCTTGTGGATTATGGTCAAAGAAGAAGGAATTTATTTTAATGTTGTGCTTTTCTCTTTTTTTCCTGCCTCTAGAAGAGACTAATATAACACCAGCAAAAGCTACCCCTAATTTGGATGTGCAAGAAAATGATCAAATGACGGACAATTACGCCAGCTACCAGGACCTAATGGCCAAATCTTTAATTAACTTTGAAAAAACAGAGAAAGAAACTCCAGATCCCCCAGAGAATAATAAACTGAGTGACAGTAGCAGCAAGTCCTTAGAAATGGAGAATAACAATGTTGATGAATGTTACATGATTAACTCATTAGTAAGAAAAGACAGAATTTGTGTTTCGGCCCCACAGTTCTGCTCCTCTGAGGATAATGAAAGTAGTTCTGAAATTCTGGACAATGAATGGGATAGCTCCTCAAATTTCTCTGAAGAGATAAGCGTAAAACTTCCTCTAAATACAACATATATTGTAGGATGTAATCAGCAAGATGTCTTAAAAGTGCCAGGGGTCAAAACTGAAGAAGCAGATTTCAACAACTCTGAAACCATTTGTGACTCAGATACAGGGCCACAAGAATCACAGGAGTCACATGTTGAATCTTTTAGCAACAGGAGTCAAAATCCATTTCCAGACAGCGAGGAAGATGAGTGTCTATCAGAAAATACAGAAATGTCATTTGACTTGGATAAAACAAAACATAACTTGAGCTTGCTGGAACGAGCAATAGCTCTGCAGGCAGAGCAGGGCCATGTCTTTCATAGCACCTACAAAGAACTGGACAGGTTCTTACTAGAGCATCTTGCTGGTGAAAGAAGACAAGCCAAAGTGATTGATCTTTGTGGTAGACCAATTTATAACAACAAACGTAAGTTCACTTTCCTTGTTCAGAGTGGATTGTGCATTTGTGTAGACAGCTGGTGATATCTCCACTCCAACAGCGCTGAGCTGGGAGAAGTGACTTCCATCAACCTGACCTGGCAGCGATGTACTATTGAAGTCCAGCATAGTACAGTGGTGCCTCGCTAGACGAAAATAATTCGTTCTGCGAGTGTCTTCGTAGAGCGATTTTTTTTGTCTTGTGAAGCACCAATGCAAACCGCTAGTTTTCACTTAAAAAAAAAAAAATTCGTCTTGCGAGGCAGCCCCATTGGCTTTTTCGTCTTGTGGGGCAGCCTTCCGCTAGCGAATGCCGTTCGTCTAGCGAGTTTTTCATCTAGCGAGGCATTCGTCTAGCGGGGCACCACTGTATATTGGTAGGGCAGAGGGGCAGAGCCAATCTGGCACTTCCATTGCTGTTCCCAAACTCCCCTGAGCTCACTGCTACCCTGCTTTGGTAGCTCACCATTTAGTACACTGTGGTGATGTCACTGCCAGGAGACGGCAATTCCCAAGTGAGAAACCACTGGACTATATGGTTCAGTGAGGAATGTATAAGGTTGTTCAGACTGACAGAATAATATAAAAATTATGGTATGCAGTTACCAAAAAACCCTATGTGTTTGTGCCTCTGCTGTGGTCTGAAAACATTGTGAAAGTTAGCAAAATTTCCATACAGTGTTTCATATACACATCCAAGAACTGCAATGTGCTGTACGTGGCACTGCCTTTGAAGATGGTTTGGAAAGTTCAGCTGGTGCAGAATTCAGCAGCCAGGTTGCTCACCAGGGCAAAATGGTTTGAGCATAGAACACCAATCCTGGCTCAACTGCATTGGCTGCCAATTACTTTCCAGGCCCCATTCAAAGTGCTGGCTTTGACCTATAAAGCCTTAAACAACTCAGAGCCACAATAACTCAAGGACCACCTCTCCTCATATGAACTGACTGTGATCATCATCTGAGGCACTTCTTTGTGTGCCTCCTCCACAAGAGGTCCAGAGGGTGGCAACAAAGGAAAATGCATCTTCTGTGGTTTCTCCCCATTTGTGGAATGCTCTCCCCAGGGAGGATTGCCTGGCATCTTCATTACATATTAGGTACCAGGCAAAAACAATCCTAATGAATTAAACAAACTATGGCCTTTTATACCGGGGGGAGGGGTACTGTTTTTGTTTGTTATTATGTTGTGTATTATTGTAAACCACCCTATGATTCTCAAATGAAAGGTGATGTAGAAATTTAATAAATAAATAGAAACATATATATTATTATACCGTAGATTTGTACTGGGTGGAATGGAATGAATTCAGCTCTTAGTTGTCAGAGTCATTTGCAGATAATATGAATTTCAAAGTGTTCCTAGTTAGACTTTAATCCTCACCACTATAATAATCTTAGCTTAACAATGATGCCTCAATGTTTATAATACCAAATTCTTAAGTAAATGGAGGGTACTTTAGGGAAAACTACCCAGCGAATGAATGGATGTACTTATTTATTTAGTAATATGTTGCACTGCATTTAATTATATCATATTGTATTATTTCTATATATTATATTTAGCTAACATAACATAACATAACATAACATAACATAACATAACATAACATAACATAACATAACATAACAGGTGATGCAGGTCTATGTATAATAAGGGTAAACAACCTCCTATTGAGAATAGCAGGTTCCCATGTGGCCATAGGTCCAGTTGAACATTTCTGATTTCCAATTCTCTTCCTCTCCCCATTCCATAGCCAGTTCTTCCATTATTTCTCTGTTTTTCTAGCAACCAATGTCTTCTTAGCCTCTGCTGCCATGCTTTCCTGGGCAGTATGAGCCTTGTTAAACCAATGGTGTGATCAGCATCAGGGAGGGCGTTTATTCTCTGATGCTGAGTTACCCATAGACTCTCCTGGTTTGGCTATGTGCTGCAGTGGCTGGTAATGGAAATGGGGTGGACACGGGAAGATCCCACTCTGTCCAGTCTTGAACATTAGGTGTAGCCAAAGCTGCTGGGTTATAGGCTGTGAAGAATAAAGATGAAAGCCAGTAACATACAGCAAGACTCTTGAGAGATATATCCCCTTCATTGAACTGAGGTTGGAGAAGTCCCTGAACTGGAAGCCTTGAAAAATAATGATGGGCTTTCTTCAAGAAAGTTTATCCCTTGATGATGCTTTATATGATGATCTTTTTTCCATAAAGTGTTATGAAGGCAAGAGCATGAAGAATGGTTGAAAATGAGTTACTGGCTGAACTAGGGAAGCTACAAAGAGAAAAACTTAAGAAACACAGACACAAACTTTCCTTGTGGCTTTGTCTATAAAACATCTATTTGCAAGCTACTTGCAAATATCACAGTTGCCCTGACTGCAAATGGATACACTGCACTTACGTTTATTATAGTTTGTTTTTGTTATGTGGATTAGATAGCTATACAACATATAAGGAGAAGATGTAACTACTCATCAACATAAATATGGTAGATTGTTCCTATATTTTTTCAGCTGTCCCAATTTACCAGGAACAGTTTGTTTTCCGATACCTGCCCCTGGAAAATCTTTTAATATTCAAGGCTCTCTAAAGATTTTATTATTATTTATTCATGGATGGTTCCAATTTTCTTTCTCATGACTCAAATATATTCGCCATTCCAAAACCTTCAGTTTAAATAATTTGCTTAAAATAATTGATTTAAGAATGTTAAAATTTGTGTGTAGGATTTCAGTGCACTTAACACCTTGAGAGAGAACCGCTGCCTCTTAAAACCATTCCCTCCCCCCCTCTCTCTACACACACACACACACAGAGAGAGAGAGAGAGAGAGAGAGAGAGAGAGAGAGAGAGAGCGAGCAATGTTCCGTCTAGGTGACAAGACTTCATTGCTATTTTCTGCAGATTTGCCTAGGCCTGAAAAGAGAGAGACCAAATGTCCCATTCCAGGATGTGATGGCACAGGGCATGTGACCGGATTGTATCCACACCACCGCAGTCTTTCAGGCTGTCCACATAAAGTTAGAGTGCCACTTGAAAGTAAGTACAATTTCTTTGTAATTTGCAGCCAAAAACTGTGTGTGATTCCTTGAGGACTGTGGTCATTTCTGCACTCTTGATCTCTTTCCATCTACTGGCCTCTCAGTAGCATGGCTGTAGTGCTTTGTGGACTTATACAACTACTTGGATTAGAGTGAAGCCACAATGGCTTCTTACATGGCATTCATTCATTCATTCATTCATACCAGGGGTTTCCAACATGGTGCCCTCCCAGTAAATCAGAATGCAAGTCCTATAATCCCTGGTGATTGGCCATGCTGTCTGATGGGAGCTGTACTCCACAGCCTCTGGAGAGTACCAAGTTGGCTACACCTGATTTAAATACTTGCATACAAACTTTCAGAACTGTATAACTCACTAAGCTCTCTTACTTGCTCACTCTTTATCACACACGTGTATATACATTTACTGCACGGATGTGGAACCTTTGGCCCTCCAGATGTTGCTGAACTACAATCCCCATCAGCCTCAGTTGGCATCAACAGTGATCAGTCATGATGGAAGCTGTAATCTGGCAACATCTGGAGGGCCAAAAGTTCCTGACCCTCCATTTACAGAACCTAGATCTGTCACTGTTTTAGAATGCGTTCTCTCACCAGCATCAAGCAACACTGTTCAAAACAAACATTTTCCATCTAAGGTTATTCCAGTGGCACTATTACCCCCATTTTTAAAAGATAAACTGCACATGCATTTGTACAGTCTGCTTGCACAAATCAGTGGAACTTACTATCAAGAAACAGTGACTTGGAGATCAGCTGGGGAAAACCTTGGTGCTTTAATGAGCTGAGTTATGTGCCCCAGCCATAAAGCCTGGCTCCTCAGGGTGCCCCTGCGCCTACCTTCCCAAACAGTAGTCATTTATGGCAGTGCTTCACCTCAGGAGCAGCAGGCACAATGAAGTGAACAAAGCAGTTTACCACACACTGCACTGCTAGGGCTGACTGCAGTTTACTTCTGAAATGCCTTTTGGAGTAAAATATTGCTGCCTGAGAGGGTTGTGAGAAGGTGCACCCAGTGCTTTTTTCTGGGGGGGGGGATGCAGGGGTACACATACCCCTAAACATTTTGTGATTCTTTGTACTTTTGTCCATTTACTGTATTTATTTTTCCTGATTTGAACTATAAAATGGTGGTTTTCTTGAGTCAAAATGAGAGTACCCCTAAACATTTTTTTTAGGGGAAAAAAGCCCTGGGTGCACCTATAACCTTTATCCTAGGACATGAGTTGTTCTCATCAGCCTCTGATGTGCTTGCCTGATGGGAGGCAGTGGCAGAGCTTCATGCTCTGGCACCAGGGGGCGGAGAGCAAGCGGAGGTGGGACTGATGCGCGTCCCGGGAGCGTGGCACGCTGCCTGCGGAGGCGTGGCGTCCAGCGTGGGTGGGAGGTAGCCGCGATGGCACCCCACCGGGATTGCACTGCTGGGGGCGGTGTGCTCCCCCCGCATTCCTCTTCCTCCGCCAGTGATGGGAGGCTGAAACCAAGGTTAAAGTAGGTTGAAGGACCCAACAAGCTTGGCGGGATCAGAGACGCTTGACATCTCCCCTTCCTCCAGAGATGCATGACCATGTAGAAAATAGCAGGGTTGCTATCCCTGATGTGTGGAGTTCACAGTTCCATGAAGGCCGATGATGGCTCAAACATTTGGAACTCCTTGTTCATGTAGAAAATGCTTAGTTTTCTTTTATGACCATGTGATCATAACTTCTGTACAATATCTCCAAGTTTTGAGTGAGGAATTGCACTGTCATGATGATAAGTGTTTGGGTCACTCTTTTCTTCTTCTTTCTAGTCCTGGCAATGCATGAAAATGTTTTAAAGTGCCCCACTCCTGGGTGTACAGGAAGAGGACATGTCAACAGCAACCGCAACACTCACAGAAGGTAAATCCTGGTCTGTTACCACTGGTGATAATCTAGGCCAGGGATGCAGAAATAGTCGACTCCAGATGTTGTTAAAATCTAGTTCCCTCCATCCCCAACTGGCATGCCAATGGTCAATGTTGATGGGAGCTACAATGCAACAACATCTGCAGGGCTACTGTTGCCCCATCCCTGAACTAACCTGATCAAGAAGGGAACATTTTAATTAATACTTGTCACTCAAGTTATATCAAAATGGCAGCATAGGTACTTGGCTCCTGCAATCCTACCCCATTGCTTATACCCCAACAAGTGGTATTTGTACAGTGTGTATACAATTTTAGGACACAATCCAGCCAAAATGAAATACTTCTAGATTCAGTGTCTTCAGTGGTAGAGAGTTAAGCACACATTTAATGGTCCCGTTGGAATATTTTAGAGTTAAAAGTGCTTAACTTTGACTGGATTGTGTCAATTTACTTTAGTGCAGTATTGAAAATATTAGTGTTTATGGATAAATGCAATAGAAATAGGTTCACTCATTGATCATAATCTATTGGCACTTCTGCTTTGAGATAGGGTGGCTAGCCTTGTTGGGGTGATTGCTCTCTGGGGGACACATGCCATGGGTGTGGGTATGTCTTAAAAAGTGAGCATGCACACATTACACTCTCATCAGAGCACACACACATTCAGAGAGGGGGTCCCTCCCACTTCCCAGCAATCTGTGCAGATCAGAAGAAGAGCAAAGGTCCCCATTACAGTGCTGGTCAGAGAGGAAACTCTGCCCTGCCCAGTACCAAGATAGAGGGGGAAATCTTGCCCTCTGCTCTACAGATCATTGATTTGATGAGCAGAGAGGGCATGATTTAACTCTCTCCTTCCAGCCCAGTGCAGCAGAGGTACTTGCTGCAGATGCCGTTGTTGCATTTCTGAGTTCTCGGAGGGCAGATGAAATTGCTTGGGTGAGGGTAGGGAGACTTGGCTAACAGGCAGGCAGTTCACCACTTCTGCCCGAAGAGACAGGGAAGATCCATATAAATGTATGCTGCCCACTCTCTGATATTATTTTTTACTTTTGCTTTGAATTGCATATTTGTGCTCTGGTCCATGGGGTCACGAAGAGTCTGACACGACTGAATG
Organism: Lacerta agilis; assembly: GCF_009819535.1. Classification (NCBI taxonomy): domain Eukaryota; kingdom Metazoa; phylum Chordata; class Lepidosauria; order Squamata; family Lacertidae; genus Lacerta; species Lacerta agilis. Next base: position 48,448,884 of record NC_046318.1, on the reverse strand, counting down.
ACTGAACAACAACAACATATAAGTTAAATAGTCGTGTTGCTTCACCTTCATTGTATGTGAAATCATAAACATTCCTAACCAGGAATAGCAGAAATTAAAGCAAATTCCAAAAGAACACAGATAGAACCAATTTTATGTGGTGAAAGCAATCTGATTTGATTCCCTTCAACCCCAAATGTACTTCTTCTGACTTCCTCAACATATGTTCAGGTTATGATTCATCATGATTTTATCCAACACACCAAAATCATTGATACATTTGGCTTGGGTTGACTTCACCCCAACAGAAATAGATACGGAAATGAGCATTATATTATGAATATAATATTTACACAGCCAACTTTACTGCTGGTGATGGTAGCAAAGGACAGGTGAGGAGTTTGCAGCCCGGGGCTGAAGTATGAGTGGATGAGTAAGGGCAGCCTAACTGTACAGGTATTAAGAGTCAGCATCACTGGACACAGAGGGAGAGGTCAAATGAATGGGCAGCAGTGCCGGGAGTGAGGACAAGGGCAGACCATGGTGTTCCCCCTTCCTATTGAGAACATCTTGCTCAAGAGTGCCCCAAACCTGCAATGATCAAGGGATCTTTGGAGAGAAGAAATGCAGGTTGTTCACAGCTCCTCATATGTGGCAAATCTCTTTTAAACAGTCTTTCTGGTTGTCCAATTGCTGCAGCTGAAAAAATGGCAATGTCTCAGGAAAAAAATCAGCATGAGTCTCCCAAAACAGGGCAGTGCCATGATCAGGTCCACAGGTAAGCCTCACTTACATTATAACATTATACTAACATTATAGTGTGAAATGCCCTGAAATGTTCCTGTTTGCTTTAAAAAATAAATTAAAAAATGTCGTAATCAAATCCATAGTGTCCTGTGGAAGACACAGGAAACCTGGGATGAGTAAACAGATTGCAGTGCAAATTTAGCCAGCTACTTCTGGTGTTTTGTTTTACTCTGTACAGGTCAGGTGTCTTTTCCTGCAAGGAGAACTAACTTTGTGACTCCTTTTCCATGAGTACAAAATGCATTATGCATGCAGTTAGTAAATGGGGTAAAAACTAGCCCAGTAAGGACTGTGCATGCTCAGTTGCCACAGAATGCTAACTACTGTGGGGAATGGAAATGGGAAAACTAGGTGGGAGGGGGGAATGGGATGGAGTATCCTGAAGGATGGCAAGGATGGCTAGCTGGAGTACTAAACAGGAGCACTCAACACTGCAGCATTTTTGAAACCATACTCACCATTGTTCTTTCTTATTGTTCCCTTCATTGTCTCTGCAGAACAAACTTGGTGAAGCAACTTGAGATATCTCAGTATAGCTGCCGATCTGCTCAACCAGCACCATCCCCCAGAACCTCCTTCATAAGAGAGCAAGAGAAATGTGGGAAAGTACCATTTGACTATGCTAGCTTTGATGCTCAAGTCTTTGGCAAACGTACATTGGTGCCAGCTATGCAAGGACAAACCCCCTCACAGTTCCTTGAATGTAAGTGGAAGGCAGACAAATTCAATCTCTATTTCTATATCAGCTTGCATAAATAAACAAACAAACATTATTTTATTGGGTTTCCAAAAAATTTATTCTGCCTTTCATTGAAAAAAAACTGTTTCAGGGTGGATAATAACATAACAACATTCTCAGCAGCGTAAAAATATGCACAATAGCATCTAATACCAATATAATCTAACCTTAATTCGACATAGCCTAGCATAACTAAGCAGCACTGGTTGACCAAAACATTTCCAAACATACCATAGTAGGGTGATGGGAACCATATTTTACTGGACTACAACTCCCATTATCCCTGACCATTGGCCATGCAGACTGGAGCTGAAGTCTAACAACATATGGAGAGCTCTTGGTTCCTCACCTTACCATAGTAAAGGAATACCTGGTCCCGATCACACACATGCACAGATAACACAACAACAACAACAGCAACAACAACAACAACAACAACAACTTATTATTTATACCCCACTCATCTGGCTGGGTTTCCCCAGCCACTCTGGATGGCTCCCAACAGAATAATAATAATAATAATAATAATAATAATAATAATAATAATAATAGAAAAGTGATAAAACATGAAACATTAAAAACTTCAGTGCATCCAATACAAGTCATCTGAGTTGCTTAATGGACTGAGGTGCCCAGTATTTATTTATTTTTACTTGAAAATGCAGCACCAAACCTATATATGGAATGTAGCACTTGATATTTCCTTATTGCCTGAAATCTGTGACACTTGTTCATAATGATTTATATTTAAAATAACCCCACAAAAATCAAGTGGACAGGATCCACTGGTCAGTTAAAAATGGTGCCGTGCTATTACACTCATGACCAGTGGTGGATTGTCCATTAGGGTGAATGGGGCACTGCCCTAGCAATGTCAGTCTGCCCTCAGATAGCCCCCAGTGTCTGCTGCCGGACTTAAAATTAGTAAGGGAATGGGTCTGCCTTAAACTAGCTTTGGATTCACCTACTACTTGTCTCCCTGCCTTCTGCCCCACCAATCTCAGTGGTCACCATCCACCACAGCTCATGATCTACTATATGTAGAAAAACTAGATGAGTTTCAAATTATTGTTCAGGTTTGAATTGCATAACTGGGGGCACACTAGTGTGATGGGCAATGTGATATTTGTACTAATATGAGAAGAGACAGGTTGCTTTTTTGCTTCTGCTAGTGGCTCCTGACTCACAGCTGGCACACAAGTTGCTACTTGCATTTGCATGCAGAGCTGTGTGACAAAACTGCCTCTTCCACTTCTCACCTTCCTGCACATGAAACCCCAAACCTTTTTTTTAAGGTTAGGTTGAGGGTTTACCTGAATTTAGAACCTACTTCAGATGCACACCACAATTTGTCTGAATGGGTTAGATCCAGTCTTGTTCATACTTAAGTTAGTCATCATTGATTTCAATGAATCTACTCTTAAGCCCCATTGATTTCAGTGGGTCTACTTTAACTGTCATCCCATCCCTAAAGGATTTTATGCATACTCCGTGTCAAAATAGGGCTGGTAGGTTGTATTTTCTCAATTCAAAGTCAATCCCCTCTGAACTGAAAATCCTGTCTGTAATCTGCCAGACCTGGAGAAACTATTCCTGAGAACCTCTGATATATCTTTGTATTGAAACAGCAAACAAGATCCTGGACAATATTTCTGACATTTCTTGGGCTGCCAAAAATCTTGGCACAAATGTCATTACTACATGGCTCTTAGAGTCCCCTAAGAAATAGCTGTTCACATAATTTTTGAGTCCAGAGGCTTTGAAGCAGTATCATCTGGCAATTTAAAGCTATGGCTGGGGTCCGCGGAGGAAACTACACACGAGCTGTGGGCACACCCAAATTGCCATTTCAGAAAGACACCATTTTTAAATGGTGTGAAGTCAATAGATACTGTGACAACGAAGTGCATGAGCACTTTAGGAAAAGACTGCTTCCAGAGGCGGTTTCAGGGTGGCATGACTGGTGCAGTCATACTGGGTGCCATGCTGCAGGGCACACCAGACCAATGCTGTAAAACAGAGCAGAAAGGTGGGGGTGCCAAATTTTAGTGTCGCACAGGGCACTTCTGAAATTTGAGAGCCCAAAGTCTGCCACTACAGCTGCTCTTCATGAAACAGGGTTAGGGAACACCTAACTCTCCAGATGTTGCTGGACTACAGCTCCCATAATCTATGACCATCAGCAAAGCTGCCTGGGGTTCATGGGAGTTGGAGTTCAACAATATCTGAAGGTTATTCATCCCTGCCCAAGATTCTCTGTTTAAATTGCTCATACACCTAATCTATAATAATAATAGCAGCAGCCAAGGAATTTAAAGAGATTCTTTGGTGTCCTGGGAAAGGGAATACCTTCTGAAAGGGAAACACAGTGAAGGAAAATAGTAGGGTTGCTGTATTTCAAACAGTGAAAATCTGGACAAAAAAGTTGTTGAGGTATTTTTGGCAAAGTTGTTGAGATCCTTTTTCCCCTTTGGGGCCAAGGTTTTTGAGCTTTTTTGAGCCATTTTTATGGGAAATCGGCAAAAACGACACTGCTGACATGGGTTGCCATACACCTGGATTTTCCAGGACATTTGATGATCTCTGGCCAGACACTGCTGCTGACTGCAGTATTCTGGGTATGTCTGGGGAATTCCAGACATATGGCAACCCTAAACATGTCTGGGATGTTGCATCCAGCCAAAATCAACCAACATATAGCATTATGAATGTCAAATCAATAAAAGCAAAGTGACATCTGTAGATAAGGTGAACAGCAAAAATAACTCAACATTTGGTGAATTAATTGCATTCACTTCTGAGGTGACATGGGGCACACTGTTGGCGTATTGTATTTTACCCTAGCTCTGTTTTCTTGATTTTTTAATATAGGTGACACTTACAGTATGCTCTATATTCATTTTCCTATAATTAACATTTGTTAATTATATTTTATTTTACTGCTTCAGCCTTCTAAGTTTCAAACCGATTTCACAAGAAGAGCAAAACATTGCAGTAAATTTGAGGCAAACCATTTTTGGCTACAACCCAGCATTGTTATAGCTTAGGGCGATTAAGTTTGCTTTGGTTTTATATATTATAACTCAGAGTTCCATGGAATTCATCATGTTTATGTTAATAAAGTTCACAAGCCCATTTGTGTTTAAATTACAGCTGAGCCAAATATTGTTTGTTCTTTATTCATCCACCACTGGACCTGATGGAAGTGAAATATTTCTTGTGTAAGGAGTGATTAAGTCTTGAGGCAAGGACCCACAATTTTGGCTCTCGCTGAAAATGGGAGCACCTGCACGTTTATAAAGCAACTCTGGGTTTCTTAACTAATCTCATGATCTCATGTTTTAAATGCATTCAATTCTGATGCTTCTTAATATCAATGGTAGAGCTTCCAGTAAAAAAAAAAAAAACCAGACTTATTTTAATGTATTATTTGCCTGTTTTTTTATTGTATAAAATGATAATACATAAAACCCCAGTATCTTTAACAGGGGGACAGTTGCACTCAAGCTATTTCTAATCAAATCTCTTTTCAACAGCAAAGCATTTTTCAAATCCAGGGAAATTTTCTAATCGGCTGCCTAGTGCTAGCGCCCACACACAGAGCCCTTGCCATGCCAACTCTTATGGCTACGGTCAATGTAGTGAAGACACCCACATAGCAGCAGCTGCTGCAATCCTGAACCTTTCCACCCACTGCAGGGAAGCAGCAGAGATCCTCTCCAACAAACCACAGAGTCTGTCTGCCAAGGTAGGCAAGTCCAAGAACCTGGAGGGTGTGCTAGCTACTGAACTGTGTGAATAAACTGTCTTTCATATTAGTGATTGCATTCAATTCCTTCCTTCCCTTCCAAGAGAGAGAGAGAGAGAGAGAGAGAGAGAGAGAGAGAGAGAGAGAGAGAGAGCAGCCCCTTTTTGCTTGTTCTTTTGAAGAGAGATGGGAGGGTGTGTGTTGTGGAAGGTAATAATAATAATAATAATAATAATAATAATAATAATAATAATAATAATAATAATAATAGAAAGAGGGCGGAACTGTGACTCCAGAAATGGTTTTGAGGGGATAGTGGTACAGAATCTGTTGAAATGAGGCTTATTTGCATGGTACAAATACTACTGCAAGTTACCAGCATTAGTCTGGTTATTAAAATTAATAGAAATGAGGTAGGGAGGGGCTATCACAAATCTCTGTTTTGCTGTTTTTGTTACTGATAATTCCACTGAATATTTTAAAGAGGTAAATAAAAGGTGTGGTGCATGATGAACATAGGGAAAGATCATTTGAGTATCCCATCGATGAATCTGCCTATTTCATTGTAATCAGGTTTCATTTTCAGGGTGTATTAAGAGTTACAAAAGTTATTTTTTTGTTGTTGTTGTTGTTGTTGTGAAAAACCTTGCTGCATAGAGTATGAAACACCTCTGGCTATGAAACCCAGAAAACAACTTCAGCCCGTTGTTGTTGAAAGCTGTATTAGTACCATTGGATACCATTTATAGCACCATTAGGGACTGGACTATGGAGTTGGCAGAAGCTCGCATAATCCATCTTGTAGAAAAGATAGATGGGAGCAGGGCATGGAAATGGGTGATGAATGAAAAGTGTTATAGAATGGCACATACAACATTGCCTTTGTACTTGGAGACGTTCTCTGGGACACAGAGAGATGTCTGTTTAGCAAGCTTTCCACTGTGTAATGCAGCAGCAGACTCATAACGACAGGATCTTGAGAGCAGTTATCCTGGCTGAAGAGATGCTTCTTCAGCGGGACTCCTGTTCCACATAACTGGCTGCTTTGCCTAGTGGGAAAGCTCATCTTTTTAATCGCACGGGCAAAATCAGATCTGATATCTGAAGCCTGTCTTCAGTGAAGTAGAATCATCCTTGCATTCAAAGCCTGCCTATCAAGACAACTCCATTTTTAGGGCACAGGGTATGTTGCTGGCTATTTCTGCATCCACGGCTTTTATTCACGATATTGGCCGGAGACGTTTTCTAGTGCTGGGCTATGGCAGATATTACTTTGCCACCCCACCCCCTCTTGTTGAAAAGGAGACTGGTGCCAGAGGCTGTACTAAATTGCTTCTCCTACCTTTGGCTGACCTTAGAAACAGACCTTTCTTGCCAAAGAAAGGTAATAAAGGGACCAGGCATAAGATTATTGTTCTTCTTCAGCTGTACACCTGTTTTGCGTTTGCCAAAAAAGCGGAAGGCAATCGTAACCACTCGTAGCAGCATTTGGGGCATATAGGAGGTGGGTGGGTGTGATTTCCATCCAGATTTTTTTTTTGTTTTGGTATTAAAATGGTCGTCAGGCATTGTCTTCTGCCAGCCTTCACTTTTGCCAAACTTCCAGCAGGGCACGATGACAACCAGTGGTACAAAATATCTGACAGAAGAATGAGAATTAGCTTCTGGCCAGAGTGAAGGCAAGCAAAGCTCAAAGAGACGAAGTAGCCAAAATCACACACATTCTTTTTATTTGGTTTGGATAGTGCTCCTTTTTAGGAAATTGAGATTTTTAAACAGAGAAAAGCATACTGCAATAGTCTATGGATGCAGGTGCCTAAACTAAAACAAATTACTGAGGTTTGAAAATATAAAGTGAATCAAATACTGTAAACTTGTTTGGTTTTAATTTGACCATCCCTTTGTTGTTGTTGTTTTTTGTTCACACTGCACATTATTTTTCTTTTAATTGCAAAGATGCATTTCAAGCCTGTACACCACCTTCTCAAGAAATGCCTTCATTTAGTTTGGATTTAAAAATAAAATAAAATTGAAAGGGTATAACTTTCTCTCCTCTCCAATCCAGCTTTTCCATGTGAATCTCCCAGCCCCTCAGAAAAGAAACCCCCTACTGGTGACATCTCCTCTGTAAACATGAATGAACAGCCGTGCTTTTGTGTAAATTCTATTTGTTTCAGAGTTACTTGTCAATGAAAAGTTCTCGGTAGATTGAGTCATGAGTTTTTAAACAAAGACTGTGAAGTAACCTGCCAACATCCAGTTATTCTTCCTGAAGCCCACCATAGCTCTACTTATATCTACTAAAATAAAACAAAAAGGCACTGGCAACATAATTGGCATTAAATATATCCTCTCTTTGGCCTTGCCTATAACTATCCTCTCTTTAAATGTTATCTATTCTGCTCACCATAATACAAGAAAATATAATCTGGGTCTTGAGAATGGGATGGATGGAAGGAAGGGTAGAAATGATGCTCACCAGCTTTCACATTCGAACCCCAGGGATCAGGACAAAAAGCATCCCTCATTGTCTCCAGATTGTCTTATATGTCAGTTTTATTTCCTTATTAGTATGCATTTTGGAACAGGGGATCAGTCTCTCTCTCTCTCTCTCTCTTTTTAAAAATATCCAGCTTTTGATTAAATCTGGGAGGAAAGCACATCTGAATGGGAAAAAAGAAAATGGGGGGGGGGGAAATCCAGGCTCTAGAAATGAGATTTATTTCAGGGGCAACATGTTTCAGAATCATTTCCTCCCTCGAGGGCACGTTTCTTGCAGCAATTCTCACTCAAGTGCAAGGGACACTTTAGTGACTCCTCCTGACCTTTTCACTTGGTGGGAATTCCTGCCAGAAACAGGCCTTGTGGAAGGATCTGTTTCCAGAGGATCTTTTTCTGGAGGATACCACTTCATAGCTGTATTCGCTGGGTTTGCAATACAAAATTCAATCCACAGTTATACTAGTAACATCCATGAAACACAATGCTTTAAGGCAATACATGCTTTAAGGGAAAGGTATAATTAGCAGCATAAATAAAATGATCACAAATATATTTCCCCAAAATACAATGGCAGTGATAGTGGTATCTAGGAAAGGCTCAGAGATCCCATGTGGTGTTTCATATCTTGTGTACAAACCTCTAGAAATTAATTTGGATAACTGAATCAGACTGGAGATATTCTACATTTATCTACAATAAACTGCATGCAAATATAGTTAATTACCAGCAAAAAATAAAAAAAAATAAGAGTGGGATTTGACAATCCTGATGTATTTAAATAACAAGAGCTCTCTCTCTTGTTTCATTTTTTGGGTGACTGAAAGAAAATTATGAGATTTATCAATGTTTCAGCCTTAAGCACCAAGAGTTGAAGTGAAGCCTTTCAGATTAACCCCTTGCACATGGCCTTGTCCAACAATGTGGCAAAATGATTTTTGGAGCTGTTAAGATTCACAACTTCTACTCTAATGCAAGTTTTTGTGTCATGTCATATAGTATCACATATCAATCACATCAAGTCACAGTTTCCCCCAGTTTTATCTTATGGCTTATGTGGCTGCCACTCAAAGTGGAAGAAACAAGCCGTACATTCTGTCTTTCTCCTCTGAGCTGCCTCTTGCCAAGAATTCTATTTAATGTTTGCATGTTTTCCTCCCAACATGTTTGGACAAAATGACATATACATACTGTGCCTTGAAAGAAAACAAAACAGAAAAGCAAACAGCATAAACTAGGATGAAAAACATCTTTGTTTTTTCCTCTCTTTCCTTGTATTAGTAATGGTGAAGTTGACAAGTGAATCAGAACTGTACCGAAAGATATTTGTGTGTGTGTGTGCAGACGTGTGTGTGTGTGTGTGAGAGAGAGAGAGAGAGAGAGAGAGAGAGAGAGAGAGCAGCGCTGCCAGAATCAAAAGAAAGGCAATCTAATTTTAAAGTTATTCCTCTGTATTAAACACTTACGGTGGTGTGCAATTAAGTGATACCCAGAGTATCACTTAGTTGCATACAACCCTAAAAAACACAGTACAGGTAACTTTAAAAAAATAAAATAAAAAGAACTGCTAAGTTCTTTTCAGTTGTCCCATTGCTTTTGGACCCATTGGTCAGAACCCTGGGAGGACTGTGCTTCCTGAGGATCACTGAAATACGTTACATAGTACATAATTAAGTCACTGAACATACTGTTTCAAGTTGTGGTGATGGGCATTGGCTCAGGTGACTTTAAAGCAAGAGTACATGAGGGTAACCTGGGGCACTTTCAGGGGTCCTGACTGAGTTGGCCTAGTAGGCCACATTTGGCCTGCACGCCAGCGCTTCACTCCTGCTTGAAAGGAATTAGAAAGGAATATTGAGAATTAATATTTGTTACCGTAGTTTGTTTGTTGGCTATACTTTGCATTGGCCACTCAATAATACATGTTCTCTGGACAGTTCCCAAAAAATAAAATGACTAAAACATTTTAAAAAATACTATTCAACACAATAAAAGCGGCATGATTTTGTCTTTCTTTCTTTCTGGCAGATAAAAAGTAAACCAGGAATAATACAGTGCCCCTCCCACACTCTAAGTGACTCTAATCTCGAGAGAGAAACTTCATGATTCTTCTTAAAGTATAGCTCACCTCCTAAAGACATTCAAAATACTGCTGGGCCATAGCCTGCCCCCAATTTCTCAAGAGTTTTCTGCTCCACAAAAGGAGCATCCCCTTTTCTGCCTCATTTGCAGGATGCTTTAGGATTGAGTCCAGGCATCTGAAGGTGGTGTGTGTGTTTTCTTTCCAATAAACATTTCTGCAGTGTCTAGCAGCCTCCTTGGCTGCCCACATCTTCTGCTCTGAGAAAACCCCATTGGGGGCTTCCGGTTTGGTGCCGGATAATGGCGGAGCGGAGCTGAGTCAGTTCCAGTCCCCGGGGGGTTTTAGGGGTCTCCTTGTCTGCGCCAAGGGCCCCTTAAAGCCACGGGAAGAGCGTCCCGTGGACCGCGGCCTCGTGGGTCCCAGACGTGCCGTCTCTGCTCTTGATTGACCCTCGTAAGGGGGAAAATCAAGCGAGCGGAGCTACCGACACGGGACTGAAGAGGCGGATGCACCCCCCCGGGGGATCAAAGCAGCAATTCTGCCAGACCTGAGCACCAAGCTTTTCCTGCTAACTTCAAAGAAAAAAGAAGAACCCCGGCTGCAGTAAGTGTGGGACTAATTGGATTTACATTTGAATAATTGCCAACCGGGAGGGATGTTAAAAGGAAGCCCGTCCCTCTCCTTTGTTGTGCAGAGGAGGTAATTAAGCTTCAAGCGGCTGCAGCTGTATCACTAGACACAATGTTGCTACGAAGCACTTTGACAGAGAAGATGGATTAAATCCCAATTTGGGGGATTGAAGACTTTGGAAATATCTCTTCTGTGGCTTTTGGAATTAATTTTGGCACCCTGTCTCAGGGAAAATGGCGCTGGAAAATTAATACGCAAGATGGAAAATTACTGACATTCGACACCCTTTGTTTGCTCCAACCATGCTTGCTTTCGCTTTTAAACTGATTCTAGATCCGGGTATTACCCAGGAACAAAGAACAATCCTTCTGCAATTGGAGTTTGTGAAGCGGAAAATGGACTGGTTAGGACGTAATTTCAAAGAAATTTGTTGTGGAGCAGGAGAGACCAGCCAGATCTGGGAAAATTTTGATAATCTGGAAGCAGACTTCTCCAGGGAACTGGGGGAGGTGCTGGCGAAATGGGACGAATTGATTCAGCAACCCCAGGTAAATGGACGGCTCTGGTGCAGTGAGAGACGCAGGGCTGATGTTTTGACTGGAGTTACGAGATTCAGTCTCTGGAGTGGGAGTCCAGAGATGAAGCTGAGAAGATTTTTGAAGACAGAAGTGGAAGGAAATCAAAATTGCGAAATGGAGTTGCTGGGAGAGGAGAGCTGGTGCCTCTTGAGGCGCCCAAGGAGGAGATTTATAAATTTTAAGATGATACTGAACAAGGACAATAGAAGGAAATGTAAAGATGAATGGTGGGGGGGCATGGGAGAGAGCAGAAAAATGGTGAGAAGGGGAATAGGGTGAAAATAATAAAAATTGTATTAGGATGGATTTATGGTACCCTGAAGATAGTGTGTTAAGATTTTAGGATTTGGATGTTAAGTTTTAAGATTTTGATGCTACGATTTTGGGAATTTTGAATTAGTGAAGAGATATGTAACTGACTAATAGCAGCAGCTCAAGTGAAAAGAAGTATAAGATTGATTTAAGAATTATTTCATGATACTATAAGATGTTAAGACTTTATGATACTATAAAAGGTTGGACAATGAATTGTAATGTTAAAAATGAATATTACCAAAGTATATTAGTATTGAAGGCAGAGGAGGGAAAGCGGGGGAGGTCCCTTTAGAAGATTAGAAATTAGATCTTGTTAAGTAGTAAGAGATAGATTGGTGTTCCAGTTTAGGTATGTATTGGTTTTGGTTTTGTTTTAATTGTTTCTTATGTCGATTGTATTTATGTAATGTGTTTTTTATTGTGTTAATGTTGGTGTTTATGTTATGTTATGTGTTTCTCTTGTTTATTGGAAAATAATAAAAATCTTATAAAAAAAAAAAGAAAACCCCATTGGGAGGGAGGTACCTTATGATACTTTCCCCTGGCTTTTAATTGAAGGGCAGGAAGTCTGACTACTCTGTGTCTGAGTTAAGAGTTCTCACTGAATGTGTTTTTAAATGGAAAGTTTTCCCTTGTGCCTTAGAAAAAAACTTTCCATTCAGATTTCTTTAAAAGTAAACAAATTTCACTTAACAAATAATAATGAACAGCTGACAGATGCTCAGTTGGCAGCCTTCCCATCTTCCCATGCTTATGGGAAACCCAGTCAAGGATGTTATGGAGTTTTCAGGAAGTGCAGGCACCCAGGAAGGCTGCAGAATGCAGATCACTGGATAAATTATCCACATGATGAAAGAACGCTCACAAAATTTCTGAGCTACCTGAGAAGTAAAGCAATTGCAACAAAAATCTGGCACCCAGGAAATTTCACCAACGATGTCTCTCTTCTTGAATTATTTTGAATGTAATTTCTTGTCATTTGGTAGAGAATGTTTTAAAAAAGCAGAAGGTATTTTCAGCATAGCACTAATGTAAACACATCTTTACTTTGACAGGATAAAAATAAGCTGTATAAATAAAGCAGGCGATTCTATCCTTTAGAAATGTTCTTTACTCTGGGTTGATAATCACTTCAATGCAGATATTTAAAAACATTCGAACAATAAAGAACACTGAAAGATCTACTAGTAAGGGCAGGGTGTGTGGGGGGGGGAGATAATCTGATAGTCTTCCACTTGGCATTTGTGGAGACTGCAGCAAAAGTTATAGCAATTTTATATTGGACTGAATAAAAAGGCCATGCTGTAAACATGGGATCCATCCTCCTGTGAGCACAAGGGGCTATTTCTCTGTGACTGTATTTGATTGTTGTGTACATCTGTGAGCTCACTTAAACCCCATCTGCACTCTTGTTACACAACCCGGGTATTTTCTGATCTGAATTAGGTACATACTCACCAACCCAACTCCCTTGAACATCAGAAGATAGCCCTCGCCAATATCTTCATATTCACATCAACAAACGTGTATTGTCTTCCAACCAAGCCTCTTTGGTGCTGCTAAATGAGGCCAGATTTCCAACTGTCAGATGTGTTTCCTGACATGTTTGGATCTGTGATTTAATTTGAGAAGACTTTGACTGTTTTATGGAATTTGTTTGCTGCTGTCCCCTGCCTTCTGAGTTGCTGGTATTTTGTCAGTGACAGAAAATCTGCACTATTTATGGTTTTTGCACTATAAAACTACTGCATCCCCCATTGCATGGCATCTTCTCCTAAGCCATCTGTCACAGAGGTCTGGCATTTTATGTGAATGTTGGTCAGGCAGACTTAACCCAAGTTCCCCCCCCCCTATGAAAAATGTCAGCAACTACAATGTTTAGCATTTTACTTTACAGTGGCCATTAAACTTGATTACTTGTAGCTCTGTTTCATCGCTGTACTTATATATCAGCTATGAAGCCAAAAAAACACAAGGGTAATCATGGCAACAATGTGCTCAGGTCCTGGGAAGTTCAGCTGGCAGTGATACAGTTAATATCTTGGATTTTTGTAAGTAAGGTTTTTTTTAATGCTGATATAAAAATGTATTTGATATTATACAGATGGCATAAGATGTTGTGGTTACTAAGTTATTATCCAGGATAAGCTGTACTGTCAAAGTCGGGGCTTAAAACTATCACAGGAGATTAAACTATTTACTAAAAAGGGGCAAAAAGATATAACGAAAGCATCTTAGTGTATGAACATATTAGAAGTGTATTTACTTCCCATAAGTATAATAAAGCATATCTCTCTTTAAGCTGGGGGATTGAAAATGTGGACTTTGTCATACGAGAGGAACAAATGCAAGAGTTTCTAACTTGCACTCTCTCAGGCAATTGGCCGGATTGTTTTCAACTTTTCAAAAGGAACTGAGATGAACTGATCTTTTTTCTAGGCCTGTGTCTAAGCATCATGCAGGCATAACATTTCCTGGCTAGTGTTTTGAGAAGCAGCATACAGTGCTACAGCTGGAGCAAATTAGGTCAAAATGAGTTATTTTTCTCAGGAAATGTTCTGCTAACTGGATGCTGCTACCAGGATTGTCTATGTTAAGTGGTTGGCCTTCTTTCAATCAACATTATACCTGACATCTACATTCACAACTGGATGCCATTGAGATATTTGCTGACTGTACAAAGTTTGAGGAACATTTGACCCTCTTTTTGATTGTGAGCAATGTTCAAAACTCCCTCCCCCTTCTAGCCAACCAGCTGAGTTGTTTGTCAGGCATGTGAGGCCAGATATTATTAGACAATATGAGACCTCCAGGGCCAGGCACAGCCATAGGATTCCATCAAGCAACAAGTTAGTCATCCCAGGGGAGAAGTAGGCTGCACATGGACTCACTTGGCCCTTCATTTCCAGGTGTTGGTTATTTTACTCCGCACGATTTTATTCTGCATTTTAAAGAAATATCTGGAATAATTGATCCAAGATGACTGAGCCCAGCTTTGGCCGGGGAGGGTGGGATACAAATAAAAATTTATTATTTTTATTTATTATTATTGTATGCCTGATATGTAACTAGTGCTTTGGAGTTTTGCATAGTTCTGCTCTTAAGGAGATGCATACAAGAAACACTATTCCACATATCACCCATCCATCCATAAGCAGCACCTGGCTGTCTACTGAATCTCTCCATTGGTTAATTGGTCCTCCTCTTCCCTTCCACAGTTAGAAGACAAACTTTCCTCTTCTAGTCCAGATCTCTTGGATGTGAGATATAGATTTCCCCAGTGAACTTCTCTGGCTGTTCTGTCAGATATAATACAAATGAACAGGCAAGGGTTTATGGAAACTATTGCCATAGTGAATCCTTGCCCCTTGGCCTGACTGTTGATCAAGCACTGTGCCATGAGGCAAATTGAGTTGACCACCTCAAGTGACAGGATCCACAGGGGCAAGAGAGCTGGCCTCCAATGAATGCATTGGCTGTTACTGTTGCTGCAGTGGCACACCCCTTGCAGGCCAGATCTGTTGGTCTCCTCCTACCCTTGTTCCCAGAGTGGATCTTTATTGCCTCCGTGTTCCTGATGTAGATTTTCACTCATCTTTTCTTCCTTGGTGGGGGGACACCATTTTGTGGTATCCCTCAGGTGCAAAAATGTATTGGGCTGGCCCTGATCAGTCATAATCAGAGAATCCAGTGCAGTGCCCCAGTTCGTCCAATGTACTGTAAGGTCCTGGGAGGCACATGCCATTTGACTGATGCAGGGGGCAGACGTTCTACCCTGCGTAGACACTGTTGTACAACTACTAATTTAACTGGTAGATTTCTCTGTACAAATGAGAAGAGTGTACTTTTGCACTGAGAACTTGCTTGCAGGCTTCATGTAGGCCTCTGGTTGGCAAGTGTGAGAACAGGATGCTGGACTAGATGGTCCACTGCCCTCATCCAGTAGGCTCTTATGTTCTTAATATGGTGCAGCAGATGAGAAATATGATTCACACATAACATTCAAAGGCATGACAGAGTTTGGCCTTATGGCAGAATAAGGGCCACCATGAAGAAAAACAACATGCATCTCAGTCCACAATGGAGCTCTGCATTTCAGGGAAGGACACAGTCTGGACCTCTTGATTACAGTAAACCTTTTAAAAGATCTTTATAATTCAAGCTCCATTTGAGATAAAGTGAGATTGTCACTGATATATAAAAGACCCATGACAAATGCTCCCCTTGGGTCTGATTTGTACATTTGTTTCCCCTCCCCCTCTGATACAGATGTTGCAATATTGTGAGAGTGGGGGTGGGGGGATGAAATGTAATAATAATACTGTTGATGAGCTAAGCAGTGAATTAATGCTTTTATCTGAAAGGGGATCATAGTTCCCTGTAAAAGTGAAATGATTCAGGAGATTTAATGCTAAACTTTTTTTGTAAAAAAAGCAAAAAAAAACCTCAGATTTAGTACATATAGTTTACATTTAAGAAGCATCTTATTCTGCTTACTGTGTTTAAGCATAGAAATATGGAAAGAGCATTATAGAGGTATCTCTTAAGTCCGCCTAAGAATTAAATATTAACGGGAGTAAATCGAAAAGCTGGTTTTTTAGATTTAGATAAATTTAAATAAAAGCAGGCATTTCCACTTATCCCTTAAAAGCTCCGCAAGTCTTATTATGTTGCTGCTGCAAACTGTTCACACTCTAAACATTTCTCTCTTTCCTCTTGGGTATCAGGGAGCTGATATAGAAGTGGATGAAAATGGCACCCTGGATTTGAGCATGAAAAAGAACCGGCACCAAGAAAAGGGTACTCCGCTAACGTCTTTCAGTACAACAGTCCCCACTCCTGCCTCTTCTCCCTTCAAAACAGGCAGCATTCTGGTCAATGCCACCTTCTACCAGGCGTTGTGTGAGAAGGAAGGATGGGATACGCCAATCAACTATAGCAAGAGCCAGGCGAGAAAGGGGGAGGAGAAAGAGGTATATTTTTTGTTTATCAGGATACACCATGGAGGGGATTGTTGATCTTGGAATCATTTATTTTACAGTACCCAGTTTGAGCTATGGCAGCTAATACTCTACTCCTAAGCCCATGTGCAAGTCAATGGCACCATTCATTTTAGTGGGAGTAAGAATGAGACAGTGTACTAAGAATTAGGGTGCTAATGAGGATTTTTCCTTCCTGGCCTATAGAAAGAGGGATTTCAGAAGATGTGCAATTAGAACCATTATGAAAGCCAATGAAGTTATGATCCTGTATCCAATTACCTGGGAATAAGTCATACTGAACTCAATGAGGCTTACTTCTGATTAGATGCATACAGGATTGCACTATAAATCATACATTCTACAAAGCATGATCAGAATTCCTAGAAAGTAGCATCACATTTTGGGAACCAGTTTATGTAGGGAATAATGAAAGCATTTTAAATCCTTAAAAAAAGAAAAGAAAGAAACTGCAGGGAATTTTTCCAGCTCTGTATATATGATATGATCAATATATAATTAAAGTTCACACATTAAGAATTAAAGTTATGACCATGCTTTATCTCTGATCTGCTATGCATTCATATTCCTTATACATCATGATTTAGAGAAATGGTAATTTTTTGCTTTCCTAGCAATATCACTTCTTTAAGAGATTTGATAGAACAATGAAGCTCTTCCAAAGGCTTTTCTCTCTCTCTCAGCAAACTCAACATTACATAAATTTTAGCATTTAAAATACTTCAGTCTCAACCCTTTGGCTACACAACTCTTATCCCTAGGGAAATATGAGGTCAAAATATAAAAGTCTCTTCTATCCTGTGATCAAACTCATAGGGCTAAGATTTGTGAAGTACATACTTCCTGGATGAATGTGCAGGCCTGCCCAATCATATGTAAAATGGTGCTACACTTACAAAGCAATGATGTAGGGTGCTAAAACCTCTGTCCGCTGCTTCTCATCGGCATCCTGCAGCCTCTCCCCCAAGGTCATTTTTTTATCCAGTCTGATACTGACACTGGAAGTGAACCTGGCTAAGGAGGGGCCATAAAGGTAAGCAATAGGCAAGAGCCCCTGACTATCCACCCTTCCCCCATACACTTCAAATTGCATCTCTGCTGCCTGTTAAGCATAAAACTATGCTCGACGTGAGGCTACCTTTGAAGGTAACTCGGAAACTGCAATTAATTCAGAATGCGGCAGCTAGACTGGTGACTGGGAGTGGCCGCCAAGACCATGTAACACCAGGGGGAGACCATGTAATACCGGGGGCGGCAAGCCAAGCAGCACCCCCGGGGGGCAGGGCGTCGCTCTGTGAGCATGACATCATGACGCATGCGCATGGAGCGACACCTCTGCCCGGGCCAGCGAGGAGTGGCGTCACACTTGTGTCAGCCCTCCTCGCTGGACCGTCCCTCTCCATGTCCTGACTCTGCTCAGGGAGCCCAGCAAGCAGCAAAAGAAGCGTCTTTCGCCGCTGGCTGCCGGGGCATGGAAAGGAGAGGGGCAGGCCAGCGAGGAGGGGTGCCTCGCTGGCCCGCCCCTCTCCATGTCCCGGCAGCCAGCAGCGAAGGAAGCACATGGAGAGGAGAGGGGCGAGCCAGCAAGGAGGGGTGTCAGCCCTCCTCACTGGCCGGCTCCTCTCCATGTCCCAGCTCTGCTCAGGGAGCCCAGCCAGCGGTGAAAAAAGCTGCTGAAAGGGGGAAAGCCCCCTTTCAGAGGCTTCTGCTCCCTGGCTGGAGGCGCCGATCGCGGGGGGGGGGCGCCCCGAGTGTCACCCTCCCCCCAGGGCACTACCCGGGGCGGCCTACCCCCTTGCTACACCCCTGCCTACATTGGCTCCCAGTTTCTGAGCACAAGTCAAAGTGTTGGTGCTGACCTTTAAAGCCCTAAACGGCCTCAGCCCTGTATACCCGAAGGAGCGTCTCCACCCCCATCATTCAGCCTAGACACTGAGGTCCAGCCCCGAGGGCCTTCTGGTGATTACCTCACTGTGAGAAGTGAGGTTACAGGGAACCAGGCAGAGGGCCTTCTCGGTGGTGGTACCCACCTTGTGGAACGCCCTCCCATCAGATGTCAAGGAAATAAGCAACTATCTTACTTTTAAAAGACATCTGAAGGCAGCCCCGTTTAGGGAAGTTTTTAATGTTTAATGCTGTGTTGTGTTTTTAATAATCGGTTGGGAGCCGCCAAGAGTGGCTGGGGAAACCCAGCCAGATGGGCGGGGTATAAATAAATTCTTCTTCTTCTTCTTCAACTGGTATAGATCCATGTTTAAAAACACAGATATGCTGTTGTCATCTGTATCTTGACCCAAAACTAATGCTCAGATTTAGTCATTAAAGAAATCAAGCACATTTTTTTTTTTAAAAAAAAAAAAACATAAGCCACATTCCATTTACTCCTCTGTGTTCCTCACAAAGACACTAGAAGAGAACATCAATATGCATGTCAACATGGCACATCAATTTGGCCTACAATAGAAACTGAACAGAAAACAAAAAATGCAGCTGTGGTCCCCTGCCCACCCCTTCATAAATAAGACAAATATTTACATAAAGTAATTCATCATTTGTAAGAGATACTGTACTAAATTATAATTTAAACCTGGTGATTTCCTTGATTTTTGTTATTTTCTTTTCATTTTTGTGTTTATTGAGCCTTGGCAGGATGTTGTGGGGTGTTATTTTTCCTGCTTGTTTGTTTATTTTCTTCTCCTCTCCATCTTTTTGGCCATGTTTTCTATAGGAACTTGTTGCCAGAGCTAGGCAAAGTGGAGGTTTATTTGGAGTTTATCTTATGACCAAAAAAACAAAAACAAAACAGCATCGACCCTTTTATGCCAACCGACTGACACTTTGATAAATTAACAGAAATCAGAACAGTTTGTTCAGCTTTATATATCCCTGTAACTTAGGAATGGAACAGACAAAATGGCTGCCAGGTGGAGGCCATATTATTTTTTGTTGCCATGGCGGTTTCATGCTGAGCAAGCTATTTGTGGTCAAAATGCAGAAAACGAGGGTTTCCTCTCCATGCCAGTGTAAATTTTGGGAGTGAAGAGTCTGTGGGATGTTAGTGTCCGAAATGCATATGTAAAAGGTTAATTGCAAGAGATGTAGAACTCTGCAATGTCATATGCCTGAGGCAGTTATGGCAGTTATTTTAGTTATGGCAGTTAGTTTAAGAGTCTCAACACTTAGAGCAGCAGGTATGTTGTGTTAGGCTGCTGTCTGCCTCAGAGTTTCAGTCAGTCTGTAAATGTTAGTCAGTCTTAGATACAAATCCATGTAAGATGTTTTAGCAGCTTAAGTATCACCTACCTGCATTGTATATTTAATCTGCAACTGCAAGTACAAAAAGTTTTTATGTTATTTGAACTTTAAAAGAGAGTGTCTTGCATAATTTTTATAGGAAGGAAAAAGAGAACCAATTAAAGTGCCAAACAACCCAGGGCTGTCTTCTGCATACTCTGCAAACAGGAACTAGAGTCTAATTCCCACATAGTATGGGACAAAATTCCTGAATTTTTGGATACATGCTGCATACCAATATTAGACATAGAAAAGCTTACTTAAACTTGTGATACAACTGCTCAGATTTCAGTGCTAGAGGATCACTGGTCCATGTAGCTCAATACTGTTGCATTGGGCAAAATGCCCTTCTTCAGAGCTACACCAATAAAACTCAGAGACTTGAGAGGCGCTTGGAGTCCATTTTGTTTTATTTATTGCAAAGCAATAAGGGTTACAGTCGAATCTTTTCGCAAACCTGTAACCCCACCCAAAGGTCTGGGCAGAGGTATTTATAACATTTCAAACAAAGGATTTCAAATTAACCAGTCATATTTCATTACCTCATTTCAGTTTAGTACGCATGTACATTACCTAATCTAATACGCATGCGCAATAAGCATTGCTAACTAAACCTTGATTCTCAGAGATTGTTACATTCTGTTAGTGTACAATGCATGGGAACCTGTGTTACGTGTAGCCATTTTCATGTATCAACTTATGTTCTAGCTTATGAATGCATCTTTATGATTGATTGATTGATTGAATGTTTGCTTGTTCTTCTATCTCGGTGTGAGACGGCATCTTGCCAAAATCACTGGTTGCTTAAAGCAGCAGGTTACCATAATTCTCTATTAGAAGCATATTCAAAGATTTATAGGGGTTCACATTATCACATTTTTATGGCCCTTTGGGCCCCTGCCACAATACTGCTTGTACCAGAGGTAGCCAAACTGGTGGTCCCCCTACCACACACATACATTTTACCTCTGACCTGCCCCAGCTAGTCAATGATCAGGGATGGTGGTGGTGGTAGAAGAGGGCACCTCATTGACTCCCATGGTCTGCACTGACTAGCAATGGCCCTCCAGGGTTTCCCAACCCTACTTGAGAGATACCAGGAACTGAACCTTATATCCTCTTCACAGAAAGTATTTTTCCACTGACTGTTTCCTCAAATAACATGCTGCAATAAGTCAGTTGCAACAAGCAACCATTTTAAAGCTGTGCCTTCATGCTAATCATTATGTGTGTGTCTTCTGGTCCTGAGCAATCTCACTGGTGATGGATTTTAAAAAAAAAAAAACCCCAAAAAAACCTTGTGTTGAAGTGAGGACACTTTCATTAGGAGGACAATTGCCATACAGGTCCACTTTTTTGTTGATGTTATTGTTTAGCATCTTGCTTTGAATTTTTGGCAGCAGCACCCAGGGCAAAGGGGTTAGGAGAACACGAGGCTGGCTAAAACATGTAAGATGCAAGTGGGTATGATCAGAGGACTACACAGGAGCCACGAGGAAGATAAACCACCAAAGAGTTATGTGGCAGCTTGTGGTGCTTGGAGAGAAAAAGGACAAGGATAAGCCGATCTTGTTCCTAGCTTGTGACAGGGGTAGTAATTGCAAGACAAGATTACTGTGCTTGTTCCTATCTCTGAGGTTGACCTTGCTAAAGAAGTGCCTTATCTTCCTGGGTCCTCAGCAGTTGTTGCATTTGTGGTGATGGAAGAGGAGGAGGAGTGTGTTCGTTGTGACACAGATGCTCACATTTCAGATTTAGAGGAATGGACATGCTAAAACACTTGTTTGTTAATAAATAAATCCTAAACCAGGATAATGAGTGTTTTCAATATAAACTTACTTTGATTCAGCGGTGTTGATTTGAACCCATCCAATGAACCAAACTCACAACTGGGTCCTGTTGCTGGTGAAATGAGCCAAATTTCCAAAAGGGAAAATTGTTCCATAGTGAATCTAGAAAATCCCTGGAGTTAGTTATGGGGTTTATGCAATAGATTGCAGCTGTAGAAGTAAAAAAATATAACAACCCCAAAATATTTCTGTGAATTAAACAAAGAACTTTGGATCTGAGTATACAAAACCTTGATGGAGACAATACTATATACAAAAATTGCTTCCAAGATTTTCAGCACATAGACATTCTCAGCTTAAATGTTGTAGGTTTGAATGTTTTGTGCACCACTCTTTTTAAAAAGATCTGAAACTTTAACTGAATACTATTTCCTCACATGTCAAGCTCGCATCATCCAACCCACAAGCTTCCTGATCCTCCAAAGTCAACTTACTTTCTCTGAAATGTTTTGGTTTTTTTTTAATTCTACGGTTTTTCCAACACTACATAACGGCAGGAAACTTAGAAACTTGTCAGATTATAAGGGTGTAAGTTGCCCCAGAGTAAAATAAAATAATCTATTTCTAATTTATTTTCTGGTTCATATGCACAACAGTTGGCTGATTTTGTTGGTCATTTCTAGAAAATATTGTCTCCCTCATACACTGAGAAATGGCCTGTCCAGATGCCCCTTTAAAAAAATAATCCTGAATTTGGAAGAGGCGCACACTTTCTCCAAAAGGAAAGTGCTGAGAAATAACTGGAGCTGTCAGTTTAGTTCAACTGTCAGTTCTCCAAAGATTCCGGGGTTTAAAATGTTGAAAGTGCCAGATGCTATTATCTGTTATTCGTGTTGTCATTATGTTCTGGTCTTTGCAGAAATCAATATAAATGTCCATCTGCACATTAATGGAATTCCATTCATTTATTTTTGTCGTCCTGTGTGCACATAGGAATATGCGCACTGGCAAGAACTCAACTTGAAACTAGTGGAGCTTCCCTGCCATCCCCAGCAACACCCCCCTCCCCAACACATGCACACAAACACAGTCTGCAGTTTGGCAGACTGTTCTGGAAATAACGGGGAAGTTCAGCTTTTGTACACATCCCCCCCACCTTTTTTTTAAGGGCTCTTAACTGGAAGTAAGCTTGTTGTCAGTGGTACCTTATTTCTCTGAATCAACTGACCATTTCACAGTAGTCAGCACTTGTGATGCACATGAATGGCATCTCAAGTTTCTCCTTCCTATCTATTATTTGAATATTTGTGACCTGCACTTTCATAGAATCCTATAATTGTAGAGTTGGAAGGGACCCTGAGGATCATCTAGTCCAACCCCCTGCAATGCAGGAATATGCAGCTGTCCCATATACAGTTTGAACATGCAACCTTGGCATTCATGCAATATATTAAGGTGGCTTACAGGATGCAATGCAATAAAAGCAATCAATCAATCTAGGTAAAACATAATTAAAAGCAGCAATAGGTAGTGGCTGGTTAAAAAGAAAAGAAAAAGTGAGGGCCTACCTTAAAAAGCACAGCTTTTAAGAGATGTCTGAAAGAAAGCAGGGGCAGTTCTTACTGAAGCTGCACAGGTAGTGAGTTCCACGGGACAGGGCTTGCTATGCTAAAGCCTTGGTTCCTAGTGAAGGCAACTGAACCTCAGGGGCTGAAGCAGGGTCAGCCCAAGATATTTTGGTACCTGCAGTGAATTACAATATGGTGGGGGCCCCTCCCTACCAGGGAAGAAGAGATGAATGAAGATCTACATTGGGATCTGCTACCCATGTGGATCCTGCCATCTCACCTTGCCTTATGGGTGGGTAGCCTTGGGCTAGGTAAACCCCCAGAGGGGTTCCTTCAGAGATACAGTATTATCAGCAGAAGAATTAGGGGAGCATTTTCACCAAATTTCCCCAAGGACAGGAGAAATTCTCAAAGAGTTTCTTAGGGCTGAGGCTTTCTATTAGCAGTGGCCATTGGTTGGCACCTTAACTCCTCCCACCTAAAGGCTTTGTCTTTGTCTTGCTGATGTTGGAAGCAGCAGCTGCTATGTTGGCAGCTTGGGCACCATTTTTCACCCTGCTCAGATGGGAATGGTGGCCATTGCACAAACAAAAGATGGAGCATATTGTGATAACATTCTAAATAGCGGCCTTTTTTCCTAGGGGAAAAGGGTGGGGGAGGACTCAGAATTGTACTCAGAAATAAGTCTTCTGAGAAATTTTGGTTCAGCTCTAGCTACCAGTATTGTGTTGAAGATAGAAGCACCTCATTCTTTTTCTGTTATTTCAGAAAGATCCTGTGAGCTGTCCTGAAAGCCTGGATGAAAAAAGATACTCAGATGTCTCGGTTCCTAGTCCAAAATCTAAGCTCCATTCAAGAGATCTCAAAAAGGAACTGATCACGTGAGTCACAAAGCATTCCGTTCCTTCTTGTTATCTATAGGCTTGAGAACTCCACACACTGCTGATTTGCCCAGGGTGAAGAAATGCTGGACCTCTTCCCTAATATACACTGCAGAATATTGGGTGCCAATACATCTTCCTTTTTAGCGCAGGACTTTAAATCTCTGGGTAGATTTGGGGCAATATTCTCCTTTCCTTTTGGCTCGTGCCACGGAGCAAGTATGAAATCTTCAGGAAAATGATCACTTCATAAACAGGTCATCTATATCCTGCAAGGGATTGGATCCCACAAATAATTACCGTATTTTTCCATGCACAAGACTAGGTTTTTTTCCTTAAAAATATGGTTAAAAATTAGGGGGTGTCTTATACTCTGAGCCATCTCCCACCATTTTCTTAAATCTGAGTCCCCCAAAATAGCGGGCGTCTTATATATGGGGGCATCTTATACAGTCGTACCTCAGGCTACGTACGCTTCGGGTTGCGTACTTTTCGGGTTACGAACTCTGCTAACCCAGAAGCGCAACCTGAAGCGCGTGCGATTCGCGCATGCACAGAAATGTTTTCGCGGTCTCCGCATGCGCAGAAGCAGTTTTCCGGTTTTCCCGGTTTGCGCAAACTGAATTTTTCGGGTTACGTACTTTTCAGTTTACATACAGTGACCCGGAACCAATTAAGTACGTAACCCGAGGTACTACTGTACATGGAAAAATACAGTTTCCTGTTTCCTGTTTGCTGCACCTGAAATCAATCTACAGGCAGGCCTGTTTGAATGCTACAATTCTGTGGGAACACAAAACGACAACAGAATGCGTTTGTTGCAAAAATATAACTTTGCCCAAGAAGAGCTTGGTTTCTAATAGAGCAGTTGTTGATATGTAATAGAGCAGTTCCTAATCAGTCAGTTTCATATGATCAATGTATCATTAATAGTTGATATTATTTATCTTTCTCTGGCAGCATTCACAAGGTGGTTTATTTCGTTTTACACTTGATCTTAGCCAAACGGCTGAGAAGCGTTTCCGTTTTCACAATGTTTTCCTAACTATTAATTTCCAGATTATATTTCAGTTTCCACATGATATATACCGGTAAGCCATTTCTAGAATATAGTGGGGTATAGCACAAGTTTATCACTCATTTCCACATTATTTGCCAACAGGCTTTTTCTGGAAGCAAATAACACAGAAATGAGCCCTAAGCTTGTGCTATATTCCACTATAGTTCCAGAGCTGGCTTTTACACCATGTGAAAGCTCAAACATACAGTAATGCAGAACTTAATAGATAGGAAGAAGTTGTGAAAATGAAATGGAATAAACAGACACATGAATGCAGCCTCTATCTCTGTTTTCTATAATTTCATTTATTCATCACCAAATACTTTGATATCAATTCTATGTCTGACATTTGCCTTATGGATTTAGAAGCCCTCCTCCAGATATTACTGTTCCCATGGGCCAAATCTTCTTTGACACAGCATGCCTCAATCTAAATCTAAAGACTGCTCACCATATTGTATCCACACATATGTGTTAGCTTTTTTAAGAACACAAATGTTGATGAAGCTAACGGAAGGAAAAGCAGTAATTTCCCCAGTGACACTTTATTTTTATTTTTTACTATTTATTAAATTTCTATTTAAAGATCTGTTGCCGTGTGACATTAATTCCAGGGATTCACACAGCCATTTACTACCTTAATAACTGAGCATAATTTCTTCTCTCTATAGTTACAATAACTCCAAGCCTTGTATGGGATTTTAAAGCATCCGTAATACTTGCTCTGCATGCTGATGTGTACCCAAAATGTGCTTGGCTACACAATTTAGTTCATAAACACTTAAGTCTCGCCATTTAAAAATTCTAAAGGTAACACTGAGGGCAAAGGACATTTACTAAATATTCACCGGCAGAATAGGTAGTTTAGTGAGCAATACAAATGGCTCCATCATGAGGAAGCACCTATAATGACAATAGCAATTGTAAAGAAAAATTCTACCTCTGAGGCTCAATTACGATGAACTTTCTTCATTATAAATATAGATTACATATTTTTAAATATTAATGGTCTCTCTGGTGATTATATTTATACCAAAGCAGCTATATGACACAGAATGGAATAAGTTGTCTAAATGATACACTAGTTCTTTAAAAAATATATGGTGCATTCTATGCTTGTTTTTAAAATATTACTTTGTGGTCCATGCATCAACAGGGTTTTGGGAGGATTAACTAAGAGAATAATTTTGCTTCTGAAGAAATAACAAAGTAGTAGCTGGGACCAAAATGCAGTCTCTGAATTTTTCAATATAATTAGGGGGTGGGGTGGGCTAACAATTAACCCATAGAAAATTGGAATAGGTGAGCCCTTTTCAGAAAATGGCAGTTTCTCATACTCTAGGGCCCTCAATGACTGTTAGTCCTTACAGTGTCTTGGTGAACTTGGGCCATCTAAATCATGAGGTCACATCAGCTTTTAATATCACATATATTGCCAATATATAACAAGGTGTGTGAATCCAGATCCATACACAACCTTTTAAAAAAAACATTAAATTGAACTTTCTCCCCTGAAAAAAAAATGCCTGTGGTGAATTAAGAGTCTTTGGGCTCCCAGTGCTGAACTAGTATAGTGTTTTTACAAGAATATGAAAGTTTTTGCATCCATGCCTTCTGAGAATTTTCAGCTCAACTTTGAACTCATCTTCACTGTCATAATATGATTGATGTGATAAGAAAAAGGTACTATTATGAAGAGTATCATTTCAGACAAATGTAAGGATGGTTCATACACATAAGCAGCATCTTCCCATGCCTCTCCACATTATTGTGTATCACTTAAGACAACATTTGGGCATGGAAGCAGTACATAAATTAATGAATCGTAATACACTTGGAGAAATATTAGCACAAATTGGGAAATGTAGTGTGGAATCCCATTGGCTGGTACTTGACTAAATTTTACACAAAGTAGGCATACTGAACTGAATAGCCCTAACTTGCTCATGTTCAATAATTTCAGCGGGTCTACTCTGAGTAAAATTTATTTGACTATCACATAAGTTCTTTTTTTTTGCAATGGCATGAAGAAAAATTGATGCAATCACAGAAAGGCCTGAGGGTATCTCTCACTTACACTAATATTTCTTGGCACAGTAGGGCACCTCATATATATCTATGGGTATGTAATAGAGGGGTGTTCCCATTCATGTGGGAAACAATTCTTCATCTTTGTATGTTTATCACACAGTTCAATAAGAGAGATGTACAACAACTGTACAGTGGTACCTCGGGTTACATACACTTCAGGTTAAGAACTTTACTTCAGGATAAGAACAGAAATTGTGTTCTGGCGGCGCAGCAGCAGCGAGAGGCCCCATTAGCTAAAGTGGTGCTTCAGGTTAAGAACAGTTTCAGGTTAAGAATGGACCTCCAGAACAAATTAAGTACTTAACCTGATGTACCACTGTATGTGTATCTGCATTTCCATTTTATTTCCTTAGGTGTCCAACGCCAGGATGTGATGGCAGTGGTCATGTGACAGGAAACTATGCATCGCACCGCAGGTAAAAAGTGAGAGCAATTAATAACAAAATGAAGGCATGACTTTGTGGACTTTTTACTTACAAACCTGTTCCCACAAAAACACCCTGAGCAATTTAGCAATAAAAATATAAAAACACAGATCTGAAATCCAGTACAGATGCAGATGGGGATAAAAATCTCCATTTAAAAGGAAGGTCTCCAATAAGTGCCAAAAAGATAACAGAGACAGAGCTTGTCGGATATGTAACAGGAGAGTGTTCCAAAGGGTAAATGCTACTAAAGGCCCAGTTCCTACATTGTGCTGAATGGAGCTCGTTTCTGTGATGACCAAGGTCCAGCTTACAAACAAGACAAGTCCCTGTAGCACTTGAAATGCATCATCTGAGCAAGGAGGAGCTCTGTGGCCTATGAGGGATACACAGCTGTATCCTCTACTACACTCTTCCTTCACATCCCTATGAGGATGAAGGAAACTAAGAAGGAATTTGTTTACAAGTGGTTGCTCTCTGATCTCTTTTTTAATTTAATGGTTAAATGTTTTTAGTGCAATCTTTTAATTTTTGCTGAGGTATATTCAAGGAAACCTATTTCATGTTTGTTTTTTTCTAGTGTTTCTGGCTGCCCGTTGGCTGACAAGACCTTAAAATCCTTGATGGCTGCCAACTCTCAAGAGCTTAAGTGAGTATTAGTATCAAAGGAGAGGGACGGGTTCATTGCTGTTCTCTTCCTACATATTTTACTTACTTCAAAACCCAGTCTGCTTGTTCAGCAACAGGAACCAGTAGAGCTGCGGAGCAGATGTTTGCTCAGCCTTTGGGGTAACAACTCCAGCTTCCTGTAGAATGCACTAGTCCAACTCTTGCTCCAGCACTAGCTTTTGGTCATAGACACATGATATGGTGTCCTGGATATGGTGGCAAAGGGTGACAGGTAGCCAGGCAGGGGAATAAGCCTGGATAGTTGCAAATGCTCTCAAAGCAGGCCTAAAGACAACTGTCTCCCCATTGTCCGGAGACTGCATGATTTTTAATTCACTTCTGTATTAATTCCAAACAGGAAAACTCCACATTTCAATAGTTTGTTACAGGTCTCATAGTTAACTATATTTCCATGTGTAACAGCCATGTCCAAAAGGGGGATACTAACAGGCTTGGGGAAACTCCAGAGTTTGCAGAAGTGCATAAAAGGTTAGGGAAAATACTTTACTGTGGGACCCCAAAACTTGAATAGGAACACTCTACAGTGGAATAGTTTGTTGCAGATCCCACTTGTCAGTGTCTAACTTCTACAGCTCTGCCATTCTGCCCCATACATGTCCAATTTGTCCCCTTTCACTCGTGCAATCCTGCCAGTGTAAGAGGTATAGCTATAGTAATAGTCATCTCCCATGGGGACAAGGTTGTTGGGTTTGCACCAGCAGGGAGTTGAACCGCCCTGGCTAAGGGAATTTGGGAGCAGTCTTATCCCACCCAGCAGGTGTAAATCAGAGGAAGGGGAGAGAATCTTACTGTTTGTCAGGTCTTGAAGTAGATTTGTCTAAATGTTGGGAAAGAAAATGTTATTCTCATATTTTGAAAGCCAGCTGGAAATACCAAGTCTTGCAAGATGGCTGGATCTCACAAAATACGCAGTCTGGTTTTTCACATCAAAGTACTTGGGCTAAGCTTTAAAATGTGAGTGTTTATCCAAACCAAGCCTGCAAATCTTTCCTTTTTATCCTTTGCCACTAGACATACCCCTCTGCATGTGGTTGAGGCAAGCATTAAATCAGATGAGTCCATATACTGCAGAGAAAAGTCACAAACAAAAGAGTGACTGTGGAGGTTCTTAAGGAGGCCTGAGCAATCTGGGCATCTGGCCTTATTATTGAAGAGGAAGGTTGGCAGGCAGTCACCCAGTTATCATTGGGAGCGTTTTGGCTGATGAAGATGCTTGGATAAAGTCTGCCGAAGGCTTCCAAGAATGCTTGACAGAATCCTGTGCTCATGTAGTGCAGCTTGAAAAAGTGCAACAAATACAGAGCTGGTTACTAATTTGTTGTGCGGAATGCAGACATATTTCCTGAGGGCAGCATTTCTGTTTGAGAGTTAATCACATCTCCTCCTGCATTCCCACTGTAGCATCTTGAGGAAATGTGACTGTCTTCAGAACTGGTGCATTGGTTGCAATAGTGAGCACTGTGCATAATGTCATTGGGCCATTGGAACCTGTGGGCTACTACCTGTGGAATTGCTAAGAACATATGAACTTCTACTGAGTTGGTCCATCTAGCTCAGTATTGCCTACACTGATTATCAGTGACTCTCCAGGATTTCAGACATGATTATCTCCCATCCCTATCTGGAGGTTCCAGGAATTAAGTCTGTGACATTCTGCATGCAAAACATTTGCTCAACTGCTGAGCTGTGACCCTTCACCTCAACTCTTACCGATGAGCAACACACTCTTACCACCACTACTGCCAGGATTGTCCCTTCATTCATGAAGCAGTGCTGGAAACTGTTGTATGCTATTAACAAACACTTCATTTTATGCTCCCAGCTGCGTTCTGCCCCACAATCTTTGGTTTGGTGAGGTGGCAACAATAAGAGCAGAGTGAGAGGTCTGACAGGAAGCTCTTCCTCCCTTCCCTCACCCCTCTGGCTCTGGCATTGAGAATGCTGGAATATTAGTGTCTCAGCTGGCAGAAAAACTGGACATGTCATTTTCCCAGGATACCTGAGCCCTTACAGTGCCTTATGGGGATTCTTCCTTGGCTCAGATTGCAATCAGAGAAATGACACTGAGTTTTGATATAGGCAACTATTCCTAACATGCTAAATTTGTATTCTGAACCAGGTTAATATAACTTCCAGCAACATCACTATTCTCCTTTTGTACAACCACTGCAAGCCTCTTTGAGACACTACTGAGTATATTCTATATGAGGCCACTAAGATGTTCCCATCACACCTGTATTGCACATCTACTATAAGTTACCCTATGGAGATCCAGGACTAATGGCATGAATAACTCCACTGCACAGTATTAACAATAGAAATACAAAATGCTGTTGTAAAATCCCTATTCCTAGGAGAAAGAGAAACAAATGTGTCTAATGGGTATACAGGGGGTTATATTTCTTTGTTTAACAATTAATCCAATGCATATATTTGAGCCTGACCATATATATTTTCAGATTTGAAATGCACTGATTCTAACAAATCAAACAATTGTTTTCTTCTTCCTCTTACCAGAAATCTAAATAACTGGGGAAATTGTAAGGTTTATATCAGTGGCTGAGTTTTCATCTGCAACCCCCTGTACAACACAGCCATTGTATACCCCGAAATAGTTGCTTTCCTTAGGTACCCTTTCTTATTTTTCCAGTTGCACACGGCCATGTCAAACCAGAATTGTGGGAAATTCCGATGCAAAAATCTCCTAAATTAGATATTTTATGAAATGTCAAGGGCCATCTTCTTCTCTGCACTTTGCTTTATAGATGTCCAACTCCAGGATGTGATGGGTCTGGTCATGTCACTGGAAACTATGCCTCACACAGAAGGTAAGAATCTTCTGCTTATTTGGGGGGAGGGAGGGAGCTTTGGCACTCCAGATTTTGCAGGACTACAACTCCCATCACCCCTGACTACTGGCTATTCTGGCTGCAGCTGGTGTGAGTTGGAGTCCAACGTTTGGAGGGCCACAAGATCATCACCCCTGAATCATCCAGAAACAAATGCCTGGGAAATCTATATTGCTCTGCTCTGTATACTTTCAGCTTGTCTGGTTGTCCCCGAGCCAGGAAAGGTGGTCTCAAAGTGACTCCTACCAAGGAAGAAAAAGAAGACCCTGAACTTAAGTAAGTGGAGTGGCAAAGGCTTGTTGCTTATGCCTCACTATTGAGTTGGATACATCACAGGAAGATTGGTCTCAGATTCACTAACTTATATCCTCTCCTAACAATCAATCCAAACAAAACCTCCAAAGGATGGTTTTATGGTTCAGGTGCTGTTGTGCTGTCCTTGAAGTAAACCAGATGGCATAGCTCTGGAAAAGTCCCAGGTCTTAAGAAACAAAGGAGGCACATAGTCTCTGAGTTTATCTGGCTCATCCCCCAGCCCAGATGAGTCAGACTTCAGGCAGAGTCCCTTTTTAGACACTCTATAATTCTTCTGAGCCCTTATGACCAGTAATCTCACCCTTCTGCCAGTCCTGTACACCCACATGTAGGGAAGGCTTACAAATCATACATTATTTCCCCTACCAGTTCACTGGCTGATGCTCACAGGGGGTGACAATTGTCTGCATGTGGAGCCTCTGCACTTGAAAATTTGACCCCCTTATATATATATATCAAGGTAGCATATGGCAGGACAGGCAATAAAATAGAAAACATAATAAGAAGAGTGCAAAATGATCATTAAAATGATCGACTGATCAAAACATCTAAACAGTTGCATAGGCCTGTCTACATAGAAAGGTCATTCAGAGATGCCTGAACATCAAAAGTGAGTGTGCCTGCTGAAAAAGTGATCCACAGCATGTGACTCATGACACTATGGCAGACCACTAATGGAAGCTAGTCAGGCCTCCTTCATATTTAAAGCTGCCATATTTAAAGTATTTTACAGTGCAATCCTTTGCATACACTCAAGTCCATTGAGTTCAATAATGGTGTATTGGACTGTATTTTTTAAAGTGGTCTTCATAAGGTAGCCCTAATGTATAGACAGCTTGGAACCAGCAGCCAAGGAGTCTAATTAGGCTTGCTTGGCCATTTCCCTCAAACCGTGCCTTTTACTTATTTCCTTTTTCTATTAAATATATTTCCCTTGTTCCTTCAAATTAAAAAAACTTTCCAGAGCAGCTTGCAAAAAAAACAAAAACCCCACACTATTTAATAGTACATATGAATAAAATCAATCAATGACTCTTAAAACAAGAGTAAAACACAGTAGCCTAAAATTCAGTAATCCAGCTTCAAACAAGGCATTTGGTTATTAGAAACCCTTCTAAGAACATAAAAAGATGCTGTTGGATCGGGCCAATGACCCATCTAGTCCAGCATCTCACAGTGGCCAACCAGGTGCCTACAGGAAACCCTCATGAAGGACCCAAGCACATTGAAACCTTGCTATTAGTACCTTCATATTATAACAAAGTAGGCTTTATTTTATTTACGGGGAGGAAATCTTTCTTGAGGTGTTGTCGCTGGTACATGGACATTTTTTCCCTCTGCCTCTTTGTTTTTCTTTTCTTTTTCCTAAAAATAACATCAGTTTTGCTGTGCTTCTGTAGATGTCCGGTGCTAGGCTGTGATGGCCAAGGTCACATATCAGGTAAATACACTTCTCATCGCACTGCTTCGGGTTGTCCTATGGCTGCCAAGAGACAGAAGGAGAGTCCTCTCAATGGGTCTTCGCTGCCCTGGAGACTGAACAAGCAGGAGCTGCCACACTGTCCTTTGCCAGGCTGCAACGGGCTGGGTCATGTTAATAACGTTTTTGTCACCCATAGAAGGTATCACTTTGTATCTTTACTTTTTTAACTCAACAAATACCTACAATGTATTGCAATTGTGTGAATTTAACAAATGAAGCTGTTTAACTAATAGGAAAAATCTTGTTAGGATTTTGCATAAGTCGCTGAATTAACCCCAACTTGTTTCCTAGAGATGTCCAGGATTTTTCGAGATGTCTTTGGTTTTATTTAACTGTCTAAACATTCACATATCAACCTAGAATAGGTGAGAAATCTGCAAATACAGTTTACTGCTTAGCCTTAAAAGCTCTTTTTAAAAGGCAAGGTTATTTTTAGCAGAACTCTTCTTTTCATGTACATTTCGAAGTTGCAAGCTTTTTAGACTTTTAAGACCACAATCCTAAATTCACTTAACTGAGAATGCAAATTTAATTTATTGCTTTTAATTCCTGTTTAAAATGCAAAGTATTTTTAGTAGCAAATTACTGAGCTGTTACGTTCATTTGTGTATCTAAGCTGACACTATGAGTTATAAATTTGGTGATGTTAAACTAAGTATTACTCCAAGTAGACCAAGTAGAGTTAAATTTAATTGAATATCAGTCACAGATTTTAATAGAACAATTCTATACACATTTACCTTGGAATAAGCCCTCTTGAATCCCATGGAATTTATGTCTGAGTAGACATGGATAGGATTGTGCTGTAACTGGTCCAGGATTTTACACTGCTGCCTCTAGTTGCAGATAGTGTGACAGCAGAGTTTGAGAGGTAGAGGGCAAGGCAGCAGGGTATTCAGCATGGTGTAAATGCAGTTGCAGAGCCAATCCAGCACTCCTGCAGTGTTTTTGTGCCACATTGACCTCATCACTGCTTTGCCTCTCCTTCCCAGTAGAGAGCACTGACTTACCACAGCTGCACCATTATGTACTAGTTCCCAGAAGGTGTGTTTAAGCTTCTGCTTTGGTAGCAGCCGCCATCAAAGATGACCCACTACACAGCTCAAATGGGGCCATGTCAGGAGCTGCACTGAGGACAATTTGCCTATTTGTTGTCTTAGAGAGATTTTAGTAACTGCACAACCAGTTAGGTCATTGGCAATATTCTGCGCTCAGTAACACTGTAAAAGCAATATAGGATTGCAGCTTACAAGCAGCACAATAAAATGGACTTGTACTGCCAAGACCCTGGAAGCTGAGATACAGCAATCAAAAATGTGTTTCAATTTTCAAATAGGTCCCCTTTCCTACTCTTTTCAGTTTGTCTGGATGCCCTCTGAATGCACAAGCCTTAAAAAAGGGCAAAATATCTGAAGAACTGATGACCATCAAATTGAAAGCAAGTGGAGGTAAGAAGATAACAAAAGCAGTACATATATGACGCTGGAAACTGGGAGTAAGGAAATGAGTATGTCTTTGCCCAGTACTGTCTTCTCTGGCCAGCAGCAGCTCTTTAGGGTCTTAGAAAAAGTGTCTTTCTGTCCAGCTACCATATATTCTTTCACAGAAGATGCTGTATACTGAAAGCAGGACCTTCTGCAAACACAGAGCTACAGCCCCTCTGCTGCCTGCCTAATGAAGACACATAATTGGATTAATTAATTTAATGTTTGGTTTACTTAAAAATATATATAATTACATTGTGCCTTTCATTTGAACATTTTAATTAAAAGTACTTTGTACTGCCTCACAATGAACAGGACACAGGTAGAGATGGACAAATTTGCCTATATCTGTGTCTCATCTTTCCAATCATCAGTTTGGTCCACCAGATTTCCATGTCAAATTTGCAATAATAATAAAAACCAACAACAATTTTAATAATAAAAACAGGCCTTATCAAAATTCATCAGCACATTGATATGTGCTTCTCCTAATATACACATTTTTCAAGCAATTTCCCCTAAGGTATTTCTGTACATGTGCATTTTTATGCACATGCTGTGGTTGGGGAGCTGCACAACAAAATTTGGGAAAGTGCAAATTTGGAGGGATCGCTGCTTTTCAGTGTGCTCATTGGTTCAGAAACTGCAAAATAAAAGGATCTGCATTGACATGTAATCCAAATTTATCCCTCATCCTGAGCTATGGCGACCTGCACTCTGTTCCCAGGGTTGCCCTTCAACAAATATCGGTACTGGCTTGATCCTTTCAATCCAGGCGGGCCACTTTCAGCCACTTGAAGGCCTATTGAGCTCCATCAATGCAAAGGGAAAATTTCATGGCTGCTTCTCTGCCCCTGACATGCCATAATGGAAGCTTTGACACTGACCCCGTTAAGTGTAGAATCAAATTGCAAATGTGCAATTTTGATTCCAGAGACCAGGTTAACTGAAGAGGCTTGTTCTATAACATACCATTACACAGGGGTTAGCATTTGCCCATCTCTTCAGTCAGGTGTGATTTTACACTTGACTTGGCTCATTCTTGTGCAGGTTTAGAGAATGAGGAGGAAATCAGACATTTGGATGAAGAAATAAAAGAACTGAATGAATCCAACCTTAAAATTGAAGCTGACATGATGAAACTTCAGACACAGGTAAGGAAGAAAATCTCTGATCGAACCTTTAGAAACAAACATCAAAAACTACTACTATTCTCTGGCATTGCTCTGGCATCCCAATGATGGTGAATTCTACTGCACAGGAGCGTAGCGTGGGTTGCCAGCCTGGTTCACACGAAGAAGCAGTTTTCTACAGAGCTCAGTAATAGAAGCACATGGCTGTATTGAGACAGCACTGGGTGTTGAAAATGTGCACCCGCTAACAATCTTATACCTGGGGCAACTACCCCTGTGCTATGCCACTGCGACTGCATGTTGACCATTGAGAATTTTGTTTGCAAGCTGTTGTTAACATATACTATGTTTCCTATAGATCCACCATTGCAGCAGCATGCAAACTGGGCAGAGTTGCATGGAAATCACAGCAACTTTCCAGCTTATTATTGTGGCCCATGGAACCTAAGCAACATGGCCCAATTTTCTTTTTGGAGGCTTTGCCTTTGCCTTCTTCTACCTTGACCCATATATGGTCCGGTCCATTTCCCTGGTTCAGCGAGGGTTTCATTGGAGCTTTAAAGGAGTTGATGCTTCATCTGTCTAGCTCCACCTACAGTTGGTCTCCCTGCCTTCCACCCACCCGGTTTAAAGTCATGGTCTCATAGAATGCCTGGGTTCAAACCTTTGCTTTTAATTTTTTCAGATCATTCTACTTTACTGCCATACAGCCTCAGCTCAAAAAGGATTTTGTTGAGCTGGGAAAGGTTCAGAAAGGGGCAACCAAAATAACCAAGGGCCTGGAGTCACTCCCCTATGAAGCAAGGTTGCAGAGTTGGGACATTTTAGTGTAGAGAAAAGGCGAGTAAGAGGCGATCTGTAGAAGTTTGTAAAATTATGCATGGAATGGAGAAAGTGGCAAGAGAAAGGGGCATTTCTCCCCTCTCTTATAACACTAGAACTCATAGACTTCCAGTGAAGCTGAATGTTTGAAGATCCAGGATAGACAAAAGAAAGTATTTCTTCATATAGCACATAATTAAACAATGGAACTCGCTCCCACAGGAATCAGTGATGGCTACCAACTTGGATGGTTTTAAAAGAGGATTTGACAAATTCACAGTTGGAGGCAGCAATACTTCTGAATACCAGTTGCTGGAAACCACAGCCAGGGAGAGGGCTCTTGTGCTTGAAACCTGTTTGTGGGTTTCCCACAGGCACCTGGTTGGCCACTGGGAGAACAGGATATTAGACCAGATTTGCCATTGGCCTGATCCAGCAGGCTTTTTTATGTTCCTACTGAAAGCCAAATTTGTTGTTGCTAATGCAGTTGTTTAACTGAATCTGCAGCCCATTTTTGAAAAAGCCATGCTGTTACGGAAAACTAATGATTTGCTCAATTCAATTTCCACAAATATATATATTTTATGGCAAATTTTCCACTTTAAAAAAATGCATCGTTTCATCAAATTAGTCTAATGAATGAGCACAATGTAAGTAAAATTGGGCAACTGGAATGGAAAAAAATACCAGCTAAATCTAAAATTCAAATTTTAATAAACTTTTCCCCAAGGATATGTGTTTGTGTGTATATATATACACAGCTCCTCAAGCATGCTAAAAATCAGAGATGGTATTCAACTAAGTCTTACTCAGAGTAGATCCATTGAAATGAATGGACCTGATTATTTCAATTAGTCTACTCTGAGTTGGGCTAAGTTGGGTATGTTAACTGTTTTCAGTGCATTCATTTTTCCTCCTTGAAATATAAATAGTATACTGAAGTGTATGTTATGGGAGTTCTCACATCTGAAAATATTTATAAGTATTTCCATCAAATGAGGAAACAGGACAGAAAAGATTGAATAGAGTCATCGCTATATGACACAGTAACTATCTAAAAATATCTCAGGCTACATCCAAGCCATACATTGAAAGCACTATTGGACCACTTCCAATAGTCACCCTCCCTCCAAAATCCTGGGGATTGTAGTATGTTAAGGTGTTAAGACTTGTTAGGAGACCCCTATTCCTCTCACAGAGCTAAAATTTCCAGTGGTTTAACAACCAATCCCTCTTCCCAGGAAACTGGGAATTACAGCTTTGTGAGGGGAATAGAGGTCTCCTAACAATTTGCAGCACCCTGAAGAAACTAGAGTTGCCAGACTTTTTTTTTGGCGGGGGGGGGGGGGGGGGGGAGAGGCATGACTGCTTAAAGTGGTATTATAGAGTTTAAAATGTATGGCCTGAGCCCCAAGCTCAATTTTTCACTCAGCTTCTCTCAAAATAATACATATAATGCCTGGCCTACGTTACAATGAATTGTTTCAAAGTGAGCTCCTTCATTTCCTATTCTACTTTTTTATTTTGAGTTTTTATACTCTGTCCTGTCTCCAAACTCAGCCACTCTCAACAGCATAACCTTGCCCTGGAAAGTAGCTCAAAAGCCAATACCAGGGTTGCTGCTGTTTTAGTGAGTCAGCAGCGATGCTGTAAGAAAAAGGCAGCAATGTAAATAGCAGCTTGCTTGCTTCCTACCTACCTACCCCAGTCCCTAAGGGCAAAACTCTTCATTTTAAATCAGACACTCCTCCTGAGTTGTCAGCTCGAGGCCTGCAGTCTTTCGTCCATTTCTGAACACGCTTCCCACAAACAATGCTCTTTTATTCCAGCAGGGTCACTGTCTAGAGCATCACTTAAAACATATTCCTCTTCTGAAAGAACAGCAGAATCCACTGACTTAGAAATACAGTAAAATGGCTTGCCCCAATTAGGAGCGCCTTTTGACATTGATGTGCATGGAATGGAAAGGACTTGAGCTTCACTTCTGCATAGGCAACTTCCATTGCCCTGGGCTGTCACTTCTGATAGCTGCATTTTAGGCCAAGGACCCCTCTGCTCGCAGTAACCAGAACTGAATGAAGGAATACAAAAGAGAGAAAACTTTGCAAAGAGCCTGATCCCCTGGAAAAATAAATTGTGTGTGTTGGCCCAATGCATATTGCGGGAGCAGGGAATTTTCCTTCTTCAGGGGCAATATCAATCACACACAAAAACACAGAATTGTGCATTTAAAAGAAAACAACTATATGAAAATGTTTTACAGATGTTGTAAGTTGTGGTAGCATACAGGAACACAAGTTCTCATAATGTATTTTCAGTGGTCACCAGGGACTTTTGGTTCTGTTGGGTATGGGTTATTTTTGTTTCTAGATTGTATATGATGATTCTGAAAAATAATACTAATAAAAAAAGAAGAACCCACTTGCATCAGGAACTACAAATATGCTTTCTCATAAAGCAAAAAGTGAAAGGATTTTTGGAAAGCATACTTTCCTGCTAAAATGTGTCAGGATTTATCAGGCACACTAACCATTTCTGGGAGCGCTTTGAGAACTCTTCAGCCCTTGGTTTTCTTCTGCTGTTCACACCGCCACACATTGCTTTGCTTCATGGTTTCAGATAACATCTATGGAGAGCAATCTGAAAACGATAGAAGAGGAGAACAAACTTATCGAGCAGAACAACGAGAGCCTCTTGAAGGAGTTGGCTGGCCTCAGCCAAGCCCTCATCTCTAGTCTGGCCGACATTCAGCTTCCACAAATGGTATGTCTGTGGCTGGGAATGTGGCAGTTTCTCTGGGAGCTCAGGGAAGTTACTCAACGGCGTGTTGCAGGACTGTCAAAG
Source organism: Lacerta agilis (assembly GCF_009819535.1). NCBI lineage: Eukaryota > Metazoa > Chordata > Lepidosauria > Squamata > Lacertidae > Lacerta > Lacerta agilis. The sequence continues at coordinate 48,409,777 of NC_046318.1, read as the reverse complement.
CTGAATTTCAAACTCTACAACATTCTCTATCTCTGGGTTGTGCCGAAAATTATGGATAGTAGTAGCAGCCAGAGGGATGGCAGGGACTCACCTGGCTTTCCAATTACCAGGTGTAGCAACATGGCCAGTCCAACATTCCCAATTCTGTCCCTCCAAGGAGCTCAATGTGGTGTACATGGTTCTCCTCTTCTCCATTTTATCTGTAAGCTTTTCCGTATCAAGGAAAAAGGCAGAATCTAAATCTCAATAACATCACAGCAACCCTGTGGGGTAGGTTAGGCTGAGATATGGTGACTGGCTCATCTGAAGATCACCTAGAGAGTTTCATGGCTTTGTGGGGAATTGAATCCTGGCTTCCCAGGTCCAAGTCCAACGCTCTAACCATTACACCACACTGGCTGTCCAGTGCTGGTGGGATTGGCTGTGTTGCTGTGCATGCACCATGCTGAGCTTCCCACTAATTTGCCCCTCTCACTCTCCCTCCTGGTAACTGGCAGTGACATGTGGCATTGGGAAACCAGGTGAGTAATGCCCCTCTACTGCTGGAGAAGACCATGACCATACCCTGAAGCACAGAAGAGAAATGTTTGGGGAGTGAGAAAGACTCGGGTCACATTCCTTTCTGGGCGATCTTCCAAGGGCCAAATACTAGTGAGCCGAGGAAGAAATGTAAATGTTATGTTTCTACAGTAGGCTGCTTTTTACACAAACACCTCTCTATCCAAGCAAGCAAAAAAGCATGATCAGAGCTCAAGAACACATTTCCAGCCAGACAAAAACACTGAAGGTGGGTGCAAAGGAGGGGCAGTGAGAGGTGTAGTCTAGGGAAGGGGTATGGTGCGGCTAGAAACCCAAGTGCCAGATAGAGGGCCACAGCATTTGAAGTTCCCCATCCCATTGGCTGGCTGGGATCCAAAGAGCTGTTGTCAAAGAATTGACTGTTTCTGAAAAGAAGAGAATTCAAAATGGCCTGGCCATTTTTCTCTGGTCGGGTGGTGATCCTAGCAACAGGCCATAATCAGGCAATAGCTTAAACTAGGAATGGGTTATCTAGAGCCATATAGGTTTGGAAGAGATTCCAAGGATCATCTAGTCCAACTTCCTGTGATGCAGGAATCACCTATGGCTCTTTAAATGTTGTTGGACACAACTCCCAACATCTCTGCCCATTGTAGTTGGGGCTGATGAGAGGAGTCCAACAACATTTGGAGGGTCGCAGGAGTCAAACACTTGCTGTTTTCCTGTAGACAGTCCTTCCATGTCGAGCTGCTCATTCTCTCTCTCTCTTTCCAGTTGTCAAATAGTGGACACCTTGCCTAATATTTGACTCCCATGTTTAGATGTGATGTGTTTTCATCTTCATTCCAGGGCCCAATCAGCGAGCAGAATTTTGAAGCATATGTAAATACACTCACAGATATGTACAGCAATCTGGAACGGGAGTATTCCCCGGACTGCAAGGCTCTGCTGGAAAGTATCAAACAGGCAGTGAAGGGTATCCATGTGTAGGATGAGGAAGCTGCTGGGCAACAGGAGTGACTTAGCAGCGGCAAACTCCAGATGAATCTGCAAAGAGCGCCTGGACTGCTTTAGGAGTATTTGTTTCTGTGCTGCATTTACAATTTACAACATTGCACTATTTTTTTTCCAGCTGACATAAAAAGGACAGAGAACATAACAGACTATTGTATTAACAGCAATGACTCAGATCATAGAATATATTTATTTCTGTACAAATCCTTTTTGTTGTCATCATGGTTTGCACTCTTTTCATTTTGTAAAGTGAATGTAAAAAGTGTGTGTAACTATTTTTTTACTTTTTTAATTTATTTTGAATCAATGAGTTGTGTGCGTGCGTGTTGTTTTAATTTTTTAACAGCATTTCTGCAACCTGCCATATTTTTACAAATGTGTTTGTTAATTTATTTTCCAATGGGGTTTTAAAACAGATTGAAAGTTATAGTGTAAATTTAACATTTTGCTGGGTTTGTATAGGAAGAAGGGGGAAATCTATGAAAGAAACAAAAATAACAGAACTGTGATTCTAGTTTTATTTTCACCACATCCTGCTTTTTTATAACAGCTTTATTTTAACAAAAAAAAAATTCAAAAAGGTTTTCAATAGCATGAGATATGATGAACCAAGGATGCAAAGGTGAGTGGTGCCCTCTGCTGGAAGAATATAAGCTCTTCAAGTGCAGCATGTTGTAAGAGTTCGTGATTATTATTTTTTAGCAATAATGAAATATAGCAATCAGCAAACCTTTGGACTTGGCTGTGTGTCTTAGCCTGCCCCAAATAATCCTTAGAAACCATTCAAGGGAAGGTTAGAGAGATTTAAGATATGTTTTCCCCTATTTCATGGTCATTCATTGGGAAAATATATATATAAATTTTATCCCTTTTAATGTGATAGGCTTTGAAATGACCTGTGGCTTCCCCCCCCCCCTCCTTTTTGTACAGAGCCTTGTAAAAACATTGGTCAGTTGATCAATATCAATATAGTTTCATATTGGAAAAATGCATCCCAAGCTGATGATTTTGTACATATAATTAAGCCGAGCAAATCTTCCCTGAGATGTCAGTTATTGTACTAGGTTGAGTGGAAGGAACTGAGAAGGCTGCAGTTGCTTTTCTCTTCTGACAAGGGGGACTAAGCCCCACTGCTGTGAAATGAGTTTGCACGGCAATGGCGTTTGGTGACTGGATCTATGAACTGTAGCAATGCACTGATTGGGTTTACCTCTAATTGTACACGAATGCTGTGATTCCGAGCAGATTTACTGCAAGTTCCATTAAGACTGCTAAGACGTAGCATCTCAGAAAAAAAAAAGCCCTACTCCAGTAGCTCCATTTGAACATGCCGTCTACCTGCCAAGTCGAACTACTGGTCCATCTACTTCAGTATTGTCTACACAGGCTGGAAGTATTTCAGACAGGCGACTTCCCCAGCCTACCTGGAAATGCCAGGGAATGAGCCTGGGACCTTTTTGTATGCAAACGCTTGGCCACTGTGCAACGGCTCATTCCCCCTAAATGTGCATCTCTGCTGCTTCGTGCATGGAAGTGAATGGGAAAACCTCTGCTTGAAAAAGAGATCTGCATACGTATCAGAATCCCATGTTCCTTTGGATCAGGTTGTTGCACGTGTTTGGAGCCGAGGTTTAAAGACAGCCTTACCATAGTTGCAGTTGATTACCATCCCATAATAAGGGTATGTCTCCAAGTGCTACAGTCCTTAGGCAGCCACTCAGAAATATGTGCACATCCTAGGTGGACCTCTTGATCACCCATATCCATTCTCAGTTTAGTAAGCAGCTATAAACAGGGGTCCAGTGTCTGTTTCAGGGATTAGAAGTAATAATGCATTTTTTCCAGAATTCTAACGTTTTCAGAAGAAGGTATATATACAACCAGCTGAACTGCCTTTTTTGGTATGCACACACGTCTCATGTGCATATGTGCCTCAATGTAAAATGTATACATGAATCAAGCGTGTGATTTAATTTTCCTGTGCTATGATAAAAGTATTTTTATTTGCCTACTTTATATTTTGACTGAATATGAAAGCATTCACAGTCTTCACTCGTACATTTATATTATAGGGTTCCTATCCAAGAGTGCTTCTCCCCAATCATTCAGCTGTCATGCTGTGGTTGCTGTTCTGCATTAGGTGGAGCTTGCTGTTAATGTTTGGGGGGGGGGGCGGGAGGCAGCAGTGATTCGGCCCTCGGACCTTAGTTTAGACAAGAACGTTCTTAGAAGCTGTGTTTATTTTTTAAAGAAAACAATTTGACAGAAGCTATCACAGTATGTGCTAATATAAAATAGAACACCAAATTGCTATTAAGTTATTGTACTTGTTTGTTTGTTTTTTTAAAAAAAGACAGTTGCTATACCTGTTCAATGCATTATTGGGGGGGGAGAGAAACCAAGTTCACTCATGACAGAGACTAAAAGTTAATTTACTAAATATTTTAAGAAATTTGTTATATATTTAATTTAATTTAAACAATCTCCTACTGACCTATCTATTTATTACTATGATTTCCTATGGCTTCAGGTTAATTTATCTGTGTTTGCTCAGGATGTATCTTTGTATTTATTTGCCTTCTTGGTACTTGGTGTTTTGTAATGTGCACTGTGATTCCTCCTTCCCTTCTTCCTTCCCTTTTCCTTTTCTTTGTTGGATTAATTTGCATTGACGAGTTATCCTGTAAATTAGACCTTTTGTAAAGAGCAATGATGTATGCATTTTTTTAATTTGGAGTAGTTTGTATACTGTTTCTTCATACAATTAATATTTCTTACATCAAAAGCAACAAAACTGTGTTCTGTGCTGTACATTTGGTGTATGGTAGGAAATAAAATTGATACTGAAACAGGTCCCACAAGTTCTTTGATGTCTTCAATAGACAGGGGTGTATGGTGCACATCTAACTACACTTACAAACAACTCAGCCAGTGGTTTTGTTTGTTTTGCCTTGGAAATGTGGGGTTCCTCTAAACCAGGAGTAACCAATGTAGCATCAGCTATAAGTTGTTTGACTGCAATTCCCATCAGCACCAGCTAGCATGGCCAAAGGCAAGGGGTGATAAAAGCCACAAGCCACCCTACAGACACCTGTACTCTAAACTTTACCTTTAACATCTTAATGGAACACCCAGGAACGAAATTATTAGTGCGTGAATTTGTAAGAACAAGGTAGGTGTGTGGGTGTGGGTGTGTACAAATGGGGTGAAAATATATCAGAATCTACTGGGAATACAACCAAGGAAGCCATAGCTACCACTTTTTAAGCATTGTGCTTTCACTCATGGGCAAAGTTCAATTGCCTCTGAAACAAGAAAGAAAGAAAAGAGAAAGAAAGAAGAAAGAAAGAGAAAAAATAAAGAATAAATAGAACAGAATTTGTACTATCCTTTAGCATCTGATACATTTAAACACAAAAGGTGGCATGAAGGTTTTTTTGCAGTTAAGATCCACTTTCTCTTTCAGATGTTCTTTGAGATTATGTTTAGTGTGCTGGATCTCAACTTCTCTGAAACAGCGGGTGGTTCTTAACTGTAGGAAACTTTGATGCCAGAAATGGAGTCTGGCAACAATATGTTGCTGCATTTCCCTCCAAACCCCTCACAGAAACTGTTCAGAGCCCCCGCCAGCCAGTATTTTAATGGCACTTTGCAAAGGTACTGTCTCGCACTGAAGATTGTGGGTGCCCACAATGAAGGGCTTCAACCTTGCCCATTGAATTTGTGGGGGCCCAGCTCCACAAATACATTATTGTGGGTGCTGAAGCACCCATGGCCTCCTGGAGTTGGCTCCAGTGGCGTTCTGAGACATGGAAAGGTATCATGTCTCAGGAAGGAAGCAGGGTAGCAGAGTGAAAAAACATCTGCAACAAAATGTTTCAATACCTATCCAGGACAGCATATCTGGTGTATTTCTGCACAAACACAGAGGCACCACACCATTTTGGGTGTGTATTAAGGGAATGGAACAGTTTTAGATCTGGAAGAGTCAAAACCTCCCCAATCTGCCCTGACATGCCCTTGGGAACCTCCCCTTCTCACCAATGGTGAAAGAGCATTAGGAATGGTCCTTTCCACACTGCCAGGATGCACCTCCCTTTCTATCTACGAAGAGGAAGAGCTGCAAAATCCTATGACCTCCGGGACACACTCAGGAACCAAAGGACTGAACCATTAAATGCTGTATAGACCCACTTTTTGTCCATTTATCTAAAATTCTCTTTCCTAGAGGTGCTGTACTACCACATGCAGGGACTTTGGCCTTCCTACTAATGTTATCCACCTGTTCATCTTGCCCTTAGTATAGACCAATAACACATTTCCTGAGAAATAGCTTTGCATGCAAATGGTGGTATGGAAAGCATGTTTGAAAGCCAGGGGGAGATGAGCACATGTATCACTGAGACAAGTTAACTGTTAGAACCATTTTCCTTTCCTTATTTCTCTTCTTTTTTGGCATTTCATGAAAGAGGACTTTAAAATGCTTTCAAGTAGGTTTCAGCTTTATTTGTTTAAACATATATCCAATATTTTGAAAGTTCTTGGAAAATTCAACAATATAAAACAAAGGTCTAAAACAAACAAGACTATTTTAAATAAGTAAGGAGATATTGAATCTTAAGTCAAAAGCAGCATGATAAAGGATAGAAGAAATAAGTTTAGCTATAAGAATATTTGGTTATGATTTAGGTTATAATGCAAAGATTAAGATAATTGTGTTTTTTTCTTTTTTTTTAAGTAAAGTTAAATTTTTTATAGAGATAAGTTGTTAAGGAAATAGTATATTGATTTAAAACCGAAGGTGAATAGGCGGGGAAAGTCAAACGTCAAGATTCAGAACTAGAAATTTTTTTTTGCAAGGTATATAAATAAGAAGAAGAATCCTGACATTATGTGTATTTGTATTTGTTTTTGTATTTGTAGGTGTGGGGTTGGGTTTGTGTTATATTATGAAAATGCTAATAAATTCTGTTTAAAAAACAACAACAACAAACAAACAAGACTAATATAGCATGGAAAATGCGGCATTTGCTTGCTTGTTGAGCAGTATGAAGAACCCTCTGTCTTCCTATCAGTAGAACTGCTATCATCTTCCTACCTTTGGAGTGTCAAAAGATGGTGTCAATATCAGTTTTAATATTGTAATTTTACTTGATTGTAACTTGCCCTAGAACCTTAGGGTGAAGGTTGGCTAAGTGTTGTTGTTGTTGGTCTGCCAGTTTGCTTTGGTTAGTCTTCCAGTTTGATTGGGTAACTCTTTCGATAATACCATTGAGCATGATTTGTCTTGTAGCTAGTGATGGTAAAATCTGTCAATTTCAGCTTGGCTGCTCCTGGTGTAGAGAGACTCCATTTTAAAAAGAGAGTTCAATTGCAATTGTGCAGCTATAGAATGGGTTCAACTATAGCTATGTTGAAAGTTTGTCTTTTTCATCCATTGGCTGGCTGGGTGGGTGGGAGTGGAAAAAAAACCCTCGTGAAAAACCACGTCGGAAGGGAATAAATTTCTCTGGAATTGTCAGGAGAAGGTTGCCACCTACCTAACACAGCCTTACAAGGTAGCCAAGGGTTTTCCTCTGAGTCCTTGAAGGCTGATCAGCTGCAGTTGGAGTCACTCCACCGTCTCCCACCTCAGGCTGCTCTTCATCAGGTGAAGCTAACTCCTGGCCCATGACAAAAACAAGTCATCAGGAACAGAGGAAATTGCCTTATACTGATCCACACCAGTGGTGCATCTAGCTCAGTATTGTCTATGCTGACTGGCAGTAGCTCACCAGGTTTTCAGGCAGAAGTCTCTTCCAACCCTACTAGATGTTGGAGATGGAACTTGGGATCTTCTGCACACAGAGCAGATGCTCTAGCACTGAGCTACACCCCTTCCCATTTACGGAACAAAGGGGGTAAGGTTTGAAGCAACTACCCCAGGTTCATTTGTACATCCAGGACTGCATCCAGAAGAGCTATCCATGAACATAATGCCAATTTCTTCATGCAAATTTGCCCTTGCTGATTCAGGATGAAGCAAGCTAGAAGTGAATCAGATATCTGAAAGGTAGTGACATATAATTGGCTGTGTCGTGCAGGTGTAGTTAAGGAGAGCAACATCAGAGCATTCCCATCACAGTTTCCATTTCACCCACAACCAACTGTGTGTCAATGAGAACAGGCAAAAAAAAATGTCTTCATAATGATAATCACAGTGTGTGTTACAGAGGAGGCAGAACCATAGAGGCATGCAAACAGCATATGTTTTCTCCTCTGTCAGTGCCAGAGCCATTATGCATCAAATGGGGTTCTTGACAAAATAGCATGGCATTTTCAATCACGTCTGAGCACGGCAAAACAATTTACCTTGTGTGTGTAAAAATGAAGAAGAAATTCTCCAGGTTCATCAACCTCATCTGTTTAATAAGGTGTTTTGATAGAAAAAAATTAAGCAGTCTGAAGAGAAACTCTGGCTTACAGATGTATCCATGAACATAGGAACCTGTCTTACGCCAAATCAGGCCATTGGTCCATCTAGCACACTTAATGGAAACAGTTCTCCAGGATTTCAGAGGGGAGTTCCCAGGCCAACATGGAGATGTCTAGGGCCCCTTCGACATGCAAAGTGGTTGCTCTACCACTGACTGAGCTATGACTTTTCATTTCACAGAAATGAAATGTTGGTGGTTTTCTTTGGATTTCCCCGTTCAGCTTCAATAACGAACTTTACCCTCCATATCGCTCTGGAAATAAGGGTTGGGTTAACAATGACAACTTCTCATAGTATACACAAAGCCAACATTAGGAAAATGCTTCCTTTATCATTAACCATACTCCCAGATGCAACTAGAGGAAATGCAGCAGTCAAATTATAGTCAGTCAGGGGAGTCCTTTTTCACAGCAGACCCCTAAGTTACCTTTTAAGGAGGTTTTGTGGCAGCCAGGTGATTTGCTAGGGATGAGCTAGAAGTGGGGCTTATGGTAGAGTCCCCATAACTCTGAGGAAATGTGCCTGCACCTGGATGCAGCCTGCATTTTCCCCAGGACTGCAAAGCCAAAGCGACGAGCTGGAGCTGTAAATTTGCCTCACTGGGACAGATCATCTTTCGGAAGGTGGGAGGGAAAGAGAAAAGAATTGGAATAATTTTTGTCCTCTTTGCAGTCAAATCATTTTCCTGGGATTTAAATCACTTTAGAGTCTCTCTTGTGCACCATTTATCGGAATGAAATGGTGATTGAGAATGAGGAACTAAACATGGGAGAGCGCTATATTTGCAGTATGAATGAACGTTCTAGTCAGGATAAGTGATACACCTGGTTCACATTCCTTTTTATGTTTGTTTCAGCGGAGGCTGGTGTATAAGGTTGGATGGGGCACTGCCCCACTGACCTCAGCCTGCCATCATCACCTCTTAGATTCAGGTGGACTTGCTTCTGAACAAACATGAATAGGATTGTGCTGTAAGAGGAGACAGCTTTTGGATGTGAAATTTTGCAAATGCTACGGCTGCCTGTTCCACCTTTCTTAGCCATGTGGCTTTCTGCCAGAAGATTGTCAGGATAGGACTCTTCTGTTGACATGACAAACAGGGAATTTCAACTGCTGAGTTGGGAACTTCGTCTTTACCAAACTACTACTACTACTACTACTACTACTCACAAACACACACACCGGCTGCCCAAAAACTTAAAGGTCCATAGGAAAATATGGTTAAAAGGACATGCTACTATGTATCCCTATGTACCACTGCCCTCTACTGGAATTTAAGTAGAATAATTATTCTACAAAAAAAGTTAAAACTGTGACAGAGGGCACATCTATAGCACAGATACATACTGGATTAATAATACCCATTCTCCTGCCCAAGAAATTCTGTTCAGTCTTGTAAGGTGGAACTATGTAGCTAGACAGCTATGGCAGTTCTCACCATAGTTATGCACAGTATTGTATTGAAAAAGCTAAGTTAGGATACAGAGCCTGCTGCTTTAAAAAAAAATGCTGTACTTTAGGTTTGCGTAATTTTCAAATCCAATAGCAATTAATGTGTAAATGTGCTTTACCAAATTCTAATAGGGAAATTTAAAATTGGTTATTTCTTTAAACCAAACTAATGGTGACAAATCATTAGATTAACATGTTTACATAAACCTCTTTAAATAACATAAAGAATATACTTTTGTAAATGAAGAAAATATTTAATAATTTTTATTGTTAATTGATATTTTACAAAGCAGTAAAGGGTCACACTGGTTCTTACATTAGAATTTGCAGTTTGTGGAGAATATTCTCCAGAGAATTTTCTAGCAAAGAATATTCTTGAGAATATTCTCCGGAGAATATTCTCACCTCACATCACTAATCACAAGCAGGGCTTAAAAATGTAAGAATAAAAGAAGAGCCTGCGGGGTCAGCCCAGAGGCCCACCTGGACCAGCATCCTGTTCTCTCAGGGGCCAACCAGATGTCTATGGGAAACCAGCAAGCAGGATTCTAGCACAAAAGCACTCTCCCCTCCTGTGGTTTCCAGCCACTGGTGTTTGGAAGTACTGCTGCATTCAACACCTAAAAGCAATCACATACTCTCACGGCAATAGTTTCAAGGTTGCCATGAACAGAAACTTTCGGACATCAAATGCCTGGGTAAAAAAGATTTTTAAAAAATTTCTCCCAACAGTTAATAGTGAGGGGAAACAGATGCACCTCACTAGGGAGAGTAGTCCAGAAACAGGGAGCCACCACCAAGAAGGTCCTGTTATAGGTTAGCAGCAGTTGGGCAATACCCAGCAGTGGTACTGCCAATAAGGCCTTCCCTGCTGATTGTAGGACCTGAGGTGGCTGTTACTGCAGTAGGAACTCTTTGAAGCACTTGGGTCCTTCAAAGGGACAAAGAAGAAGATGAAAGTGAATTAGGTCCAGTAGCTCACTTCCCTCCTTAAAAGCCATAGTAGTGGTGGCCCCAACAGCAATGAGAGGCAAAATGGAGCCTTTTGTCCACCTTCTACCTCTTTCGCCATCCCCACTATTGCCTAGTACCAGAAATGTAGAGTGCTGTGGGTTCTTGAAGGATGCTTTGTTTAAGGGGTTTGGACTAGATAACCTACACAGCTTTTCCAGCCTTGTTGTTGCACAGTTCCCTTTACAACCAGCATGAAGTTGAGCAGGAAGCACAGACATAAATTGTCTTGTGTAACATCTTTAATCATTCATGTATTTGTGTGCTCTTCCATAGTTAATGAGCCTGCCTGCATTTGCCCTTGTTCCTGCTCCGTTTCTCGTTCAGACTCAGTCAGTTTGTTGTGGTTTTGTGAATCTAATCCATCTGTCACTCGATTACAGCTAGAGAGCACCTGTTATGGATTTCTAGAATTTCATTCAAGCTGTTGACAAGTTATTCACAAATTGGCCCTTGTCAGCCTGTCATTGCATCGAGTGCTCTTCGGCGAATCCTTTTGGGTACACACAATAATGAACAGGAGTTAGTGTCGCTTCTGAATTAAACAGCTTCATTTTCTCCTGGTTTCTTAAAAGGAGCATTAACAATTTGGAAGTGACTTGCGGAGGGGACATTTTGTTGAACCTGTATTCAAATATTTGTTTCCTCCAAGACATAGCACCCCGCGGGGGGGGGGGATCACAATGAAAGAGATGTTGCCCAGTCAGGAGGAGCATATTACTCACGAAATGTACTGGCCTTTCTAGATTCAAACCTGCATGGTTTTCCAAATGAAAAAGAAAGAAAAAGAGCAATTTTAAAAAATGGACAACAAATGTACTGTATAAAAAAGTAACAAGGATTCATGTTTGCAATGAGCAAAACATAGTACAATGCAGAACAGGAGGAAAGCATTGGAATCTCAAATACTTAAGAAATGCACTTATTTATTTATATATCATGGATAGAGGAACTACTGCTGGCGACTCTTTCTTGACTGATTTGTTCTGTATTGTCCATAAGACCCATTTTTCCTAACAGAAAAATAAAAGGATAGAATTTTTTTAAATAAAAAATTCAACCTAGCTATTTAAAATACTTTTGTTACCTTTTTGTTCTAACAAAATACTTCAAAACTAGTTCACAAAAGAAAATAGAAACATAGTAAGATTTTTTTAAAGCCAATTTTTCTTGATTTCAGTAAATAATGAGAAACGCATTGTGATGCAGAAATCATTGTAACACAGCAGTCAACCCACAATAAGATGTTTTGTAAAGTCCACCTTAACATAAGGCGACATTAACAATATTGAAAATAGTGGTTCATTTTGTAACCAGCTGCAAGGTAGTTATAAATTTGAGATATATCATATTTGGTTAGTCTAGTTGGCACTTTTTTAGCATTAGAAAGTTTTCTTGGTATTAAATATGGCTAGATATTTCCTATAACAAAGCCAGTTCTAATAACAATAAACTTTGTTTAGATGGCTGCTCTGCAGCTGCTATGAGATAATTACAACTTCCTTAGGAAAGTACCAATGTGGTTGATTCTCCATTGGTTAGGAAAACACAAGAGAAGAAGAAGAAGAAGAAGAAGAAGAAGAGGAGGAGGAGTTTGGATTTGATATCCTGCTTTATCACTACCCGAAGGAGTCTCAAAGCGGCTAACATTCTCCTTTCTCTTCCTCCCCCACAACAAACACTCTGTGAGGTGAGTGGGGCTGAGAGACTTCAGAGAAGTGTGACTAGCCCAAGGTCACCCAGCAGCTGCATGTGGAGGAGAGAAGACGCGAACCCGGTTCCCCAGATTACTAGTCTATCACTCTTAACCACTACACCACACTGGCTCTCAGAATCATTTTTGTGTTGGGTGAGGGGCGGGATGCTCTATCCACTGCAGACCATCAGCTAGAAATACTTTTTAAAAAAGGAAGGACAACACTTTGCAGCTTTTAAAATCAGGGCAAATGGTTTTCAGAAAGGGAGAAGGCATTAACCTTAGCTCACACCCACATCTTTGTCTCCAGGCTCTATGATGCACAACAATGATTTGCCAGAGTGATATGCTTAGCCTGAACAAAGTATGTGTTTCATTCCCATTATCATTACTTCTGTTTAACTTGGTGTGACACCCATTGTCTTCACTATCTTCTCAGTCACATCACCTCCTGATTAAAGAACATTGTGCCCTATCAAAGGTTATACGTCAATAAGTTAATTTGTGTCTAATGTGCTACAGCTTTCCTCCTACATTCATACATAACATCTGGGCATATTTTCCCTTAGTTTTCCTGCATATTAACTATCTGTTTTTCCTCTTTTGTGAGGAAAGAATATGTTAGGCAAGGAAGCAACTGGGGATTGCTAGGGCAGCCTAGAGTCACTACTAATGACAGAGACCTGGCAGGCTTATCCTAAAATAAATGGGGAACAATCAACACTCATTTCTTGACAATATACTTTGAACTCTCAAGGCAGTCAAGGCTAGCTTGCATATAATAGAAATGGGCATGTGAAGTGATAACTGTGGCTGTTCGCTCAACCTGCACAGGACCCCCAGACGTTTAACGGTCCATTGATACCTGCGCTCACCACTTTGTCAATTAACCGCTACCACCAACCAGTCTGCCTAGTATTTACTTCACTCTGTTCAGTCAAGGAGAATATTGGAACAAAACTATTTTATTTGAAGTTTAGTACATAAGCATGTGGTTTCTGAATAAACAGTTCTTTCTTGGTTGTGTTCTTGTTAACAACAGTGCCCAACGATTTCTCCCGCCTCTCAATACCCACAACAAGCCCCAAGACAAAGACCAAGACCCCGACAAAAGACCCCCTTCCTTCCCCGGGAGGGGTTTATATAGCCCACATAACTCCGCCCCCTAAAGGTTCTTACTGGTTATTCCTTTTAACTCCTTCTATGCCAATCCCATAGTGTCCAATTGAATGCCTCAAAGCCAGTGAAGTCACTAAACCATGAACCCAATCTAGACTACAGTAATCACGTTGTTGAAAAAGCCCGTGATATTGGTAAAGGAGGGTATACCTGCAATGTGACCAGTGACCTATCTGTGAGATCAGTTAGAACAACTAGTCATATTTATGATAAACCATTCATCAGTTGGAAATATAGAAAGAAAGACGTCCTGGAAGTTATAGCTGGCATGGTGTCCCATCAACTTTCTATGAAAGTGAAAGTGTTTCCTACACTAGAGATTGTGTGGTGAGAAGATGGGTACCCTGCTGCTCAGGCAACACAAATAAATGTCCAAGATGAACGTGGTTACACAGCATTAACGTGGCCACCACGTCAAAGACATAAAAAGTAGTCTTCAAATTGCTCGAAGTGGGAACTGATAAATCAATACAGACCAAAGATGGACTGACAGCAAGGGAGATTGCTATGAGCAATAAGCAATCAGAGCTTTTTAGCCTACTTTCATTAAGTGATCACGCTTTTCTAGAAAGCTTCAGCAAGCTGACTAAAAAAGAAGCTATCCACAAACTTCTGAAAACAGTTCCCAGTGCATTTAAAAGCCAGACAACCAGTTCTTATGCAGCTTTTGATGACATGGAAATGTTTGTACAAGGCCTCGAGCTTGAACACTTAACAGAGATCCTGAAGGAGGGAGAGGTTGATCCAAGAGAGCTTTTGACCCTGAGAAACAAGGACTCTACACAGCTTGGAATCCACAATCGTTACAGGTGCCTCGACTGCAGGGATCAGAGTTGGACTATGTCATCCGGCAGAGGAAGACAGCTTGCATCCCATCATGTACGGCAGAGAAAAAACTAGTGCCCAGAGAAAGATACTTCTCGCGGTGGTTAAGGACAATAAGGAGTGTGAAAGGATCCTGAACATCATCGCAGATGCCTTATCATGAAGACCTGAAGACAAATGTTAAAATGGACAGTTACAACTTTCCTTGCAATTAACTAAAGGCCTAAGGTTGCATGAACTATTGTATATAATGAAAAAACACAATTATTATGCCATGTATCTATCTATACCAGGGTTCAGCAAACTTACCGCACCTCAGGCCGGTGTCACCAGCACTGATCGAGTGGCGGGCCGGAGGCCGGGGGAGCATGTGCCCATACGCATGCACACACGCTATTTCCGGCACACTTCCAGGTCGGAGGAGCGCCGGAAATAGCTTGTGTGCATGTGCACAGGTCTCCTCCGACCCGGATGTGCACCGGAAATAACACTTGCACATGCACACAAGCTATTTCCGGTGCTCCTCCGACCTGGAAGTGGCCAGGCACACAGCGCAGCACTGGTAAGAGCGGGTGGCGGGGTTACCGCAGGCCGGATAAACAAGTCCCTTGGGCCTTATCCGGCCCACGGGCCTTAGTTTGGGGACCCCTGATCTATACATCTACCTATCTATACATGATAGAAAATATAAAGAAGGGGCCAAGTTGAGTCTGAAGGGCTTAACCACCTGCTTAGGTCTGCCACAAACTCACTACAAACACTTGTTTTGTGCCAACACAGTCAGAGTCTTCAAACCTTCATCAACTATAGTAAGCAAAGGAACTTCTAATACCCTCGTATTATTATACTAGGAACTCCTGACACTCCTAGTATTATTCCTGCATTGCTGCAGGTTGAACTAGATGACCCCTGGGGTCCCTTCCAACTCTATGATTCTATTATTCTATTCCATCAATCAATATCAATATCTCCTGAAGGTCATGTCTCAACTACAGGAGTAATCTAAACACAAGAGTTACGATCCACTGGATCTTTAGCCAATTCTCAGTGCATCCATGCCATACTGCCATAAGCTGCACATTCCAGCTCAGCTGAAGATACAGCAGCATAACTCACTCACAAAGACAGGGCTCAGGAAGTTTTCAAATGCACAATATGGTGTCAGAAGTTGTCACATACCAAGAATCAATGAGAGTAAATCAAACGAATGAAGTCCACCATTTTGCAGGCCATTCTGTTTGATAAGCCTGGAAGAAATGGGTTGCAGAAGGCACATTTCACCAGCTGCCATTGCCAAGCTGTAATGAAGCTTAACAGAGACCCACAACAAATACTGGCTAGCCTCATTAAGTTCTGTTAGAGGAAGTGAAGCTGAAATATTGAAGAAACCAATGAGAATTCAAACAAGTCTAATGAGGATGTCAGTTAACAAACAGGGCAACTGATGGATGGAGAGAAATGCTAGGGAAAATGTCCAGGTTTTACAAAGATGAAAATAGTGCCGAGACAAAGGTCTGCTTTTCACTTTGACAGTAATGATTTTGAGAGGCTAAATTCACCAAAAGGAAGTAATGCTGCCTTTTATATATGTTCACAGCCCTTAAACATAAGTTTTCAGCAGATATCTAAAGGAATGCAGTGATGGTGCTTAATGTCAATAAGCAGGGAGCTCCAAATTACAGCTGCTATCACACTAAATAAAAACATCACTAAAGGCATGAATCCTTACAAATGCAGAATGGTTATTGTGTGGCACTTGTTCCACAGATTGGAAGGATCAAATAGTCACAGGTGGGGTATGACAATCTCTTAAATAAACTGGTTCCAAACCCTTCAGTATCTATGTATGGGACTTCCAAGCAAGAGTCTTATTAGGGTGTATGCCGAAAGTCAAAGGTGTACGTCAACTTCATCCAAACTCCACTCTAACCTTAGAAGCCACACACCTCTACACACACACACCTAGAGATTTGTAAATCTGAACTAAATCCCAGCAGCTAGATATAATGTGACTGGACTGAGTTACCTGTCATGCTGAGTTAGCTAAGCTGTAGAAGCTCATATAAAACTGCTGTGGCAAGCGGGAGACATAACTGGTTTACCTGGAGTGAGATTTCATAAGCCACAGCTGACTCTATCGGATGCCTAGAGTGAACTAAGAAGGTGAGCAAGTGTATAGTCTTGCACAAGGGGATACAGTACTGTGCATCAAGGCTAATATAGTGAGAATACAAAAGGCACCTGATTACGACAAAATGAATGTGATGTACAACCTAGACATTTACTGGGACATGAAACAGGAGGTAGTGGGGAGAGAGTATAGCCATAGTTAGTTAGTTAGTTATAAATGAGACACTGAGAAATTTATAAAAATCAGATTCTAAACCAAAAGTGATGGCAAGTGATGTTCTTTAACTAAACAGATGCTAATTCAAAGTGCAAAGGAAAAAGGCAGTTAGCATGCAATCACATACCATCATAAAGCTTATTACATTTTAATAGAAAGACTTGTTATTACTATGGTTTATGGAAATAATAATTGCTCCTAAAAGTTTACCAGATCTACTATCACACAAGCAGGGGATTTTCCATAAAGAAAACTACACTTTAATATCAGCACTTTGCCTTTTTTATATCCTAATAAAACAATAAGGTAGAGTGTATTTTCTATTCTTTATCACCTCCTCTCTTTAATTTCCCAGCTTCACTACAAATAACTTCGATTAAGTATATTTTCCCTTAAAGCAAAATGTTTAGCAACATTTCATAGAGGTAAAGACAAACAACTGCTGTTTTAGAAACCCTATCATAGACATGTTATCAACACCTGGATTGCTAATTGACTTACACTCTCTGATGTTTGTCTTTCAAATAAAACAAGATGTTACATTTCTCCTGCTGTAAAAGATGGAAAGTGAAGTCTAGGTGGGTTCCCATGAGGCAAGACGCAGCGATAACAGCAAGAACCTTTATTGAACTACATAATTGGGAAACAGGGGCAAAGCAATTGCTTATATACATTCCTGAAAGCCTGGGCCACTCCCACTCCCAATGTGATTGGCTGTCTAAACTTCCAAGTTGCAAATCATGACTCAGAGTTCAGGGGCCAATGGCAGATGCCCAAATCCTGAAATGTTCTGTGATTGGACATCATGTATTGAATCAAAACGCAGGAGCTCAGAATCCTTAGTCCAGACTCAATACTCTGCTGATCACACTGGTCAAAGTGTGATGTAGTATCAACAACAAATGGTGGGCCCAAGTCTAATAGGTTATGGGCCAACGGACTTCTACAAGTCTAATATAGTACATGATGTGCTAGCAGTGTGAGGGGACAATTTTTGTCAGGAGCAAGAGAGAAGGCCTTAATCTTGCTCTTCCTTTTCAAACTGAGCACAATAGTTGCTTATACACAATTAACATCAAATTCCATTTAGCCCTACGAGATTTGTTGTGGCACAAGCTTTCACTGACTAGAGCCCACTTATAGCACAATAAACCTGTTAGTCTTGAAGGGACCACTGGGCTCTTTTTGTATCTCTTTGGTGTAACAGACTAACATTCTATCCCTATGGGATCTGTCAACTTGAAACATGCTCTTCATTCCTGAATCTTCACTGACTCAGTACAAGAATTGCCTCAAACAATGTTGTCAAGTTGCAGTACATTATAAGCAGATACACAGAGCACAGACTTAAAAAAACCCCTAAACATTTCTCTTCACTTTGCCTTTAATCTAACTTTTCACTTAGAAATCATTACGCATAAAGGAGAACTGCAGTGCCAATCATGACTCCACAGTGCTTTCCCATTACGTTTTCCCTCAGATTCCTTGAAATACATTCTGTCATTGTTATACTTTCCTTAAGAGGAACACTAACAATATAGATCGTATCTGAAAGCCCTTAAACATCTTTTGTATACATTACAAACCTGTTCACATGAAATTCTTCTAGATTCAGGTTTCTACATTAAAAAAAAAACTTCATTGTTGTCACTGCATCTATACAGACTTGTCCAATGAAACTGCTCTAAATAGCGAGAAGGCTTTTACATCAGGGACCTCTTCGGGGTGGGGAGAAACACCTGGTGGCCTATCATGACTGTTTTGCTAGCAAGACAGTTGAGATGAAGTTGGGCTTTGCCTCTACAATGGCATAAAGGTCCAAGCCAAGCCAAAGAACTTTGCTCTAAATTGCTCTGTACAATTTCCATAGTAGAAATTTTTGAAGGATGTCTTTCTTCCAAAATGAAGACACATAAATACTTTTCTGATTAACAGGGATGCTGCAATCTGCCTGGTGGGGTTGAGAGGATAAAAACCTGGATTATTCTTTACCCACCCTTTTTACCTGTGCTGTCTCAGGCCCTCAAGTCTGACTTGAAAAGGCTCCAAAGATAATACAGTGGTACTTTGGGTTAAGAACTTTGTTCTGGAGGTCCGTTCTTAACCTGAAACTGTTCTTAACCTGAAGCACCACTTTAGCTAATGGGGCCTCCTGCTGCCGCTGCGCCACCAGAGCACAATTTCTCTTCTTATCCTGAAGCAAAGTTCTTAACCTGAAGCGTTATTTCTGGGTTAGCAGAGTATGTAACCTGAAGCGTATGTAACCTGAAGTACCACTGTATATCTATAGTAGACTGGAAATGAGCATCAGTGGAGAACTGGCTGTTCCCACTCTTCAAGTAGATAAGAAGATGTCCAAGAGAATTGCCTCCTACTATTAGCAGGAACCTGTGATTTAGATATGACAAGAAACTGCTGTAGAACTGAAAAGCTAAGAGCCACTTACTATGTTTTGGAACTTCTCAAAGCAAGAAAATTTCACATTGCAAGTGGAGGAACTCTACACTACTTCGCTGCTGCCCTTTCCACCTGCCCCCCTGTCACCTTGGATGTTCTCACCCTGAAGGAAGTCGCCAACAACAGCTCACCAGGAGATATGTTGGTGCAACTTTCTCATCCTGGCTCAACTGGGGCTAAGCCAGCTGAGCTAAGACCAGTGGAACTTACACTGGCACAGCCCCTGAAAAATTGGCATTCCAGGGCAAGGATAGAGCAAGAACCCAGCAGCAGGGACTTCTGCAGGATCCTAACATGACCTCACAAACTGGCAGAACTTGCATGGGGGAAAAGGATGGTGTAAGTCCAACTCATTGTAAAGGCTTGTTTTCCCTCAAGCAGGTTTAATGTTTCAGTCTGCATTAGGTCTGCTCCTGAACAGAGTTTTGATCTGGTGTACCTTACACCAGCTCAACTCAAGCCGGCATAAGTTACACAGGATTCCCATACAGTACTTGGAATTGCTCCCTAGGGCTAAGCTATTACATTATTTACAAACTACAGCACAAATTATTAACTCCTTGAACCAGCGCCACAGTGATTAATATGTTACTTTCATTGTAGTGCTCAGAATGTTTCAAGTAGACTTCTGATTTGAAAAGTGACTTGTAAAAATAGCTCTTCCATACTAAGCCAATGTGCTTCCTGAGTAATTAAGTGAAAAACTAAGATTCTTCTGCCTGCCAGGTCTGCTAAAACACCACCACTATTTCCAAGTTGTGCAGCATCAACCAATTCCAATTACAACAGAGACAGATTTTCAGCTATGAGCTCATTTTTGCTTTTGAAGTTAAACCAGAGAATATTATAGCCTACTGTAACGAATGTGAGGCCCAAAGAACTATTATTCCAGGATGTGGTATGAACTGCAACCAAGAGGCAGACGAAGAAAGACTTCAAGTTCTTACACTATGAATGACTCTGACTGTGTCAGTGTGTATGTTATCCTCACAATGATCCTGTGAGGTAGATCAAGCTCAGAGACACTAACTGACCTGAGGTCCCACAGTGAGCTTCATGTGTGAGTGGAGGTTTTAACCAATCTTAGACTAGCATACTAAACCAGTAAGTAGTTTATGTTTGCTAAAGGCTTGATGGGGATTAAAGAGCAATGCAGTCCCTGGTCATTGGCTCACACAATCTATGGGGAGATCCACACAACACATAAATAGTACATTCAATGCACATTTAAGGCAGATGGCTTCCTCAAAATTAACTGGGAAGTGTAGTTTGTTAATGGTGCTGGGCATTATAGCTCTATGAAAGGTAAACTATAGTTTCCAGGATTCTTGAGGAAAACGTATGTGCTTTAAATGCATGGTGTGGCTCTGCCCTAACAGACATGGTACAAAAGCGGCAGGGGTGGGGAGAAGAATGAGGAAAGCAAGCAAATCCTGATCCCAATAATTGAAGTTACAACAATAATATGTGACATTTCTCTTTTTTATCTATTCTAAAATAATTTTTGTTCTTGGTTCTGCACTTTATCCTGAGACTCCGGCCATTTTAACTACTATTTTGAGATCAGGCAATTTCAGAGGCTGTTATATGATTCACCCAGTAAAAGAATCTTATTGTGTCCTAAGGCACAAAACACATGAAATGGAGGGAACATGTTGGACAGGTCAATTGACATAATTTTCCTGTTAAATTGCTGAAGCTTACTATTTACCTGTTCTCTAGATCTTTGCCCTTCTTGGTTAGTAAAAACTGCCAGGACAGGTTAGAAGCACAGGACTTCAGAGGTAGTATTTTATTCTTATTTACATAAAATATAAACTGTATGTTAGCAATAAAGGTCAGAGTTTTTTTAAATCAAAATATAATTAAAATGAGCAGTTCCAAGTATTGTTTTAAAATTTGTTTTTTTTGTGTGTGTGTGTGTGTGTGTGTGTGTGTGTGTGTGTGTATGCATGTCAACTATAAATATATGGGTAAAGGTAAAGGGACCCCTGACCATTAGGTCCAGTCGTGTCCGACTCTGGGGTTGCGGAGCTCATTTTGTGTTACTGGCCGAAGAAGCCGGCTTACAGCTTTTGGGTCATGTGGCCAGCATGATTAAGCCGCTTCTGGAGAACCAGAGCAGCGCACGGAAACGCCGTTTACCTTCCCACCTGAGCGGTACCTATTTATCTACTTGCACGAACTACTAGGTGGGCAGGAGCAGCGACCGAGCAATGGGAGCTCACCCCGTTGCGGGGATTCGAACCGCCGACCTTCTGATCAGCAAGCCCTAGGCTCTGTGGTTTAACCCACAGCACCACCCGTGTCCCTAAATATATGAGTTTTGGCTTGTGCATAATAGAGGTTTACTGTATAACCAACTTACACCATATATCTGTGAGGTTGACTCATATATTTCTTTCACTTTATGCGCATTGCAAAGAAACACTGCAGAAAGCTGTTCTCAGAACATGTATTAAATGTGAAATAAATAGCACCTCACACACTAGGATGCACACAGCAGGTGCAAGCAGATCTGTAGTACCTGTTTGTTATTGCATGATGGCAAATTTTGATAATATCATAGGTGGAAATGTTGTCCAAGTATACACACTTTTTGGATATAATGGTCCTGATAGATAAACTAAAATATTATTTCTACATTGACCTAATGACAATCAGAATAATATTAGGTCATCCTGGTAATTAAACCAAGTATTATTTATTCATTAGCCAAATGGCATTCAGAACAATATAAGAACTGATTCAACAAAGAGCAATAATGCATTAAAGCCCTTCAGTCTAACCAAACCTAGTTAAACCAAGTACTACTATTTCAGGTGATTACTATAGGGTTCAACTAACAGCCTCGTTATCAAATCTAATCCTTTTAAGGTTGTTACTTGGTTAGCCTGCACAGATTTACAGTGCTTGAACCAGTTGAGAATTGATTTGTTTTCCTTAGGAAAACCTAGTATTTAATATTTGTAGATTTGACTTCCTACAGTCAACATTATTCCTTTGCCTCCCTCTCAGTGGCCTGCCTTCAATATTCCATGCTGGGTGTCCTTGTTTCTCATTTTGCTAATGTGATCAAATGTGTGTGTTTGTGGATTATGAAAACTCCTATCCCCATCTCTATTACCTGCTAGTCATACTGGAAATTAAGAATAAGCAGCAGCAGCTTTTTCCCCTTTTGTGAGGCAGCAGTACAAGTCCTTAAGTCCAGCCTCTTGAAAGACAGGTTATTGGCTCTTTCTCAGTACAAAGAAACCTTCAGGCTACTGGTGAGATTAGAGCTCTAACATTATGTTAAGACCTGCTCCTGCTTGTCAGAATTTCATACGCTGCTACTGCTACTAAGCATGCATGCATAAATTTGGTAAACATCTTAAAATAAGAGACAAATGTCCTCCTCTCATATTATATTAGAATCTGCTACTAGTTAAAGTGGTATTTATTAGTAACATCAGATGAAGGAAACCAAAAGGAAAGGTATGGCTTGTCTCACTGCACTGAACAAAACTAAGGATACAATCCTAACTCCACTTACCTGGGAGTAAGCACCACTGAATTCAATAGAATTTACTTTGGAGTAGATATGGTTAAGATCGCTTTGCAGATTATCCAGACAGGCGATGCCACTGTGCTAAGCAGGAGAAACAGACACAAGAAGAGAGAAAAAAGTGTTTGAGGGACCAATGTGGTGAAAACTGAGGAAATAAAATATATTGAGAGTGGTTTGTACCACTGGCAAAGTGCTTAAATAGAGTATGATAGAAGAAAAGAATTTGGCTGCTGAAGTATCACACAGCCTGTATGGTAGTTCATATTGTTACACACCACCCCAAACTCTGAGTGGTGAGAGACTTCAGGGGTTCCAAATGCTTACCCAGGGTTCGGTTTCCTTGGAATGAGGATCAGCGGAGACTGTGATGTCTTTAGGTTTTATTTACGCATTTATACAACCTGAACACAAAGACAGGCTGCGGTGACAGTGATGGCCAGCGAATGAGTACTGATTTTAATCTCTGGAACACAGACTTTAACTGAAGGAGTGTTATTTTTAAATGTAAATAAGTTTAAAATGATTTTTTTAAGTACATCCGCTTCTTCATGTGGATGTGGCATATGTTAAGTTTGCTCTCTGGCCTTTGATCGCAATAAAGATTGATTGCTACAACCTGAGCATAGGACTGAGGGACAGACACCAATAGCACTCCAATAGGTCTTACTTTCCTATTTGGTTTTCAGGGGAGCCCCAATATCTAGCATGGAGTAAACATGTATTTGTGCCTCCAGCTTCCAGCCTCTCACACACAACATTGTGTATTGATCTCCTGCATAGCAGCTACGTGAGTGGGGCGGGAGAAGGCCCATCCATTTGTTCTATCAGAGCAACCTTTTTCAGCCGTGGGCCAGTCCACCGTCCCTCAGACCATGTGGTGGGCCAGACTATATGGGGGGGTGGGTGAATGAATTCCTATGCCCCACAAATAACCTAGAGATGCATTTAAAATAAAAGGACACATTCTACTCGTGTAAAAACACGCTGATTCCCGGACCATCCGTGGGTTGTCTACCCCTGGCACAGAGCAACTTATTTGGTTATGCTAAATCATGATACTTAACTAGCCAGCCAAATCCATTACCTGGACAACGGAACTGGTTTGGCCAGCTTCCCCTCATACATTTTACCCTCACAGATACAGGGACCCCAGTTTGGAAGGGCAACCAGGGTTTTATCCAGACTAACTCTCCAAACTCATAACACTATTTTATCATGGGGGAGCCCTGTGGATGGAGCCACAAAGAAGTAGTGTAGGCCAAAACAAGGACACTGAATCAGTTGTTTCTTACAATGATTTCTCTTAATGCGATCAATGGATCATTTTTTCAGTTGCGCCACTCATGCAATTCATTGTCAGAAACCAATATATGCCAATACATTTTATTATTTAGATTTGGAATATCCATATACCACAACATCAAAAAATCACTGTAGTTTACATATTAAAATTGGGAAACAATTACAACTTCCTAAATTCTAAAAGGTTTTATTTCAGTTTTATCTGCACTCTTCCTTGAAGAGGACATACCTTGAATCTTGTAGGGTTCTTCAGGAAAATGGGAGCAGTATCTCCTGGCTCTTGGAACTCTTGGTGGAAAAGGCTCTTTGAGGACTTCACTTGTGGTATAAAATATTCTCCCGCAAGCCTCACTGGTGTTGTTGCTTCACTATATCATCAACAGACACAGGGGTATACCATAGGAAACCGGGGCCTTTTCTCCTTTATTCAGGCATGGAATTATTTAATTCATCCTTTTTCAGCTAAAACAGCTCTGAAAACAACCTACAAACAAAACACATCATTATTACCTTTACATTTGTTACCATTAGGGATGAGAACCTATACCTCATTCTCAGAGCTGTCAACCTTCCTTTTTTTGCATTGGGAAACGGCCATAGCTGTCAACTTTCCCTTTTTTGCAACGCGAAACTGCACTGGAATAAGGAAATTTCCCACAAAAATGGAAAAGTTGACAGCTATGCATTCTATATATTTATTCATTGGGGTTCCTCAGCTGTTTTCCAACCCTCCTGAGTTCTTCTTTAACAGATTTGCTAAATTTAATTCCAGAATTAGAGCACCTTTCTCCCCAATGCCATACTGATATGTAATCATACATTGATAAAACCCCACAAAAGCAATCTCAATGTGATTGTACAGCATGCACAATTGCACCTAGACAGCTTTCATGCTGTTTTACTGATATGTGCATGTCGTTCTGTATATTGTATGTATATTGGTAACCAACCCTTTCCACCCAGTTTTGATACAGCTGTAAGTAGTAACAGAAAGGTTGCTTATTTTTACGGTTTCAACAATGCACACAAGTGGTTTATTATTAGTAAAACACTCCTATATATATATATCCATTCAACTAAGTATTGCTTGTAAATGTGCATAAATTCTGTGTTCTTTTTGGTGACCCATTTCTTTCTTCTTCTTTGACAATACATAAGTGGTTATCCTATCCAGTCTTCTCACACTTTTGTGGATGTTTGTAATTAGAGTAGGCAAATAGCAGATTTCTATTCAGGTGTGCAAGGATCATGTGGCGTTAGATAGTGTTAACGATTGAAAGTATGAAACAACGAAATGGCAGCCATTCTGCACTAATTATAATCTTCTGTTAAAGTGTGTGGCTTCAGTTTTTTGAAAAAGAACGGGCAGCAGTAAATACATAAATGAAACCCATGTTTATTTTTCTGCTACACATATAATGAGAGCGAAAGCTTTGCATGTTTAACTTCTGCTTATAAGGCTGCATGGACTAGAGGAGTACAAAACATGGTAGGAAAAAGTGAAAATAGGAGGAAGCCTCCCCAGTACTCTTCCGTTTTAGGAGTAAGGTAAGAATAAAAAACACTTATTATTTGAAAGCAAAAAATAAACCCCTTTCTTTGTGATTCAAAACTAAACCTTCCCTACGGGTGGAATCGGATACGTCGCCCTATTTTTCACAGCCAGCTGCTCGCTCCCCTTACACGCAAAAACGCTGCACAGCCTGACAGACCGGCCAGGTGGGGGGGGGGGGAATGCTTCCAGAGCAGGAGCTGCGATTGGTCGCCCAGACCTTGACTGCAGCGGCGGCAGCGGCAACTCGACGTGGCTCTCTCGCCGCTCCATTGGCCACCGAGTTGCGGGGCGGAGCCTCCGCTCGTTCAGCGTCGGAGACCAAACAAACCCGGCGCCCAGTACGAAGGAAAAGGAGGCGGGGCTCCCAGGCCCTCGGCTGTAAATGCCGTCACGTGACGCCACTGTTTACATCCTCTCAGCTGTTTGGCTCTTTTTCGCCTTCTCTCCCGCTCCCCGCCCCCCTCCGCCTCTCGCAGCAACACAAACAGTCGGGACCCGCGGCGGCGCGTGAAGGGGGCGGAGAGTGGCTGACCCTGAAGAGCTCCTGCTGCCCTCGCCCACCCTTCGCCCTCCTCAACCACCCCGTTGGCCGCACCGTCTGAAAACACCGTCCCTTTTACCCCCCCCCTCCCGTCTCCGCCCCCTGAGAAGTGGGCGCCTGAGGGCTTTCCTTCCCCGGCCCCGCTACCCCTCACACTCACGCCAAAGCTTTCCTCTCCCTTTCCCCCTTCGGGATCCAGAGGACACTGCGGATGGGTGAGTGTCTGGTGGAGGACGCACGGCGGGGGGGTGCGGGCGGGTGAGAGGGGCAGTTTCTGGGTAAGAAGAGCAACGGCGGGGGGGCGGGGGGGCGCCGAGGCGCTTATGTCGTCGCCGACGTCGGGGCTGGAGCCCAGCGTCCCGGGTTAGTGATGCTGCGCCCGCATTTCCTCCCCGGCCCCCCCCCCCCACGGTCCGGCACAAAGGCCGTTGAGAAGTCCAGCGCCGCGAGACCAACTGCCCCCCTCCCCCCCGCGGAGCGCTCGTTGCGTTGGCACTTCTCGACGCGGGAGGGCCCGCGTTGGGGAAAAGCGAGTGGGTGAGAGGAGGAGAGCGCGCAAGGGACTTGGACGCGCTTCCTGCTTTCTCCTTCCCTGCGCATTTAAAGCAGCACGGCGAGGTTTGTTGGTTTATTTATTTATATCTATATATCGGGAAGCGCAAGTGCTTCCGTTGTTTAATTCGGGATCCTGAGACCTGTCGGGATGTTGGTGGGGGGAGGCGGGGAGAGAGAGGGACAAATAATATTCACCGGCAGCTCTCTCGCAACCTTCTTCCCACCCCACCACGATTCTAGCAATTAAACGAGGCGGGCCTTTCTGCTCTCCGTGCTTTTGCCTCGGAGCCGGGGCTATAAAAGGATAAACAAGTTGGTGGAGTCGCCGCCGACGCTGCCGTCTGTCTGCTCCTCTCCTTGCTCTGCCTTTTTGGCCGCCAGTTGGCTTCGTTTTGAAGAGGTGCCAAAGAGGAAGAGGAGAGCAAATGAGCCGCTCCACAATAAAGAGGCGGAGGGCGCCAGAGTCGCCTCGTCACAAGGTTGATGGGGGGGAGAGGGGGGGGAGACAGAAGCAGCGTCACTTGTGTCCCCTCCATTCCAAAATTGGTCCCTACAAATCATCCTCCCCTACCCGAGTTAAAAGAAGCCACACTCGGCCTTAATGTCTCTGACGACACGGGGCAGGAAAATGTACGCGTCAATGCATTTCTCAGGCTTGGACGTGCCACCAGGCACCCTGTTGTGTTTGTTGCAACAAGCTGGCATGGCTCCTCCTCAGGAACTTGTCACATTTTCCTTTTGTTTACACTGTTCTGCAATGAACGCTGGAGGGGGAGAGGCAAGGGGGCTTGACTGCCGGAGAGGCGCTTGCTATTTGCTCTCTTGTTTCTATTTTGGCTGGAAGGAAGAACGAGGGCGGCCCCTCTGCGTGGTTTACAGAGACTTGCCTCTAGCTCCTTGCTCTCACGTGTGGGCTTCCTGCATTTCTGCTTCCTCCTTTGTATGCACAGTTAGGTGCTCAGAAAGTGTCGGTGTCTGGCTCCACGGTAGGAAGGAGTCTTTTTTTGCACGTTGTTTGTAACGCACCAAAGCAACACAGGGCCTGGCTTTTGCTATCTCCTCTTTGGTGTGTGTGCCAAAGGAAAGGACCTCTTGTGATGGCTGCTGTTGACCTTGAGGCAAAAGCTAAGAGATGAATTTCGAAAGGGGGTCAAGAATCTGTGATTACAGAATGTGGCCTCCTATTCAATTTGTGATTACTGGATAGTCTCCTGGTCTGACCTAGTTGAGAGCCATTTATATTTGCTCATTGTAGTAGTGATTGGAGAGGGTCAGTTGTACAACACTGATATTTGGAAATATGAAATATCACGTGTTATTTTTAAGCAAGATACAAACAAAACCACTAAGCACTGCTTTTACATTTCATCTAAGAAGAGTAAAACATTGGGTGCAAAACATTTTTTCTGCCTCAAATTCATATTTATTTTATTTGAAGCCTTAAAAGGTTCTCATAGTGGCTTACAAAAATAAGTACTGAGAGGTATGCTGCTGTCAGACTTTAAAATATTAAACACACAACAGGAAAATATATTGTGGCAAGGGTGTATAAAGCAAACTCAGGTAGCTAGTTCTTAGTTACAAAATTCTTTATAACTGTTAATTCTAGAGGGCTAGTTAGGTGAAAGTAGCTTCCTTTAGTTCTTTCTCTGGCCAGTGAATGGGGCCAGGTTGGTTTTTCTCTTGCAGCCTTCCAGTGACTCATGGTTTACTGGTCAGTGTTACAGTCCCTGGGTAAGGGGAAATTGAGTTCCCTTTAGCAAATATTGTCAGATTTGGTGCCAAAGTAAAAGACCTAATGTTGCACTTGTCACTGAAGAACAAATGAAACCCGACTTCTTATTTTGCTGAAGGTCTGTTCATTACTGCAGAAGTGGCCTGATCTTATTCTTTCTTCGTATGCCAGTATCAGCTTATGGTAGTTGATGGTACCTAATGTAAGGTGTGCAAAACATATGGCAATACTGTATTAACAAGCACTTGCTTTGTCATGTTCCAGGCAGAAGAGGTACATGAAGGGCCTATGGGGAAAACATTCATGAAGAAATCAGGGGGGAAAGAGGCAACATAGCAATGATATATATATGCTCTTGTCTACCAAAAAGCATTGTTGCCCCCTGCCCACCATAACTTCACTTCTGATAACCCCACATCATCCATGCATGGAACACTGTGGTTAATACTTATCATGGTGTTCCTGCTGTAGAACTTGGATCATATCAAGCCCACATTACCTTCTTTCTAGCCCAATGCCTAGGTGAACAGTGGCATGCCTAAAGTCACAAGTTTAAAAAAAGGTAAAGGAGCCCTGACAGTAAAGTCCAGTCGCAAACGAATCGGGTTGTGGCGCTCATCTCACTTTACTGGCCGAGGGAGCCGATGTTTGTCCGCAGACAGTTTTTCCAGTCATGTGGCCAACATGACTAAGCCGCTTCTGGCGAAACCAGAGCAGTGCAGGGAAACACCGTTTACCTTCCCGTCGGAGCGGTACCTATTTATCTAGTTGCACTTTGGCGTGCTTTCGAACTGCTAGGTTGGCAGGAGCTGGGACTGAGCAACGGGAGCACACCACGTCGTGGGGATTCGAACCACCAACCTTCCGATTGACAAGCCCTAGGCTCTGTGGTTTAGACCACAGCGCCACTCGCTGTCACAAGTTAGGGTTGCCATATTTCAAAAAGTGAGAATCTGGACACAAAAGTTGTTGAGCTTTGAAATTGTTGAAATCAACGTGCAGGTAGGGAGAATATGAATATGAATTTTAAGTTTCCATTTCGAAATTCATACACTTCCTGAACAATCTTGTATACAAGTTACAGTAAGTAAAAACATATTGGTTTGCAACCAGTTGAACCATTTGTACAGACTGGGTGCATAATCATAACTTTAGTTTCTCTCTTTTTCTGGTTGGTGGAAGAGAAGGGGGTAAGGGACAGTCATCTCAGCTTCTCTGTTGAATTCAGTGAGATAATTTTACATCACCTATCTTATTGGCATAATATTACACTGGCTCAAGGTGCAGGACTGACGTTGGAAATGAGTAGGATTCTAGCTAAGCTTTTTGTTTGTTCCCTTCCACACTCAAGTTTTGACCCCGTTTTCTTCTTGTGCTGGCATTGCCAGCATAGTAGTTGTGTGAGTGTTATACAGCTGGCAAGACAGTAATTTTAAACTGGTGTGAATACACTATACCAGCATAATGTCCTGCTGGTGCAGCAGAATTTAATAGTAATTCTATCCCTGCCCAGCAGATATAACTTGATGATAGGATGTCTCTGTTTAGTCTTTTGTTTTTTTAAAATGTTGCTTAGTTTAAGGCCTAGTACTGCAAGTGCCTTTTTATGTAGTTTTTCAAGGTCTTGATGAGTTTCATTTAAGTTTTCCTCAGTATAGTATCTGCGAATATTTGAAGGCATTTAGACAAGATTGCCTTTTTTTTGGAAACAAAAGGAGTGAGGAGGAAAAGTTTCCAATTATGTTTAAATATATAGCTAGAAGATAAACTTTCAAATGCCAGGCATGTGGTCTTCTGTTATTTTTAGACTTTACCTCACTTGCATTTTCTCATAATGCAGTAATTACAACTAAACAAACCTGAAGTCATGTCTGAGAATTTGCTAGTTTTACATATTTCAAAATCAAATGTATTCATTCCAGCAATATTTATATATATATGTGTGTGTGTGTGTGTGTGTGTATGTATATTGTATTGAATGCTTTTCATTATAAAATTATGATGGCGTACTACAACATTTATAAAATACCATAAACACAATACTGAATAATTATAAAAATTATTGGCTCATCTTAAAAAGTTTAAACCACTGAATAGGTAGTTCATTTTTTTGTCTTCAGGAAACTCCTTTAAATTAGCAAATTGCCTGCTGCTTCTCTGCTGGAAGTGTTTTTCACAGCATGGGACTGGCAGCACGAAATGCCCATTTCTAGTGGAGGCCAGTCTGACTTCTGAAACATAGGGGGAAACTAACAGCACTGCTCCAGGTGATCTTGGTGATCAAATCGGAATATAAGGGCTCAAGCAGTCGCTAAGGTATCCTGGGCACAAGGTGTCCAGGGCTTTGTGTATTGCATTGTAGGGGGATGGACTAGATTACCCTGGGGTCCCTTCCAACTCTACAGTTCTATGATTCTACTATTGAACCTGGCCTGGTAGCATATGGGCAGGCAATGCAGATCTTTTTACAGAGGTGTAACATGCTTTTGGCAATCTGCCCCCTTCAGTTTACGCACTGTATTCTACACTAGCTGGAGCTTCTGGATGATGCTTAACCTGTCCGCACAGACCACATTGAAGCAATCTTGTTTTTCTATCACTAGTCTATCACGGTCTAGATAGCTGGTGTACAGGTAAATGATGCTCGTAGCCACACTGGTCAGTTTGTCACTTAATGACAAAAGTTGTGTCGAGGTTAGTAAGGCAGGAATAACTTTGCAGAAACTATGTTGAATATTCTTCGAACTTCTCCTTCTATATGCTTGTTAATTTCATATTTAATCATGCTTGCCAACTAGTTTTCCCAGAAACAAAGTTCTGCCAACTGACCCATAATTTCCTGAATCCTCCTAGATACCTTTTAAAAATTAGTGTGACTTGGACTACCTTCTAGTTCTCCAGTACAAAATTTGATATTGGGGACAAGTCAGGTCAGTGTTCACACTGAGAATTTTGGGTTTAAAGGCAGGCTTCTGTGCATGCGCGAGCGGCAAGCCCGGAAGTAATCTGTTCCGGTATTTCTGGGTTTGCCGCGGACATTCCACGGAATGGACGACTGACAGGGCGGACTTAAAACGAGGCACCACTGTAATATAATAGTTTTGTCCTGCTTCTGGGTAGAAATCAGTAAAATAGTAAAGGTACAAATAAAGCTGTTTAAAGATGCATGACATGAGATATAGGGACGTCATATTTCACAGTCTTAATTAAGTTTTGAAATAGTTTTAAGACTATTAACATTAAACAATGTTTAATGTAATGACAGATGCATGACTTAATATATTATTAATAAATGAGGCTGTATCACCCTGTCTTTGACCAATAATAGATAACAGAAGAAGCAAAACAAGTCATTGTCACAACAGTAAATGATGATGTCAATAAGCCTTTAGTATTGCCAAAAAAATTAATAAATACCGTAAATTGGAAGGCTTTCCAATAATGCATTGGTTCTTAAGGGCTGGCCCAGTTTATGAAAACATGCATTTTACAATGGGACTATAACAACTGCTTTATTAATTGTGGTTAGGACTATGGAACTTAAGCAGCTGCGTATCAGAAAAAAATGCTTAAAATAATGTGTTTATTTTTACTTCCCCTTGTGTGCCATGAATGTATACTTAAAAGCTTTGGGAATAATTATTATTATTACTGTTAAATTTGAATTCCACACTTCATCCAAAGATCCCAGGGCAGTTCACAATAGAAAAATACAAATGAGACTACAAAATACGCAATAAAGCAAAAATAAACCAATAACCCCCCTCCTACAAACACATTTAAAAAGCCATAGAATGTTAATCAATTAGAATGTAATTAGTTCTGCTCCCTGTCTCTTTTTAGTTTATAATATAGAGTCAGCAATATTTGATTATTCATCTCTGAAGGTTATCTGTACAATAGCAATATTGTTGGATGGTAAATTATTATTTACAGTATTGCTACATCATGTTTTCAAAATGCCTCTTGAATAACTTCTGAATGGTATTTCTGAGCCTCATACAAAAGCCATATAAATTCTGGCATCAAACTAGATAGTGCAAAGTTGTACTAAATATGTATAACTGCTTACTATTTTTGAGAAGCATGGAATAGTTCAGGGGTCAGCAAACTTTTTCAGCAGGGGGCCGGTCCACTGTCCCTCAGACCTTGTGGGGGGCCAGACTATATTTTGGAGAAAAATATGAACGAATTCCTATGCCCCACAAATAACCCAGAGATACATTTTAAATAAAAGCACACATTCTAGTCATGTAAAAACACCAGGCAGGCCCCACAAATAACTCAGAGATGCATTTTAAATAAAAGGACACAATCTACTCATGTAAATACACGCTGATTCCCGGACTGTCTGCAGGCCGGATTTAGAAGGTGATTGGGCCGCATCTGGCCCCCGGGCCTGGAATAATTGTTCAAGTTTATTTAGGCTGTTATCCTAACTACCCTTGACAGTTTTATATTGAATTCTATGTGAGTTCCTTCTGAATGAACGTTAATAGGCTCTGAATGTGTAATCAAAACATGTATTTGACCAACTATGTTACTCTGGATTGTTGTTGTTGTTCTTTAAAAAAACCTCATTTTCCTCCCCTATCTCTCCACAGCAATTTACAATGCAGTTGTAACTATGCCTACTCAGAAGTAAGTCCTATTGAATTCAATGGAACTCCCAGGTAAATAAGGTTAGGATTTCAGCCTAAATATTTGAGAATCCCAAGGAGTTTCCATTGCAAATTTATCCCATTAAATATGTGTTTAGTTCACAGACTTGCTCTCATGTAGATCATTTCTATTTCTCTGTGTGTGTTTCTTCTTTATCTGCAATATATATCAGTCATATGCAGTGATTCATAAACAGCTGATTTTTTGTTTTGTTTTGTTTTTACAATCCCACCTCCCACAGAGGCACCAAATGCCCATTTAATTACATTTAACTTTTAAGTAATTTCAGGGTGTGTGTGTGTTTAATGTCTCATTCCACAAATTGTCATGTGTTCTTAAAGGTTGGATCATTTCTATTTCTTGCTCTGCCTGAAGCAAGCAAAGGAGGAACTTTAGGTTACTGAAGGTGGGTTTGGAGCAGTATGGATCATAGCACATGTATACTTGTCCACCTACCCACATAGCCTTTCTCCTGCTGCTACACAGCACAGTAGATGCATTTTGTTTCCTGTGGAAATGGTGGGGGATCTGCTCTATTTGTCAGTAGTCCTTGTGAGGGGTTTGTGTGTGTGTGTGTGTGAGAGAGAGAGAGAGAGAGAGAGCACAGTGTTTGAAACAGTTTCTGAGCTCTGACCGCAGTACTGCACCTAAAATTTCAGATTAAAACTGCAGAGTGGAAGAAAATGAGGACCTTTTTCTGCCTCCCCACTTCCAGCTACTCTGAAGACTGGAAACGAGACCCTCTTAAGAATATTGCGCGCGGGGGGGGGGGGGGGCAGGGGAATGGCTAGACCATGTGAAAAATGAACATAATGTTTTAGCAGCAGTTCATTCATTTTCAGCTTCGTATTCTTGTTGTAAAAAGCATACCTAGACATTCCGTTGTTGTGCCCATAACCTAGTTTTAAGTGCCATTTAGCTCCTAGCTTTCATATCTCAGTTTCTAACACTGTGTGAGTGTGTGAGAGAGAGTGGTAGAGAGGCATTCCAGTGAAATACATTGTTAAATAAGGGCTTTATTTTAATTTTTTGACTGAAACACATTAGATAGGCATGTTTTTTTCCACATGCTGTCATTTGTGGGCTTTGCAATATGTGCCATTTGATTGCAACAGTATCTAAATCCTGTTTGGTGAACGTTAACAGCACATCATTCCTACTCAGTTAATTTCAGTGTTGGCAGTCATGGTGATGAACTGGTGAGCATCTGTTGTGTGCAAATGCAATTTTTAATTTGTGTTTATAAATTAGTCCAGGAATAATGTTGATTCTTTTTTAAAAAAACAACAACACTAATTTACAACACCTAACCAGCAACTGGAAAATGAAAGTTTTATTTTTATTAACAGAACTTTTTAAATATAGGGAGAAAATGTTTGAACTGGAATGACACTTGGATTGAGGGCAGGTACCCCTGACCGTTAGGTCCAGTCATGGACCACTCTGGGGTTGCGGCGCTCATCTCGTTCTGTAGGCCGAGGGAGCTGGCGTTTGTCCGCAGACAGCTGGGTCATGTGGCCAGCATGACTAAGCCACTTCTGGCGAACCAGAGGGCAAGAATACTGGGGAACAATTTGTCACAATTAGTGATAACTAGTTGCTCTCAAGAGCAGAAGCTCTTTGGTTTGATCTGGGGTTTTTGCTTTTAACCCAAAAGGGGAAATACATGTGTCAAGCAAGTTTAACTGCCAGTTTTTACTAAAGAATGACAACAATAGGTAAAAGAAAACATAGTTCATATGGGGATACTTCTTTTTTAAAAAACAACAACAAAGGAAGTTGTGTTTGTAATAACTGTATTTGATTCTGGGTGTTTTAACAAAAAGCAACAATGGTCTAAGTTTGGATATTATCATAATTCTTTCTCCGCACCTCACCCTGCCCATTCAACATTTATTGATAAGGAGAACAAAAAGGTGAAAGCACGTTGAAGAGTCAGCTCTCCTTTGGGACTGCTTGGCAATCTTTACTATTCAAGGGATTATTGTGGGCACATCTTTAACAAAATTAGAAACTTAATGTAATCAGACTTTTAATGTAATTTGATCTGTATGTTTCTAGCTTGTATCAAATAGTAGTTGTTTCTAGACTCTGGTGGTGGTGTTTTTCATTTGGCTGTGCACACTCTGTATCAGATTATAACTGCTAATGTTGATAGCTTTCTTTCCATTGAAACTTATAGTCCTGGACAAATTCGGGCTGTTGGTATGCCACCCAGCTTGCTGCCCAGCCGCATGCCTGAATAATCTGGCAGAAGTGCTGTGAAGCGTGATGCAGAAGAATCCCAGGACGCTGGTACTGGAAGTCAACAGTATCCATGCTAAAGCTACCTTGACTGAGCCAGCTGATGTCTTCATGGCCTCTGTGGCAAACATGGGGTTGTCCCAAGTTGTCATTGACCCAGCACATATGGAAGTCTTTGGTGTGTGGGTGTGACAGAGACAGAGAATTAACCCATTTGTAGTGGTTAAACGATTATCTGGGGAAGTTTGTTCATGCATAGATATAGGACCCATTAGGATGATTCATCCTTAGATATTTGCAGAATCCAAAGAATTCCTGAATGCTTTGCGGGATTTTCCAGAAGCCAGAACGGGAAATTCTGTTGACTTTTTGGGCTGTCTATGAAATGACAAGATGTGCTGGG
Organism: Lacerta agilis; assembly: GCF_009819535.1. Lineage (NCBI taxonomy): Eukaryota > Metazoa > Chordata > Lepidosauria > Squamata > Lacertidae > Lacerta > Lacerta agilis. The sequence goes on along the minus strand of NC_046318.1, from coordinate 48,374,255 downwards.
AAGTTGAGGTGAAACCATCCCTTTTTTCCAGCATGCTCCAAGATATGAAACAGGATTGGTGAGGCTAGAATGCAAGTGACATAAGATTCAGTGTGAGGTTGACTGAACATGTGCTAGACTGCATAGTTGTGCCTATTGCGGGAGGTGAAGGTGGCAAAGAAGGCTTACTTTGGCGTGTCCTTTGCATTCTCCAGTGCCGGGCCAGCAGTGCTTTTCTGTGTTGTGAAGGGACCTTTGACACATGTTCCAGGAATAGAGTGTTGGAACCAACAGAGGCCTGCTGTGACATGTTTGCCATGTTACCATAATTACAGAGCCAGATGAGGTGTCCCAACACATCTTGCCCAATTTTATGGGATATATTTTTCATTGACGTGGTCTGATGATGTAGATAAAGCACTTTCAGTGGTTTGGCCCACAGCTTGTTATTCAGTGGTTATTCCATTAACTGCCCTGAGACCCCCGGGTATATAAATTCAATAAATAATAATAGTTCCCTCCATCCCTGCTGTGCCCCTGGATTGTGGAAACCCCTTTCTTTGCAGTAGGTGACTGAGCAACCACCAGCTGTTTCCGACATCTTGTAAAGATTGTGGTCCCTGACTCATAAGATTGGACCCTGTTTTATGTGTTTGAATCCCCTGAATTTGTTTTACATGCTTTTATATCCCTGTATATACTTTTATAATTCTGCTTTATTGGTTTTAGATTGAATCTTTGTTTTAATGGTATTGTTTGTTTAATTGTGTCGCTTGTTTTTTATATTGTATACCACATTGGAATTTAAAAAAATATTAAACAGTTCATAAATGTTTTAAAATAATTCACTTAATTATTTTACAGTAATTCTGTGATGATGATACTTGCAGAAAAATACAGCCAAGGAAAGATAGGCCAGAAGGCTTTTTCCTAGAACTACCTTTTTTTTCTAGGTAAGTGATTCCCTTTTTATTTCAGTAAGTAGATTGTTTTAGTACAAAATAGGCTTTGGTTAATGAATATTAATTGGAGAACAGTTAAAAGGATACAAAATTCTTAGGATTTTATTGTATTTGAGGTTGCAACCTCTTAAGCCCTGTTCCAGTACTGGTAATGCCAACTTCTTCAGCCTAGGGTTTTAGTTACTAACAAACGTATTTAGGAGCCTGTCCCTGCTCTTAGCATTCCTATCTGGAGAAATTGTGTGGGTGGATTCAAAATGCATGCTGAGGGGTTTGAAAGGTGCCCTTCCCAATGCAAATGGAGGAATCTTGTAGGGAAAAATATATGGGGCATTCTTCCATATTGTGCTGAGAGCCTACTTGCTCAGTAGTTGTTCACTGAGTCCTTTTCTTTCCTGGGTAACTTAAAAAACACCAACAATATATACAGTTAAGAGCTCTTATGCATACATACATACATACATACATTCACAATCTCTGCAGGAATATCGTTACCACCTGGCTCCTAACTTGCCAGTCTAGAAATTCAGAGTGAAGAGGAAGGAGCAGGACTGTGAGATCATGTTCTTGCCCCCACAGTGCCAAAAGATGTTGCATTCTGCCCGATTGTTACACTTTTTATCTTCTTTACCCCCACCCCCAAACAATTGGGGCATCAGTTGTTTAAGCCTCCTTTTCACACTCTTTGTTATGGTCAGAGAGATATTAGACCTGTAACAGTAGCTATTGGATATGTGCTGATCTTGGGGTGCTGTGCATGATTGCGGCCCCATTTTCAAAGGCCTGACTGGGCATTTTTCCTTGCAATTTCAAGGAGATTAGGTATTTTAGGATTTAAAGTTCATATTTGGCCAGTTTTGTTTTGTAGACTCTTTGAAAAAGTTAACATTGTCTGCTGGTTCTTCCCTGGTAGCAGAAATATTCTTTTCTAAGCTCAACATTCATTCATTGTTCATTCACACAATTTACAATTTATTTGTATTACATTGAGAGCACTGATGACTGGTGTGCTTTGAGGACAGTATTGTAGAACTGTAAAAGCAGTTCTCACACATACTGGTAACTCAAAATTCATTCATTCTTCATTCACACAATTTACAATTTATTCATATTGCATTGAGAGCACTGATTACTGGAATACATTGAGGGCAATGTTGTAGAACTGTAAAGACAGTTCTCACATATAACTGCATTAGATTATTTGACATAGAACATACACCACAGTGGATATACTGTACCATTCGTCAGTGCTCTCAATGAAATACAAATAAATATTTTGTTGTTGTTCAGTCGTTCAGTCGTGTCCGACTCTTCGTGACCCCATGGACCAGAGCACGCCAGGCACGCCTATCCTTCACTGCCTCTCGCAGTTTGGCCAAACTCATGTTAGTAGCTTCGAGGACACTGTCCAACCATCTCATCCTCTGTCGTCCCCTTCTCCTTGTGCCCTCCATCTTTCCCAACATCAGGGTCTTTATAAATAAATATACCTAACCTAATACCATACCTAACTAGATAGTATTGTGACAAGATGGAGGCAGGATGGTGCTGTCTGATACAACAGCAGTCCATCTGCTGTTGAGTGTTGAGCAAAAGAAGACTATTAAACGAGTGGCACTGGCTCCCATTTACCTTCCAGGATATATTCAAGGTGCTGTTTGTTCATCTTTAAAAAAATTAACTGGCTTGTGTTTATATGGAAGAGTGCCTTCTCTAGTGTGAATATTCCTGGTCCATAATATATTTAGGCTCTAATCTTGTTTTGAACTCCTATTCAGTGCTGCTGTGGTATGCTACTAAGACTGGGTTGATTGTAATAATACCTCCAAGTGTTCTGCTTGATTTGTACTGTTACAGTTTAATATTTAAGTGATGTTTTTTAATTGCACATTATTCTGGGTACCTTGATAAAAGCACAGCTTATAAACTTTACAGAGAAAAGCAGAAGTCTAGCAGGACTATTGTCCTGTCAGGTGGCAACTTTTTTGTGATCTCTGCACAAAAGCAATAGCTTTGTAATATACTAGTATCATTTTTCATTGCTTTTTCCTATTATTATTATTATTATTATTATTATTATTAGTATTATTAGTATTATTATTAATTGAATTTACATACTGCCCTATACCCAGAGGTCTCAGGGCAGTTCATAAAACAAAATCAAAATATAAAACCACAAAATATATAATCAGAATAAAAACAACTGCAGTCCTCCCCTTCCTCTAAGATTAAAGAGAGACAGTCAGAGATATACCCTGGCTATTAGACAGAAGGCATATTCTTGTCCAGATATGTTTAGTGGAAGGTATGAAATAAGGGCTTTTCTTTTATGCATGTAAGCTATTGATTGGAATATTCTACCTCAGAAGTCTTGTATCTTCTAGCACAGGAGTCAGCAAACTTTTTCAGCAGTGGGCCAGTCCACTGTCCCTCAGACCTTGTGGGGGGCCAGACTATATTTTGGGGAAAAAAATATGAACGAATTCCTATGCCCCACAAATAACCCAGAGATGCATTTTAAATAAAAGGACACATTCTACTCATGTAAAAACACGCTAATTCCCGGCCCATCTGCGGGCCGGATTTAGAAGGCGATTGGGTCGCATCCGGCCCCCAGGCCTTAGTTTGGGAACCCCTGTTCTAGCACAATATGCCTGTCTTAAGAAATATAACTCTTTTCCTTCAAAGTGGCATATCCTTTGCAGTCTTTTTTGTGAATGTTACAATCTGAATAATATGGGCTCAGTTTGTTAAGAACTTTGAGAGGTTGATTCATATTGTATGGCTAGGCAATCTTTGTACCCCCTATAATACTGATTTTTATAATTAAAGTTATAGGCAGATGCATTTTCCTGCATATGCTACTACCCTTTTTTAGGATAATAAATTAGACATCAGTATTCTGTATTTTACCTCAAGTGCATGTATTATGAAAGATAGTTGAGATGGGTAGGAGCCTTTTGGGATTCTCAGAACCAATCTCTAACCTTTAAATTACACATTTCATATCAAACTTTAGATTTGACATTGAATAGACATGCAAATGAAGGAAGATCTGTATCAGACAGATGATCCTTTAAGCTTCCAATAAGATTCTAATACATGCATGCCCATCCCCACTTCATCATCTTTGATCCCCTGGATCATTCAGTTCTGCAGTCCTGAGGCAACTGGCAGTTGGAACAGTGGATTCCTTCTGCCAGGGATGGAGTAGCATGCACTTCGGCTGCTGTATGAGATCAAACTGGTCATCTCTTTGCCACAATCTTTCTGTAAAGCAGGGGCTGCAGCCTGCCGGTGCCAGTGCCAAAAGCCAGAGTGCACTTTCTTTTACTTTTGTGATCCCAGGACAACTGCAATTGAGCAGTAAGGGTGAGAAATAAATGTCATAGAAATGTGTTAAAAGCCAGCAGGATGTAGTAGTTAGCATTAATGTAAAATCAAAGCCACCCTGGTTCAAATCCCCACTCACCCTAATCTACTTCATAGGATAGGTAAAGAACCATATATACCACCCTAAGCTCTTTGGAAGAATGGCAGATACAGTTATAATTATAAGGAGAAACAGGTAAGTTAGGATGCAGAGCGGCCAAGAGAAAGCGCTCTTATAAAAATGAACTTTTCTATCCTGTAGTCAATCACGTTCCAGCCTTGTCACATAGAAATATAATGCCTGACCAATACTTATGAATGCAAAACAAACTCAGTGTGGTGTATAAAGAAAATATAAGCCTGTAACATTTTGAAACTTCATAAAAATAATTGGATCTCATAGCCAAGCGGCCAATAACATGTTCATATGCAGTAATATTGACGGGTGTATGTATGTAAGTGCAAATTGCATAAGACAGTTGCCAATGTCTAATTGAGGCATGTTTTGACTATGGAGTCTTCTTCAGTGGCAGATATTGAAGGGCGTAAGGGAACAAATTATCACTGTCGGAAGAAAAATTATTTGTGGGCTCTGTATTGCTGCATTTTGGAAGACTGTAAGGTATGTATTTTTCAATCAATAAAGTAATTTTGTTGCAGCATGCTATAAATATGATCGTGCACTCTTGTCTCCTGCCCAAAATAATGTACTTAATTGTTTTTCTATTTATTGATCTATATATGCCTACTTGTTTGTCAGTATTATTGTCTATAATATTATTTGTCTGAATTTATTTGTTACAAAGTTACATTTTAAGTTGCTTTATATCAGTTACAGGCTTTCATTTTGTTTATAAGCCACCTTGATTTTGTTCTGTATTCATCCTGATGTTATATTTGCCTGCCTCCATCTATCTTCTTCTTTCCCACAGGGCACATCATGTCCAATGTCCTTTGTGGTAGGGGTATTCCTGGAGCTGGCCCTTATGTTCTCCTTGCCTCTCTTGTACTATTCTACCCACGCACACTTCAATGCATCCCCCATAATGCATACTTAAATGCATTGGCTGAGCAGCCGACAGTTGTTTAAAAGCTAATGTAATGTGTGAACCGAGAAGACTATAGCTCAACTTCTTTTTGAAAATAAATCACTTTCCTTTCAGGACGAACAAGATTAATTTATCTCATTGCAAGTTTTACATGTCGTATTTGCCCCTTCACTACCATGCAGTAGCTGCTGCTGCTCCATGGAAATTGGAAAGATAAATAGTATACAATATGCAGAGTTTTCAGGGGGGAAACTGTAGATGAAAACTGGATAATTAAGCTCCTTGATGCTAACTGGGTTTTAAAGAGTGAGTCAAACAAGTGTCTTGTTTTGGTTTCTCTGTACCTTGTTAGCTGGTGCAATTCTCCCAGCATTAACCTTGAAACAAAACTAGAGATTGGTTACATTCTTTGGCTTTGTCCTTTTTCTAAGAACAACACAAGATACTTTTCTCAGGGCAGTTCAAGACTCAACCCAGCCTTTTACTGCATGAAGTCTCTGTCCACCCCGGACATTTAGCTTTGATAATAAAATTAAAATCACCGTACAACCCAGGGCTTACCCTATATTTTCCTTTTAGTGGGTGTAGTGATTTAGACAGAAGGCTGAGTGCCCACTTGTGCATCCTTATATTCAGTTAGAATAACACAATACTGTTAATACTCATGTTTTGTATTGATTGTTGGTACAGTACTGTGGCACTGAAACAACTTTCTTTTTTCCTTTTCTATTTCTATTTCTCAGAGTGTTTTCCTGTGTAATTCATATGGAGGTGCTCCTTTCTTTTCATAGGGCTATGTTCACCTGAGAATGAAATGTACATTTCCAAATGTACATTTGTATTGACCTTGCTCTATTTGGTATGGATTACTTTGACCTATTAGGGCTCATGGTTACAAACAATAAGAACTTTAGTTGTACACCAAACAGTTGGGTTGATTCATACTTGCATTGTTCAAAATATTAGGCATAAATTAATATTATTAGCTTCCCTACCCTGTGTTCAATTAGATTTTTATTTTATTTTTTACAACCTGTGAAAATAAAAGCATGTCCTCTTAAAAATCTTTTAGGATCCTCTTGCAAAGCAGTATTGAACCTGACAGGATTTGATTCCCTTCTACATGGAAACGTCAAACAAGGGCCTGCCAATGTTTTGCCGAAGTTAATTGAATTGTTATAGAAAATCATCATGGGAGGAGCTGTGAGTGCAGGAGAAGACAATGATGATTTAATTGATAACTTGAAAGAAGCACAGTATATTCGCACTGACAGAGTGGAGCAAGCCTTCAGAGCTATTGATCGTGGTGACTACTACCTGGAAGGCTATAGGGACAATGCATATAAAGATTTGGCTTGGAAGCATGGAAATATACATTTATCAGCCCCTTGCATTTATTCTGAAGTCATGGAAGCTTTGAAACTTCAGCCAGGATTGTCTTTTCTTAATCTGGGTAGTGGAACCGGCTATTTAAGCACAATGGTGGGATTGATATTAGGTAATTCTTTTTTTAAAAAAATATGTTAATAATATATGTTTTATGGCAGATTAAATTCATTAAGAATCTCAGTTTTACAACTGTGTGCATGCACAACTCTCATTTAGCTTCATAGCACTTTAGCAGGAGGTTTTCCAGATGAATTGTATTTAATGTGCAATTGACTTCTATGCCTTAAAATATTATTCAAGAATTTCAAATGCAACCTCCACCTTTTGCTCTTTTTTCTCTTTGATTCCTCACTTCTTAACTTGTGTTTTATTTATGATTTCGCTATTTCAGAAATGAGAGTTGAGTATTTCACTTGATGCATTCTTACTTGGGGCCAAAAAAAATGAGATATGGGAGATCTGAGATTGGATTTCCAATGCTGCTAGTTCAAAGAAACTGGGTAGAGCAGTAGGATTTGGACATTAATGTTGGGGAGAAGGGGTCATATAACCCATTCTTTCTGTGCTGGTAGTACCTATTGTGTTATACATTATGGCAAATCATATCAGGGATATAGATCAGAAAAGGAATGTTATATTCCGAGCATCTCAGTTCTGATCCAAATTTGAGAGATTCTGCAGATGGTTTAGCCAAAAGTAGAAATAGAGTCCAGCCATGGATCTCTTGCATTCCATGCAGTTTTGTTCTGAATAGTTTTTTTTTTTTAAGTTATTAAAATATTAATGAAACTAACAAATAATTAAATCAGTCTTTAGATGACATGGGGGAATCCCTGAAAATTATTATTCATTCTAGAGAAAGCAGGAGTAAGACTGTCAGCTCACTGCTCCCTCTTGTGGGGAATAAAGTACCTCTTCGCTTAATGCAGCATTGACCAAATTTATGGGGATGAAATTTATACTTTTTTCTTGATAGATTTGTTTAAATTGTCCATGGCATGAGATTCTGCAACTTTATCCAAGTAATTAAAGGTTCCGATACCTTTCCCAAGGATCTCCTGAACTTTAAATCCATAAATCATTTCATTGCTAGTAATGGAGCATTGTTTCAAAGGTGCTTGTATTGAATTACATATACACATGGGTGCATATTCCTGTGAGCAGTTCTAGATGGCAACTCCTCCAGAAACATGGAAAGTTAAACAGGAAGGTGTCAAACTACTGGCATGTGTGAAAGTTTGAGCTATGGTGGATGGTTTAGCTACTGTTCTGCCTCTGCTGTTCTGCTAGTTTATTTGCATTAGCAGTGATCAGTGCTGGTATCAACTCAATTCCCATGTAGCTTACAGGTGTTAACTGCACTTCTGTAGAGTACCTGATATTTGCAGATGCCTTCTCCGAAAGATTAGAGAAACAGGCATACGTCAAATTTCTCTTCTATAGCAAGTGTCATAATTAAACAACTCTTCTGGTAGAAATGTTTTGAGCAAGTTATGTGTTGACAACCTTTCTAAACTGTTTGCTAAACATGGTCTTCCAGATCCTTGACCAGCACTTGAATCATCATATTGCACTGGATAAAGTTACAGGAACTGACACAATCTCAGTACTTTGAAAGATACTGCTGTGTGACTGTAGACATTATTTGTCTGTCTCCAGCTTGGTTTTTACTTGCATTTCTTCACACTGTCACGGGCATGTGAATAGTAGCAATTCAGAAGGAAAATGTAGTGTGGGAACCATCCCATAATTAAGCTATCTGCAAAGGGAGAATAAAGCTGGTCCTCTCTAGTTTAACATTTCAAGGCAGAACGAATTATTTTCGTCTAGCGGGGCACCACTGTAGTTTCATCAGGATCCAAGCATGAGAGCAGAAATGCATAAGGAACAAACCAATGAGCCCAGCAGGTGCCAGCCATGTGACCGGAGAGGGGAATACTAGAGCTACAGCTGTGCTGAAATTTCCTTGTTAAACTCTTTCAGCTTGAAACTAGGGTTTTGGATAGGACAAAGAGTTTCATTCAACACTCTCTTCTCTCTCTCCTTCTCCTTCTCCCTCTCCCTCTCTCTCTCCCTCTCCCCCCCTCACATTTCTTTACTTCCCAAATACTGTACTGTCTTAAAGTTGCTTAGTGTTCATATCAAATATCCACCTTCATATACAAGGCACTCTTTGATTTAGTGAGACTTAAATTGCTGCCGATTCTTAATTTACAGGCCCTTTTGGAATAAATCATGGAATAGAACTTCATCCAGATGTGGTGGAATATGCCAAGGAAAAACTGGAGAGCTTCATAAAATATAGTGATAGTTTTGATAAGTAAGTATGTTGTCTGCTTGGCTCGTTTTGTGGCCGTAAAAAGTTATTGTATGGTAGCAATAAAACAATATTTTTCTGGGATTCTTAAAGGAAACCTATACTATTAATTATTGCAGCCACATAGTATTTCACACAAGTTTGAAGTACAATTTTAAATTGTGAAGTTTTCAAAATATGGAGCTGCGTATCTGGATTTCCCATTATAATGATTATCACAGGGATGGGAAACTGAGGGCCAAATGCATCTTTCCAGGCCCCTCTATCTAGCCCCCAGGCTGCACTCTCAAGAACTGCTTTTGCCTGTTTGGACTGTATGTATTCTTGAATTGTAATAATGCCTCTTGCTTTCCTGGATAGAGAGGCAGAGGGGTTTGTGTTTGTAGAATCCTTTGAACCTTGTGTTTTGAATGTAGCCTGATATACAAAGGTAAGATTCATAGTTTTGTTCCAACTTTCTTTTTGCCTCTGGCTCCCAGAAAGGTTACCCACAAGAGAATGCAACTGTTGCAGTGAAGCAGGCTTAATCATGCCTGCTTCACTGCAATTGCATTATCAGTAACTGTGACCTCTCTTTCAATGTGTTCTTTTAATGACATAGATATGTCTTTGCTATATCTATTGCTGATGAAGGGGATCCGTCAATCCTTTGCCATATCCTTCCCCACTCAAGTCCTTTGCTCAGATTTCTGAGTATGCTTCTTCACATATCAGGAATAAACTAGATAAACTAGATTGTTATACTAGGAGAGTACTGTGTCTCTAAATATAACTGAGCCTCAGATTGGACTATATAACATATTAGACTATATAACATACTTGATTTGCTGATCGGAAGGTCAGCGGTTCGAATCCCTGTGACGGGGTGAGCTCCCGTTGTTCGGTCCCAGCTCCTGCCAAACTTGCAGTTTGAAAGCACGTGAAAGTGCAAGTACCATATTTTTCGCTCTATAAGACACACCTGAACATAAGACATACCTAGTTTTTAGAGGAGGAAAGCGGGAAACCCCCCTTTTTTGAGGATCAGCTCAAAGTGGTGCAGCTTTTTTGCAAAGGGAAAAGCCCTGCTTTTTTGAGGATCAGCTCAAAGTGGTGCAGCTTCTTTTTCAAAGAGGAAAAGCCCCGTTTTTATGGGGTTCAACTCAGTTCTGCAGCTTCTAGTCCTACAGCCATTTCTACAGTTTCCAGACAGATAATCTAATCAGCCAGTCACATGTTGCTGGGGAAACAAACAGCCTCCCTCTGCATTCAACAGTGGAGACCTGGGCAAGAGGGCGGGGCTGGAAAGGGAGCCTTATCACTCTCCCGATCACTTGCTGAACAGCTGTTCAGCGGCTTCCTTTCAACACCCCCTTCTCTCTTTGAAAAAGAAAGAGCACAATCTGCTTTTGGCCCCTAGGCAATTCGGTTCCAGGGACCATGCATTCGCTCCATAAGACACACATTTCCCCTTACTTTTAGGAGGAGAAAAGTTCATTTTATGGAGCGAAAAATGTGGTAGATAAATAGGTACCGCTCCGGCGGGAAGGTAAACGGCGTTTCCGTGTACTGCTCTGGTTTCGCCAGAAGCAGCTTAGTCATGCTAGCCACATGACCCGGAAAAACTGTCTGTGGACAAACATTGGCTCCCTCAGCCAGTAAAGCGAGATGAGCCCCACAACCCCAGAGTCATTCGCGACTGGATTTAATTGTCAGGGGTCCTTTACCTTTTTTTAACCTATGTTTCTGTGGTTTTTAATATTTTTGGCTATTTGTTAGTGGTTAGAATGAAAGGGCTTACCCATGTATTTCAGATTTTGTGTATTATGAAATACTAGCTGTTTCAGAATTGTATCTTGGCATATAAATCAGGTATGGTGGTAATTGTTATCTGGCTGGGCAGTATGTTAGCATCTACCTACAGATGCATTGTTAAAAGTACACACAGTTGTGAATCCAGAACACTGTTGTACACCTGCTGGTGGTGGTATTCTGTCTAAAAGTGCCTAATGACCGTTCCCCACATCAAATGGGGTGCACATTTTGCGTGGTCGCGCGCAGCCCCCTTTGATCCCAGGGCAGCACACGGTAGTTCGGGCTAGCATCTGCTACTAACAAAATTGCAATGTCTGCTTCAAATGGCCAATCCAGCTATCATAGTACAGTCGTACCTCATGTTGCGTTAGGTTCATGTCATGTTGCGTCTTTTCAGCTTGCAAACGTGGCAAATCCGGAAGTGTTTTACCGCACGCGCAGAAGCGTTCTGTGCGCTTCGCGCATGTGCATAAGCACTCGATCGTGTTGCGCACATGCACGGAAGAGGTGCTCTAGTTGTGAACGGATCGTGTCTGCAACTAGAGGTACCACTGTACTAACTACTGGGATAAGTCTTATGGGTGTAAACTAAATTGATTATATTGGCAACAGGGAAGGAAGTTTGGTCTCTTTATTCTTCAAGCAGTGCGTTTTAGTTCTGACAACCCAGTGAAGGCAAGGAAAAGAAGTTCTGCTGTTGTACGAGGAAAGGTTCTTCATCCGATTTATGTGGCAAGAATGTACCATTTTACAATTAAAGTATGAATTATCAAAGAAGGTGGATACCTACCATTTCTAAATTCTGCCATTAGTAGAAGGCAACCTACAGGTTCACTTGTTTTAAGCAACTTCAGCAAGAGCTTATTCTGTTAGGTTTTTTGTACTGCTTTAATTTCGAACAATCCCACTGTGTGCGTGTGCACCCACACATCAAAGTGACTTGCCAGGATCCTACTGGAGGCATTAATTTCGTCTTCCCCTGCAAAAAAATTAAATAAATTAAGAGAAATGCTTCCAGGAACACAAAGCCTAACAGTGAAGAAATTTCAAAACAAATATTGCTTCTACTGCATTGGCTTTTTTAGATTTGAAAATTTGGTAAGCAGCTTGGAGAGCTATGGGTGCAATCAGATATTATAGAAGTAACTCTCAAATGTTGGTGACTATTGTCCCTATAAATGTTGAAATTAAACCTGATTTCAGTATTACTATTGCAGGGTGAGAGGGAGTTGTTATGGTAGGAAACATTTCAGCTTTCTTATGATTGCTGTACATTTTCCAATATTTTCCAGCCATTGAATGGATTGTCCTTTGTAAATAGGAATTTTACATGTTCAACACTAAAATCAACCATCAAAACAGCAGTAATTCAGGATATTAAAGCCAATAAAATAAAACAGTTTACCACCCCAAAGCTTCCTTAAAGAGGAAGGTTTTAACTAATTGCCAAAGGACAACTAAAAAGTGCAATTTTAAGTGCAGTTTAGTGTTTTTCTATAGTGGTATTTATAAAAACATGAAATGTTTGTTTTATCCACAGATTTGAATTTTGTGAACCTGCCTTCGTAGTTGGCAACTGCTTGCAAATCTCATCAGATAGTCATCAATATGACCGGATTTACTGCGGAGCTGGTGTACAAAAAGACCATGAGAACTACATGAAAATATTATTGAAAATTGGAGGCATTCTAGTTATGCCTATTGAAGATCAGGTGATTAAGTATGTTTGTCATGTGTGTTTAGTTGTAACAGATAAAAAGTAGTTCTCTTGTGTGTGGACTCGTAATGACTTTCTTAATTGTCAATTGCCTCAGTACAGTGAAAACAAAGGTATTTTGTAAACCTTAAAGCAGAGAATAGCAACATCTAAACAATAGACCACATACTCTCACTCTTCTCTTTCCTTTGACTTCCAGAGATCCCAGTTGTGCACATGTTAGCTTATTAGGACCATCCCTGGCCTTTAATCAGGTTTTTTTTTTCTGACAGAGTCCTCCTCTGGTTTTTCTGACAGAGCCCTCCTCTGGTTATGTAACATTGTTGTGCCACAGAAACTGAGTGGCCAATTCATGTGTTCATAACAACAAAAAACTTCTATGTACAGGAGTCCTCTATCCAGCGCTGTTCTTAAATTAACATTGTTATCAAGGCATCATCATGCTGCAGTTCAGCCTGTTTAAAAATGCACTTTGATTAGTGACTGCTATGCTTTCAGTGCTACTACTGTTATTTATAGTTTTATGTTCAGCATTGTTCAGTTAATCTCTTAAACTGAGCTTTAGATAGCTATGGTTATGTTATCAAAATAGCATACCTTTGACTTCCCTGTGACTGGATCCCGCACTGCTTTGCTAATGTTTGAATAAAGCAATTGCTCAGGACATGCAGATCATCCGATAAGTCTTGCATGATTTCATTATTCATTTGTTAGCAGGAGTACCAAGGGATCTAGCCAACAGGTAAGTGCGCCCATCAGTAATTCAGACATTGGTCCTTAAAAAATCCAGACAAACTAGAAACTATGGACTCAGAATGAATATATGTTTTAAAGCACAGTGTAATGCTCAGTGACCAGCAAACTGGGACATTTCTTTCTCTTTCCTTTTCAGTCAAGGACAGAATGTTTTGAAAAGCATGAAACGTTTAGTGATACAATAATACTTAGTACTTATTTTTCATTCATAGATATCAAAGGGCTTTTCTACGGTGAGTATAATTATCTCCATTTTACAGATGGGGATGTGTAGGTACACTGATACATGACTTGCTCAAGCTAACAGTATCCCTAAGAAGCCTGCCTTGCTCAATAAGTTACCAAATACCTTTAGAATAAGAATTCTCATCAATTAAATATTATATAACAACTTTATAATTTCTCCTCAATACACGAAAGAGCTCATTCTATTACTATGTTTTAAGGAAGCATGGATGCTTTTTAAAGTGAGAGGTTTACATCATACCACTCTTGTTCAGTAATCACTGATAGCTATCCATTAAGGAAAAACAACACTGGACTGAAGCAAAGGCTTTCAAAATAAATAGTTGTATTGCTGATCTGCCCAGAGGATTGCAAGCTTAATACGTTTGCAGGGGAAATTGGACAGGTAATGCTGACTTAACAGATCTTTAATATTTAAGTATTGAGGAATTTTGAAACCAATCATGAAAACTGCTGAAATTATGTCTTCTAATTCCATCCTTGGAAAACACCAAAGGAGGGCCTCTTAAGCAAATTTGTGCGCTCTCAGCAATGTGAACACTTATCCTTTTTTCCCATTAGATATACACAACTAATTTTAATTATGCATCTTTAATTTATGGATATTGTGCATATTAATATATGTATTTAAGTACTCCTTGTCCTGGGCAATTCATGGATTTGCATGCATCAGATTTCAGCCAATGATATAATTGTACTAAAACATTCAAAAAGTAGCTGAGCTTTCTATGTTTACATCAACCCTACAAATTAATGTTGACCTGTAAACCTTTTTAAAGTTAGCAAGAATACATAAAGTGTTTCTAAAAGTAAACGGGGCATTATGTGAAATATGTTTGAATGTAACAGAATAAATGTAGGCTGCCTGTTCCGCCAGTTAAAAATATGTTATCTTCTTTTTCTCAAGGTGAGAAGTACTAGGCAGTGACTTAGTTTGGATAATCATTTCCAGGCTTATTAAGATGAAATATGAGCAAGCCATATGCCTCCACATAGTCACTGCAGGCACAAGCAATCAGACCAGGAAGTATCTAATTAATCCTAGTTCTTTGAGTAGTCTCTGTGGAGCCACACATATGGGTTCCGTGCCTCCAAAGAGTTTCTTTTGAGAAGACTCTATAGCTAGGCTCTAGTTTTGACATGTGCCCCCCTCCCCATGCATATATTAAGGGGCATGGTTCCCTCTCCTCCACTTACTACTATTTCTTTTTCTTTCTTTCCTGTCACAGGACACACCTCACATGAAATCTCTTGAAGACTTGATAACTTAAGTAGATTCCCCCACTCCCCAATACTATATTTCACAAATGCGGGTAGAGATGCCCTCAGAATGGGTATTGAAGACCCACCTAGTGGTCATAGGCAGAATCCCCCTTTCCAGAGCTTTCAATGCTTTTCCTCCTCGCTAGACAGTTTTTGGTTTTGCCTACACCAAAGCAGTCTTTCCTTTAACCCGTTGCATCTCTTGTCATCCTGTTCAGCCTTGCTATCTTATTGTTGTGTGTAGTGCAGGCATCCCCAACCTTCGGCCCTCCAGATGTTTTGGGCTACAATTCCCATCATCCCTGACCACTGGTCCTGTTAGCTAGGGATCACTGGAGTTGTAGACCAAAACATCTGGAAGGCTGCAGGTTGGGGATGTCTGGTGTAGTGTTTCTCAGTGTTTGTGAGTCTCTTCCTTATTTTTTCATCTATTTAAAGCAGGCTTCCTCAAACTTGGCCCTCCAGATGTTTTTCGCCTACAGCTCCCATGATCCCTAGCTAGCAGGACCAGTGGTCGGGGATGATGGGAATTGTAGTCTCAAAACCTCTGGAGGGCCAAGTTTGAGGTAGCCTGGTTTAAAGTAAAAAAAAAAAAAGTTTCTTTTATTCTGAGGTTCATTTTATGCTTTTCTATATGCTACAGTTATTTATGTTTTCCAGTTTTCTTTTTCCCTTTTGTTTTTGACTATTCTTTTGATGTGACCACTTTGCTACTGGGCTTCAGCCCTTCTAAGGTCCGCCCCCCCAAAAGTGTAAAACCTGTGGTCAATGACGGCATTTTTTTTTAAATCTCCCAATACATTGCTGCTTCAGCCATTCTGATGACAGCCTTCAGGCATGCCAGTGCCATTAAAAAGAGAAGTGAGCTCCTCTTTAAACACAACACACCATTGCAGATTCCAACATACAGAACTGCCTATCTCAGTGGCAATCCCAGCATAAGGGTAGCCAACGTGCTGCCCTCCAGAAGTTGCTTGACTCCAACACTCATCTGCCCCAACCAGCACTACCCCAGCTCTACAGCTACTATGCTGCCGCCACCTCTATATCAGGGACAAGAAATATCTCAATCAGCTGGTGTGAATCTCAGCTGATTTATCTGCTGATGATTTACAGCAGAGTGGAAAACCTCAGTGATGGGATTATAATTGTCTAACTTACACTGCAGAGTCTCTGCTGCCATTGCTTCATTACTGAAGGTGAATAAAGCCTCAGTGTTGAGGTCTTATCCCAGCTGGCTGCACCACAGGCAACTATCTTGTTATTATTGAGGGTGATAAAAGAATTGGTGCCAGCAGCTTTCTCCCACACTTTTTCCCACACTTCTTGCTTAGTATGGAAGAAGAATTTTTTTCCTTCAGGATCAAAGCTATGTTGTTGCATTGGTCTCAGCAGACTTTTCCCACAGTAACTCCACTGCCATAGATACCATATCAAAGCTGAAGAGGGTCTCAATGCCACTGTCTATCCCTGCTGCATTTTTCACTGGGGGCTTTAGTGTTACTGCCTTTGAATCAGGAGTGAAGAATCATTGATATCAATGTCACTCCCAGCTTCTTTTTATTTTGCTTTCCTCTTTTCAGTGATAGCTTCACTTGGTATTGACACTGAAGGAATCATTGCGCATTCGTTAGGTTTTCTTTCATCTAATTGCGGCAGCCCTGAAGTGTTTGGTAGTGGTAGCATCTGTGCATTGCACATAGCATTAACTTTTCATGTCGCCAACATTTGGGGCAAAGAGGTTTTTCTTTGTTCTTCCACAAATGCATCTTTCAAGATCAGTGCCCCGGTGCTAGGACATATAATCAACTATTAGATAATGGTTGTAGGTGTAGAGAGGACTGATTAATTACTGTTTGGACCAGAAGTCCAGATGTTCTTCCTACAGACTTCCTCAGGACCAAGAACTACTACTTTATGTAAGGAGGGCCATTAATATGTCTGCTACCCTTTGTACAGGGAAGTTTAGTAATGGCATAGACTTTTAGCACCAACTGTGCACATTGAGCAGCAAGTCTGGTATTCAGAGAAATGTTGACAACAGAACACATTTCCTAGGGAGTTGCACCATTGAGCCCTCTAGCCTCCACTACTATGTGACAGGGATTTGTTGGTGGCATCTTCTTCACTTCTGTGGCCCCTTTTCAGGTTACGGTATGCATTCATGATAGCTAACCCTTGCACAACAACTCACCTTCCCATAGCTAGGATTGACCCTCACCCCCTTATATTCATCCTGGTTTTCTCAATCCAGAAAAAAGGAAATGATTTCATACCTTGGTAATTTGCTAGACTGTGTTTCTACCTGGCCAGCATCAGACCAGCTTTAGTTTTTATCTGCTGTAGCTACTGCTCAGCTTATGCTCAGTGTGTTTTTCAGTATTTTAAATTTGTTGACACCTGTTTTGTTCTGGAGTGACTTTATTAGCACTCCGTGAGGGTTGTTGCTGCTCATTTTCCTTAGAAGAGTCTCATTAGTTGCAACAGTCTCTAGGTAGGTGCCTCTTTCCAACAGGCATTGCTCAACTTGTTTTTTGTGCCTGCCCCTACCTTCAGGAACAGCTTGTTACTCTACCCATGTGTGTAGCTGTGCAAAGGCTACAAAGAAAATGGACATGTTGCTTTCCTGTAACCATAATTATTGAGAGTGAAAATATGTGTGGACACGCAACCTGTCGTTTCCATCGTCAGGGGTTAGTGTCTCTTGGAATTTTTAGATTGTTCAATTTTGGGCCTCTGTGTTGTTCAAAAATTTGAACTGTGCACATAGATGGTGGTAGTGCAGTATCCACCAAAACTCAAGCCTAGCTGTAGAATCTTCCAGAAAGACACTTTGCACAGGTGCAAAACCTATATGTGTGTGTGCAAAGATGACTACACAATGAGCTAAAGGTACAGGTAAGCAACCAGCACGTTCTTATTTCATCGCACCAAGAATTTAGAGTTGCTAACTTCAGAGTAATATTTTAAATAATGGTTTAAGTTAGTTAATATCCTGGGTAGTTTGAAAGATGGTAACCATAGTTTCTCAGTTCAGCCGAAGCAGGAAGTTATGGTTAATTACAGACTTCTGGTCTGATTGCTATAGGAGCACAGAGCAGTGTTAGAAACTGAGATATGAAAGCTAGGAGATAATAGCACTTTAAGCCTGTTATGGGTGCAGCAGTGGAATATCTAGGCACTTTAAAAAAAATAGCAAGAATACAAAGCTGAAAATGAATGAACTGCAGCTAAAATATGTTCATTTTTCACATGGCCTATTCCTTCCCCTGCACACCCTCCTAATATTCTTAAGAGGGTCTCTTCTCTAGTCTTCAGAGAGTAGCTGGAAATGGGGAGGCAGAAAAAGGTTCTCATTTCCTTCCACTCTGCAGTTTTAATCTGAAATCTTAGGTGCAGTCCTGTAGCCAGAGCTCAGAAACTGCTTGCGCTAATGAAATTACCTGTCGCAAAATGCGCCTAGAACAATGGGAGTTTCGAACACTGGCACAAGGAATGGCATGCAGGAATGTAAGAGTCATATCTCAGTTTATTTAACCAATACATGACTGTCCAAATGTGGTTAGTGATCTCAAATGTAATGATAAACTTTGACTTATTGTTGCATGAACAATCCAGTGCAGGTGTTGGACTCACATACTCTTCCTTCCTTCCTTCCTCTGAGGTTGCCATGAGGGGTTTTGATATTTCCACTTCCATTTTAAATTAAGAACAGTTTAATATTATGTCTGAACCCCAAACTGTGATTAATTTTAACTGTGGTTTATTGAAACAAGCTAAGGTTGTTTCAGTAATCATATTTAAGACCAACAGTTTGTTCAGGTTCTGTCAAAAAGATAAACTGTACTTAATAAAACACAAGGAAAAGCTTCTGGTCTCACAGCTATGCTGACTGAGGAAGCATGTGATTCTGATGCTTAGCCTTGTGATGGTAAAGCTGTAGTTATGTCAGAGCAAGGCTAGCATATGAGAATTGGACAGGTGTAGATGAAGTCATGTATTTAATTGTTTTGTGTCTGAAACTTAAATGATTCCATGCAGCTAACCCAAATACTGAGAACTGGACAAAATACTTGGGAAAGCAAAAACATCCTTGCTGTTTCATTTGCTCCACTTGTGCAGCCAAGCAAGAGTGACAGCAGCAAAAATGATACTGTGGGACTTCGTAAGTACCGTTTAACTCTTGTCTTTCCTTTGGGGCACAGCTACTGATTATACTTACATAAATATTCTTAAAGTTAGATTAGATTGTATTACATCAGAACTCAGGCTTTTGGTGTTTCTCACTTCAGACAAACCATGAGCTGTAATCAACAATTTTTCTTGGTCTACCACGCATGATTTGTCTGGCAGAGACAAAGCATGAGCCCAAGTTCATATGTAACATTGAACCAAACCTTAGCCCTGGGTAGCATGGCAGCTGCAGAACTGTGGGAGGAGTGTAGTGGCTGCAATCTTCACACCATGAACCTGCATGTTCATCATTATTTGACCTAGCATTACCTATGAACTGAGCTACATTCTGTTTAACATGATCTGGTTTAAAAATATATGGCTAGGGGAACCTATTTGAAGGAACTACATAATAACTATATGGCCCCACTCTTTTGATAGAATTCTCTCGTAATCTATCAAATTTTGGGCAGGATAGTCATGAAACAGTGACATAATATTATTACCCACCCACCCCCAATAAATGGGCAGGCCAAACGTTATGCCATATCAACAAAGTAATCTTGACTGTCCATTTCAAAACTGTAGCATGAGTCAGTGGGACTACTGCTTAAGGAAAAATAAGTCTAAAACTCTGTTGGTTCTGTATAACTAATTGCATTTAACTGGATACTGGCCAACATAACTGATCTTTCGGCATTGAGCCCGGTTTGGTGGGGTATAAATAAAAATTTATTATTATTATTATTATGAAAGCATTCTAGCTCTCATCCATTTCATAGTATATTATTTTTACCTTTACTTCTTTCAAAGGTTATTTCCTTTACCTAGTTAAAAATTCACCATTGATTTGCAGTACTGCTCGTAGATATCTTGACCTAGAGAGCAATCTTAATTTTCTTTTTCTTTTCAGCCCCCTGTGCTGTTAGGAATCTACAGGACCTGGCGCGGATCTACATTAGGCGCACTCTTAGAAACTATATAAATGATGAGTTGCAAGCCAAGGGTATTATTCCAAAACCCCCACCAAAACGCAAACGCAGACGGTGCCGTAGGCGCAGGATTAACACCTATGTGTTTGTAGGAAACCAGCTCATTCCTCAGCCTCTAGATAGTGAAGAAGATGAAAAGATGGAAGAAGACAACAAAGAAGAGGATGATAAAGATCACAGTGAAGTCTTGAAGCCAGAAGAACCCCCAATAAATTTATTGCGGGAAAGAATTATGAGTCTACCACTTCCTGAATCTCTAAAATCGTACTTGACATACTATAGAGAAAAATAATTTGTTTTAAGTAGATGTGATAATGCCTACTTGATAGATCCATTATTCTTGAAATGTAGCATTTACTAAGAAAAACATGGACAGATTTCAGTAGTCTTTCAGTAAGACTAAAGTGCAGTGATAAAATGAAACATAACTTGTCTTAACTTTGCTACAAGGACTTGCACTTAGCAGTAAACTCCTATTTTCAATTCATTTTTGGTTACCTTTTGAAAAATGCTCTTTTAACTCTGGTAGAAATATATTCCAAAGCAGAATACCGCACTAATTAAGAGTTTGCATGTGATAAATCTCTTTTCCGCTCTGACAAATTTGTATTTATGAGAGTTGGTGAAATTTTATATGTGTGAATAATTGAATGACTACATTCAGACATCAAATGAGAACTGCCTGCATTAATTCTCTGGAGGAAGTTTTTGAACATTCGGGCAGTTCATCTCATATTGAATTGGAAATCTTTATTTTTGCCACGGCTGTATCACAATCATTGTTACTGTGTTGATATGAATGTATTCCAAGGAATACATGAGTGCAATAACTGTGTGCAGACACTGAATGAGCTGGCTTTAAAGAAATATGAACATTCAAGTTCAAAAATGTCACTAGGCCCTGCTACACTTTATTTTATATATTCTCTTGCCAAAAGATCTCAAGAAAAGTGACTGCTTCTCTTTCAGAGCCTTAAAAAAACTTTTGTTGACTATATAAATTTTTTAAAAATATAATACAACCCTGTTTCTTTAACACCAGCCGATGATAGTCAACAATTTCTCAGACGTTCCAGCATTTATGAATAAGCATTTAGTTTCTTTTTTAAAGTTCATGGTACAGAAAGCATATTTCATATATTAAAGATTGTAATTTAGGTTTCAACTATTTACTACTTTATAGAGTAGAATATGTAAAAAGATTAGCTTGTATTGCTTATTTGCATAGCTGTAATAGTAGGATTTTTTTTAAGAAAAAAGGTTAAGCAGGTGCACTTTAAGTGGAATCTGTACTTATTTATCTTTGATAAGACAAGGCATTCAGTTCCTACATTTGCTATTGATACTCTTCCTTTTGGAAATTATTAGTAGCATTGCAAGCTTGTGTGCTTACATTGCTTGACTATGTTCCATCTGCCAGCCCCCTGCTTCACTGGTTTATTTAATGGCATTGCTTGAAGGGGTTGGTTTTAAAAAAAAATTGCATGATGGACTATGTAATTTTCACTAGCTTTATAATTTAGTGTAAAATATCAATGAAATAAAATGGAGCTCAAGATATGCTGTAAAAACTGCTACTGTTATGGACACCTGATTTGTTTGGGCCCAATCAAAAGCATTCCTTAGGGACTATTTACTATCTAGTTATATCATAAAACAATTAAAATTCTTAAGATAAAATCAGGATATATGGTGAGCATTTTACGTATTCTCAGAACCTGATAGTTTATAGATGGAAACCAGTTAAACAACACCTGATCTAGCAGTCATGGTTTGTAGCATCCACTTTACAATATAAATAATAACTTAATTGGTCACTGTCTATGAAATACATATTTACTTAACAGGTTGGATTACATGCTTTAATTTACCAACTAATTTTTCCCCATATTCGCAATACTGAAAATTCAGCTCCATAAAAAAGTTCTTCTGGTTTAACTAGCTTGTTGAGGTGTTTGCAGAAAATGTACACTAATGAGTAAATATACTCATTGCTGGAAATAAGTATGCCAGCCTTATTTCACAGCAATAAAACCTGAAAAATTGTAGAGAGTTTCCTATTATAGTAAAACTACTGCAGTAATTTTGAAGGTTTATCTGTGGGAAGCATTGACTATAGCACATCTTATTTTATTTTATTAGAAGAAATGAAGTTTTAGGCATTCTGAAATTCAAGTTGTACCTTGTATTGGAATTTCATCCATTTTGGAATTCATTCATATTTTTTTTCAGTTTTCAGAGTAAAATACTAAAGAATTTACAAGGAGAGACCTTTAGTCAGGAGGCTTTTGAAGAATGACTGTGTGTGTTTTTCCATTCTGTTGTACTCTTGTTCAAATAGATAATAGAGTAGTTATGAATATGCATTATGTAATTTTTGGAGTCACAGAAGCAATGTTTTTTTGTGTTCGTGGGTTTTTTCACATTCTTTGATTTATATTTACCGTACTTTGAAAAGTATAAAAATGCAAAATGAATCAAAATTAAACTTTTGTCATAATTACAATTAAATGTCTGGTGATTTTGTGTTGATTAAAACTCAATTATTGTTTCTTTTTGCTTGGCTTTTTTGCTTAGTGATCTGAAGTTTGAGAATTCAAAGATATACTTATAATGCCACAGTTGAAAGCACTGGTGTTCTTGGGAAGCTTGAACATCATTATATCAGTATATTTAGACTATTTGTCTAAAATGACAAAAGGTAAAATAGCCTGTCATGACATCACATAAGGACTACTAACTATAACAAGCCACAGGTGCAATAAACTGGCTTGCTAGAGTATGTGATTGCTGCTACTCTGTGATTGGTTTCTGTATCATATCTATAAGGAATGAATTCTAGAGTAATTGCCACACTGGGCCTCCTTCAGCAAGAAGGGTGGATATATATTGAATAAATGCAGGGGGGGGGGGTTAAGCTGGAATTCATTGGCACTATTGCCATTATAAAAGAAAAAGGGAAGCGTTTGTGGTGAGTTCCGGCACCTTTTTTTCTAGAAACAAAACACTGAGTAAATGATAATAGTAAGCATTGAGAACCTGTGACTCTCCAGGTGTTAGTGGACATTACCCTCAGCCCCAGCCATAATAGCCAGGGATCAGGAAGCTGCAGTCCACCTGAGAATCTCAGGTTAGCCACCCCTCCTATATACTCTTCTCAGTTGTGTTGCCACTGCTGGGTGTGTGGCATGCATGTGTATTTCCCAATTCATCTATGTGAAGGAAGCGTCACATGTCCGATTCCTATGCAGTCCACCTAGAGGAAAACTGGCATGCACATCTCTTCCCAGACAACCATGTTCGCTCAATGAACATGAAAGTGTAGGATAGTTTTCACAGGTGAATTAACCTTGTGTGCCATCTTTCTGTGCAGTACTCATTCATTCTTTCATGTGTCTGTCAGTACGCCCGGTCCTGCCCACGCCTGGGCAAGGCGACTGGAGCACCTTCGCCAACCTGATCCCAGAGAACAGGTCCTGGTACACTAGACTCACAACTGCACATTGTGAGCACCAGAAACTTTAGCAGCCTTTAGCAGAGTACAAATGTGGAAACTAGCTGTGGAGTTTTGAAGCATACCTTATTTTATTTCTACTAGATACTACATACTACAGAATCTACAGGCTTACGTGAGTGTTACAGTTCTCACTCAGCCATCTTATCACTACATAGATAAGACTCTTCCCACACTGAATCAGGCAGGCAGGGACAGAAGAACAAAAGAGCAGTTCCCGCCCCCTCCTCATAACATAAGATCACCAGATTCTTGCAATGGGAGGGGTGAAAATATCAACAATATCACGAATGAATTAATGTGCAGTATATATGGTTGTAGATATATATATATATATATATATATATATATATATATATATATATATATATATATATATATATATATATATATATATAAAACAAAATAGTTTAAAAACAATAGAGGTAAGAAAGAACAGTAGAGAGACTAGTAGGTCAAACCAACCAGCAGTCTCAATCTACATGTAAGGATGAGTATCAGAAGTTGGCCAGAGCCCTCTGATGGCCTTGCTTCCCTAGATTCTACCCAAATTCTATAAATGATCAATCTGTTTTCTGCTCTGTTAATGAGACCTTTGGCTGTGTGCAATATTCTCTCTTCTAGTACAAGAGCTTTTGCACTAGTGGACGAATGAGTTTTAACGTTGCACAGCAGAAGAATCACATATTACTGGACACTTGTGTAACAGGTTGTGAAATCTATTGCGCAGCAAAGTTACTGGCAATATGCTTATGTATTTGCTTCTGCAACGGCATTCTGCTGGCACTAAATATATTGCCAGCAGAACAAGTATGCTGCTGAGTGACTAACAGCGCTGCATTGGATACAACCCCATCTGATTACATCATGCAAGCTGAATGTAAGTATTGGATTTTCTAACTTGAATGGGACATTATAATGTTATGCCAGCTGCAGTGACTCCCATTCCATTTCTAGGCCCCGTTCATAGTGCTGGTTTTGACCTTTTAAAACCCCTCTACACCTTAGGGCCAGGGTACTTGAAGGACCAGCTGTGTCTCTATATGTACCTCTGTAAAAACTTAAATGGAGGGACTCCTCACTCCCGTTACCCTTGCCATCTGAGGTAAGGCTGGTGGTGAGAGATTTCTATTCATATATACAAGTGGTCATGAATTTGGACACCCTGGATACACGTATGCCCTGGTGCACTCATAGAGTCACTCCCCCCCCCTTCCAAAATTAGGATTGAATGAGTTACAGGTAGGTAGCCGTGTTGGTCTGCCATAGTCAAAACAAAATAAAATAAAAAATTCCTTCCAGTAGCACCTTAGAGACCAACTAAGTTAGTTCTTGGTATGAGCTTTCGTGTGCATGCACACTTCTTCAGATACGAAAGCTCATACCAAGAACTAACTTAGTTGGTCTCTAAGGTGCTACTGGAAGGAATTTTTTATTTTATTTAGGATTGAATGAAGCATTCTATTGTAGACGATAGAATAAGTTGCCATGTTTGCTTGGTAGAGTGCTGTGCGTGATGACCATGGTGGTTTCTCTAGTTTGCATATACGCCCACAGGCGCCTAAAGGTTGGCAACCCATACTCTATATGGTGACGCTTCAGCGGGAAGTGGTCTATGGTATGCCAGTTATCATTTTGTTTAAAAACTCCACTGAAGAATAGGTTGCACCACAAGAGGGCAGTGTTGCCACACAGGTGAAATAGGAACAACTGCACATAAATGCTTGCATTATTAATAAAGCAAACTGCAGATTTCAAAAGCTGCATAGAGAAATCATTTGTGCAAATACAGATCCAGCTATATAGCTGAAGCCTCTGTGTTCCTATAATTCATAAATAACGGAGGGAGACAGCAGACGTGCTGCCTGGCTTTGTTCACATTTAATCACATTGGGATTCTCTGGTTAAAAAGAATTACAACCATTCATATACAGATTTCTTCATTATACGGGACTAATTTCTCTCCCTCAAACATTCAGTGTAAGCTAGAAATCACATTTGAAAATGACTGCTGTGTTTATGCCATTGAAAGCATTATTTAGCTTCCCCTGGGACAAAAACAAGTGTACTCCAAAGTTCCTCCATAAATAGTCACTAGGTCATAATTAAGCTGTGTTTAGTTTTAGTGAATGCATCTATTTTGTGTTGTCTTTGATGCAGACATGTTTTTGTAGTATAGCAGCTTGACTTCTTCAATAACAGATTCCCAATTTGTGCATACCTCTTGAGGATCTTGCAAACTTTGGGTATTGTTGTTGTTGTTGCTTTAAAAAAACCCAACAACATTTCAAGGAACATCCTGATTTGTGTGTTTCTAACAAAGTTGTCCTTCTCTTCCCTTAGTCTTTAATATGAAGCATATTTTTAAGTGTATACTGTAGAATTATGCTTTTTAAAAAATCAGTTTTTTTCCACTTTGCAACTAGAGATTTGAAATTGTATCCAGGTCTATTCCTGTTGTGGTTCGGTGGATTACTGCACATCTTAAAAATCAATACAGGAAAGTTAAAGTCTATAAGATGTGGTAAGGTAATGTTCATAGCTGTCAACTTTTCCCTTTTCTTGCGAGGAATCCTATTCAGAATAAGGGAATTTCCCTTTAAAAAAGGGAAAAGTTGACAGCTATGGTAATGTTTGTGGCTGATCCATTCCTTGATCCAGCTCAAGTTTTTGGAATGTCTTAATCAGCCTTTACCAATCTGGTGGCCTCCAGAAGTTTTTGTTTACAATTCTCATCAGCCCCAGCCAGCTTGTCTGATGGCCACAGAACCATCTATCATCAA
Organism: Lacerta agilis; assembly: GCF_009819535.1. Taxonomy (NCBI): domain Eukaryota; kingdom Metazoa; phylum Chordata; class Lepidosauria; order Squamata; family Lacertidae; genus Lacerta; species Lacerta agilis. The sequence continues at coordinate 48,347,949 of NC_046318.1, read as the reverse complement.
CAGTAGGGCCATTCCACCATCAGCTATCCCAGGGGAAGCAGGATCCTGTCGACTTTTACATGCTAATAAATTGTCTACCGAGGAGGTGTTGCTTCAAAATCTAACATAGTGTTTCTTGTAAGCCACTTTGGAATAATTTATATCCTGAAAGGCAGGGTATAAATAATTGTGAAAAATCTAGATTCTTAAGAGCTCCAGGCCTTTGAAGACATCAATAGGTAGGTTCCTTGAATTCAAGGGTCAGTTCACACAAACAAGCTTTTGTCCTCCTCCATATATTCTAGTGCTCAACCACTTAGAGAATATCTAGTGTGAACTGACAGCTGAACTGGTGCAGCTGTGGCCCTTTCTGTGGTCTAAGGGAGCTGCCTTAGACCGAGTCAAACAACTGATCCATCTAACTCAGTATTGTCCACAGAATTCCAGGATTTTGGACAGGGCCTACCTAGAGATTCTGTGGCTTGAATCTGTGACTATCTGTGACCCACTAAGCTATGAACCTTCCCCCAGATGGCTGAGGACTGGACTGAGCACAGATAAAAAGCCAGCTCTCATCACCCTTCTTCTATATGCTCAGTATATATCCCATGCAGGGGGGGGGAATGCTGCTTGCTTGTGTGGGTTGACCCTAAGTGACTCTCAATCTTTGCAGTATGACCCTCATTTTTCAAAGTGGAGATTTACTGTAGCATCAAGTAGAGCTGCAGCTGGTGACTTGATGACTCCTGTCCAGTTGCTGAACTGTAGATATTTCTGGTCATAAATTTCCCCCTTGCTGTCTGTCCAAGTCTCTGCAGGTGACTGGATCTGATGAGAGTGCGGAGGCCAGCATAAACATTTTTGCTCCATCCTGCGAAAACCTTTTGGGAAGAACAAACGGATATACATAGACAGCAGAGAGGGCAGACAGTTGTGTTGCATGGAAGACACATAGAATCATAGAACTGTAGATTTGGAAGGGACACTGAGGATCATCTAGCCCAACCCCCTGCAGTGCAGGAATATGCAGCTGTCCCATATGGGGATCAAACTTGCAACTTTGGCATTATCTGCAGCATGCTTTAACCAAATGAGCTATCCACAAGGGCTGTGTGTTGCTTAGGGCAGTTATGGCCTGGCACCTGAGCCATTAGATTAGACCTGTGGTCCAAGGGAGGGCTAAATGAAGATATTGGAGGTGTTTGTGAGCATCCAAAGCCCATAGCACATTGTGGCACATTTCAAGGGGGCTCCTATGGCAGCTGTGGTGCGCATACACATTTTGCAGAATGTGTCCCAAAGTTATTCATGTTGCAGAAGAAAAAACCCAATTCTCTCACTCGTTATAAAAATAATGGAACTGTTTCTTCCGAATTTTCAGAAAGACTGATTGCTCAAAGCAGGTCCTTGACAATTTCATAACTAGTTACAGGTAGGTAGCTGTGTTGGTCTGCCATAGTCGAAACAAAACAAAAAATAAATAAATAAAAATCCTTGGTCTTTCAGCTGCTACTGGAAGGAATATTTTATTTATTTAATTTCATAACTAATTGATCAAACCTTCTTTGAAGATGGCTTGTATAGTTTCTTGTCCTATCACAGCCATACTTTAACTTTGACAGTAATACAGATTTCTGGATTAATTGTGGATTTTTTAAAAATGGATTTGCTTTCTTTGAAGATTTAATTAATACAGTTTGGGAAGAACAACAGGGAAAAACCACTTCCTGTGATTTGAGTTCGGGGGGAAAGTGAAACTGTGTTTTTTGGAGTAAGGAATTAAATTTCCTCAATTATTTCCTCTGAGGACTATTGAAATTTACAAACTTTGGGCACACATGTTTCTCTCTGCAGTTTTCAGGGAGTGTTTAATTTGTTTTAACGGCTCAAAGAAAATTTCTGCGAAGAACTAACACACCATGTTTTGCACATACATGTTACTGTTACACAAAAAAACCAAATGGAAATTATTAAGTTTGAATTGAGATGTCCATGCTGAAGAAAAGGGCTAGAGAATTTTGAATCTACAAATTCAGGACAGCAGATTCCGAAACACTGGTTTCTTTCAAATATTTATATCTCATCTCTTCAAAAGTTCGAGACAGCTTCTTATTTCTAGAAACGATGAATTACTTCTCTGTGCTTTGAAATCTAAGGGCTGGATCACATGTGCATATCCATTGTGATTGGCCATACCATCAAATAACAGCAGATTAATATAATCATCCCTGTTTTGTTCCAGTTTTAGTATGTGCTACTGAAGCAATCTCCCCTACCTCCCAGATTCCTCCTCATTCCTTCAAATGCTAACTTTAACACCATCAGTTCCACCTGCCCCCTCCCCAATTTCTCCTTTCTCTTCTGCCTTGTCACCCGGGTCTAAAACTTTCACAAACAGAGAGACCCTTCTCCCACCCCACCCCACGAATGCCTTCCTTTAACCCCCAAGTCATTTACAACAGACATAAGTCTCCTTTTTCTTCCCACACCCCTGCCTCTAGAACTTCGGAAACAACCAAGGCCAAACAGTCTGATAATAGACTAGTGGAAACCTAGTATAGCCAGACATTTGGCATAGCCAGACATTTGGCAGAGTCTCATGGAACTCTGAGCTGACATGTGTAGTGCTCCTCTACACTGCAATGATGCGCACACTTGCTAGGGACTGAGTCGCATTTAACGCCATTAGACATACCTCTGAACAAGGATTGGGCTGCATACATGATTCTGACAAAGTCAGCCTAAAAGTGATTCTGTTCTCTAAGAAGAAGCCACTGAAGCGAGTTGCCACGGTAATCTTGACTGGGACGGGGAGGGGGGAGCAGAGTGAGTTGCTCTGTCTTCACATCTCTCAGAGAAGAGAACTATTATCTGTGCCATTTAAAAAAGACGTGATTCAGCCAGCTTCCTCTCCACTCAAATGAAATAGCCTGATTTTGACAAGAATGGACGCAGGCATGTCCATCTGTTGTTTGAAGTCTGGTTTTTATCGTCCTTGAAGTTAGGGACAATTAGAAATAAAACACATTATTTTTTTCTTCTTGTGACTACATATAGATTCAATCAAAGAGAAATTGGTCTTTTTCAATGTGGGGTGTTTTTTTTCCCCAGGGTACAAGCAGAGGGTGGGAGCTGCCTTTTTTCTTCTTTCTGAAGCACTGCACAGAAATGGCTCCAAGATATTTCCAAGCCATTTAAGTTTTCTCGTCCATTAGCATGCTTAGGGGAAGGAGGTTGGGGGAAATTAAGCAATTTGAAGAAGTGCATTAATTCATTATAAAGCCTGCCTGACATTCTGGAAAATAACATTTCAGATTACCTGAATTGAAACAGAATCCCCCACCCCCACCCCCAGTTGAACTAAGTGAAAGCAGACTTGAATGCAATATTGCCTTTACCTTATCTGAATAACCGGACTTTTGAAAGTCACCAGGACTAAGGACTAATTGATATACAAACTGTCCTCCTCAACTAACCTCATAGGTTATTTTGGACTTTTGGAGAGTGTCTGTTGAATGCTTACAAAAAACCCACAACAACAACAACAAAACCAAACATTTTTCCACTTGTCCTACCAGGTAAAAAAAATCCTGCCCCAAGAAAAGGGTAAAGGGGGCAGTCCTGTTCCGGTACAGTGTTCAGTGCAGCACTAGTTAGCCACTTGCACAATGGGATGTTGCTCCCTCCTGCCCCAGTGCACGCTCTGAACCTGTTCTGAGGTTTCCTGAAACCCTCCAGAACAGATTTGGAGAAGGTGTGGTATGCATATAGTAGGAGGAGAAGGGGGGAAGTTCCACTGTGCAAGTGGAAATCCTTGTGCTCATGGCATGAGGGAATTTGATACCACCCAAAGTTCTCAAGGGAGAGCAGGAGTCTTGAGGTTGCCCATCAACCATTTGCACTGTCAGCAGCTAGCAGACTGAGCAGCCCAGTATGGTGAGATTTATTTCTAGATTAATTGTATTATATATTTCCAAATTTGCATCTCCACATATCAGTTGCCATGTGAAAATTCCATGTGAATATGTGTCCTTTGCTTTGTCCTTTATACTGAGGACGAAGCTCAGGAAGCTGCCTATATACTGAGTCAGAGCATTGGTACATCTAGTTTAGGACTGACTGGCTGTGGCTTTCCCAGGCTTTCAGGCAGGAGACATTCACAGTCTCAGCTGGGCCTTTCTGCATGCAAGACAGATGATCCACCACTGAGCTATGGTCTTTCTTTTGTTTTTCTTTAACTGGCTTCCAGTAACCAGAAGTAAGCTGTTAGGGGTAGCTTTTGTAGGGGAACTTTCTGTATCTCCTTCCTGTGCACAGATTACCCGCTACAAGGACTCCTCTCATATACCGGTAGACGAGATTGGGGAAGGCAACCTGAGGCCCATGGGCCAGATGCGGACCAATTGCCTTCTCAATCTGGCCCACAGACGGTCCGGGAATCAGTGTGTTTTTACATGAGTAGAATGTGTCCTTTTAGTTAAACTACATCTCTGGGTTATTTGTGGGCCACAGGAATTCGTTCATTTTCCCCCCTAAAATATAGTCCGGCCCACCACATGGTCTGAGGGACGGTGGACCGGCCCATGGCTGAAAAAGGTTGCTGACCCCTGGACTAGATCCACTCCTGGAAGTCAAGGGCACACTCATGTGCTGAGGTAACATGAAGTTCTGCTCTAAAACTCAAGGCCCCTGATCTAGCAGCAAACTCAAAGCTGATGAAAACATTTCTTCATGTAATGCCTAACTTCTGTAATTCATAATCATAAGCTGTGATCATGCTGGCCAACGTAGATCTGACGTAACATGTTCAAGGAAGTATGTGAAATGGTCCTGAGCATAAGCCAATGTTTGGAATTTGAGTAGATTGTTAGAAACTTTTTTTTTTTTTTTTTTTTTTGAGCAACTGTTGTATTAGAAAAGAAACCAATCTTTCACCAAGAACAAAGGAGGCAGCCTGGGCAAGTTTGGTTGCAAACAAACCTTTATTCTCATAGCATCTGAGATGACCATCCGCCAAGTCTGAACATGTAAGAATTCCTCCATCTTGTTTCATGTTTTGCTCTTGGCACCAAAGCCTAAAGATGAATTGTGTAAGCTTCACGGGAGTATAGCTGTTAAAACAACTAGCTGATCCGATGAAAGGTTTTCCCCAATTTTGTGTGTCTCATTGTGTGGGGCCATTGTTGTGAAAATGCTCCATGATTAATCACCATCTACAATAGAGACATGGAAGCTGCTTCTCTGTTTTCTCTTTTCTTCTTCCTGGTTTTGGTCCTGTTTTTCCACTATCTATTTTCATCTATGAATTTAGGTTTCTGACGGTTATGTGAACAATTTCCAGTATTCTCTGAGATTTGAAGTTTTGTGCATCAGCATTGCCAGTTTGTACCTGAACTTTTCTGCTTCCTGGAAGCTGTGCTGTTACTAGTTATCAGCATTTGTTTGTTTGTTTATACACACCCCCACCTTTTACCCTGATGGGACTCAAGGTGGCTTAAAGATAAAAACAAGAATCGCTAAAAACATAGGGAAAAAACAATCATTAAAATACAATTAAACCTTAATAGAATTAAAAATATATACAAATATAAAATCAAAATTTGAAAGCAGGCAGCTCATGCAGCTCCCCTTCCATCCAAGAAGAGCTTTAAAGTCTTGGTAGTTTTTAATCCAACTTAGTTTTCATGGCATCATAGAGTTGGGTGTAACCCAAGGGTCATCTAGTCCAAGCCCCTGCAATGCAGGAATCTCAGCTAAAGCACCCATGACAGATGGCCATCCAACCTCTACTTAAAAACCTCCAAGGAGTTTTGTCTTCTTTGTCATCTCTTTGTCTTCTCTGAACTGAAGAAGAAGCCATCCCTGCTCCACCATGCCTTTCTGCTAGGCAGCTAGGATGAGGGGATGGAGTTGTGATGTGTGTGGGCAAGCTCTTTCTTTTTGCCCCCCTGCTTCTCGATCCCTTTGTTTGTTTGTTTTACTGGACAGATCACAGATTGAACCTGGGATCTCCTGCTCTACCACTCAGCTCTGGCCCCTCTTCTCAGCATCACCCTATCCTTCTGTGGTCTAGACAAGAGCCACTTTGAGTGCCCAGCGTGCATTGTGGTTATCAACTCTGTTCCTCGAGATGTGAGATCAACTTCACTCATTTCTATTGGCTCACAATTCAGCCACTTCTAAAATATGACTGAAGGTAAGGTAAAGCTCTCCTTCATGGATCACTGCTTTGTCGTGGTGAAGGGGCTTGAATAATTCAGGGAAGCTATGAGCTATGCTGTGCAGGGCCACCCAAGATGGACAGGTCATAGTGGAGAGTTTAGACTAAACGTGATCCACCTGGAGGAAGAACCGGCAAGCCACTCCAGTATCCCTGCCAAGAAAACTCCATGGACAAAGAAAACAGGCATATAAAAGTTATGACACTGGAAGATGAGCCCCTCAGGTCAGAAGGCGTCCAACATGCTACTGAGGAAGAGCAGAGGACAAATACAAGTAGATTCAGAGCTGATGAAGCTGAGGCTCTAATACTTTGGTCACCTCATGAGAAGAGAAGACTCCCTGGAAAAGACCCTGATGTTTGGAAAGATTGAGGGCACAAGGAGAAGGGGGTGACAGAGGACGAGATGGTTGGACAGTGTTCTCGAAGCTACCAACATGAGTCCGATCAAACTGCGGGAGGCAGTGGAAGACAGGAGTGCCTGGCGTGCTCTGGTCCATGGGGTCGTGAAGAGTCGGACACGACTAAACAACAACAAGGTAAAGCTAGGTAAAGGATGCCTGGATAGTTAAGTCCAGTCAAATACGACTCTAGGGTTGTGGTGCTCATCTCGCTTTTCAGGCCAAGGGAGCCGGCGTTTGTCCACAGACAGCTTTCCGAGTCATGTGGCCAGCATGACTAAGCCACTGACTAATATGACTAATGAGATGGCAAGCCACAAACGTCTAGATCTGGAATAAACCAAGGTAAGATATTTTGCAGGTTATAGGCTTGTTTACTTATTGATTCATAAGACTAATCCAGCAAGGCATTTGTTGAAGGGCTCGATTTTTCTCCAACTCTTTTCTTCTTCTTTCCCCTTTTTAATTTTTTTTTAAAAAAGAATTGCATTGCTGCTACTCAAAATTCAATTCAGTGAAAACACCATGAACATGGTTCGATTGAGCTAGCATCCGTTTCAAATGGGGCTGTTTTTCGTTCTACTTACAAACATGAACTACAGGAGTTGTCAACAACAACACAGAAATAATGTTTTTCATTAGATTCTCGCACCCTGCCCTTCTCTTGGAAATTGCATCAACTGAGCACAGCCTGTCTACATGCAAATGAAAGGTAGATACAAATTACAAAAAATTGATTAATTACAGAGTTCAGCTTAGCTGTTTATTCTTTATTGAAGATTAGAGAATCAGTTGGAGAGGCAGGAGAAGGAGGCACCATTAAAAAAAATCTCATTTTAAATCACTGTCAAAAACAATGCCTGCCTGCGTTAATTCACTAGCAGACACCAGTGGCAGTCTGCAATGGACTTCTTCCAGTACACATTTGCAAATTAATTGTAATCATTGCTGGGAAACTCTTGAGCACCAGGCCATGCTAGAGACTCAACAGTTCCCACTGATGCCTAGGATTTTAGATCTCCTCCTTCCCATAGCAACGGCATCTGATCTTTCCTTGGCTGGGCCTGCATGATGGATGCATCTTCACCCTCATTGACCACTAGAGCCAGACATGTTAGAGGATAGTCATACAGCTGCAGCAGAAGCCAAACAGAAGGGCTACGGTATTGCAGCCCAGCATGCTGTAAGTGCTTCCATAGATGTATTAGTAGGCAAATGCCTTGTTTTTCTGACGTGCTAATTCACATTTCTACTTTTCTTACTTGGGTGGAGAGACTATGCAAAAACCACACTGCTATTCTAAAAAAAGATAGACAGGTCCACCTATCACTCATCCAGGTCATTTTTGCATGTATTTGTTCATAATGCCTATTTCATCCTCTTTCTATATATTTTAAGAAATCTGCACATAGATTTGTATTTAAATATGTATTTTTCTCCCAAAGCATGCATTGTTAAATGTGTTTCATTCATTTCTTGAGCTGAAATGGCATCACCTATCCTCCCCTCCAAGCTGTTCTGGGTGTTTTCTTCACACACACACACACACACACACACACACAGCCAATTGAGGTTGGTGCCAGCGAAAATTTATAAATATCTACTAGAATGGGAATTAAAAGATGAGGAAGTGAAATGTGTGATGACAAAATGGGCCCAAGATATAGGAAGACCAATTTATAGAGCACAAAGGGATAAGTTATGGAAAGTTAATATGAGGTTTACATCCTGTACTGGAATTAAGGAGAACATGATGAAATTAGTGAATAGATGGCACTTAACCCCAGAGAAAATAGCAAAAATTTCTAAGACACAAATGAAGGATTGTTGGAAGTGCCATGAAAAGATAGGCAGTTATTTTCACTGCTGGTGGAAATGTTCAAAGATTTTTGGTTTTTGGAGTGAAATATATGATAGATTTAAAAAGATGCTTAGGTGTACATTTGGGGGAAAACCAGAGGTCTTCTTTTTAAGTATAACTCCTGAAAATATTCAGGAGGATAGAAAAAATATTCTTTGGTATGCTTGCGCAGCAGCCAGGTTACTTATAGCCCAAAATTGGAAAGGGGAGAAAATACCAACAATTCAAGAATGGTTGTTTAAATTGGTGGAATTCATGAATTTGGCTAAGATGACGGCAGCAATTAGAAACATATCAAAACAAAGATCTAAGGCTGAGTGGAAATATGTGGAAGACTATCTGAAAAAAGAAGGTATAAGAAAGGATTTGGTGATTTGCTAAGACTGAGATATATGTGGGGAGATTGATATCAAAATGTGAGCTACTTATTTAGTTATTTACTTTTCAATTATTGTATGAAGTATAGCAAGTTTTGTTTTATTATTAAGGGAAGTAATATACAGACAATTGGAAGTCAATTTTTAATTGTTATTTCTAATTCTTTGTTTTTTCTGTATTCTTTGTCTTTTCATTTATTATCTTTTGTGGATTATTATGTCTAGATTATATGCTTTATGTTTTTTGTTTATTTGTTTCTACTGGTTGATTGGATATGATTGTATTTTATAAGTTTGAATTTAAATAAAGCTATTTTTTAAATTAAAAAAATATTTATTTATTTTTTAAAAAAGAGGTTGGTGTCAGGAGAGGAGAGAGGGGAAACCCTGTTGAGATAAAATCGAAAATTCTTTCTAGTAGCACCTTAGAGACCAACTGAGTTTGTTCCTGGTATGAGCTTTCGTGTGCATGCACACTTCTTCAGATACACTGAAACAGAAGTCACCAGATCCTTAAATATAGTGGGGGAGTGGGGAGGGGTATTACTCAGAAGGGTGGTGGGAATGGGTGATAGGCTGATAAGTGTGGAAAACCTGTTGACGACTCTAAACGGCTGCAATTAGTCTTGCAGGGAAAGGCAAGGGGTGAGATGGCTAAAGATGGCTTTGTTATGTATAATGAGATAAGAATCCAATGTCTTTGTTCAAACCAGGTTTCTCCATGGTTTTAAGTTTGGTGATTAGTTGCAATTCAGCCACTTCTCTTTCCAGTCTATTTCTGAAATTTCTTTGTATTAAGACAGCTACTTTGAGATCTTTTATAGAATGTCCTGGGAGATTGAAGTGTTCTCCTACTGGTTTCTCTGTCTTGTGATTCCTGATATCAGATTTATGTCCATTTATCCTTTGGCGTAGGGTTTGGCCTGTTTGTCCAATATAGAGAGCTGAAGGGCACTGTTGGCATTTGATTGCATACACAATGTTGGAAGATGAGCAATTAAATAGTCCTGAGATGGTGTGTTTGATGTTGTTGGGACCAGTTGAGATAGCTGAAGTCCTTGTGTGGGCTTCCATTAGTGGGTCTTGTTAGCTGAATCCAGCTCTCTGCTTTATTCCTACTCTGTACATAACTATTTGTTTAGAGCACCCAGTTCTTTCCAAAGGATATATCCTACACAAATAGGTGCATACAAGAACACTCTATTCACACTTGGAGTTGGGCATATGCTCATACAAAGATGATCATCAGCTGTTCTGCTGTGTTTTAATGCCAGGAAGTCAACCCAGACGATGTCTTACCTAAGCCATGAGCATCTCATAAAATTAGTCCATTCCTGTCCTGTACTCTGCTATCCAAATCTGCTAGTATCAAGGCTTATTTTTGAACATGTACTGGTAGTTACTTTTGGACAAGTTCATTAATATATACAGGCCCAGAAGCATATACCAAATCCTGTAGCCTATACAAGCTGCATGTTGTTTTTTTCTTTCAATTTTATTTTACTATAATTGCATTATTGTAATTGTATATCTCCTTATTGCTGGGTATATTGGATTCATCTATGTTTGCCTTCTCTCTAGAACACTTTAATGTACTTAGTAATATACATTTTGCACAATTCAATAGCATTTCCTTTTTTTAAAATTTATTTTGACTAGTTTCCCACAGACAATGTATGCTAATTTTTGGCATTTTATTCATGAAATTCATTGCTGCTCAGAGAACATTACTTTCCCCTGGCCTACTTAGATTACCTTATCAAATTTGTGGTTCTTCAAGTAGGATTAATATCATTAATCTGAACGGCAATTTTCCTTCGGTTCTGGGCTACTCCTAAAACAAGTATTAATCAGAATACCTGTAAGATTCAAATTTGATGCCCCCCCTCGTAAATTCCACTTTTGTTCATCTAAATATTTAATCCACTAATAATATAAATTGTTTTTAATAGAAGACTTAACATTTATACAGCCTCTCTGTGTTCCCCACCTTCTTATATTACATTGAGTCTGAGTTTTTTCTCATGGACAGAGGTGTGTTGTCATGCTCACAAAATACTACAGATGTTAAAACCTGACAACTCTTTTATTAATGGAACGAATACAGGGCTAATAGTAGTTATTCATAATCAATACATATTTCAGCAGGGAATTTATTCATTGCCGTGTGATTCTGGCATTCAATATGAATAGTAAGTGAATATTCTCACTATTGAATATTCACTTACAATTTAAATAGTAAAGTGGGGAAGGTGGCATATGACAACCCAAGCTCAGGAAGGAATGTAAAGGCAACTGGCGTACTCATAGGAGATGGGAGAACAGAAAAAGCTGGCCAGGGGTACAGGTAACAATTCCTATTAGGGTGCCCACTGGTGAAGACCATACATTTTTAAGGTAAATAAAAGTGCACCAACTGAATCCCAAACTTTAACTTCCTTATCTTGACTCAGGCTCAAAAATCATACCTCCACCACCCACCCGCATAGTTCTAGAACAGCCTTCGGTAACCTCCAGAAATCTTGGTCTACAATTCCCATCAGCCTCAGCCAACACTGCTGCTGGGAGTCATAGCTTCAAACATTCTGGAGGGCACCAGGTTGATGAAGAGTGTTCTAGATTAAAGCCGGAACCAAAGAAGGAAATAAAAATAAAAATCTGTGCACTATTTCAGTGAGTTCATGGGGGCTAATGTTTAAGCTTCCTTATTTGGCTTACTTTTGAACATGTACCGATACATATTTTTGAACTATTTGATAAATGCATACATGCATTTGGAGCGATGCATGAGGGAGTAATTACCAAGATTTATGGGTTTGATGCTATGTGCTTCTCCCATTTCCAGATGGCATTACCAGAGCACATCCATCACCAGTTTCATATGCTTTTTCTGACCTGGATTTTTTTTTTTTTTTTTTTGGACTACATGACTTGGGAGCCATGGAGATAAAGAAACTCCCTATCATATAGCTGAGGCTTCAAGGCATATTGAGTTTTAAAGTCCTAATAAAGTGTTACAAAAAAATAACCTAAGCCCATCCTAGCATGAAGATCACTTTTGGGGGGGGGGGTGGCAGGGTCTCCTGCAAGAAAAGAAGGTTTTTCAGGAGCCAGTCAAATCAAACCATATCTGGTTATAATTAGCAAATATGTAACATATTTATGTCCATTTTTGTCCATAGCTGTAGCTCTCATTATTTATTTCAGGATTTATAAACTGACCTTCATCCAAAAATGGATTTCCGGGTGGTTTAAAAAGAAATTTGCAATTGCAAGTATGTTATAAATCACAACCAACAAGAGAATAAAAGTAACAGGAAAAAAACCATTCAAACAGCTTAAAAAGCCACATCGCACTTCAGATGCAACAGCTTATTTTTATGCTGCATAAAAAGCTTTAATTTTACAAAACCTCTTTTCCACTCTTCATCTATCAACTCTGAGCAGCTGACATCCAACTGCTTTCATCCCCCAAAAGCAAGGAAAAATATTTATTTGTTTCAGAAATTCACCAGAGACATCGGCACTTTGAACCACCTCTCCTCTATCGAGTGATGGATAGATGTTATTTAGCTACACTAGCATACTGCAAAGAAGTTTCAGCAGCTTTAGAGTTTGTTTTCAGCAATGCAAAGTATGTTGATGGCCCTCAGCTGCAGTAGATGACAGGCACCCCGGGGTCCTCTTGCAGCACAGTTAGAGCTGGAGGACAAAAAGAAGAAAAACCTCTGATCAACTTGCTAAGCACATTGTAACAAATCACATCAAAGTGGAGAAACAGCTAAAGTGAAAGAAAATTACTGCTTTAATTTCCTTCATCTCTTGCTTCCTCACAGAACATGATCTGTCTTTCCGAGTGCCATCCACAATGGGCTAAAGAACAATTTAGTGGCGTATAAATAGGGAGTTGCCAAAGTGCTTCTCTCCCAGGAAAGAGAGGAAATGCATTTGTCTGAAATGCAGACTAAAAAGTTTTATCTTTGTCTTCTCTGTGCTTGGTAATGATGCCCTATAGAATGGGTGCATCGTTTGCCATGTCTGATTTTTGCCCTGAACAAAATCACCTTTGGAAAGGAGGTAGTGTGGTTTGCCAAATGTGTTGTTGTTGTTGTTTGTTTGTTTGTTTGTTTGCTTGCTTGCTTTGTATTTGACCAGATTCTTGGCTGTCCCCTTTGAGTGAAATATTCCTTCATCAGCATCCTAGTGTCTAGCACACCCTCAATCCAATTAAGTTTGTGCTCCTGAGCCATCACTGCTTTTTCCCTCCAGATGGGGATGGAGACAAGGCTTGAGAATGGGAACCAAAAACTGCCATTCCTGCCAATGGAGCCTCTGCTGAGAACAATATGGTGGTGCCAATTCTGCTTTCAGCGATGACTTTGGTAAACATCACAGCTTAGTGCAGCCAACAGATATGATGTAAAGAGCAAAATAAAACTGGATGATGATCTGCTAGATGGAACGATACTCCTCTCCTTCCACCACATGCTGTTCAGGCAGTTCTCCTGACCCTCCTTCAGCCAATTTCAGCGGGCCTGTGGGGTGCAGAGAGAGCAGAAAATGGGGAAGGGAAGTCCTATTGCACAAGCAGAAGCCCTTGCACAGGGCTTTGAATGTGCCTTAGAGGTATAGTGCATGCATAGCCTCAAACTCTTGTTCTCTGGCAACAGAAACATGACAGATGCTATCAGGAGTTGTGAAGTGAGTGGAGAATCTTTCCCCCTTCATTTTCACATCTTTCCCCACTTTGTCTTCAGATGTGATGTCAAAAGCCCAAATTTATCACCGCCATCCTCAAAATCATTAGTTATTAGAAGAATAAATGAAAACTTTTTTTTTTATAAGATTTTATTATTTTCCAATAAAAAAGAGAACAAAATACAACAACAACACATGACATAAACATCAATAAAAACACAATAAACATTAAACATAATCAACAATAGACATAATCAACATTCAAAACAATAACAACAATAAAGACATAAAAATAACATATACAAACCTTAACCAATATCTTTCTTTAAATATTTCTTGTTTCTAACTTCTCTGTTTGGGGACTTCCCCCGTTCCCTCCACTGTCTTCAAAAAACATATACTTCTTCAAGGTAGCTTTATATATTGTTCAATTCACTTTTACCCAAATTTTAATATACTTAGCTTTCACTTAGTCAAATATCTCCGTAACTATGTATCTTATCTTAACAACTTATCTTAACATATTTTGACACATACATCTTTCACATAACAACAATTCCTCTTGCCATTCATATCTAACACATATCTACCAAAGCCGATGTTCTGTTTAGTTCTGCTCAAATATTCAGTTTAACTGATTTAACCAAATAGTCTTTGAGTTTTTTCCACTCCTGCGACGCCTTCCCCTCCCTCTGGTCTCGGACTCTGACGGTCAGTTCTGCGAGTTCCATGTATTCCATCATCTTCATCTGCCATTCCTCCACCGTTGGTATCTCTTCACCTTTCCATGTTCTTGCCAATAAAATTCTAGCTGCTGTTGTGGCATACATAAAAAACACTCTATCCTGACTGGGTATCTCTTCATTGGTTATGCTCAGGAGAAATGCCTCTGGTTTCTTACAAAAGGTAACTTTCATTACCTTCTTAAGCTCATTGTAAATCTTGTCCCAGAAGGCACTTACCGCTGGGCACAACCACCACATATGAAAAAAGGTACCTTTCGCATGTTTACATTTCCAACATACATCTGACATTTTGGTGTTCATCTTAGCAATCTTAACTGGTGTCAAGTACCATCTATAAACCATTTTCATTATATTTTCTCTTAAACCATGACAAGCAGTAAATTTAATACCTTTTTGCCACAATCTCTCCCAGTCATCCATCATAATATTATGTCCGACATCTTTTGCCCAATCTATCATTGAAGATTTAACCAGTTCATCTTTTGTATGCCACTCTAGCAAAAGATTATACATTTTGGAAAGGTTTTTAAAGTTCGATTCTATCAGTTCTGTTTCCAGTTTTGATTTTTCTACTTGAAAACCAACTTTTTTGTCCATTTTAAATGTTTCATAAACCTGATAATAGTGCAGCCAGTCGGGGACCTGACTTTTTACTTGATCGTAGCTTTTTAGCTTAAAGGAGTCCCCTTCCTGCTGCAATATGTCCATATACCTTAACCAGTTTGCAGACATATTCGGTCTCTTATATGCCTTGGCCTCCACTGGGGAGATCCATCTAGGAGTCTTTCTCTCAAGCAAGTCTTTGTATCTAGTCCAAACCTGGTATAGGGATTTTCTCACAATATGCGACTTAAAAGTTCTGTGGATTTTAGCCTTGTCATACCAAAGGTATGCATGCCAACCAAACATATTATCGTGTCCCTCCAAGTCCAACACATCAACGTTCTCTAGTTTAAACCAATCCTTTAACCAGCAAAAGGCCGCAGCTTCAAAATAAAGCCTTAAGTCCGGCAGGGCAAAGCCTCCTCTGTCTTTAGAGTCTGTTAAAATCTTAAATTTTATTCTTGGCTTTTTGCCCTGCCATATAAATTTCGAAAGGTCCTTTTGCCATTTTTTAAAACAGTCTAGTTTGTCCAAAATTGGTATGGCTTGGAATAAAAACAGCATCCTTGGTAGGACATTCATTTTAACCACTGCTATTCTTCCCATTAACGACAATTTAAGTCTTATCCAGATCTCCATATCTTTTTTTATCTCCATCCACAGTTTTTCGTAATTGTCCCTATACAGGTTCAAGTTCTTATTTGTGAGATTGATACCTAGATATTTTACAGATTTAACAAAATTGAGGCCTGTGGCTTCTTGAATTCTTTGGATCTGTTCTGCACTCATATTTTTACCTAAAACTTTGGTTTTCTGCTTATTTAGTTTAAAGCCAGCTACAAGTCCAAATTGTTCAATTAATTCCAAGACTCTGGGGACACTGCCTTCTGGTTCTTGCAGGGATAGCATCAGATCGTCCGCGAAGGCACGTAATTTGTATTCCTTCTCTCCCACTTTAATTCCTTTTGTCTGTTTATCTTTCCGAATCATATTCAGAAGGACTTCCAGGACCGTAATAAAGAGTAAAGGGGAGATAGGGCACCCTTGTCTTGTTCCTTTCTCTACTTCAATCTCCTCCGATATCACACTGTTTACAATAACTTTTGCTCTTTGTTCTGTGTAAATGGCCTTTATGCCATTTAAAAATTTTTCTCCAACTCCCATCTTTTCCAAATTCTTTTTCATAAATGTCCAGGATACTTTATCAAAAGCTTTCTCTGCATCAACAAACAATAGTGCTGCATCTGTGTTTATGTCTCTCTCCAGTTTTTCTAAAATGTCCACAATGATCCTCGTATTGTTACTTATTTGCCTTCCTGGCAAGAAACCTGCTTGGTCTCTATGTATATAATCTTTCAACACTCTTTTCAACCTTGTAGCCAAAACATTTGCAAAGATTTTGTAATCCACATTCAAAAGGGATATTGGACGATAGTTTTTCATTAGAGTCTTATCGGTATCTGGTTTTAAGATCAGTGTGATAAAGGCTTCTTTCCACGTCTCTGGTGCCCTATCTCCTTCTAGTATTCTATTGCAAATTTCTCTTAACGGCTGTGATAGCCAATCTTTCAATGTCTTGTAATATTTTGCTGTTAATCCATCCGGTCCAGGAGCCTTCCCCAGTTGCATGTTGTTTATTGCATCTTCTATTTCTTGTGTCGTTATTGGGTGGTTGAGAGTTGTTAGTTTTTCCTCTGGGACCTTTTGCAATCCATTCTTCTCCAGAAATCGGTCTATCTCTGCTTCATCTATCTTCTCCTCCTTGTACAGTTGTTTATAGAATCTCTGAAAGCACCATCTGATTTCCTCCGGTTTCTCTACATTTTTTCCATTTACTACCAGTTTACTGATGACATTTGCCTTTTGTCTTTTCTTTAATTGCCAAGCTAGTAGCTTTCCACATTTATTTGCAGATTCAAATGTTCTTTGTTTCATCATTTTCACTTTCCATTCGATGTCTTGATTCATGATGTTCGCGTATTGGGATTGCAAGTATTTGATTTCTTTTTGAATTTTAATACATCTGGGATGTCCTCTTAGTTCTTTTTCCTTTTCTTTGATTAATTTCAACAGTCTCTCCATCTCTGCACTTTGTTGTTTCTTCTTTTTTGCCTTTTCGCTAATGAGGAATCCTCTCATTACCGCCTTACTTGCATCCCAGGCAGTCCTTTTCTCCACATCTGAATTCCAATTAATTTGAAAATATTCTTTCATCTTTTTCGCCGCTCTTTCTACTAGCTTGGTATCTCTCATCAATGCATCATCCATTCTCCACCTGAAAGAATCCTTGGAAATCATTTTTAGGTTTACCTGTACCGGATTATGGTCTGAAAGCGTTTTAGGACCGATTTCTGCTTTTTGTAATTTTGGAGCCAATTCATTCGAGATCCAGATATAATCTATCCTCGACCATGACTGCTGAGATTCGCTGAAATACGTTGCCTCTGTTTCTGTGGGATTTTTTAATCTCCAAGAATCTACCAAGTTCAAATTGTCCACCATTTCAAAAAAAGTCTTTGGGAGTTTCCCATCATTTGTTAATTTTGTTCTTTGAGATCTGTCCATTAATGTGGAAACTGCCCCATTAAAGTCTCCAAGGCAAACTACCTTATAGTCCAAGTAATCCAACAGCAAATCATGGATTTTTTTGTAAAAAATCGACTTTCCATCATTTGGTGCATAGAGTCCCAGAATTAAAAATTTTTCGCCTTGTGCATTAATTTCAATTGCGATGTATCTCCCTTCTTCATCTTTAAATAGCTGTCTTGGGCTATATTTCTCCTTTGCATAAATCACTACTCCTCTCTTCTTGACCTTATCCGATGATATGAACTCTTGGCCTAATTTTTTGTTCTGTAGCAATCTTCTGTGACGCCGAACTATGTGGGTTTCCTGTAGACATATTATATCCAAATTCTTCTTTTCTATGCTGTAGAACACTCTGCGTCTCTTTGGTCTCTGATTTAATCCCCGAACGTTCCAAGTCATTAACTTGAGCGCCATTTCTTTGTTTATTCCTCTCCTCCAGTTGCCTGTCCTTTCTTATCTTGTTCTGGATCTTGGCTTGGTCCTGGTGGTCCCGGCGGTGGTGGAAATACTTCTGGAAACTTGTAAAGCTTTGCTGGATCCAATGGAGTTCCTTTGAAATGTTCCAGATGCTTGTCCAAAAACTTTTGCTTATCCGCCAAGGACCTTATTCTTATCTTTTTCCCTTCAAACGTGAATGCCAGGCCTTCTGGAAATTCCCAACTGAAGGAGATTTTTCTTCTTCTTAGCTCCGTCACCAGGTCGTTATAGGGAGCTCTTTTATCTAAAAAGAATCTGGGGATATCCTTGTAAAAAATTACTTTATTCTGCTGTACCACCAGGTTGTTTCTATAGTGTAAATCCAGAAAGTAGTCTCTGTCGTGTCTATCGTGTAGCACAATCAAACAGTCACTGACTGTTTTAGTGCTTTTCTTTCCTCTGGAACCTCTTGGTCCAAATCTGAAGGCCTTCACTATGCGTGCTGAGACGTTTACCTCTTCTAACTCCCAAAAAGTCGAAAATAGTTTCACAATATAGGCTTTCAGGTCTTCCCCCTCCAATTCTGGAAGACCCCTTATTCTTAGGTTTCCTTCTCTCTGATGTAGTTGCAGAAAAGCAAGAGACTCTTCCACAGTCCTCTGTCGTGTTCCAATATTTTCGATCTGCTCCAAATCCAAATTGTCCAATTTTTCCTCCACCTTTTTTATTTTTTCTCTGACCACTTTGATTTCCTCTGAGTCCTTTTTTAACGTGGTCACCTCCTGCCCAATTTTATTAATTTCGTCTCTGTTCTTTCTTACGTTTTCTTCAATTTGGCCAATCGATTTTTCTAGCGTTTGGGTGGAGGCTTTAATATCGGCCTTAATATCCACTTGGAGCTTTTCTATTGCAGAGTTAACTGTTGTGTTCACTGATGCACCAATAGCATTGACCGATTCTTGTGTTTGCTTCAACCCTTCGGTAACACTTTTCAGGCCTTCTGCAATTTCTGCCACACTTGCAGCCAGTTTCTCCATTTGTTCCTGAAGAGTTAAGGAAACAGAGCCTTTCCTTTTTTCAGAGCCAGTTCCTTTAGATCTAAGTTCCATTCCTTGTGGGCTCTGTAACTGTAATCTCAAGGTCACTCCAGTTGCTATGGTAACAATCTCAGACATTCACAGCAGAAGACCAACAGTCCCAAAAGTAAACACCAGGTGGCCTGCAGCTAGCTTTCTGAGAACAAAGAGGCTGCTGAGCCAGGAGTCCACAATAGTCCATTAATCCAACTTTTAGGCAAAGAGTTCAGGTTTTTCAAAATTGTAAATTCCTTAAAGCCAAGAAGAGTCTATTTTAAATAGCCCAAGCCAGTAGCTGTTTTCTCACTTGCAGTGTAACCACCAAGTCTTTAAAGTAACTTGTATCTGGCTGTAAAGGAGTCAAAGTATCTCCACTGGTAAACAGTCACTGTAACATTGGAACACCAACAAAGAAAAAATGGCAACAATATAACCCAGCCCGCTACTGACCCGGAATCCTAATCCAGAGGGTGAGGGGCTTCTTCTTTTGCCATATCAACTGTTTTTGGGTCTTTAAACAAACTTTAAACGACTTTTAAATCACTTTTAAAAAGTTTGGCAGAGTTCGCAAAACTTTCCCGTTAGCCGCGGCTTTGATCCTTTAGCGCTACCAAGCTCGCGCAAACAGTTCAAAGGGAACAGGCTTCCTTTTAGAGTTTCCTCTGCAAGCAGTGCTCTTTAAACTTGTGAAATAGTCCAAATTTTTGACTTACAGAGTTTCTTTGGAAGTTTCTATGTAGGAAGTGCCGGGTGCTCAGGTCTGGCGGGATCGCTGCTTTGATCCTCCGCAGGCAGCCGCTTCTTCAGTCCCGTGCTGGGGCTCCGCTCGCCCGATTCTCCCCCTTACGAGGGTAAATCAGGAGCGGAGACAGCACGTCTGGGACCCACGAAGCCGTCGGTCCACGGGACGCTCTTCCCGTGGCTTTAAGGGACCCGTGGCGCAGGCACGGAGCTCCCTATCGCCTAACGGAGGACGGAGCCGTCGGACTCCCGTCCGCCATTGACTCGGCACCTAACCGGAAGTCCTCGAATAAATGAAAACTTGCCGTTTAGGCCTATTACTCTAGAAAGTACACTTGGCTCCTAAACCTAGTGTTCAATAGGGCTTTCGTGAATATAGCAAAGCTCTCCCAGCAATTTAATTCCCTAAAAAAATCTAACTTGCTCTTTCTCCTTGCTGTAGAACAGGCATCCCCAAACTGTTTTGGGACTACAATTCCCATCATCCCTGACCATTGGTCCTGTTAGCTAGGGATGATGGGTGTTGTAGTCCCAAAACAACTGGAGGGCCGAGTTTGGGGGTGCCTGCCATAGAATGAAAGCGGGAACTGGGAGAATTTAGTGTTAGAGTCATACCCAGCTAACAGACTAATAGGTGACATAAAAATGTTTCAAAGCCTTCCAAGGTATCCTAAAGAGCAACAAATTAGTTATGGCATGAGCTTTCCTAGAATAGAATTCAGCAAATTCATCAGAAGCTGGATTGCTGTCTAAAGGATAACAATGTAAAAAACCCATTTGGGATTTTCATTCTCAAATGGGAATGAAAGGCCACCCCACCCCCAAAAATCTCACAACTACTTAAGGATTTTGAAATTAGAGAAGTCAGTTTTCTTCAATTAAATTTCTATACTGCCCTTCATCCGAGGATCACAGGGTGGCTTGCAATTTAAAAATAGAAAAATACATAACATAGTAACAAACCAAAACAATACCCCAGAGTTTAAAAGACCATAGGCTGCTTAATCAGCCAGACATGGGAGAAAAGAGACGTCTTTGCCTGGAGCCTGAAGATGTGCAACGAAGGCACCAGGCGAGCCTGCCTGGGAAGAGCAGTCCACTAGCGTTACATTAATGATTCCGTTCAATAGATTTTTATTGTTTATAGCCAATTACCATCACAATACAATATAAGCACAAGTCACACTACTACAGAACAAAAGACATTACATGCACAAGACCAAGACAAATATACAATGTCCAGAATTTTTAAAAAGAATATACGATCAAGTCCTGGGATTGTATGACAGATGAGCTGGGAAATCTTCTTAATAAATAAATATATGTATATGTTTAGCCATTGCCACAAATCTAGAGACTTCATAGGCTAAGTGGCAATGGTGGAGCATGCAGACTAATTTGGGGCCATTAGGGAAAGAGTGCAGGATACCGTAATTCATGGAAATGGAGAATTGCAAGCAGGGTAGATTTAATCTACTTGAAAAGTAATGTTTTGTTGGGAGTGAAAGGGAAAGAAAATGTATTCATGTACACCATGGCATTATAGGAATCAGTGAACTTTAAAATATAGTATACTGCTTCAAGCTGTAAAGGCCACAGATGGAAAGGATTGCTCAATTTCACAAATCCTTACTTTATGTCTTCTAAATATTATGCCTTAACTTTGTCCTTGACAGAGCTACTTTTCACTAGTGAATACAGATTAAATGTAGTTTTGTCTTTTAACTATGCAACTCTAAATATTATTTCAGTGAGGCCAACTTAGGAAGGAGGGAGGAGGAGGCAAAAGTTTTGATTTTAAACTTTAGAAGTAATTTGCAGCCTTCTAAATTCTGTGTTTAAAGATCCAAGCAACATCTGAGTAGCATGCTACAATGCAATAATATGCTGAACAATTTAGATAAAATGCAGAATCTAAATTAAAATCTTTCCTAAGATGTTTTTATTCATTTTGTGATACTGAAGTTTCACTTTCTAGAACCTTTGCAAGATGTCAAGGAAGAAATGAGAGATGATATATTTAATGTTCAGTGATAGGGCAGAAATGTTTTGAAGCACACATCAAATCTCCCAGTTATGACAGAGCGCATACCATTGTTAGCCACCTTCGCCTTGGAATTTAACTCATCATTGCTGTTCCAGAATACAAAGCAGCTGCTGAAGTTGGACCAAAATCAATGGGTTTTGAATCCAAGCCCTCTAGTTAGTTTGGGGTGATTGCATGGATTGAACTCTGTGTAGAAACTATTCTCAGTATAATTTCCTTTGAGAATCGTTCCCATTTTCATTCAAGAGAGTTAATATTGCATTTTGTTTCTCTTAGCCAGTTCTGCAAATGAAAGTTACTTCTATCTGTGTTGTGATATTAAGGAAACTATTTTAAATGTTTCATTTCTGCCTAGGGATGAGCCAGTGACTTGTCTCCATTCCAAAAGCTTTTGCCATACTAAAGGGATAGATCTGTTCTATACCACCAAAATTCATTAGGCTGCTAGAAAATGGTGGAAGCTGGTACACCTAGAGGAGAGGCAAGGAACCTGTGGCCCTCCAGTTGTCCTTGGAATCCAAATTTGTCAGCTCCAGCAAGGTTGGTTAATGGTTGGGGATGAAGGATGTTGTAGTTCAACAGTATCTGCAGAGCCAAAGGTTCTCCATGTCTGTGATACAGGAAATTGCAACAAATGGTTTCATCATGTCTTGTGATAGTGGCCCCAGTGACGAAACCTGTGCAGTGTCATCTGATGATGTTTGCATGCATTTTGAAATATAATAGTGCCATTTTTATCCTGAAGACACACTATAATAAGTGACCCTTGTTTTTACTCATGAAATTTCTATTTTTGGTTTGTTTCTGAATGCTTCACAGGGAGAAGGTGCCGTACTAGTCAGTATTAGAAGAAAGAGCTTTAAAAATTGCTCCTTTTGACAAGCTAATTTCCATTGCATTTTATTTGAGGGTAATAAAAGCAGACAAAAAGCTTCCAGATAAATTGTTGGTGATTTTCTTAATTAGGGAAACTTACCAAATAACCAGTTGTATGCATCCCTTTCCTATTAAGTCTTCCTCCATTACTGCTATGTTGTCTCCATGGGCAAAATAAGATATTTTTCTTTGGAAAGAAAACCACCATTATAGATTGGCTGTTTTTCTCATCTGATAGTTACTTTGATTAAATAACCTTTTCTTCCAGGCTAAATCTGGAAGAATGCTTCTTCATGAATCCCTGTTATTTCAACTGTTAGAACTAAACTGTCAGGAAAAAGTATCAAGGCCCACTAATCTCTACTGTTAAACATTTGTGGGGTTCCTGGAGTGCCCCTCTAATTCCTGGACCACCCTTCTAATTCCTGGGTGTCAAATGCTTAATTTGGCGTCAAAATACAGGCCAAACCCATTTTCCTATTCAGGAGATTGCCTGGGGAAAGAACCATCAAGTTTAACAAAGACAGAAAGAAGAACCATTAAGAAGGCCAATTAAAAAGTACAAGCTGTGCCATACAGCAAAGAGGTGGAGCCCCTCTTTCCACTAAAAGTTAAAACAAAATAAAAAATAAAAAAAATCCTTCCAGTAGCACCTTAGAGACCATAATGATCTGAACTCCTCGATTGTAGGCTTGTTGTATATACAGTGGTACCTCAGGTTACAGACACTTCAGGTTACAGACTCCGCTAACCCAGAAATAATGCTTCAGGTTAAGAACTTTGCTTCAGGATAACAACAGAAATTGTGCTCTGGCGGCACATTGGCAGTGGGAGGCCCCATTAGCTAAAGTGTTGTTTCAGGTTAAGAACAGTTTCAGGTTAAGAACGGACCTTGGAACGAATTAAGTTCTTAACCCGAGGTACCACTGTATGTGTAAATATACCATATATCATAAAAACACCACAGTTTCTGCTGTGATTTATTGCCAAATGAAATATGAACTCTGGGTAAGTGGCTGGATCCCTGGAATCTCACACCACTCAGAGATTGGGGTGGTGTGTAGCAATTCAGAATCTTTTACATGCAAGAATGATGATTGTCACTGGATAAAGTTGTTGTATGAAGGCCTCATGCAGAGAAGATAACAAATCTGCAAGCCGTTCTGTTAAGTGAGGCTTCCTCAACCTTGGCCCTCCAGATCTTTTTGGCCTACAACTCCCATGATCCCTAGCCAGCGGGACCAGTGATCAGGGATGATGGGAACTGTAGTCTCAAAACATCTGGAGGGCCAAATTTGAGGAAGCCTGTGTTAAGCCATAAACCCTGTAGAATGAGTGGATTTAGGCATGTAATTCTGGGCTGCTCCATTATACAATTCTAAAAATAATAATAATTGAGAGACTACCTGTCCAGCACAGGTATTAGCATATACTTGTAAGAGCATGACTGCTAAGCACACATCTCGGGCAAAGGTATTTCTTCATATATCCTTTATATCACCCCTAGTTATCATTCTGGAGTGACTTCTAGAACTCACTTATATCAAGTTTGAGGGATTGCCCTTGAGTATTCGATTGACTTGGGCACCAGAGAGAGAACAGGGAAACGGACAAATAGCTGTGAAACTTTACATGCATCTTTTTGTTTGTTTGTTGCCATCTTGACATTCCTGCAGAACAATCTTAAATGTCTGCCCAGGGGAGATATTAAAACAAAACACCAAATTCGGTGCAGCCATTCTTTTTTTTTTACTGCAGCCTGTTTTCTCAAAAACCCTTACTCTCACCCTTGGATCCTGCTTCCATCTTCAACGAAGACATTTCTTGGACAAAGCCAAATTCCATCAAGACCCAGGATGCAGCTTGTTTGGATGCTGAAAGCTGCTGTTGCAACAGCAAGAACAAATGAGATTACTCAGTATTAGGGAGGAGCTGATTTCCCCCGGGTCTGTTCCTTTATTGTTCTGTAGATGCACTCCACCCTCCCTCCCACTTCACTTTAATTCTTGTTTAAGTAGGATAATTTCTAAAATTAATCCCAGAATAAAAGCTTGCAATTTGCTTCTGCTTTCTTCTTTTTTCTTTAAAAAAGAAGCAAGTTGCATCTTTTCTCACTTCTGTTTACTAGTCATGGTAATTTCTCAAGTGCAGGAGCTCATCATGAGTGTCCCTACAGGTCATCCCCTGTAAGAAGTCTAACATGTAGGGAGCTCTGTTGATCCACCCATAACATAAGCAGCAACATTCCAGTTTATTAGGAGCAGCTGAGCTTCATAGAATAGACATTTATAGAATAAATTCTACTTGTATAACATGTTTAGCCTTCAGAAAGGATCTTCAGCTTGCTGAACTTGAAGACTTTTGCTTTTAATTAGAAATGCAATAAATCACGCAAAGAGGTTTTGCCATTTAAACTGCCAGCACACCCAGCCTCTGCTTGATTGTTTTCTTCTTTCACAAACAACTGGAAAACATGGAATTCTTGTTATCATCTCACTCACTTGCTGGAGTGACAAGGGTTCATTAATAATCCTGGTGCTATGGCAAATGCCATCATCACTCATGCTATGAAAAAAGAAGTATCTGAGATGAAGCTTCAAAAGCAATTTAGTAATGATGGGGGAATCAGTTCAACAAAAGTGCAGAGGGGAGGGAGTAGGGAAAAAATCCACTGGGCGAGCACATTCCCTTTGCAGGAGCCCAAGAAGTCCTAAAGACCACAGGGCTTGTGTCAAATTAACAGCAGGGTGCCTGCAGAAATTCTATTGACTGCAATCTAACTGGGTTTTTTCCCCTTGTTTTTTAAAAAATTGTTGCAACTAGCGTTGCCACCTCATGGTGAAAGGCTAGTAAGAAATTGAATTAATTGTTCTGGTAGTAATAAAATAGCTGTTTCCTCACAAGAGGAATAGTACATAAAAACCCAATAGGTACAGTATTTCCCCTCTGCATATCCTTTCCTCTCTGTTCAAATATTTAAAGAAAGTGATGAAAATTTTTTGTTTTGTTGTATTGTGTATCTATACACATACAGTATCTGAAATATACTTGCAAAGCACGATAGCACTCTGTTCCTCATAACAGCAACTCTCTGCTCTGGAATGAGCCCTGTGTGAAATGGTTACATTTCACTTCTAATAAGATGTATTAAGAATAGTTTGATTTAAAAAGAGAAACCAAGTTAAGTTGTTGAGCTGAGGAAGTGCCGGATTGGAAGCTGCCATTAGTTAGCACCGTTTTTACTTGAAGGGGTCTGTGAAGAGAGAGCCTGAGAAGGGAGCCAGAGGAGAAAAGCAATGTGACAATGAATTGCAGGGTCACTGTAACTATTACCACTGATATTTTACAAAAGTATATTTTTATATTCCAACTACTGCAAAATGCATTAGCCTATGATTTCAAAGAGGCTGCACTGTAAATTGCAGACTTTACTCTCAGAGAGCTGTAACCTTTTTATGAAAGAGCCCATTCTTTTGCTCCACCAAGATGAAAAAGAGTATCTGCAGAGAAAGGGGCACAAACGTGTTGAATGGCATGCAATGTCCATTTGTTTTATTTTGATGCTGCAGCTTCAGCAACAAGCAGAAAAACCCATTTTTCCAGCTGGCTGGCTCTGTAGTGCAAACTGTGCATCTTTCCCCCCTGGCAACCAATCCATGCAACCACCTCAAACTAACTAGAGTGCTTGCTTGGAATCAAATCCCATTGATTTTGGTCCAGCAATGTTTGGTCCTGCAATGTTCTCCTATTTGGGGAACCAATACTTTTGATTTTCCCTTTTCATTCACAAGCTGCACACTTTCTTTTGCCAGAGCTCACGTACACACATGTGATTTTTTTTTTTTAAGGGAAATGATTATCTCATCTCTCTGGTATTTCTTGCAGCAAGATATCATTCTAATATCTTTATCTGGATGATCTCAAACAGTTTAAAACACACTTGGGCACACACATGGGGCACATTTGGACTAATCCCCTAGAAAGGGGATAAAGACAGGCTGTAAGGGAGCATATTTTCCTATGTTGCATCCTCTCATATTTCAACTGAAAAAATGCAGCTGGGATAAACAAAGAGAATATATAGCCAACAGAAACCAGGAGTTCCAAGGAGATCCTGAGGGGGTGGGAAGAGTGGTCTGCAAACTGCTGTTTTGCAATTTTCTGCCAAAAAGTTGAAGACTCTGACCTTGTGAATATTAAAGAGTCAATTAAGAAGCATATTGCCCAGGAAAAGCCAAATCCTTATTAAACCTGACCTTTAAATGGGAGGACTGGTTATATTTTTGCACACCACTCCAACCTCCGAGTGGTTTGAGATTCCCGGGATTCGAGGTGCTTACCCAGGTTTCATGTTTCCTTTGTAATGAGGCACTGCGGAGACTGTGGTGTCTTTGTGATGTTTGGTTTATTTACACATATATAAAACCTGAGCCTACAATGGAGCGGTTTGCAGCACTAAAACTCTAAATGGGCCTTGCTTTCCCCCACAGCTGCAGTCTTTGATTCAGAGAGAAATCATTGCTCCCATTCTGTCACTTGCTAGCTTGCTACTTTGCTTCTAGACCATGTCACTCAGCTGCCAGTTCTGGCTTTGTTTTTCTAACTAACTATTAGTTGGGGGAGAGGGCCCCACCCCTTAGCCATCTCACACAGATCCACTTTCTTTGTTCCCCTTAACAGCCTGTCATGCAGTAGATCACCTCAGCAAGAATCTAGCCTGGCTATTCCAAGAATTAGAAGGGGGCCCAGGCATTCAACCTAATCCCCCACCAACTCATAACAATATTTATGCAGAGCAGAGTCATACATAGTTGAGAGTATGGATTGCTCCACCTGTATGGAATGGCAGAGAAGAAAGGAAGAGGAAACACAATTCTTCACCTAAGTTTCAATACCATTTCTCCAGAAAGGTAATGATAGGAGAGAACAAGGCACAGCCGACACGGCAATTCAGCTGTCAGCCAGCATCTGTGAAAGAGAGGTTGCTTCATTACACTTGAACCTTCCTGTTGCTCATTAAAATCTCCACAAATGAGATTCAGTGGCGTTTGGGAAGTGGCTGCCTCCTGTAAAGCTGTTCTGACACTGATGGATGAATGCAGAGCAAAACAGAGTCTTCATAGTATTGTACAGCACGGAGCGTCAGCGACAGAGAGAGCATAACTTTACAAAAGGGTGTATGTAAAAGAGGGAGATGATTGACAGGTAACCAGGAAATTGCATTAAGTGACAGAGGTAAGGACATTTTCCCTTGGGGAATATTCTAATCTAGCTACCTAATTCTTTTAATTCTCTTCCAGAGCAATTCTGCTCATCAGTGACAGCTGCTCATTGGGGCTGGTGGGGTGAAGAGGATACCAACAGCAGATAAGAAAAACAACTGGAGGCTGGGGGGGGGGGAGAGAGGTCACAAGGCAGCACAGTTGATATACCTGCATGGAAGTGGAGAGAAAGGTCAAGGCTAAGGGTTGGGGAGGGGAAAGCAATACAGAAATAGTAAGGCCAGCAAGCTCAAGAGGCTCAGTGGTACAGACCATAGCGCCACCCGCTCCCCTTATTACACCATGACCATGATCTAAAACAGCTGGTACTTTATAAGTGACCTGGGATTAGGATTCAGCTGTCAAAATCTGGTATATTAAATATATCTGACAAAGTGGATTGGAAGTAATTTCCCTTTGAAAACAAAGCTCATGGAAAGCAATTTCGACTTGCTAAACTAAATTTAGTCTAGTGACAAACACACCCTCCACAGAAAGGCATATTTTAAGTTTATTCTATATCAATGACTGGCATGATTGATATTGGAGGAAATAGAACATGCCACTGAATTTCTACTCATTTTTCACAATATTAAATATGTTTTGGAGATCCTAATGCATTTCAGTAAGGTCTACACTCCTACCAATACAAATTAGTTACTCCTTGCACAGTGAAGTTTGCCCTGAAGAGCTTATACAGACATTTTTCATAATAGTGTAACCTTTTCTAGGATTTCCAGTGTTTAACTTCATCAGTCTCATGCGTCTTGGAAATATTAGGACTCTACTCAGCCATGCCCATTATTTGGTCTTCCTCTAGGTGATAGTAGGCACTGTGAATAGAGAAGCAGATGTTGAAGCGGAAGGGTGGGTGAAGGCTATACTTGGTGCTGAGCAGGAGGAAGAAGCAGGCGTGGAGAGTGCAGATGGATGGAGGAGCTATGGAAAGACAGGGAGTAGAAGAATAGAAAGATCCATGTGAAACTGAAGGAATTGAAAAAGCAACAAAGCTTTGAAGGCTATAGGACTAGGCCAAGGAGCTAAGGAGCTCTACCTCTTGGTAGAGCTGCACCTCCAGAAATGGGCTTTCTCTGCGACTTATTTCTGAGCCAATCTGATACGAGCTGGGTGTGTGTGTGGAGGAATTTTCTCTCCCTCATGCAGATTCAGTGGCGCATGGTGCTGAATACAGCAGAGGTTGTGATCCTGGATTCAGTGACCAGACACATTAGTGTTGGTGCCTTCACACATCTCCTGGAGTATTTGCTCCAGGTTTCATCTGGAAAGTTGGAGCTGTCCTTTCATTCTGGAGGTGAGTGGGTCCTCACTGCAGACTGCAGCCCAAATCTCACTGGAAAT
Organism: Lacerta agilis; assembly: GCF_009819535.1. NCBI lineage: Eukaryota > Metazoa > Chordata > Lepidosauria > Squamata > Lacertidae > Lacerta > Lacerta agilis. Next base: position 48,318,698 of record NC_046318.1, on the reverse strand, counting down.
TATTCTTTTAAGCAGAAGTGCTGCTTCCATCTTCCCTCTTTGTATGGACTGAGCTTAAGGGTTTTGTTTCCATTGTATAGTTGTGTCACATCCATCACTTTGAAACATTGATGCAAGTTTTTACATAATTCATAAAAACCAGACCTGCTGTGACTAATGGGGGTGGGGAGATGTTTAATATATTCATGGTATTACTTCTAAAATATTTTCAAGGTCACTCCTTTAATTGATGTCAGATGCTGCTGCCGCCAGTGTTGGCTCATCTACCCGAGGCCTGAAATTCCAGGGATTTGTTTTAATTAAATCCTTTTTTGGTGGGGGTGCCCACAGTATATGATTTAACTTAGCCCTGTGACAGGGTAGGGGTGGTTTCTATAAAAGAAAAAGGCATTTATTAGGCAAGGAGTGTGACAACCAGGGAGGTTTTGTACAAGTCATAAATGAATGTGGCACTTTGGAGAATGGAGGATCCCCCTTTCCCCTCACCAACTAGAAGTGGTTTTGGCTTAGGGCTCCTCTAGACGACCTATTTATTGAGCACTCATCCTGATTTGCTTGCACAAGGCTTACATAGAGGTTAGATTATATCTGGTCTTTAATAAACATTCATTCTGATTTCTTTGTCGGGCGGTTGTATGATGGTATGCATTCATCCTACATTCATCATGAGTTGCTTGCAGTGTGTTTCTATATCTTCCTATGAATCTTGGCTTATTCCACACTCCTAACTGAAAAAAGGTCCTTTAGAAATAGAGATTTGCAAATTCCCCAGTATGCTCCCACAAAATACTGACAGTCTGGAGGCTTCCTTAGCTACGTATTAGCCATGGTAGCCCTTGGCTGTTTGCACAGATCAAGGCTTACCATCTGTGGCTGCATCCGGTCACTGCTGGCTATTTGTCTGACCCCTCAGTTGCCCACTGCCTATTCCATGTAAAACACTGCTTGTCACCTGGCTGGTGAAGAAGAGTGGTTGACCTTCCATTTCATGCTTAAAGGGAATGAGAAGTAATCGCTATCATGCTGCTTTTGGCCCAGCCATTGCCACTCATTTCCCCCTTCTCAATCTACAAGTTGCATTGGCTTGACAAGTTAGGTGTGGCTAACTTAAGTTCCATTCATTTTAATAGGTCTACTCTAGGCATGACTAAATCTGTATCCAAAATAATATCACCCAGTGGGATCATGCATGCATGAAGAGCCCTGCTGGGTCAGATCAAAAGACCCAACATCCTGTTACCTGAAGGAGCGTCTCCACCCCCATCATTCAGCCCGGACACTGAGGTCCAGTTCTGAGGGCCTTCTGGTGAGAAGTGAAGTTACAGGGAACTAGGCAGAGGGCCTTCTCAGTGGTGGCACCTGCCCTGTGGAACGCCCTCCCATCAGATGTCAAGGAAATAAACAACTATCTGACTTTTAGAAGACATCTGAAAGCAGCCCTGTTTAGGGAAGTTTTTAAATGTCTGGTGTTTTATTGTGCTTTTAATTCTGTTGGGAGCCACCCAGAGTGGCTGGGGAAACCCAGCCAGATGGGTGGGGTATAAACATCATCATTATCAACAACAACAACAATAACAACAATGTGGCCAACCAGATATGTACCACTATAGCACATACGTGGCATACAGGCATGCTGCAAACATGCTTGTGCAGGTCAACTTCTTCACTATTTGATGGACAGTTCTGATGGCTTTGACATTGAAAGGAGCAGTTAAGTCTGTTCCTTGCATATGGAGCTCCCAGTGGCCATTGAACTTATATGAATGTGTGCATTAGGCTAGGCAATCTTAATGGCTGGTGCTCTTTTACAGTTACTTTCCATTTCAACACAGTTTATCTAGAGGTAGCACTGCTATTCAGTATTCATGACAGAGGCTACACTAATAATTGAAGAGGAGGTGTGCAGCACAGGATAGAGAGAAATGAATAACAAAATGACAGACCCCGCCTTCAATGCTTAAGATGCAGCCGGGGCCAGAGTAGCAGCCGCTGCCACAAGTTAACTAGAAGGAAAATGGAACAGAGACTCATGAGGGATAAAGGAGACAACACTGATTAGTTGCATACACTGTTACCCATATTGAACAATCTTTATATAGTTCAATTTGTAAGAAGCAGAATATGGTACATAATGGCAGAGCAAACTGGATTCTGACTGTGGTTTGAGGAGAATTTCAGTTCAGTTCTTTTAAAAAGATGAATCTTATCTAATTTACACTTTCTGAAATGATAGCCATCCTTCAAAATTTACACTTCTCTAAATTTTGCACTGCAGCTCTTCAGCCAAGTAATGTGTGTGGAAATGCATTTACTATGGTAAAGTGCATATAAATGCATATATGTGAATAAAAAATAACATACAAAAATGCATCATATCAAGGGAAATTGCTTGGAAAATTGTGTATCTTAGGAGAGAGTAACTTTAAAATGCTGATCCTTTTCATGAGGAATATATATATATATTCCTGGAATATATATATATATCTGGAAATGGGGAGAACTGAACACCAGTTTGGAAAAATAAGAAATGGAGAGAAAGCAAATTTGACAGATTCACCCACCCTACCTACTCCTTCTCCTTCAGAACCTTCAATTTCTGTCCGGATGATAGTTTTCTGTCTCCTGAAAGATCCTAGAAAGGGCGTGGCATTGCGCATAATGGGGCTGGATTGGGGCATGGTCAAACTAGTGGCAGACTGTAGTAGCTCCACAGTCTGAGCAAGGCCATTTCAAGGGACCCTGGCCCTCATTTCTTCTTCTTCTTCTTCTTCTTCTTCTTCTTCTTCTTCTTCTTCTTCTTCATGCCACCCTTTATCAGGGTCTCAGGGCAGAATAAAATGCAAGATGAAAACAGAAGTGAATAATTAAAGCAGAAACAACAAAACAATACCCCCCTTTAGAGGTTTTTATTCATTTTATTTATTTGTTTAGAGCAGGCACGTCCAACAGGTAGATTGTGATCTACCAGTAGATCACTGGATGTCTGTGGTAGATCACTGGTAGATCACTGGCTCCCCCAAAGAAGCTCAACAACTTTGGCTCCCCTAAAAAAGCTCACTTTTTTGCCCTGCACTCCCCAAAAACAGGGATTTCCTTTTCCCTAAAAATGCTCAACAACAACTTTGACCTGAATGCCTAAAAGGGAGGGCTTTTTTCCTTCCCAAAAAGCTCCACAACTTTTACCTGAACCCCCCAAAAGGGGTTAGATCACTGTCAGTTTTTAACTGTAAATAGATCACAGTCTCTTGGGAGTTGGTAACTCCTGGTTTAGAGCATTTGTACCCCACCAAGAAGGCTCCCAGCATAGCTTATATAAATTCAAAACAAGACAGATCTATTAAATTTTTTAGCTGACCCTTTTCCTCTACTTGGGCTAGTAGGAGTGACTCTGCATCAACCCCAGTACTCCTGACCTTGGGGAGAGGAAGGCATGCAGTGCTGCTGCCTAGCAGTCAAGTTAGCTCAGAGTAGGGCAAAAAGGGATGTCGCCAATCCAATTGCCTGGTAGGGACCACAATTTCAAACTCAATGAGGAGGTGGTGGGCAGGGATCAACTTGTGCCATCTTTCAAATGCCAGAGCAGCTGAGTACTGCTGCCACATTACCCAGGAACAGTGTTGGATATTGTTCCCTTCACTCACATAACTCATAGTAGCATGACTGACTTGGTGGACACTCCTGTGTTTTGTAATATTGATGCAGTGTCTCCTAACAGAAAGGGCACAGGTGGAATCTCAGGAATACCAAACATCATACAGTTGATTTAAAATTCAGCTGCGCATCCAGTTTCTGCCTATTTGGTCAAACTAGATGTAGTAGCAAATGGTCTCCAGACAGAGCCATTGACTAGCATACAAACTACGACAAATAAGAAGACTAGCTTTGTGTGGAGTGCAAAAAAAGGGGGGGAGGAAATGCAGGCAGAATATTCAGAGCCTCCAGCTTCACGTCCCATGTCTCTCATTCTCTTTTGGAAGTGACAAAAGCGATTAGTGGGAATCCTCAGGTATTACAAATTCAGCTCCAGTTAGCAATTTGTTTTCTAATCAAATATCTGTTTTCTACAGGAAAAAATTATTATATAGGTAGAAAATGAACCATGTGTCAGAAAGGATTAAAATGTGGACCATCTATTTAGATGTATGGGTCGTGTTAGTTTCAGCTACATAATATAGTTGAGATTAAATGCAAAGTAATCTGGTTTGGGATTTTTTTGGGGGGTGGCGGTTATCATATACAAACTGCCATTCTTTATTGTTAACCTTCCCTAAATATTTGCTGTTGCTTTTGTTAATATTTAAACACACTTCCTACTTCCTGCATTATCTTCCCAAAGGAAGCTGCTGTTTTGGGGTTAAAGGGGGCAATGGTAATAAGAAAAACAATTATTAAAGCATGTTCCCAAGAGGCAGGAAGCTGAAAGGAAATTGTAATTAAGAGGGTGATATTTCCATGAATGCTAGCATTTGTCAATATAATTCTGACAGACATCTACTTTCGTCTAATTAGGTTTCTGCCATTGAAAACCCAGTTGTTAAACCTTGTTAACGTACAAGTTTCAAAAACTGTATTTCAGTACAGTGGGCAAAATTGCCAAGATGGTGTTTCATGATAAAAATAGGCTTTATTTTACATGCTGTGCTGGGAGGATAATGCTAGCCAAAGTGCCTTACTAGCAAAGGATACACGTCATTAGCCTTTCTGGCCTCTCACCTACACATTCAAGAAGTTGCCAGCATGCTTTTCCTTGAGTACAAGTTGAGTAAAGGAGGAGATTTAAGATAACTACATAATATCTGTAAAAAAAAATTTGCATTCTCGGGGGTATGAGTTGGCAAAAAATTGCTCGTCATTTCATTTCCCCAAAGATCTTTTTTACTGAATTAACATTGATTCCCTGCAGTATTGGGGATTGTTAATTTTATCATTGATACTCTTGTGGTTTTTCTTCTTTTCTCATAGCAGCTGTGAGAGAAGGCTCTTACCACACTAGCTCAGGATGCATATTTCTAAAAACATCTGCAAGCTAGCTCTTTGCTTTCAGGGATTAAGCCCCTCCTGAATATGACTGGTTGGGTGAATTTCACTCAAATGTTATACTAGGGAATCTCTTCCTAATGGGATGCTGGCCCCATGCTGTATCAATGGTGCATTCGGTGTAGTGGAGAAGTCACATCTCCCTTTGAGTCCACAAAGTGCTAGTTAGGTTCTGGCTAACAAAGAGATGGGATTTGACTCACTTGCGATTGGCTGGACACAGCCACCTGCCAATCAAGACCCCACATGAGCTAAAACTCTTCAAGAGATTACTGTTGTTAAATAGTGCTGTAAAAACATCAAAAGGCAGGTAGGCAATGCATTGTTAAGAACAGTAAGTTGATTGTGACATATGTATAAATCAGTTCATCAGCCAACCCATAAAAATTAAAACTCATTTACCTGCCCAGGGTCAGGAGACAGGGCCAAGCTACTGGGGGAACAGTACTTAGTTCCTATGACTAAGTGGACCTTTGGTCTGATCCATCACAGCTCTTCTTATGTTCTTAGACTGTTTATTTTTTAGCACAGTGCTTTCACTAATATATCTATCTCTCTGGCTACAGTGTAGAGAAGAGAACTCATTCATTTCATTGAAGCTTTGTTCCAACATGACTTTTGTTACACAACCAAAGAAGAAGTCATCTTAGGTGCTGTAACAACTTGTGCATTGTCAAAAACTACCGGCAATGTGTTTTCTTCACGAGATAAAGGTTTGGTATTATAACACTAGCAAAGGATTCAGCAGTTTTGTTGAATCTCCTTCTTGCTAGAATCACATTCTTGAGAGTCCTGCATTCTCTCATTGTATCATGCATTACTTGCTGATTTGCCCCTTATATACATTGCCCAGATAATTTTTTAAAAATCATCTATTCCTAACAGTTTCTCAGACTGATCCCCTCAGGAAGTGACAATCGACCTTTTAGTTGATAAATATTTTCAAATTATACATCTGGTAGCCAAATATGCTCTGGCAGCTAAGAAGCTCCATTCCAGATATGTTAATGCTTCCTAATTTTAAAACTTTATGCCGTAAAATTTTTATGCTGTAAACTTTTACAGGTTATGCTGTGTGATTTTAGAGGAAAGCTTTGTTCTTATCCCCTGCTGTACATTTTAAAGGCCTTTGACTACACACAATAAATTGATGGATTGACCATTCTCTTGTTGGTCTTCTGGTTAGAATTACTAAATGTATGCACTGCTTCCCACATTAAAACACCCTGAAGCAATTTATTATGAGAACAAAACACAATAGTAAAAATACACACACAAAAACATGTTAAGTGCAGAGGCAGAATAAAAACATCCAATAATTATTGCCGCCCAAATTCCTGGGAAAGCAAAAATGGATTTGCCTAGTGTTGAAAAGTTGTTGCCAGGCTGCCACCCTGGAGGAGAGCTTTCCATAGATGGTGTGAACAGAAATGACCCATTTTCTCATCTTCACCCTCCAGACCTCCTTTGGAAGCGGCAACAGAAAGGTCCTCAGATGACAATCTCATAGTCTGGGTAGGTTCATATTGGGAAAGGAAGTTCTTTAGGTATAGGGGTCTCAAGCCATATAAGGCTTTAAAGGTCAACACCGGCTCTTTGAATTGGGCCTGGGCAGTCAGCTTGTGCCTTCTTGTCCCATCTGGCAATCTAGCCATCACACTCTGCACTAGTTGTTTCTTTTTCTGACCCATCTTCTAAAGCAGTAGACAACTGAGGTTTCCTAAGAAAGTTACATACTGTAGCTAGTGAAAGAGGAATAGGAGAGAACTGGTGACTGACTTCAACCCTTTAAAAGGGCTGCCATGAAACAGCTCAAGCAAGAAGCAAGCAAGGCTTCTTCAAGGTGAGCAATGATGGTGACAGCAAGGTCAGAGAACAGATATTTGTGTGTGTGTGTGTGTTGAACGTGGATTGGTGAACTTTAAATAAATAAGATTTTAAAATGGGAAAAATGAGAAAGGATATAGAATCATAGAATCATAGAGTTGGAAGAGATTCGGCGTGCCGCCTGTCCGTGACTTCCAAATGTCACCCCCCCTCAGCGAAGTCACCTGGGGCAGTGCACCCCTACAGTACCCCCTTCCTCCACCCCTGTACCCAGTCTATAGTGCTTGACCTTGTCCCTAACTGAGCAACAACAATACCTTCCCACACCCAGATATCCTTGCTACCTTGGATCATAATTTAAGCTAGATAGAAACTTTCAATGAAAACTTCCAACCTACCCTTTTCTTGTGATCAATCTGGTCTGAACTAGCATCACTGTCTTCTCATGCAACAATGGAACTGATGAAGGCTATCTAGAGAACTGAGCATTTCCTTTCTTCCTTTCATCTGGCATGATAGTGCACCAGGGACCTTGAACTATAACTCCTATAGTCCATGAAATCTAGGGTGCTAACCTGTAGCCCAGGATGTTTCTGAACTTCAGCTCCCACTATTCCTGACCATTGGCGATGGTGGCTGGGCATAATAGGAGTTGGAGATCAACAAAATCTAAGCACTCTGCCTCTGCTCTAGATGTTCCTTGCTACTGCTACTGTTGCTGTTGCTGTTGTGGCCTAACTAAATAAGTAAAGGAGGCAATGGAAGCTCTCTCTCTCTCTCTCTCTCTCTCTCTCTCTCTCTCTCTCTCTGTGTGTGTGTGTGTGTGTAGAGGTAATAGGAGATATTTGAAAATTGTCATGTTTCTGGTGATGTCATCAAAATCGAAATGAGGTTTCTAAATTCGAAACTGGAAAAAATATGTTAGGATGTCCTACACACGAGTAGGACCCTGGCAGAGACAGATGCCTGGCTGGCATGTTCCCTCCCTCCTGGTCAATCATTTGGGAGCTTCAAAAGCTTTCTTCAGCCCGAACATCACAGCGACTGATGCCAAGAACATCAGCACACTTATGGATCTGCAGAGATTGTGCAGTTGCGTAACAGAACTCAGCAACTCAGCATTTTGGCTAATCTACTTTTATTTACATATAAACACACACAGAGCACTGCAACATGGCTCCGTCTCTCTCTAGCATAAGACAGCAAAGAGAAAGAACAAAGGACAATAGTCCCACTTCACGGAACACAGTAACATGTTTCTGTGGAATGAAAACATACACCGCCATGTGATAGACAACAATCCCATGTCTGTAGACACAGGGAATGAATCTCCAACATAACTCACTGTGTTCAATTCTGAATTGGATCCAGAAATGTTCATTGGAACTGATGTCAAGGAAGGATTCTTAAATGCCCATGCCTTCTGGTGCATGAGTGAATTTGTAAGTGCTTTGATTCTTCATTTCAAAACCAGTTCGCAGGACATGCAAAAGTCTGGTAACCAAATCTTTAATTGACCATTTGTTGTTGCTGCTGGATCTTCCTGCCTGTTCAATCTTGCTTCAATAGACAACATAATGTGTGTACTAGGGCTGAAGGAGGTTGATAAGATAGCTAAATCATGATGCATAATTGCACAGATGAATACAAGCAAAGTTAACAAAGGCTTCACAAAAGGTTTTGTCAAGCACAGATTTCAGACAGCCCCATATTAATTGCTAAGCAATCTGTGCAGCACTCTGAGTAATAGAAAGCGAGATGTAACTCATACTAATTGGCTTTGACAAACATAATTTTCTAACACCCAAACTAATTGTATGTAAGCCACTCCGGGAGTGAAGATGCAAGGTTATGCTGACCAGATGTTAAATTTGTCAGCTTAATTGACAACTTAATTACTCTTACTTAAATGATTAGTGCGCTCTCTGTCTCACTTTCATGCACCCATGCTAGGTACCTCTGATAGATGCATGTTATATTAATGGAGTATATGCAGCATTAACCACTGTGCTAAATTTTCAGCTGAGGAATAGTCACCTAAGAGTGGCTTAAGTATTTTCCTCCTAACTTTAAATTCCCCACAGTCCCAAAACCTATTCAGATGTTAAAATCCTCCCACAAGTGGATTTGCATTAGGAGAGAGGAGGGGTGCAGTTTGTGGCCACTGGACTCTGTTCGGGCCCTACTAATCTCCTCCACTGCTCTGCATACCATGCTCTGGAGAAGGTCTGAAGGAGGGAGGAATTAATCTACACATTTCAATTTCCCTTTGCTTCTCATTTTTTCAATCTTAAATTCAGTTTTCCACATTTTTTAAAAAATGATTTTTAATTCAAAGTAAGAAGATATACTCATGCAAGAAAAACAAAGCTTAGTAGTTGTACAGAAAAATAGTGGCTGATGGTTGTGGTTTTAGACTTTCCAAGAAAGATGATCAAATAAAGTGTCTCTCCATAAGATTCCATTAATCTTTTCATAAAGGTTGGCATATATGATCTGTTAGGCATTAGTGAAACCTGTTGGGATGAGATTCATGACTGGAATGTAGGAATTGAGGGGTATAACTGTTCAAAAGGAATAGACCAATCAGGAAGGGAGGAGGAGTAGCATTATATGTAAGGGATTTGTACACTTGTGAAGAAGTCTTTCCTGTAGCTGGAAAGAAGGTCAACAGCATATGATTAAAAATTGTAGGAGAGAGAAACAAGAGTGACCTTACTGTGGGTGTCTGTTATAGACTGCCAAGCCAGACTGAAGTCTTGGATGATGCCTTCCTAGAGCAGATTACCAAGCATTGTGCTTATGGACAAATTAAGCCTTTCACAAAAGGAATATTGAACTGGGGGAAGGCCCGCATCTTCTGTATGATGTAGTATCCTTTTAATGACTTTGATAAGACATTTCAACATGGTTTTCATGCTTCATTGACTTATAGAAGCATAGAATTGTAGAGTTGGAAGGGGCCCCCAGGGTCGTCTAGTCAAACCCCTCTGCAATGCAGGAATCTCAGCTATTGTATAGTTTGTAGAAGTGCAAATGTCAATGAATGGCTGTGTTTTAGTTTACTTATTGTTTAAATGTACCCATATTACCTGTAAAGCAATGCACTCATAGCTCATGACAGTGCCAGCTATTCTAATACTCACTATGGTTTGTATATTTTAAAAAACATTGTCATCCTACATGTGTTTCATTACGTACTGTTTCATCCATGAGAGCAGAATGACTTAAAAACAAAACAAAACAAAAAAACAAATTGTAGGTTTTGTAGCCCAAGGAAAGCTTTTGTTCCTTGATGAAATTATTTTCTGACAAGTGGATGTTGTCGTTCCATCACTAATTACATGCCCAAAGCTGTGTGAAAAGAGGCCGAAACTATAGTAAACAAATGGAACTACTCCCACAGAACACATCTCATTTTATATGGTTCACCCTCCTGAGCATGTTGCAAGTTGACTCAAACTTTCATGACGATGTAATTAGTTTTTCTCATAGGATTTATTATTGCTTGGCAAGCTTCTCATCCCTGGAAAAGTAGTTGTGTTAACAGCAGGTGAGCTTTGTTAAGGAAGAATTTGGATGGCTAAAATGCCTATCAGCATTAAAGCGAATGTCTTAATTTCCCCCCATGAGAATTAGGAGTTTGGGAAACTAATGCGGCTTGGTGTGAAAAAGGAGCCTTTTCAGCTCAGCACTTTTTTTTTTTTTGGTTCCCCCAGGAAGAGATCTGGTGGGCTTTGTCTAATCATTAAGCATCGGACCATGTTTAGCAGTTGACAAGGAGTTCACTGTATAGTTGGCTGAGAAATTTCCCTGGAGACTTAACAATTTCACAGTAGCAGTAAAGCAAAAAGCAAGATCTTGTCCTTGTAAAACAATTTCCGTGATACAACTCTGGCACCTGAGGAGTGTCTCTTATGAAAGGCAGTTTGTTTTAAGAGACTGCGGTTTTGAGTCTGAGCAACCTGTTACTATTAGTATTGAGATATGAAGGACTAGATGGATTTGGGTAAACTAATGGGAATGCTATGTGGTTATTGTTTTCAGTTTCTGCTTAACTAATAGACAACAACGTAGAGCTATTTTGAATTATACTTCATTTGAACTGATGGACTTATTTCTGAGTAGGCATAGGCTCTTAAGCAGGGGTGGGGACCTCAGATCTAGGGCCCAAATGTGATCTTCATGGCCTCTTCATCCTGCTGGTCAGGGCTGATTTTATTTGTTATAAATAAAAAATGGAAAAGAGAAAAGCAAGGTGACTCATTTGTTTCAGTTAGTATTTAAACCCATTTCATGAGGAACTCATAATTATTCATCTAATTTTATTTTCCAAGGACCAGCTGCTTAATAAAGTGTGATAGAATACATATCCCATGTGTCAGGCATGGAGAGTCGTCTTCCCCTCTGGTAGCATCAAAGGAAAGAATAACAAGCAGTTCATATTTTATAGTTCTTTTTATTCAGTCATCTGGTTGCAAGACGAGAATCCATGTCTCCACACAAAGAGAGACGTTGGCTACTGTGAGCACTGCCTCTTCCGTCCCCAACAACATCCTGAGCGCCAATGGGAAGTCCCAGGAGTCTCACCCCTCTGCCTTCTCTGTTCTAGGCTGCAGAGGAACGACAGGCCCATGATGGAGATGGAGGATCCCCCATATTCTCCAGGGAGGTCTCTGTCGGCTGCACTCTCCCCTCCCTTTCCTCCTCCACTATCTCATAGCTAGGTAATTCCTCCTCGAGTGGTATAGCATCTCTCTCTCTCTCTCTCTCTCTCTCTCTCTCTCTCTCTCTCTCTCTCTTTCTCTCTCCTCCTGAAACTGCTGTAGACAAGGGGGTGGGGGCAAAGCTTCCCCCTCTCCCTCCTCCTCTTAAGAGAGAAGCTGATCAGACTGAGTGCACACTTCCCAGTCTTCCTGTTCCGACCACTCCCTGACAACATGTGATATATTCTAGAACTTCAAGCACACAAACATTTCTAAGATTCCCTCTCCCCTCCTCCATTGCTCTGAAATCTGGTTAGTGTTTCTGCTCAAGAAATCTGCCATTCTAAATGCTGTTAGTTGCAAATGTAACCTCCCCCCCCCATTACATATTTTATTGGAGCTAATGGAAAGCCTGACATTCTGCCTCAGTCCCTTCTGTCTAGCTTCTGGCCAGGCTTTGGAACAGAGACAGCCTTGGTGGCACAGATGGATGACCTTTGCCTACAGGCATGGATAATTCATCCATATTGGTGCTTCTGGACCATGAGATCCTATTACAATACAGTGTATGTGGAAGATCTGAGAAGATCACAGGGAATAGGTTCTTGAATTATTTTGTACTCTCTCCCTCTTTTTTGTCTGACAGAACCCAGAAAGTCATCTTGGATGCTACGTGTTCTGATCGCATAGGATATTCCAATGGACTTTTTATCCCATAGAGTTGCACAGTGCATGTGTTCTTGTGAGACATAAGGAAATGTTAGAGGGCATTTTAATTTTTTCCGCAAGAAATAAACTATGTAACTGCAAGTATCAAGTTTCCAAAAGCCATGTGACTGGAAAGATCAATCTCCCAGAAAAATGTCAGTAGATACAGTCGGTTTATTACTTCCAAGGGAGGAAATTGCAAAGGGTTTAGGAAATAAATTCAGTGGGCTGGATAAAATGGCTGTAACTAAGCAACTTCTTACCCAAGTGCCAATGTTGAGAGATACTCTGGAGAATGTCAAACACAACATTATAAATGACCTTTCAAAGAATTGTTGCTAATCACTTCTGCATACCAACTTTTCACTGACTCTGAATTGTGCTAGGGAAACTTATCTTGCCAGGTATCTTTCTGAGAAGGAACTATGGGTTGACACTCCCCACCCAATTTTCACAAGTCTAACACTATCTCTGTATATAAGACATAGCTTATCTTACTGAAATTAATGTTCCATCATGCCTAAATATGCATTTTGCATTCAATTGCAACCTCAAACTTTAGTATCTGCTTGTTGCAACACAGAAGAATTTTGCATCAAAATGCTGTTATCTGATCATCTTTCCCTCTAAACAAGCAGTATCTAGGGACAACTTTCCCCCCTTTCTGCATTTCCCAATTAACTCTATTTGTTCTTTTCCTTATCTATTTCATATGTTTTAGAAACTGCAAGTTTTTACAATAATTGTGATAATGTCTTAATTTGTTTACAATCTCTTTGTAAATATTCAATAAATGATTTCCATTACTTAATAAAAAGATTGTTGCTTTGATTTCTTATTCTCCCAGTACGTTTTGCCATTTCTGTATATTCCATTAATTTCTGTAGCCATTCTTCTTTTGTTGGGACTTTGTCTTTCCATTTGGGGGCAAATGTCATTCTTGCAGCAGTAGTTGCATGCATAAATAAATTTATATATTGTTTAGGTAACTCTGATCCCATAATTCCCAAAACCCTCTTAGGTTTTCCAGAACTTCCAGACACTGTAAAATGATTTATCAAATTAGAATTTGACAATGCTGTCCAAAATCCACATGTATTTTTCAGTTTCTATATTCATTACAATCACAGCTTTCTTTAAAGAAAGATCACTGATTCAATTGTCTTTTACGGCCACTGGGTGATGACCCCACTGGGCACGGCAATCCAGTCAGGGAAAAAGGGAGGCAGGTTATGTTTCTAACCCCTCCCTCTTTTCAGAGTGAGCAGAGTGGATCCTGAATAGGGCTGCTCAGTCATGGATACAGCTGTCGAGCTGCTCAACTGCCCCATTCCTTGAGTCAGAGCAAATGAATCTGTATCCATCAACCATGTGCTGGCTCATGACTAGGAGCTTCCAGATTTCACGGTCCTGCCCCTGTTACCATTTGCTGATTGCCATGGGACTTTGGGGGTTGGGTTTGGGATGGGTTTTTGGAAGACACCTGTGTGTGAATTTGTTTTATGTGTGTAGATCTGTGCACGGTGACCAACGCACAGTCTTTGCAGTAAGGCTCTATTCGGATGGCATGAGTATCACAACGGCTGGTAGATTCTTATCTGTTGCAGCCTTCATCTGCCTTCACAGCCGTTGTAACATGCCACTTGTTATCTTCCACCTGTTCTGCAGTTGAGGATTTTTTTTATCATTCTTTGTCTAGCTCCTCCCCTTTGACCTTCCTGACTTGGGTGACCCTGCTGGGAGTATGAGAGTCATAGTAACATGCAAGCCCACTCACCACGACAAGGTGATGAACCAGGGAGTGAGTCCTATAAATAATAGGCTAAGGAGTCAGCAGTCTTTTGCTTCTATTTTAAGAATTTGCATCCAATTCTGTGATAAAATAATAAAGTTAGATCTTTAAAAACAAAACTTTAAACTTGCATTCAGTTTGTAAGTTTATTGTTGTAGCCAAAGGCCATGACAAACTTGTAGCAACAGTATTAATAAAATAATACAAAGCTTACATCCACAATATAAACCAACCTCCAAGATGTCAAAGAGGAGAAGCTACCAGAGACACCAACAAACTCAAATCCAGCTTCATTAAAGCTCTGAATTGTCACAACAGTTTGCAGCCATTTTATCTAACTCCTTCTTCCTGGACATCACTTGGAAGTTCCTTGCATGAAAACGCCTGAGTGGATGGATCTGCCTGAATTTGGCAGGCTTAAACTCTGTTTGCAGCAAAAAAAAAAAAAAAAGCCTGGTGCCTAAAGTTATGTAATGAAGGTGCCAGTTGAGCCTCCCCAGGGAGAGCATTCTACAAACAGGGAGCCACTACTGAGAAGACCTGTTCTCACAGTGCTGCCCTCTGGGCCTCTTGGGGAAGGGGCACAGTTTCAGTTTAATCTTTTTTTTCCCTTCCACTTTCTGCCTAGCTCTGTTAAGAACACATGGATAAAAGATATAGGGTGTTGAGTTTTTTAAAAATAATAAATGCAAAAAGAAATTAGCATTTTTGCACGGAAAATATTGCAAGGCCGCTAGTTGAATACCGAACATCTAAGAACTCTTGCATCAAATCCCCAAACTATTTCTTGAAACTGGGAGACTTTTAAAGAGAAGTTTGAGGATTCTGTGGGAACAGTCTCTCAAAAAGTAATTGCAAAATGTGCAGGGTTGCACCTTTCAATTGTAGCTATTAACTTTAATGCACAAAGCACCACAATCAATGTTATTTTTTGTGCTCAATTGTTACTGACAAATAAAGCACAAAAGACATGTTTCTTTTTAGAGATGTGTAATCTAAACATTGTTCATATCATAATTGGCTGACACATTTTGAGCAGTCTTTGCAACAAAACCAAAATGCTATTTCCCTCCTTTTTGTTTGTCTAGATGTTGCTTGTGTGGTTTGTTTGGGCACTGTTGTTTGGGAACTGTAATGTGAGGGCATGAGAAGGCAGTGATTTGGCTAGGCAACCAGCGATGCTTCATTTTCTTCTGTGTACATAATGATAGGAAGCTTGAACTAGTGGAAATAAACCACCCCCACTGTCTCACAGAGTTTCCCCACAGAGTTACATGTATGGCAACCACTTGATGGTCTGGGGCAGGCTTGGACAGGAGGATCAGAACAGCAAAGTCAAGGAAGTCCACTTAAAAATAAATAAATCTCTGACTCAGATTCATGAGTTGGGGAAAATATATTCTCATATATGGCTTGGAAAGGCTTTTTGTTCAGTCAGGTCAATTGTTTCAGGCAGAACATAAAAACATCAGGAAGGAATGGCAAGCTCTGAAACTGAATGAAGCAAAAATGAGGAAACTGTTTGATGTTGTTTGATTCCAACTTCTATCAGCCCCAGCCAGCATGGTCAATGGCTGGTGGTGATACAGTAGTGAGATTTAGATAGCAAATAAAACCTGTTCCCCAGTCTGGTGGTGTTTTACGGAGCAGTTGGCTGGACCAGAAGATGGGGGCAGAGGTAAACCTTGGGGTCTCAAATGTCAGTGGTGCCCTGTGAGATGCGAAAATTTTCCCCTGCCTCTCACACTCCATTCTAAAGCATAGTTGCAGCACCCCCGAGGCTTCACACCCAGTGTGACCGAACCAGTCATGCTGCCCTAAATCCGCCTCTGACTCCAAATAAAAACCTGGCAAACCAAAGGCCTATATCGCCTAATAGACTTTTATAAAAATAACAGACCTCTGTCAACACAAGAAATACAGGACAATCTAGAAGACACCCAAATGCCCTGGTTAGCACAGCACCAATTAAATGCCCTCTTAAACAATCCAGCAGTAAAATCAGCAGCAACTAGACCCCTGACAACCTTTGAAAACCTCATCCTAATGACAAAAGGACACAGCAAAGGGATGGTATCTGCAATATACAAAATACTACTCAAAAATCCCACGAGCTCCCTAGACACAATCAAAAAACAATGGGAGGATGACATAGGATATGAAATCAACCCTACCCAGTGGACCAGAATGTGGTCTAACCCCCCCTGTAAATCCATATCAATGAAAATAAAAGAACTCACCCTGAAACTAACCTACAGGTGTTACCTAACGCCAAGAAAATTAGTACTAATACGCCCAGGAACCTCACCAAAATGCTGGAGAGGATGCACCTCCACAGGCACATACCTCCACATGTGGTGGGAGTGCCCCAAAATCAAACTATTCTAGACAACAACCATACGAGAAATATGTAAGATAACCAAGCAAGTGCTAGAAATCACCCTAGAATTCGTCTTACTAAACATCTTCCAAGACAACAATGCCCACTCACACCACAAAAAACTCATAACCCACCTACTCTCAGCAGCCAGAAACATCATAACCAGACACTGGAAAGACCTGTCAGGAGTAAGCATGGACCAATGGTACCAAGTAGTATGGGAAACAGCCCTACTAGAAAAACTAACCAGTAAGCTGAAACTGACACTGGGACAAACAGAAGAAGACGCCTTCACCCAGGTATGGCTCCCCTTCATCACACACATCCCAACAAGACAATGACAAAAATCTACCAACAGCATACAAATCAATATGGCTAACCTGATCAAAAACACTCACCCACCCCACTCACACAGGAACCAAAGACCACCACAGCCAACCATAAATGAACAATCACACCCTACGCCAACCCCGACCTCTCTCACCACCAAAGGAGCAAAAGCGAACAACAGAGAACCTGCACAAACCATGCTGACACCAAACCCTACATATATTAAGTAAAATAGAAACATCATCACCCCACCCCACCCACCTCCCCATCCCACCCACCTCTTTCCCCCTTTTCTTCCTAATGTCTCAAGAAACGAAATTGATTCGTAAAAATGTTACATGGAAAAAATATGAGAGAGACATTGCACTACCTTTGTAAATCAAGAAAATCTTTAATAAAAAAATACCTTTAAAAAAATCTGCCTCTGATAGAGGTGGGGTTGGAGCTGGTGTACTGACTGACCTTGATCAGACCTGATTCACAAGGTGGCAGCAGGGCCAGCTCTTATCAGGCTGGCTCTGCCCGGTCCTTCCTCTCTCCACAATTGGGGCTCTCAATTGGATGCAGGCAGTGTGTGGATGCTGCTAGCAGCACTTCCACCCACCCACATTCTCAGCAGGTAGAAAGGTGAGCTCTCTACCAGCAGAGCAATGCTTGCATCACAGGGCAGGTAGTGGTTGCCAGAAGGCCAGTGGGGCTGAGTAAAGGGGTTCAAAGAAGGCTTGGATTGCTGTGCCAGTCCAACACCTGAAGTGCCACTGGTTCCCCATCCCTGAAGTAAGTGGTTAGTAATCAAGTTCTGGGCACATACCTATAGTAGCAATTGGTCTTGTCTGATGAAAGCCGGCCTTGCAAATACAACAGCAGGCCATCAATTTGAAATGACTCCTAATTTAACTGTGAACAAATTAAGAGGGTTTGTTTTTGGGGGGTGTGTGTGCATGTGTTGACAATGCCACCCATATAAAAATGAGCACTGCAAGCAGCTATTGGCAAGTCCCACCAACTTCTCTAGTTTCATTTGCAAGGTTTCCTGATCACCCCCCTACCCCCAGAGACGTTTTGTTGGAGGCATTTCACAGTGCACTTCTCCCAGAGATGGAGGCCCCTGTCTCAGGAATGATATAGTGTATATCTGTTTGACAGAGTTTGAAGACTGTCTCTTTTGTCTGGCAACAAGCCAGATTGACTGAGTCATTACTGTGCAGGAGGGCAGTGCTAACAATGAGGTAGCCATTTAAATTGGTGTCAGAAATCATCACACAATGTACTTGATCAGACTCCTTGCTGCTGTTCAGCAGCACTTTTCCTTTCTCTGGTCATTTATTTGCTCTTGGGACCAATCCTCTTTTTAAAAAAAAAAAACAAAAAAAAAAACCTCACACAAAGACAACACAAAACTCTCTTTTATTGATTTTCTTCTACAAAGGAAGGGGGAAATCCCTCCAGCATATAGAAAAAAAACAAGAGACACACAGAGATGGAACTTTTAGAAGTATGTGGTCAAGATACCCTTTCTTTGTCAATAATTTCAAAAATCCATTTCTAAGAACTTGAAAATGCAGTTTATTTGTAAATAGCTTTGATTTAAAATCATGCACAAACATGTGAGACACCAAGGTCTTATATCATGAGCTTTTGTTCTGGATAGGGCTTAGTATGCTCACATGAAGAATCTGAATGTGTTGTATTGCGGCAGCACATCTTGCCTGTTTAGTTTTACTATTTTAAACTAATTCCTGCACTATATATACTACAGCACAATCCTATGCAGGTCTTCCCAGAAGTAAGGCCCCATTGAGTTAAATTAGATTTCCTTCCAGGTAAGTGTGCATTGGACTGCAGCAGCAATTTTCCATTTACCTGGGGCAGGGGGATTGGTAAAATTTTGGACCTTATAGTAACTGAAGCAGCAAGAAACTGAATTATGTCTAAACCTCATTGAAAGTCAGCCTCTTCTCTTCACGTATGCTTTGATCGGTGTTGACTGTGAACTTCAGAATGTGGGTGATGGTGGAAATGAACTCCTCTAGTTCAGAATTTCTGTGTCCACAGCTGAGCCCCACTGCCCAAAACTGACTTGTATCTCCCCATGGCCTTCTCCATTTCCCATTTATGTTACCTTAGAGGGTTCAAGTTCTTCATCGAAGAGCAAAGCGTTAATTCAAGTATGTACAGAGTAATTCTAGTGCAAACTGAGGGTATTGGGGAGAGAGTAAAGTCTGTACAGAAAATGTGCAGGTCACCTTCACCCATGCAAGTAACTATGCTAGCATGTGGAAAGTGTGCGTCAACAGATCCTCCATAGTTTCCATATCTGGCTGTGGTCTGAGGCATTTGGCAAGGGCTGTAGGCAAGTAAAAGCACAACATTTTGCTCTTTCCCTATTCTCTGCATGTCGAAAAATATTAAACTCAGTTTTCTAAGGGTTTGATGGATCTTCCTGTGGTTTATCCCATCCGGCTGATTCTGTTGGCACAGGACTGTAGGTAATTTATGGCACTTTACTGATTGCAGGCAGGAGACAATGTCAAGGCAGTGAAATTCAATAAGACTTTGTTAACAGGAAAGAAGTCTGGGGAAATATTGACTTGAGTGCAATACACTATGCTTTGAACACATTTAGCATGAAAATCAACATTTTTCCAGGTGAGTTCGCTACAGAAATAAGAATGCTAATACCCTACAACACTGTGTGACAAGCATAGCAATTGTATTTTAATAGCTTACATACTTTCCTAAACACACAAAGGTAGTTTTATTGAAAGGCTTTATTGTATGTTTTGATTTTTTTTAAAGGATCCATTTATAAGCTTTGATATTCTTAAATAAGAATGCTTCGGTTGCTTGCTGTAATGAATAGTTAAGATAACAATATAAGAATCAGAAATGGAAAAATAAAAAAAACCCAATATCCAAGCAAAAAGACAAAGAATTTAACTGTGTAATCTTGTGCATCCTTACTTGGAAGCATTTACCATTGTCTTCAATAAGGCTTCCTCCCAGGTATCTGTGTATAGCAGGGAAGAGGAATCTATAGTCCTCTAGATATTATTGGCCAGAATAAGTGACTTTATCAGTATCTTCAGACATGGAGGGCACCCCTGCTGTAGTCCTTACCACCCCCATGCCATAGGCAACGTGACTACCCAATTTTCCTCTGAAAAATAGACAGCTCCTCAGAGGGGGTGGATTTAACAGCAAGTCCAGAGCAGCCAACTTTCAAAAGGTCTCAGAACGGCTGCTGAGAAAACTGTTGTCATTGGGTAAATTCCAGTCTGCATTTCACATAGTGATCTGTCCAAGGTTCTGACGAACAGGCTGGGCTTTTCCTTGCCTATTCTGATTCTGCATAGCCTATCTTGCCTCTGATCTATTGAACTTGATTCTGCTCTTCCGGATGTGGCCCTGGCCATCTAGTAATTAACTCTGCTTCAAGCTAGCTTCCTCTAAGAACCTGGAGCCCAATTAGGGCAGGACAGCTCTCCACCCTCAGGCAGTTTGTGATCAGGATCTGTCCCATAGTAGAATATTCCAGGGTATAACACAGCGTTTTTTAATCTGCATCATTCTTTTCCTATGTCCAAACATTGTGTGGCCATTTCAGTTTATAGATTTACACCAGTCATTTTTCAAGTGTTAGCTCCTATTCAATTAAATGGAATAAATGTGGCTGTATCATAAGTTTGAGCTATAGACAACAGAAGCTTGAAGAGTTTAGGGGGACATGGGGAAGTCTGCTGGTTTTGACTATAAGGTGTTGTTTATATGCTTATCATATTGCTGCATTGATGTATCTGGAAAGTGAACCTAATGCATAGACTGGTCGAGGGTCATGTTGATGGGGGTGGGAAGAAGACAGTTTTGGAAATTCTGCCCATGGATTCAGATGGTGTAGATGTAACCAATATATCTCAGGTAGAGGAGGGACTCTGAATAACAAGAGCTGAGAGTGCTGTTCTAAGTCAGTTAATATGCTGGCATCCTGTGGAATATCCATGTGAGTAATCATAGCAGCGCCATTGACCTGAAGATAGAAATTCTTCTGAAATACTAGTGTGTGAGAACAAAGAGGCTAGCTGCTCCCTAGCTTCATTGGGGTTAATAAACTGGATGGTTTGGAGTTCCCAGAATTCTTTAGGGAAAGCTTTAAATGTATGGTGTGGATGTGACCACAGGTTTGCACTCTGTGGGGATTAGGTCTTAATCACATCTAACTTTGTCCTACTTTCACACATGTTCATTCATAAGCCCATTCTGTTCCATTTCTGCATTAATCTGTGTTTTTTTTTTTTAAAAAAAAAAACCAACAACACAGACTCGTGCAAAAGCTCACATTTAAATACATATCTATACATGCATTTTGAACGTTAATTTATGTCACGCTAGGCATTCTAGATGGTCATACGTTATTTGAATCTGAGAGCTATGTTGCAAAATTTGGAGAAATGTAAAATTCAAAGGTGAACCACATTCGGATCCACACATTAGTCCAGGAGGTGTGAATCAAGTCAGTTTATATCAGAATTTGCAAAAAAATAAAAATAAAAATCAAACTCCTCAAGCATCTCTACACTCAGCTAGGCAATTTATGACTAACCTAGGTATGAGGTTTATATGTAGCTACTGTGAATTCATTGCTTCAGTCAACATGATAGGAAAACTTTGTTTCTTTTCTCTCTTTCTTTATAAAACCTGCTGATACAAGCTCAGTGTTGTGAAAAGTAAGACCATATAGAGCTTCCACCAAATACAAAACTGTATCTGTTTAATGTTCTAGCTTGAAATCAAAAAAGATAGTTCAACAAAGAGCTGCAATTCCTGTGAAACCGGCTGTGTTCAAAGGTCTGAAGGAGCAATAAAACTGTGAAGGGCATCATTGTTTACCACGATGCTACCTCCTCTGTGGGCCAGCAGAATGATTAATGAAAAAGAAGACCAAAATAATAGAATCAAAGAACAAGATGAAAAGTGGCAGAGAAATAAATTACACAAGATCCATTCAAGCAGAGTTTAAAACCTTAAGGGGGAAGAAAGAGGCTTCTGCTAATAAACTGTGAAGAGCTAGTGGGAATGCAAAAATAATATGGGGGAAAGTGTGCTGTGGCAGATATTTCTGACATAAAAAAAAAAATTACGCTTTTTTTCACTTTTTAAAAATATTGGAAGTGTCTGCCATAGCACACCTTTTCTCTGTATTGTTTTTCATTCCCGATAACTCTTCACAGTCTATATTAGTTGAGGTCTTTTTCTTCCCTGAGGGTTTTGTTGGTCAGGAGATTTTTAGCTGCATATTTACAACTTTTCACTTTGAAAATATATATATATATATATAAATAAAGTACAATACCTAGAATAACATTTATTACACACACACAAACACACACACCCTGCTGCTTTGAGGAACTGTTTCCACACAATATCACAATATTACAATATCACAACATTACCCAACAAAACACAACAGTGAAAAAGCTTTATAACAACAGTGTCAATGAGAGGATCAAAGCATACATATGTAGATGCTGAATTGAGTTCAGTTGGTCCAAAATGGAGGACACAGGTGGGCAGAAAGAGAAACAAGGCTTGAATATTATATATATAAGTCAGGGGTCAGCAAACTTTTTCAGCAGGGGGCCGGTCCACTGTCCCTCAGACCTTGTGGAGGGCCAGACTATATTTTGAAAAAAAAATATGAACGAATTCCTATGCCCCACAAATAACCCAGAGATGCATTTTAAATAAAAGGACACATTCTACTCATGTAAAAACACGCTGATTCCTGGACCATCCGCGGGCCGGATTTAGAAGGCGATTGGGCTGCATCCGGGCCCCGGGCCTTAGTTTGGGGACCCCTGATATAAGTGATCAAGGTGTCTCCCCTGCCAGGTAAGTATGAGTATAAATTACTCAGTACAACATTGTTAACTATTGTAGTAACACTGACACCTCTTGTTTTTATTAATTTTTGTCACTGTGGAATAGATTATGTTTAAAACTAATGACTAATTAATAATGCACACTGTGATTTGTCTTGTTTCCATGCGACCCTGTGTCAACCTTATATGATAGATCAATATTATCATTGGTGAGAAATAGTTCTGACATGGGAAAGAGGCTATTGGACTAGACTAACTGGTCCCACAGGGTTCTTCCTATGCTTTTATTACTGAAGATGGGTGTTTGTGTGTAATATATATGTGTACCAGTGGCTGATATATAGAATGGCTGTTCTAATGTCAATGAGGAAGTCTGTGGATTTTTAATTGGGCGTCTTCCCAGCTTCTACTCTTGGCTTAAGAAAACATTCTCTCTAGTACCCACCACAGGTGGATCCCCCCCCCCAGTGGTGGAGCTTCCTCTTCCTCCGCCACTGTCCCCCCCACCCCAACCCTGCTTAATGTTTCTCAAACTTTTCTATGCCACATATCTACCAATACATTCACAATACTTTCGCAAAAGTAGTTGACTGACTTTCTTCAGGCTAAAGTGCTAGAAGAAAGAATACAATATGGGCTTCCTTGGGCAGTTCAGTGTTAGGATTTGAATATTACTAAAGTGAAAGGTGAAATTCATGATATACCGTGTGTGTGTGTGTGTGTGTGTGTGTGTGGTGTTTGAAGCTTTTAGCTATAGGTAAAATCATATTAATCAGTTTGCCAGTGAATGTTTATACAATACCTGATAATACCAGAGATGATAAGACTCTAAACCTACCTTTTCACCTTACTGCTGTTCCTCCTGCTGGAGTCAACACCAAAGCCATTACCCTCACCCTGGGACTTTTCCAGATGTCTCAATTTCAAAAGGCAGATTTTGCCAAAAGGCTTAAAAACCCATGATATAAAATAAATAAAAACGTGGTTGTGATCAGTTACTTTAATTTATACTGCTGTTGGGCAGAGATATGAATGACTTCAAAGTGAGTAAATATAAGTTCCATAGACCAGTTTCTGTTACGAAAGGTAGAAAGTTTTGAAAATACTGGGAATCACCAGCCAAAAAGGATGAAGGTCAAAGTAAAACTAATGGTGGGATGGGATTCTAGCAAAATGGGGGAATGGGGGGAGGGATAGAGAGAGAGAGAGAGAAATGAAAGAAACTGCATTTCTACTTCAAACAGGCAGAGATAAATGGATGATCATCAGCAAGAAAGAGTCAATTCAATTCATTTCAGTAAGTTACCTAGCTGATAAGAGAGGTTACTGAGTGGCAATTCCCTTGGGATTAAACAGTAAGGCATGGGCTTCTCCCCACTTCTTGTTTGTTTTGAACTACACAAAATTCTTTTGAAATAGAGAATAGAGAAAATGACTTTTGCTACTAGCTAAACATGCTGGGCTCATCAGTACTCTGTTTTCTGCATGATGGAACATTGCCTATAGGGTGAAAAAAAATCTACAGTGTTGAAATGTTAAAAATAACAACAGCAGTCAGTTGTCACAGGAATGTAGATAGAAAAGGACTTGAGAAGAAGCCTCTGCATTTTGTAATTCTGGTGGAAATATGTACCATAGCTTCCCTTTCTCCCAGTCATTTAACAATTCAGAAGAATTTTAATAATTTTTAACATCTTTTATCAGTTGCTTAATCTGGTAGAGACTTGGATTTGGATTATGTTTTTGCCAGAGGAAGGGATTTTATGAATTTGTATTGAGCAAAATGATTATAGTGTTCCCATAAATTTCATTTGTTATGTTGCATGTTCATTAATTGCAACTCTGTCAATTCATATGTGATTTCAGAATTGGAAGTTTTATGGTATTGGTCAGAATCTAAACATCTTGGTTGTTATTACAGAATTCCTAATTGTTGTTGTTGTTCAGTCGTTCAGTCGTGTCTGACTCTTCGTGACCCCATGGACCAGAGCACGCCAGGCACGCCTATCTTTCACTGCCTCCCGCAGTTGTTAGGACTTAGCATAACAAAGACTGTGATGAGCTATCTGAGATGACTGTGATGAGTTATCTGAAGAACTGTGCATGCACACGAAAGCTCATACCAAGAACAAACTTAATTGGTCTCTAAGGTGCTACTGGAAGGAATTTATTTATTTTTTATTTTGTTTTGTGATGAGCTAGTTTTCCTTTATTATAGTGGAGCCCAGTCCATTAGGGGATTGGGGCGTTGCCCTGCCAACTTCAGCTCGCCCTTATTTGTTGCCTTCTTACTTAAATCTAGTTCACAGGGTGACACTGGCTGTAAATTTCTTCTTCCTTAAACTCAGCATTGCCTCAACAGGAAGGAGCATGGGGACACCACTAGAATTAGTTGGCTCTGCCTGTCATTGGCTTTGGCTCTACCTACTAGTGGCCTACATGCCTTCTATCCTACTAGGCCCAAAGTGCACCAGACACAACAACCTCTTATTTTTTTTCAAGGTCGATCAATGCAGTAAACACTTCACTCACTCTTCAAGCTAAACTGCTGTGTTACTTTTTGTTAAAATCTCCACTAAGTATATTTCTGTCCTAATGAATATTATTCCAAAGACAAGCTATTCACACTTGTCTTTTATTTTGGTACATTTCTGTAGCACCAGATGCATGCTTTTAATGATGTTTTCATCTTAGTCAGTAACGGACACCACAACTACGGCATGCTGACTACATTTGAAGTGTGTTTGCATTTGTCATTAATCACACACACTGATTTTTCTCTTCAATTAGTTTTAACCCTTTATATCAGATGTTATCCCTCCAGATGTTGTGGGCCAGCATCCCTGGCCTGTGCTGAGCTGGCTGGTGCTGAGGGGAGTTGGAGTCCAATGACAGCTGGAGGGCCACAGGGTCTGCATTACTGCTTTATATTATCCTGAGAAGTGCTGTTAGTTGTCACCCATGTTACAGAAACTAGGCTGACCTTAAGCAGAAGCTGGGCATTGAGTGTTGCTGGCCCTGTGCTGTGGAACACTCTTTCAGTAGATATTCATCAGGTTTTCTTGCATCCAGGGGTCTCTTCGCCTTTTTTGTGTGCCAACAAGCCATTGCAGTTCTTTAAATTTTCCTGGCATAGCCAATCATCTTCATGATTATTCTATACAGTCATACCTTGGTTTTCAAACAGCTTAGTTCTCGAATGTTTTGGCCCCCGAACGCCTCAAACCTGGAAGTGACTGTCCTGGTTTGCGAACTATTTTTGGAAGCTGAATGTCCAATGGGGCTTCCACAGCTTCCGATTGGCTTTAGGAGCTTCCTGCAGTCAATCAGAAGCCACACTTCGGTTTCCGAATGTTTTGGAAATCAAACAGACTTCCGGAATGGATTCTGTTTGACTTTCAAGGTACGACTGTATTGCTTTTTAAGGTTTTTTATGTGCACTGCCCTAATGCTTTGTAAGAGAGAAGTGTATACTTTATATTATAAAAACAAATATACTAATATAGGAACTTAATTATGTTGCTATGAAAAGATACAAATTACAGTACATTTTGACAATGTGAAGGGCTTCATATCTAGCATATTTGCTTTTGCTTTACAGTAGTTCCATGCAGATGACTAAAATTTATTTACAATCAACGTGTGCATGAGTGAGCAGGCTTCTGCCCATTGGCCTCACTCCCACCATATGTTAATTAGTTCTTTGCATAAGTTACATGAGGTGTACAGGTGTAGGCTATCTCCACATGACTTGAACCCTTGTCCTTTTGCAGTGTATAGATCATATGCATAGGATCTACACATATACAACTTGAATGAGTAGCCACAAAGTGTTCACCCTCAAACACTGCAGAAGAAGGGTGGGTACAGGCTATGCACGGATTGCGTGCAAAGCTGGGAGGGTTTTCTAAGGATGTTTTACTGGCGTGAACTGTGTGTGTGTGCACCTGCAGACTACTTCATAAAACTATTCAACACAGTTCAAGCAGAAGCATGTACGTATGACTCCTCAGATTTGTGCCTCATCAAATGCCCTTTTAATTGCAATTTTACATTATTGCTTGCTGAAAATTAATCTTGCTTACAGTAAGAAGAGAACAAGAATTTTCCAGGATCCAGTCTCTAGCTGCAATGGTGGCTGCTGCCCATTGGGACTGGTAGGGCAATATATGAAGAGACCAATAGTAGGTGAAGCCAGAGCTGTTGATAGTCACAAACACCCTGTGATTGATTGTAAGTAAGAAGGGAAACAGATGGAGATTGGCTAAGGGCAGACTGAGGTTGGTGAGGCAGTGTTCCATTTGCCCTTATGAACCAGCTTCCACTGCCTAACTGAAAAGTGCAACCAACCTCGCATTGGCTCACCATGAAGTTACCTAATTCAGGCTTCAGTAGACCACACACAAAAGCTCCAGAAGAGTACATAGCTTAAGATGACTCAAACACTCTCACTTCCTAAAAGGTTTAGAGAAAGTGAATGGTTTTCACAAATTGACGTTAATCCATCTGGACATCTTGCATGTAAGTTAGATCACTTAAATCAATGAAATGGAGGGAACAGGCAAATCCTTAATCAGGGTTTCTACAAAGTTACACTATTGAGGATTCTGCAGAAGCATAGACCTTGAAAACATCATGAAAGCAGCTCTTCCAAGGTCACTCACTTCTCTGGGTTCACGCTGTGAATAAAGCTTTATAATGAAGCCCAATTTCCTCTATGTTTAGTTATTGTACACAGTAGGAACTATGTTTTGTTGGACTTCCAGAGGTAATGTTTCTCAAAGGCATTTCTCACTTCACATTTTAAAGAAAAGACTGCATTTTGCATAGGCTCTCCTGTGCTCTATCTCATTTTATAACGACGTGGATGTAAAATTATTTTACATTTTAAAGTAAAGGGTGTTCGAGATATCATTCCTGTGTTCCACCTCACTCCATTTTATACATTACATAAAACCTTTGGACACTTGCAATTAGAGCATGCTGAGGTGGTCTGTTTAGCCTAAGAATCCAGTCTGCAATCCTCACTGCTCATCAGTCTGTATTGGGACAGTGCATCCTAGCAAAACAGGTGAGGTATGGTCTGGTTGCACCAGATTATCACAGAACTGTAAAGTTGGAAGGGACTACAAGGATCATTTAGTCCAACTCCCTCCAGTGCAGAAATATTTTGCCCAACGTGGGGCTTGAACCCATGACCCTGAGATTAAGATTCTCATACTCTACCAGATGAGCTATTCCTCTGCTCTTCTGTTTTTCAACTGACTTTGTCTGTGTCTGCTTCCTAGCACAGGGGCCATTTTTTTAAAAGGGATATGATGGTAGTTCACAGTATATTCTATAGATCTTTCAAGATTTGGTGAGGGGGGGGGAGGAGAAGGAGGCAAAGATAAATATGTTCATAAACCCTCTGCGTCTCTTCTTTTCTGCTCTTCCATGTGCGACTCCAACTTCCATCTGTCCCAGCCATCATGGCCAATAACCAGAGATTTTGGAGTTGTATTCCAGCAATATCTGGAGGGCACCAGGTTGGGGAAGGCTGAGTATTTTGCCAAGACAGAAGGGAAGGGCTACCCTGAAGATTGCCTCCATGTAAGTGGCAGTTGCAAACCCTTTGCTACCCCAAAGGAGCCAATCCACGTTGTGGAGTCTTTCCTCTCTGCCTCTTTCTGCAGAAGCTCCTATAAATTGACCAGAATAGGGAAAGAACACTGTAATGAGCTTGGAGTTAAACTAAACAGAGTTTGGGGGTTCCCTCCAATCCTATGATGGATTTTACAGAAGAGGGCTGCTAAAATGGTCAAGCCAGTTTTTGTTAAGTAGGTGTTGGTGGCTGTCCTTCTACAAATCACCTCACCACTGGTTGACACTCTACAGCCATTAACAGGTGTCTATGCTTCAGTTAAGGCCCTGGGGAAGATATCGTGAGGTAACTCCTCCCATGTAGCCTTTTCAGATCAGGTAGCACAGACAGCCAGGAAGGTTGCAGAGTGCTGAAGAAATGTTTACTGAAAAGCAGAACACTACCGCAAGCCTCCTCATAACAAGGCAAGTGCAAAACCCCATGCCCACCAAAATTCAATAGAAATTCACAAAGTGTATTGAGAACGAGGCAGGAAAAATGGAGTCCTCATTCACAGAATTGAGAAGAGATTTTGGGATAGCAAGTGATAGAGATCAGACAGAAAATGTGGTTTTGAAGCAGCAGTCACCTAGGATGGCTGCAAACAGGATGAAAGTGTGTAATAGTCACTCTGAACAATTCAGTGGAAAACATTCAGCACAGCTATACTGAAATCTAGTTGCTTTCAGTGCTCATGCCCCTCTCTGTGTATTCTGTTCATTCTTTGAATCCAAACAGGCTAAATGTCACCTTCCATTTTCCAGGCATGTCCCCAAAAGAGTTTTGAAAGTCACAATTTCTGTTAGTTTTAAACCTTAATGGTGTTGGCTTCTCCTTTGATTCCTGCATATTTTCTGTGTACAGGACAGGCACTTTGCTAAGATATCCAGGATTATAAATTGCTGCTCACTTCTTGAATGTGACAGAAAATAATTCAGTGTTCTCCTTCACTTTCTGTAAAACAGCCTATTAAAGGCTGACAGGCCTCCTGAAACAGTATGCAGTGTAAGCCCAGAAATGAATGATAATGTAAAAATCATCATTATAGGCTTAGAGAAAACAATACGAGTAGCCCTGGCAGCTGTGATCAAAGCTATTTCTCCTTCTCTCTGAGGTAGCAATCTCCAGGTGGCAATCAGGTTTTATAAAGAGGGGCTTATAGGCTACATTCCTAGTGTTCTACCGCCAAAGCGGAATAAGTTGCAAAAAGAAAATCTACCACAGGCTTGGTTGAGAGAGTGATTTATTGAGGCATTAAGCAGTTTTCCAAGTCTGATTTGAAAGCAAAACAAAAAGTCTAGGAGGCTTTTTGCAGCTGGGCCCAGGAATAAAGAGGTGAGAAACAAGTGATGGGTTAAACAAAGGGCATGTTTTATTTATAATATGTGCAGGGGAAATGAGAAGAGTGGGAACCTAACTGAACTTCAGTGTGGGTGAGCCAAACCCTGCCCATTCCAAAGAGTGCAAAGCCTGGGCAACACCTTATGGTGGGTAAGGAGGCCTTCCTGCCCTACAATGCAAGGCAGGTATGATAGGCATGCTGCAAGGATGTTCCACATCCCAGAGAATGGGATGTTCTACAACCCAGAGAAGCTGGCCTTCAGAAACACTCTTCACTCCCAAAGGTGCTCAAGGGCAGTGGCGTAGCAAGCCTCTCCGCTGCTGGGGGCGGCGGCGGCGGCGCAGAGGCACCCCCCTATTATCATGGAATAGGACGTCCCTATTTTCATCAGAGAATTTTGTTGGAGGGTATGCTATTGAGAACTACTTTAGAAAAAGAACTACTTTAGAAAAAGAAAAAGAAACAATTCCTGCTCACCCCCTCCCAACAGGTGGGGCAGAGTTTGTGACCCGTGCGGGCCTTACTTGGCTGGGTGTCTTTGGCCCACCCCTGCCTGGCAGGCCAATGGGCTGCTGGCTGTGGTGTGGCCTGGGACACTAGGTACAGGGGCCAATCCTTTGGCCAATGCTAATTCTTCTTCCTTCTTTTCCAGGATCAAGATGTGTTCTGGCTGACTGGTGGAAGATCCTCCTTGAGGTAAGTTTTTTTTTCCTGTTTTTTTGGGGGACACACACACACACAAAGCGACCCATCCGATCAGCCAACGCAAAGCTGGAAAGAAAAGGCCGCCATGCTCTTTTTTAAAAAATTTAAACCGTATCTTTACATTGCACCTACTATTCTTTAAGAGTAAGGAAAATACAGGCAAATCCACACACCTATTTAAACCAGCATTCTAAAAATACATGGTTGATGGGGCTTCTAATTTTTGGTATGAATCTTGGACTTGTGCTCAGTTATCCACAACTTAAGAGGTCTAGTAGCCTGAACCCCACAAGTTGGAGGCAAACATCTGCAGTGGGGAAGCTGCTCCAGCTGT
This sequence comes from Lacerta agilis, assembly GCF_009819535.1. NCBI lineage: Eukaryota > Metazoa > Chordata > Lepidosauria > Squamata > Lacertidae > Lacerta > Lacerta agilis. The sequence continues at coordinate 48,288,035 of NC_046318.1, read as the reverse complement.
ATAGACTTCTCTCATAATTTATGACCCAGGAAACCCATGTTTCTAAATTTCTTTGAGAGTCTGAACCAGCAGAAAAGGCTTTCTCATCAGTAGTTATCCCTCCAATTCATGGAGGAGGACAGCAGAGGGGATGTAGAGCTAGTGTGCTCATCCCCTCTTGCCCCATGTGAGGGATTAGAATGCTTGATCTGAACTTAGATTGTAATGGAAGATCACACGAACCCCAGGATCGCTTTCTCGAAACTGTTTTGTAACAAGGCAGCAAAATAATCTTTGCACTGCAGATCTTTCAGGCTGGGCTCCTGCTGTCTGTTTTGCAGTAGCAGGCTTGTAAATAAATACTTCGAACAGCAAATGGAGTACAAAGTTGAGCCAAAGGTCCTGGGGTGCAGCAGGCAGCAGAGAACTGTGTGTACATATAATAATTACTTCCAAGGAATTATAAATGAAGCAGCTGTGGCATTTTGGTCCTATTTTGATATTTCCCTTTATAATAATGCAAACATTCTGAATGTGGTCACACAATACTAGCTTATTTTGGTCCTGAGCCCATATTATTATTACAGCACCAAACACACATTCAAATGAGCTCCATTAAACCGCTAAATGAATGCACAGGGGTTATCTTCTGAGTTACAGCCAGTGATGGCTCACGGCTGCTACTTGCTGGGATGCATTGCCCTTGACACTTCTCTGTCGGTAGGTTCTTAGACTGGCACTGTGAGCATCAGTAGAAAAGACTGTTTAAAATACTTTATGGCTTCCCATTTAAAGTGTTTACTTCCTTTGGGTGAATTTTATATATCTCTTCCAAGAGTCCCTGTCTGTCTCCCTTCCTAATTGTTGAATATTATGAAATAAAGTTGCATACCAGTATTGGTGGTGGTGCCCACCCCCCATACAATCAGTCCAATTAAATACAAAGAGCTGAGCTAGCAGCGCTCTTTAGGTTCCACAAATTATTGCAAGGCTAATTTAGACAGATGCGCTATCATTTGTTTTTGGAGTATTCATAGTTAGCTGGAAAGTAACCAGTATCTACAACATTCAAAAGGCCTCTGTCACATTCAGAGCACACCGCATGCTGGAGAGAGGCCTAAATAGCCCTGCCTGTTTCACTACCACTCTGTTCAGAATGGAATGGAGGGCAGGTGTCCAATCCTGACATCCAATGAAATGTGGACACGTTTAAGGGGCCATGTTCTATGTCAGGGGAGCTGAGCCAATGGAAACAGGAACTGAACTGGAAGAGCAAACAGTTTCTCTTGCACTGTGGATTTTTGAGAATATATTAACTAAGACCTGCTGTGGGCACCATTGGAGATACTGGCTGCTGTAGTGCCATATTGCCAACCCCTGCCATGCATTACCAGAATTACAGAGAAAGTTTTAGCTTAGCTCTCTTGCCTATATGCTTATATGCAGAAGGAAATCCTTACATTAGGGAACTTTAAAAAATAGGAACCTTGATCATCTAAGATGTTGCTATCTAAAATGTTACCGTATCAGTCTTAACATATTGGTCTGTGTAATGTATAGATTGGCTTTGTTTTTCTGTGTGTGCTTTTGCAAGGTTCTTTTTAAATCAGCTTTTAAAATATACAACAGAGAACAAATTACATTTATATGAATAATAAACAACCCATAAAAGGATTCTTGCTTTGCAGAGGTTGTTTTGTGTTTCTGCATAACAATAGGAAGTCTAAGATCCCAGCTGGAAGCTTTTTTTCTTTCTTTTTCTTTTCATTATTATAATTGTCAACTGAAAGCTGTAAGTTTTGAAATGCAGCTCTATAAATAACGGCCTCCTATTCTGCAAAGCTTTAGTTGCCGTGAAGAACTGCTTCTAATTAGGTTAGTTAAATGAAGATGACATCTTTCTGATAAATTGCAGTTGGCGTGGCCTTCACCAGGGGAGTGAGAATGACAGGATGTACCAAATTGACTCAGATGTTTTATAAGAAGTAAAATATTAGGAGGAATTAAAATAAATACCATAAAACAGAAGGCTGGAAGAGAAGTGGCGAGGAGGAACTAAATGAAGATGAATGCGAAAGAAGGGGGAAGAAAGTTTAGCAGCTGTTGAACAGAGAACCAGGGCAGCCTGGGTTACAATTTAGTGATGGATATTAGGAGCATATGTGAAAATACAAGGGGGGTGGGGGCTCAGCAAAATGTTGCAATGTTACCCTCCGTTTTCACGACAGCCAGACAGCATTCTATGCTCACTGAGCATGCTCAGTCCTCACTGGGCTTTTTGGTTCCATAGCTGTCAAGTTTTCCCTTTTTTTAAGGGAAATTCCCTTATTCCGAATAGGATTCCTTGCAAGAAAAGGGAAAAGTTGACAGCTATGTCCCTTAGTGTTTGTTCTTATTTATTTATTTTTGCTTTAAGTTCTGCTTTATATTAACGTATATCCAAAGCAGTGTAAAAAAGTAATAAAACACACCATAAAAGAAACAAAATGATATGAACCAACGTACAGGAATTCAGTGCAATATCCACTATACATGGCTGTGTGAGCCAAATCAATATTAATGGTCACAGAATGCTTGGATGAACAAGTAAGTTTTTAACATACGGTGAAAACATAATATCGTTGGTGAATGCCTGGGGAGAGGCTAGTCTACATAGCGGCTGCAATTCTTTCAGAATTTCTGGTAGCTGCAAGATAGATTTTAGCTCTATTAAGAGGGTCGCATCTCAAGACTTTGGTCAATGGGCAGTTCTGTTAAGGAAAAAGCATTCTCTCAAGTAAGCTCATCTAAAAGTCGAGTATGGTTTTATAAAGCAACAGCATGTATCTAGAACTGGTGGCTGCTTAAAACAGATTATTAATGCATAGTTCTGAGAATGTCACATCCAACATCATATACTGTTCTTTTTGCTTAGAACAGCTGTACTTGTTTTTATAGTTATAACTGTTTTATCTAGTTTTATAATTGTTTATTATATTGATGTAGGATTTTATGGTGAAAGACAGAGAATAAATAGGATATGTAAATAAATATATATTGTGGTGGGTGGGATGTTTTCACATAAAGTTGCCACAAAAGTCTGCCAAACTAACCTTTCCACCCCCATTTTAAAGCACAATGGACCATGGGAATATTTTTCTGTGGGTTTCAATAATTGGGTAAATGTAGTTCAAGGATGCCCAATTCAATATTTTTTATAATACTAAATGTAGTTCAAGGATGCCCAATTCAAAAATACAAAATAATAACTTATAAAGGAAAAGAATACATGTTTCAAATCCTAAATTCAACTCCCAACTTTCCCATAAATCTCAGTGGGTGATTTTGGACCAGCCACAATCGTTCAGCACAATCTCCCTTAAAAGGGTGTTGTGAGGCAAACCTTGAATACCACCGCAAGCACCTTGGAGGAAGGGGTGGGATATAAATCTAATAAAGAAACAAACAATTGTGTTTTAGGATGCATTTAACATCTTAGCTAGGTGTGGCTAAAATGAGATACCCAGGAGACTTAAAACACTGGTGGGTATACTAGCAACGTGCTATATGCATAAAGCAAAATATACAATTAACTTCAGCAATGGTCTGAACATCTGTCCCTTCTGAATTGTAATTGGCAAGTGAAGTACTCTTGAAACATTTAATCAAAACTGAATTATCTTCAAATTAAATTAATATAAAACTTCAGGAGATTAGCAATGAAATGTAATTTAATGCCATTCTACTTCTGTGGGCTTTTATGGTAGATTAAAAGTGATCAGACATCCCAGCTTTACCATGGGAGTTTTATGGCACTTTACTGGGTGTTTTAATAATTTGTAAGGATATTAAAATGTTAATTAGAATTTCTTCTAACAAAGCATCTTTTTCCAGCCATCTTCACTCCTGCATTCACTGTAGCATGTAGGGGCAGGTCCTGTGTAAATGAGCCCTTATAATGGGTGAGAGATTTTCTACCTAAGGCAGAGTGAGAAGCATAGAGATAAAACTAGGCTACAGAAAAATGGACATGGTGAGTTCATGCCAGAGATATTGTACAAAATGAGTATACATCTGCACCTGTTTTAGAGCTAGTCTGGGAGGACACACATCTATCCACATCTTCTCAACAATGTGACCAACTTTTGAATGCACAACATCTTGCCCATTTAAAAAAACGCATTGGCCAATCTGTGCAGCTGATCCTTTGTTACTTGAGTTGGGCAGTTTTCCCAAGTTGCCTAGAGGGCAGAAACATCCATGCTCAGTTAATTCATCAGACATCTGTACAAAATTAATTTGAAGTGCATCAGGATTGAGTCCAGAACAAATTGGGCAAATGATTGCTGCATCCCAGGGCCTGGGAACCTAAGGTTCTGCTGCAGAGCTTTCAGGAACACTCCCTACCAAGCACACTTTGTTAAACAGAATATGTTCCTAGGAATGCTAAAGCAGTACCTTAAATCCTGAATGTTGTCAAACATGTTAACAGCATCCATGGATGCTGGAAATAATGGGAAAAAGTACAGTAGTTCTCAGCATCCCAGTATTTAAGTATCTCTAATAATGGCTCAATGACTTGTGGATATTGAGGACCTACAACATGTTGAGATATTGCATGTTGGGGGCTACCAGTGGGAAGGGGAAAGAAAACAAAGAATTGAAATGGGGATTGGCTTTTTCAAGGCCCTAGGTAGCAGTATACAGTGGGTATCCTAGAGTTGGGATTATCCAAGAAGAGAGAGGGATAACACACATTCTCTCTAAAAAATACTGGTAATACCAGGAAGGAGGCTTGGGAAATGCTATCCAGATATCCAGGCAGCTCTTGAGTAAAGCAATTGTGTTGTAATATAGAGTTAGTGACTCATACTTGCGTGCATGACTGTATATGAAGGGCACATGTGAGAAGGCACAAAAGAGGGTGGTAGTTGTTGGGGCCACATTTCCCTAAGCTGTGTCACCTACACCTGTGGTAGTAAAGCTCTGGCCCACTAGACCTTGGAGGCTGACTGACCATGCTGTTTTGAGTAAACCAAGAAAGAGGAATTAGGAGCACACTTTGCATGGTGACAGAAAAAAGGCACCAGATTGATGACTTGACTGCATAGGAGTAAAATGGGGCATAGAGTGGTACCTTGGTTCTCAAATGTCTTGGTACTCAAACGCCTTGGTTCTCAAACGTCGAAAACCCGGAAGTAAGTGTTCTGGTTTTTGAATGGTTTCAAAACTGAACGTCCAATGCTGTTTGTTGTGGGGGAGGAAGGGAAAGGAGAATGTTAGCCGCTTTGAGACTCCTTCGGGTAGTGATAAAGCGGGATATCAAATCCAAACTCTTCTTCTTCTTCTTGTCGGCTATTTGATATCCTGGGCACCTGCACCAATTAGAAGCTGTGCCTTGGTTTTCAAACATTTCAGAAGTGAAGCAGACTTCCGGAACAGATGAAGTTTGGTGCTTTTGTTTTTGCTATTTATTTTGCTTTTTTGTTTTTGAGACTTTTTCAGTTAATTTGTTTTTGTGACTGTGTGTAACGCAGATTGATTGATTGATTGTGTGACTGTGGAAATGGATAAAAGCCCCCCATCCAAACAATTACTATCATCAGTGCAGGTAAGAAAAAAAATTAATTTTATTATCTACAATACTGTCTTATTTATTTTATAGTATAGTACATTGATTATTGCTTTCATTTTATTGATCAATGGTCTCGTTAGATAGTAAAATTCATGTTAAATTGCTGTTTTAGGGGATTAATTCGTTTTGCATTACTTTCTATGGGAAAGTGCGTCTTGGTTTTGGAATGCTTTGTTTTTAGAACAGACTTCTGGAATGGATTAAGTTTGAGAACCAAGGTACCACTGTACTTTGAGTGCTCCTCAACTACTGAAGGAATGTTCTCTGTGCATCTCCTCTGTTAGAAATGTAGCGAAATATTGTTCCCAGCATTGAATCATTCAGCCTCAGTTAATCAGTTTTGTTGCTGGTAGGTCTAGCTTTTGGCTAAATAGGGCAGGAAGATTCTGGAGTTTTCCTTTGCTTTTATGTAGAACACAAAGGCATATATTTGTTTTGTTATTGTGGAGAGCTCTGTAACGGGAATTAGTTACTGGCTATTGCAAGATGAACTCATTCAGTGGATAGTTGTTGTTTTCCAAGAGGCTTTTAAACTGGTCCATCAATACTGGCTACTGCATGTCTGAAGAAAAACTAAAAAGACTCCATAATAATCTTCCCTGCTGGGGAACCCTGTGTGGTACATGCAGCAGAAACTCGGAACAATTCATATGAAATGATTTTCACCTTAGCGTGAAGGTAGGAAATGTATCTAACAATGCATAATTACAAATGATTTAAAGGGTGTTCTATCAGATGATGCACTTATCTTTATGCTCATTACAAATCAACTGTCACTGTGCAATATTTCCACAGTGAAAAATTAGCAACCACTCCTTTCATTGCTGGGATAATGTTTCAATTGTTCTAAAGCTTTGGGAGGAAGAATACGTTTTACATAAATAAGGAAGCATAGAGAGAAGCCACAGAAGAAAAGAAATAGAGGAAAAGTCACAGGACAGATCCATGTGTGGAAGGAAAATGTCTTAGTCATGTGGGTTTCATTTAAAATGATCAAATATCCATGGAGAATATGTTAATGAGGGAATGATAAAAGCACTCAAATAGCTTTTGGTTGCATATACTAAAAGGGGTACATCCTCAAGTAACCCTTTCTATCACACAGTATGCCATAGCAAGGAAGGAAGCAGGACACTAATCCAAAAACAATGATAGTGGGAATCTCAGAGAAGCACTGAAGATACATTTTATTGAAATTGCAAAAGCATTTCATGTGAGTTCATTTCAGGGGTACTGATTAAACAAAGCAGTCATCTACACTGCCTCAGAATCATTTTGAGATATTAGGTAAATTCCAACATAATATTGAACCATGCTTATTATGCATGCTTCCCTTTCCTCTCTTCCTCTGGTGCAGTCATGGGGAGAAGATTGGAAGGAACTGCTTCCCCTTTCAACTAACTGCAGTTTGCTGTTATTTCTGAAGCAAAACTCCACTAGGAAATCCAGATTTTTGGATGTCAGTAATTGCATAGGTTTGGGGGGGGGGGAGAAAAGGTGTGTGTGTGTGTAATTTAAAATAATTGCACTTTTTCAAAACAAAATCGAAAATTCTTTCTAGTAGCACCTTAGAGACCAACTGAGTTTGTTCCTGGTATGAGCTTTCGTGTGCATGCACACTTCTTCAGATGCATGCACACGAAAGCTCATACCAGGAACAAACTCAGTTGGTCTCTAAGGTGCTACTAGAAAGAATTTTCGATTTTGTTTTGACTATGGCAGACCAACATGGCTACCCACCTGTAACTGCACTTTTTCAGAATATTTTTTAAAATAGAAAACTATTGCACATTTGTGTGGTTTTATAAAAAATAAAGTGTGCATTTTTTTGATTGTACAATAAACAATTTAAAAAATAAATAAAGTGTGGAACTGTGCAATTCAAAAATACAATACACTTTTTATTTTAAAAAATCAGCAAAATAGATTATTAATTTGGTGGGGTATTTTGCATGGGGGGGGAATCCCCAGATTCCTGAGAAATAACTTGGTAGGTTATTTCTGGTACATTACATCTGGCAAATAATTCTCATAGGTGTAGGTCCACTCCAGAAAGCAAACTGGAGAAAATAGAGACTTGGGGAAATATGTGGGAAATCTAATAGGAGATAGATTCTATAGGCATTCTTACTGGTAATGGATTTGTATCCCATATAAGAGATTCCATTACACTCCTTGACATTTAGCTCTAATTTTTAGTCTCTAGGTAGATTAGTGATTGGATCAGTTTGGATACTTTCATAACATTGGAACATACTGAAGGTACTTTTCACATGTGTGTCATTCTATAACCTCCTACAAATAGTTGTTTTCTCCGGGCACCAGCCATGGTAGAAAGCTGGAAATTTGAATGCCCATGCCAAGACAAACACCACATAAAACCATGTAAGGGGGCAGGGATCAACCAAAATGGATAAGATACCAAACCAAAGGTCCATAGTTGTATGGCCTCTTCATATAGTTCACAGTAATGAGAGTAAGTGGTTTAAGATTTCAGATTTTTTTGTGAATCCCACTTTATTTCGTTAGCAGAACCTTGGGATGGAGGATGCTGCTATCTTTCAACATTATGAACTAGACAAATTCCATAGTTCACGTAATGAAAGGTGTTGGTGATGTCACCTAAGGGAAACTTGCCTTAGAACATATCTTTTGAAAGATGTCAGCTAGTGGCTCATAAAAACACCTAAGAACAAGGTCTGAGTGAAAAGTGTGTATCACTATGTGAGGCATATCTAGTCTTTTTAGGTTTTATAGGGCTTAACACCAATCAACACTATAAATCAAAGGTCATTTCTTCATAGTGTATAAAAGCTAAAAGGGCACTACTTTGATTAATCTGTGCAAAGGCAACACAACTCTTTTTCATGCTATTAAGTAAAAATATGTTTAATGACATTTTTGTACCCACATTCACCAATGAATTTCTTTTCTACCAAGCCCATAAACTTGAACTGTTCAGAACATGACATACAGAAAGCAGGAAAGGGTCAGATCAATTACTAGACATTAATTCACAAATCCTCCACCTATATTGACTCATAAAAGCTTCATGGTTTCTTCACATTAAAATACAAGAGCATTATATAGCTAGCAGCAATAAATGTGATGGCATGCACAACTATGGATTCATTTTCCTTCTTTGCTGTTTGTTTTTCCCATTTTCTTCCTATAGTTAGTTTAACCATATGCTTCTTGCCATCACTTCCACTTGGGGGATAAAAGCTCTGTTTGTGATTGTTTTTAGGACCTCAGAGAAAACAAGTCAACAGTTCACTTGAGAGTGTTTAGCCATTACAGAAAAACCTTTGTTCCCCACAAGCAATATGTAGTTTTTGTTTGAAATGAAAGCAAGAGCCCCTACCCTCATTGGAGCTGGTAGGCAGGAAGAAGCTAGCTGGAAAATATTCCCCAGAGTATGGTACTGTGCAGAAGTTCTAAAAATATTGAACTGCCTGTCTCCAGAGAAAGAATGTGAGAGTGAAGGATAATATCGAGAGGGGAACCTTCTCCAAGTAGCTGAGTATATTTTCAGGGGAGGGATGTGTACTTCTGTTGCAAGGTTCCTTTAAAAAGTGGTGGTTTAAACTGCTGTGTTTGATTGCTTTCTCTGGGGATAGCTGGTAGAGCAAGAGTAACTGCCATTAACTCACATGGATTGGAAATATAAGATACAAATATCAGTCCGGAGCTTAAAAATGTGTTACATTTTTCCTTCCCTTGGGAGAATGTTCACAATACGCCAAGACAGCATCATGTGTCTCTGGGATGGATATGTATAAGTTGCAGACTTTGCCAGCAAAATATACATCAACAAGAATCCAAACTAGGAAGGACCAAGGTGGTGCCTTTCAGATGTTGTTAGACTTCAACTTGCACCATTATGCCTGACTATTGGCCACTCACTGAAAGTGCCCAGCATTGCCTAAAATTACGAAGAAGCCAACAAGCAAAAAAGATTACTAAATGGATACGGTAATTTGTTAGTTTTAGGGCTGCTCTGTCCCCCTGCCCAAGGCCCTGACCTTAGCTGGTGAATGCCCAACCTGTGCATGACTTGTGTCATGTGATCAATTATGCGGGATGGGGCTTCCCCCCCATATTTTATTCAAGTTGGTACATCTGAGTGAAGGAGACCCCTGCAGCCAACAGGATGACACCCTTGTTGTGTGATCCCTGCATTGCCGCTGTGCATGCTCAGCTGTTGTGTCAAGCCTACTTAGCCTCCCCATTCATGGGTCAAAACCCTTTCCTTTATCTCCGGAACTGGCATGCCAAATTGGGTGATGATATCTCCTGAGGTGTGTGAATCAGTGTAGTTTTGAATGTTTCAGAATGGCATAAAATGGCTTTGAAATGTAGACAACAAATGGAATATTTGAAAATTGACTTCATATTATTCCTGCTTAATTCCTTCCCTCCCCCTCTTATCTAAGCAATTCTTCTGAATTTAGATCTTAAATAGTGATGCCCAGAACTAATTATAACATTCAAAATGTGTATAGCTAGCTACTAAAATGCTCCTGATCTTTTAAGTCCCATTGGGTTTACTGGCAATTACTGCTAGGTAAATGTGTATAGGATTGCAGACTTAGTTCATTGCACTTTTTTGGACTTCATCCAAAAGGTTTGTAATTCGTTAGGAGCATGTAGTTCATGCTCTTTATAATAAAAAAGGTAATTTCCATGGTTAGATAGCAATATGAAGAACTCATCTCCGTGGTGGAGAACATTAAGCAGCACAGTGTTTTGGTGTCACACTGTTTTTGTTTTTCTGTGCTGGTTCCTCTCAATGTTGTTAGAAAACCTGAGGGCCAGGTGGTGGTAGAAGACAGATTTCCACTGTGAAGCAAATGGAAGCCTATCACCAGCAAGCACCGGGGCAAGGCTAGGCAGGCACACTCAAAATGCATCACCTTTGATGCTTCTGTTTTGCTTCTTTACCAAGTTCTCCACTAGTATGGCTGAAATGAATTCCCTTTTATGATAAAGGCCAAATGGCTTAAATGCTCTTGCTATCTCCCTCCATTCCAAAGATCCTTCTGTTGTCAGTACTTGGGACAAACAGTAAAAGACCTCCCTACCCTGACACAACTGTTGGTTTTCTTCCTACTCTGCCCCACAGTCACAGTGAAACGTGATTACGGTGATTTCTCCTGCTGCTGCATGACTGGAGTGTTAAGGAGCAGAAAAAGACACCCATCTAATTATTTTATGCAGCATGCTCAATATACCTTTCCTCAGCTGGGAATGCAATGTGTTCTCTGCCTGGCGCAGTATGGTACTGGAACAAAATAATTAGAGGAACCCCGCTGCCAGTTCTTTCACTTTACTTGATCTGATTTGGGAGATTCGTAGAAGCTTAATTGTCCAAACTAAATTATTAGATGTGCCACTAATTGCAAAGAACAGGGCGCTGTTAGGAGCACAACTATCCTTTACACTGATGTAAGTGCTTGTTCACACTGCTTGCTTTCTGCAGGGATTGGGGGTTTAACAAATAACCTCAGGTGAATGTTGCAATAGCCCATGCTGATCAACAGTCCCTGCCCAGCCCCTCTGTGGACTCTTATATTGAAAGCAGAAAACATTCAAGTCAGAGATCCTAAGAGACCTGACAACACAGACATATTTACAGAAGGAAAAGCTGGGCAGTTGCCTGAGGTGGCATTTGGGCTTCACAGGAAGATGTGCATTGGAGACTTTTGAATACGAGTGACTGCCATTTATTCCATGTCAGGACATTTTATGTTCAGCAGCCACTGCACATGCAAGCCAAAACACTTTCACTTTAGAGATGAGATCCCACAGCCTGTGCCTTCTTGCCAAATGTGACCTGCAAGAAGAAGCCTCTACAGCTTTTTCCATGGGTCTGACCTCTCTCCACTCCTCCATGCTTATGGGCTGATAGGACAGATGGGGTTTCTGTCCTTTCTCTGCAAAGGTGATACTCTCTATATTTGCATAGCATTTTCTAAAGCTCCTCCTCACCTCAGTCGCTTATCTTCTTACGACACCCGGGTAAAATAGGTCAGTGTTATTCCACACATACTGCAAAGTGTAACAGCGTAGCTGGATCTTTTGCATGTTTACTCAGAAGTAAAACCTAAAGTAGTGTAGCATGGAGTAGCAGCCTCTTCAGAGAAGGTGACTCTCTAGCATATTCATCTAGTCTTTGCCTACAGTGGTGGACTTGGGGCTTTCAAATTTCAGCAGTGCCTTGTGTGACATCAACATTTGGCACCCCCTGCCTCTCACCTTCCATTTTACATCATTGCTGTGGCACCCCCTGCAGTGCCCTCTTGGCTCAACACCCAGTATGGGCGAACCAGTCGCACTCCTCTAAATCCACTTCTGCTGCCTGATTATTTCCCTCCTTCTCTCACATCCTCTATGCTCATCAGACTGCAGTTTCAGTTATTTGCAAAAATCATACGGCACAATCCAACCCAGAATTCACATTTTTCAAATACAATTCCTTTTAGCAGGACCTAAAGTTATTTAAACTGGTCCTAAAGTTGTTTAAGATTGGTAATGCTCCCTAGTTAAACACTCACCCACCCACATCCTCTAACCTCTAGAAAGTGTTTCTTCTCTTTTACTGAAGTAATATTTTCATTTTTATAAAAAGAAAAGAAAGCTATTTCTACATTCATACACTTTCCTCTTCCATGGTCTAAAAGTTTTAAATTTGCCTAGCAATTCCACCAGGCCATTTTCATTCAAGCTGCAGCACTGTTGAGTTGAAGGCATGGGGCTGAGGGTCAGTGTGCACGGCAGGGGTGCGAGGAAGAGATCTAGTTTTTATATTGAAAATGAGTAATGAAAAAAATGTTTTAAACATTTGTAAAAGAAAGAATATGCTAACAATACTTTAACATTATTTGCTGAAACCACATTATTGCTCTTATTCACCAATAATTTATTATTGAAGTAGGAGTGGGAAATCACTCCCAGGGGTGGCAAATGCAATAAATACACCACTGAATACCAGACATATTCCAGCCCTATGTTGGGGAATCTGAGGGCTGCAGGACAAATGCGGCCATCCAGGCCTCTGCCTGTTCCTTCAGATACTCTACAGGCCATAGCTCCTCTCCAGGAACACTCCTTCACTCCAGGCCACACACGCCACACACCCTTTAATATTGCTTCCTTACTTATCTGAATCAAGGCAGCAAGGATAATCAGGTGGCATTGGGCTCCTACCTTCTCCTACAAAGATGTAGCCAGTGGTCAAATAGGCTACTTATGCCTGATTCTTTTTTCAAGCCCAGTTCTCCTTCGGAGAGCCCTGGAATGTTCTGGGTCATCCAACCAACCGGTAGCAACCTGTGTCTGTCTCAGCCTGACTCAACCAATGCTCAAATCCCTCTGAACAGGCCCAATTTGGCTTGAAGCGCATCCAAAAGCCAAGAAGCATTGCTTCTCCATTGTGCCTACTACTTGGTTCATGAAGCAATGAAAACAGCGATCTTGTTAAGATACCCCCTCCAGCAGAGACTGGAGAGGTCAATAAGGCACATCACACAAGCCATTTCTGCATTCACCTTACTGAGCCAAGGAAGATGGAGATCCCAGCTTTCTCCAGAGGTCTGACTTCAAGGCCTGCTTGAGAAATATTTGTGTGAGCTACAGATGAGCTACCTTTGCATGCATTTGTGCATATGACCATTCTGTTTTGTTAGCTTGCATTTAAATATGCACCTATACATACTTTAAAACATTTTCCATCATGACACACAATTCTAAAGCTAGTTTCTCTCAGTATACACATTTCTAACCTTATTTTGTCATGTTTCTTCAGGTGAGCTGTATTGAAACATTTGGGAAGGGCAACAGCCAGTAGCTGACAAAAATCCAATCTGCCCATTAGTCCGGGTCAGTTTGCGTGATAATTCGCAGAGATCAAATTCCTCAAGCTTCCTACTGTGAACACAGACAGGGTGGGGAAGGGAAGTTGACACAGCTTTCCGAAAAGACATTCACCCTTTAAATAACTTTGGATTTATGTGCACAGCTGTTCTGCAACAGGAACATCACATAAAACAAGAATTGCAAAAAACAGAGAGAGGTTAGGATGACTAACACCTTCCATTCGCTTATAATAATTAAGCAGGGAATGCATGTGCTCTGATCAGCAAGTGAACTCTGTTTACATTTTTAATGGGTACAAAATGATGAAAGAGGTATATTCGTTACAATTAAAAAGACATTGTGTGACAAAAAGTATCATTATGGGTTATTTGTATGCGGCTGAGTATGGCATCCTCTGAGATTTGTAACAATTAGCACGTGTCACTCCTTTCCGTTGTGAATCTGGGGGCTTAAATCACATTTTTAAAAGCATGTGGAATTCTGCTGATTTCACCACAGTGCATGCCTTTCTAAGGAGAAACTGAATTTGAAAACTGTGCACCCTTTCAAAAACTGTGATTTTTTTGTGTTTTTTTCTTCACAGAAAGGTCACTGTTTTTAATAAATGCACAATTCAGGGCTCAGATGTGTTACTTTGCACACATATTACAGCATTTTTACCATTTGCGAAATTCATTCTTCCCCACAAGTACAATCTGTACCTCAGCATAATTTCTCTGAGCCTGGTATACATTATGTGACCTGGGTTTCCTCCTCACAAGCTTTGTGTGTTTTGAAAATAAAGAAGTTTGATTGATATTTTTCAGTTCCTTTAACTCCTTGTGTTTGACCTTTCAGACATTTCTGGCTGCCTTCTTCATATTTATACATACATACACAAATGTTCTTTATGCATGGCTGCAAACTATCTTCATCTTGTCTTTTAGCTTCCATTTATAGCTGTCAAGCTGGCAAAACAAACCAACCAACCTAACAACCAAGGATAAAGTTCATGGACTGACCTTTCTAGCTCTCACCCTTCACCGGAATGAAAAAGAATGTGGCATAAGAGCCTTCTGAATCAGGCCAATGGCCATCTGGTCCAGCATGTTCTCACAGTGTCCAGTCAGATGCCTGTGGGAAGCCTGCAGACAAGACCTGAGCGCAACAGCACTCTTCCCACTTCGTATTCCCAGCAACTGGTATTCAGGGGCCTACTGCCTCTGACAGTGGGGACTGAACATAGGCATAATTGCTAATAGCCATTGATAGTTCTCTCCTCTGGGAATTTGTCTAATCCTCCTTTAAAGCCATCCAAGTTGGTGGCAATCATTGACTCCTGTGGGATCAAGTTCCATAGTTTCACTATGTGCTACATGAAGAAAGTACTTCCTTTGATCTGCCCTGAATCCATCTTCATTAAGTTTCCCAGGCTATGGAATATGCAAAAGCCAATCTCCTCTGCAATCTATTATTATCAAGGCAACATGCTATTCATTAATCAACAATACCAAGCCCTGAGCACTTTTCTGACTTAGCTGCAAACACACCCATCCAATACCTACCACCCACTTTTCAGAAAGTGGCCCTTGCCCCCTTACCTCTTTTGTTTCTCCTTTCAGCAGACACCCTTTCTCCTCCAAACAGATACGGGGAGCCTTCAGCTCTTCGGATATTGCTGTACCACAACTACAATGATCCCTGGTTATTGGGCTTGCTTACTGAGGCTGACCGGAGTTGCGGTTCAGTAACTTCTGTAGAGTCAAAAGTTCCCCACTCCTGCTATAGCTGCTTGTGAGTCTCTGGGTTATGTGTGCTTCTCAAGAAAGTTCTGGTCCCATCTGCTCTGTTTGCATGAACATCCTGAAGCATGATCTATAATTTAGCATCATATTTTTTTCTTGGTAATGATCTTTCAGTCCAGGGTGGCCTGTACCTCAGGACCTGGGTAAAGTGGAACCTCCCCATGCTGCAGTGTTTGGGCCTTGAGCATAATTTATCACTCTCCAGCATGGCTTCAAAGGCTAGTAATAGACAGCAGGGATTTTCTTTAATGACTTTTCATCACTGCGATTTCTGTTCATAAATATTCATGGGTCATTTAGATTGCATGGCAAACACATATTTATTGGGCGCAGACACACACATCTACCCACAAAACATCTAGAGAAAGATATTGGAATAATTCAAGGATTGAAGTAATTGAATAGCCAGTTATCTTTCATTTAGCCAGGATAACTAAATGGCATCTGCATAACAGATGCAGCTGTCACTCCATGCAAAGCCAAAAATGACTGAAATACAATATGCCCAGGTAATCAAGGTCAAATTGTTTTTTCAAAACCTTTCAAAAACTGGTCACTTGAAGCAGATTATTGGATACATCTTGAAATGTACATGTAGCCATGGTAAATGCAAGCTTTGTTGATGAAATGCACAATAGTCTTTATTATTCACACTATATTAGATCTCACCCATGCAACTGAAGCTGAATGTGTAAGAACACCATGAATAGATACCTAAATGGGGCACTGACTCTTTCTTTCACTAGGTACGCTGGGCAACCAGCGTCAGAAGTGTTCAAATACAAAAGATGATGATGATAACATTTATTTATATTGTATCATCCGTGTACATGGTTCTGCACAGTTTAGTTCAGTTCAGTTTATTTGAATGAAAGACAGTTAAAGACATTCTTAATTTTTCTGTAGCAGTCAGAACGGCTTCCATTAATTTGGCTGGCTTGTAACCCTCACATTTCTGGATCAGAAGGGATTGCATTTATTTATTTATTTGCTCGCTCGGAAGGTAAGTCCCACTGATTTCAATGGGATTTACTTTGCAGTAAGTGTGTTTAGGATTACTACCTTCTACATGATCAAGGTCACTTCCGTGCTGCTAACGGATTGGTCTGGCTTCACCTCTGGAGGTGCATTCCATTCTCTCTCGAGACAGACAAATGCCAACAATTATATGCATATACACTTTAGGTTTCCTAACATAATCAGCACATAAAGCAGATACAGCAACGTATCCAACAACCAACAATGCATGAGCAGCTCAGTGCGGAATACAAGAGGCAGACAGGTACGAACAAAGCTCAGTTGAGTCTGAACCACAAAATTCTATGTATAAATTCTTTTAGAACTGATTCTTCTTCTGTCTCTAGTCCCTGTATTACAGTGCTATATGATTTTGTGTGCAATCCTCTTTAAATCAGTTTCCCCTCTTATTAACTTGTTTTATCTATCAATGTAGTTTATATAGATTGTTTCCCTGAGCTTCCTATGACCTCAATAACAGAACTTGTCTTCTTGAGCAGAATTATTTTTATCTCAATTGTCATTGTTGATTTTACACACTCTTCACCTCTCCCACATTCATATTATAATGATTTTTCTTTTGAACTAATGATCTTGGGAGCTTAGCATTTTTCAGACGCAGGTACATTTCCATTTCCTTCTTCCATGTGGTTTGCTATTTTTATGATCACACGCAGTAGATATTCTGTTATTTTAATGCGGTACTATTAAGCTGCCTCCTGGCTCATCTGGAGATTCAAAATTATTTACTTCTGCCCTTCCCACCTTTTAAAGTACTCCTAGGCAGTTCACTTTTATGATGCCTGCTCTATAAAGACAAACAAGCTTTATAGTACTGTTTCCCTCAAGAGTTTCCTAATGGTGAAACTGACCATTTCCCTCTTTTTATCTTTTTTAAAAATATATATATATTATTGATTTTTGCAGATAACAAAGAGACAAACCAACAGAAACCCCCAAAAAGAAAAGGAAGGAAATGGAGGCAAGGAGTCCCAAGGTATCTTAAAGAATAGTCCCAATCCAAGGTGTAGACTGTGTAATAGATTCAGATCTTCCTAACCCTTTTCTGCCTATGCTGAATGCCAAACGGCCAAATTATCCGAAATCAGAAGAAGATGCTCTGCATCACAAAGTAGGGGGGAATGGGGAGTCCCAAGACCCAACCAGAGTCCCCTCCCCAATTCCTACTTGGACCCACCAAAAGACAGCTAGCTGAAGCCTACAATGTACAGGGAGGGAAGGTAGGCAGATGCTGCAAAGGGAAACAGGGAGAGGAGAGGAGATTGGCTCCAGGAACCACGTGGCCTCCAGGCCACCTGCAGAGTGGGAGAAAACCTCATTTCTCCTTTCCTCTGTGGGGAGGTGTGTCAGGCAAACCCACCCCCGCCAAAGGCCTGAATGGTATCACCTGGCTAACAGCATCCTCATGCTGACCTTGGAGCTCTGAACTTTTTATCATTTGGCATGCAACTCTTGACACACACTGAGCATTTATCTTTCAGAAGATCTTGGACATCTTCTGCAGACATGGAACTTGGATATAACTGAATCAGAGTACTTCCTTGCTTCTGAAAGTTTATCCATAGGTTTTTAATGTGCATTTGGCTTTACCATAACTATGTTACAAGCCGAATGTTGATAAGCCTTGGGAGCTACAAGGCATTGACTGATAAGACCATAAGAAGAGCCTGCTTGATCTGGCCAGCAGCCATCTAGTCCAATGTGTTTTTTCCCCCACAGTGACCAACCAGATGCCTATAAGAAGCCCATAAGCAGTCCCTGAGCACAACAGCACCCTTCTGTCCCATGATTTCCTTTTTTTTTTTTTTTGCAAACTTCTTTTTATTTTCATCCAAAAAAGAAAACAAAAAAGAAACACTCACAAATCCTCATACAAACAATTACAGTAATACATAAACTCCGCCGAGTTTTTTGGACTTCCTTCCTTCCTTACTTTGGTTTTCTAAATTTACATCATTCCTTCGCTTTACCTTCTTTTGTACTTATTTCAATTACTATCTGTAAACATTTTTCTTTCCATGTTTTGTTCTGTTACAAGATTACTATCACACCTGTAAGTGATTTCAGATTTTATATTCTTTCATATAGTTTATAAATTTACTCCACTCCAATTGAAACCTTTGATCTCTTTGTTCTCTTATTTTTCCTGTTAATTTCGCCAATTCTGCATATTCTAATAATTTCTTTTTCCAATCATCTATCGTTGGTACTTCTTTTACTTTCCAATTTTGCGCCAGCAATATTCTTGCCGCTGTGGTGGCATATAGAAAGAATTTTTGATCTTCTTTTTTAATCTCCTCCCCTACTAGGCCAATCAGGAAGGCTTCTGGTTTTTTGACAAATGTGTATTTAAATATTTTCTTTAGTTCATTATAGACTGCTTCCCAGAAATTTTTCACTTTTTCACATGTCCACCACATATGATAGAACTCTCCGTCTTTAATCTCACTCTGTCCCATGATTTCCAGCAACTGGTATTCAGTAGCATGCTGAAGTAGAACATTGCCATCAGGGTTAAAGTCAAAGAATGCTTTGTTGTGAGTTTTCTATCCAAGCCTCCAAGACAGTACTGTATATAGCAACTCATTTTCAATGGTGGGGTATACTTCCTGCTACGAGATTGATTTTCTCATGCGCACTCTTTCTCTTGGCAGTTTTAAAACCGTGCCACTTTTTAAAAAGTAGTAACTTCTAAATCTTACTCATTCCCCATCTTTGAACTTTGTATACGAGAAATATTTTGCACTCTGGGTCTATTTTTGCAAGCCAGCAAGCTGGTGATCATTCTGTTGAAATTGGCCACTTTTATACTATCCAAGAAGTTGACAGTGCAATTAACTCCACAAGAAGAAATGTGCTTTCCCAGTAAGAATTTATTTTTTCTTTGCTCCCAGAAATGGTTTCTGTTTTTATGCTACTTAGCCACTGCTTGTTCCTAAATTAGAAAAGGGGCAGAACAAATTAATGTCACCAAAGAATTTTCTGTGTAACTCACCCATTGTTCCTTTAATAGCCATCATTACTGGTTCAGTGTTTCCAAGGAAAGGACACACTGCTTGTGCTGAGGGAAAATGCATATGATTCTCCGTTTAGAAATTCATCTTTTTGACCTACAGCCACTCAGAACTGCAATATAGATCGTTTCTATGGTATCGCCCAGTCTAGCTTGAAACAAAATCTAAAGTTTTGATAGCAGGGACAGCTAAGAAACCAATAATCGAAACCTATTGATTTGCAACATTGCTTGTTCCCTACACAGCCAGGTATTAAATTTGTTATGTGGCCCGTGCTTCCCCTCCTACATTATACACAAGAGAAAACACTGCAGAATGCATTTTTTTTTGTCTTGCCACCACACCTAGAATGAAGACTTGAGACTGGAATATGGACTTAACTTATTATACTAGAAAACAGGGGTCAACCAAGAAAGTTGCATAGTAGAAAACTCAGAACAGCACATGCAGAATACAGCATCCTAAGGTGTAGTGATGATTGTCAGCTTGGATGGCTGTGAGAATAAGGCTATCAATGGCTACCAGAAGTAATTCTGGTCAATACCAAAAATAATTCAAAAACATGATGCATTTGAATGACCAGTTATTGGGGGTCATTGGCAGGAGAATGTTATTAGGCTCATGTCCTGATTATGAGATTCTGATAGATATCCAGTTGGAGACTGTAGGGAAACAGGAATTGGACTAAATGACCATTTGCCTTGATCCAGCAGGTCTCTTCTTATGTTAAGTGTCAGAGTAATGTACAGCAGGTGAAAAGCAACACCTGTCCATTGACCAATCAGGGATTGGAAACCTGCTCTTGCATAAATAATATCTCCCCTGTGTGGATGAAAGTATCAGAATGGAAGTTGAGGCAGAATTGGCTTTCAGTCATAGAATTGGAAGGGATCCCAAGGCTCATTAAGTCCAACCCCATGAATCTCAGCATGCAGTCCCTATCCAGTTTTATTGCTGCACCACTAGCTCAGTTTATGAATGGCGACATCAAATTTCCATATCTATGCTCTTCTGGACGTTGTCCATCGTGAGCGCCACAACCTCCGTTTCTTAAGATGAAAAATTTGGACTTAGGATTTGGACTTGCTTCAAACAAGAAGGGATGAAATATTTTGCTAAACAACCTAGCCTCTGAGGTGCTAAAGAAGACTGAGAGGAAGAAGTTTTAACATCTAATCGGTATGTGGGAATGCGACGGAAAGTGTGTGTGGAGGGGTGAGCCTTCTTTGCCATCGTTCTTTATTATATTACCGGGCAAAAACCCCTCCAAGAAGGACTCTTTTCATCATGTATAACAAGTGAGATTTGAAAGTTTGATATTCATTGGATATAATATGGCTTCAAAATTCTAAACTGTGTGGAAATGGAAAATATATAATAACGTGTTTTGATGTTTGATTTGCTTGGAAGAGGATAAAAGGTTCTCCAAGATGTGGATATTTTCGAGAGGCAGAGCATCGTTAGCTGTTGGAGGTCTTATCAATGAAATTTGGACGGTTTCCTGGACATTCTTTGCTTTGTGGGGAGTGACGCAGCTCTAATTAGGAAATCCGCCATGTTGAAGAGTGAGACTGGGTTGCGAAATCACAATGCCATAGGGGGAGGTGAGCCTTTAATATCTAATATCTCATTACACTTGCTTGCCCAGCTTGATTTGGCAATCCTCCCATGAAAAGGCTAAAGACTGAAGCAGCCAGTCTGGAAAAGTTATTGAGCTGTTGCTTAGTTTGGATTTTATCAGAACTGTTTGAGGTGGTGGCTGCCAGCTGCAGGACCTTTGGATTTAACAAGCACCAACATGCGAGGACGCACTGCAATTTATGGGAGAATCATAGACATTAAATCCAAACAGAAATATATCTTGGTTTGTTTAATCTCGCTTGTCTGAAAAACTCAGAGGCGGTGACAGAAAGATAAAGGATAATATCAGAAAGAACTAGGGGGGATCATCGGAAATGACTATGGAATGCAAAAGAAATTTGATGTTGATCAGAGCCCTTCAAGTTTGAAGCATGGGAAGTGCAAAAATTTATAATTTGGCAGAATATTTGGACTATTTTTTATGTTTATGTATAATTTGGAATATTTTATGTGATTTGATTGGTTTGTTAAAGTGGAAAATTTAATAAAAATGATTTAATAAAAAAAGCAAAGCCAAGTGGTCGAACCCTTGTCACTGCTGACCAAAAGCTCACAATCGCTTTTGCCTTTGAGTTTGATAGACATGGAGATCCCATACCACTAAAGGGCAAACACTTTTCACCAACCTGGATTTGAAATGTTAGTAGATCAGCTATGCATTTCAAGGACAATTTCTATGCTCAAAACGTCTCCATTTGAACCTGCTGAAATCTTTTATCAACTGTAATCATATACATACATATTTTTTGACACAAGGCTGGATTGCCATGTCATTTCCTGAAATTGGTGTGTCTTGCACAAAACAGCTGGCATTTGACATGATTTACAGATAATTTCACATGCAATTTTAAACTAACTAGCAATGTAAACTCCAAGGACTATTGGTATCAAAGTCCTTATTCTGTGTTTAATTTGATGTTTTACAAATAGATGTACACAGTTTCCTTCTGCATTCATGTCCTCATAATATTCACATGCCAAATGTTCTAAAGGAGTACAACTCCTATCTATGCTGTGGTTTTGTGAAGGATCCAGATGTTTCAAAAATAAAGAAGCATATATTGAATATAGGACTTAAATGGAGACACAAAACATTTTATATTATATATTTTAAAAGAAATTTGAGGTAAGAACTGGAGCTTCAGATAGCTGTAACTGTTTAGGAATATATATGTTTCCATATATACAATACATACAAAAAATTATATCATATCTATTAACACTGCTAGCTCTTGTCAGCAGTTTATCATATAATGATTTCACTGAATGACAAATTTTAAAGGAGGAGGAGGAAGTGGTTCATAAATGTAAATAGATATGGCATTATTGGATCTAACACAACACATTCGTACAATTAATCAAATGACAACATATTGCTAGGGTTACAGTTTTCAGGTAGTAAAGCCACAGGTCTGGAAATCTAAACTGGCCCTCTGGGTATTTGCATTGCTGCTTTATAAACTCAAAGGTGTGTGTGTGGGGGATAATCTTTGCACTCATGAATATATTTCTATGTATCTCCCACAGCTCCTCATTGGTATTTTTCACAACTCCTGGAAATGCTCATGCATTAGAAATAGCCAGTTGAAGTTTCTGAATTTTCTGCACGCACCAACAGTGGAATACCTATATTTCATCAATAGACCTATGTGATTCTGAATTATTTATCTCCGAAACACACTGGTGTCTGAGAAAAACCTATTAAGAGCCATGAAACTCACTTAGATGTTGGTGCATAGTAGTAACTAAGTCAACAAACTTCTTTTCCCTTGAGGCTTATATTGGTGCCCTGACCCTGGCAATGGTTTGGATTCTGACATTTGTAGAACCACACACCATGTTGGTGCTAGCCTGGTTCTGATTTTTTTTTTAAAAAAAAACCAGACTATTTTTTATTGATTTTTACTACACATTTTAATAAAATGCAGACATGCAAGAAACATTTCACTACTATAATTCACATATCTTATCATGCATTTGGCTTCCTTTAGTCTCTGATAATTAGGAATGTTAATGAATCATGTGCGGGATATTACCAAACAAATATCAAGTCAGAGCTGCTGTTCTCTAGAATACCTTAAAACCTGCAAACGACAACTCAATGCACAACTTCCATCTGCAAATTATAAAGCCAGATGGTAATATAAATCCCCAAAGAAAATATACAGCTGTCAGTTCTTCATGTTTATATTGAAGAGGTGATTTAATCATCTGGCAGCACAGCTTACTGTATTGCTCTTGTTACCGTAGCATGTAATCCTCTCATATCATGAGCACTCTTTATTTTGAGTATACACAGAAGATTATCATTATTTCCACTCAGCAGATGTGGCAGGTTTGTGGATTTTAATAGCAGCAGGCAGGAGTGTGATGAGGAAATGCTGATGAATCAATAAAAGCAACCCAAGGTGCCCATCTTTTTGGCTTTCATCCAGAGTGCAGAAGTACTGACGTACCAAATTATCATGCATTGCTACAGTATGTACTGTGATTGCTTTGCATGCTCAGACTCATCACCACACTTGCTCCAGTGCACACACTGACACATGCTCACACACAGACCATGCAAAACCATTTGATAACTGACAATGCTGTGTTAGATGGCTCCTCAGTGAACCATGAGACGGTACTTCTGTATGATGATTATTTTAATGGCTCCCACATCTATTCTACTGGCTTGATAAATACACACACATGTATTTCAAGACAGTGAATATGCTATCACTGTGTCTGTCTCCTTCATCTTAACCTCATATCAGATTGCTTTGCTCCCTTTTCTCTGGTTGCACTAGAAAGCCTCTTCAAAATAGGGAACAAGTGGGTAAAACCCATTTTAGTGCCAATTATTTACTTTAAAGCTTAGAGACCTGTTCTAGGGTTATTCACAATAGGAACTATCCAGAGAAATCAACTGGATATAAGTACTTCTTTAAAAAAAAAGAATGAAATATGGATGGGATATGAAGATGAAAGCTATCAGAGGAAAGACTCTCCTACCTAAAAAGGTCAAGATACCATAGGAACAAGTTTTCGTAAAGGAACTTTAAGAAGAAAGCATCCTTTGAGTGCTTGCAGAACACGTTGATTCGGTTGAAGAAATTGCAGATTAATGAAGATTTTAGAAATTATATGTTATCCTTCATATATAGGTAAATTGATATTAAAATGCTAGACTTCCAACTTCATCCATTGTTATTAATGTTTTTATTGATTTTTAAACTTCTTGTATGTAAGCAAACCATTCCCACTTCTTCATTCCCTACACACACACACACACACACACACACACACACACACTGTACTATGCCATACATTCTGGATGTTTCCAGTGCTGTAGAGAAGTTTGATAGCCAACAACAACTCCACTGTCACCATGTTCACCTGTCATCCTCAAACCCACCGCTCTTCATTTAGCCTCACCACCCTGCTGTCTTGCCCTACCCCTTTCACAATTTGACAGTGTATCAGAATGGAAAACAATGGATAGGTAATGATGTAATGAACATTACTGTGCCATACAGTTTAACATTTATTGTAGCTTTCCACGTAGGCACTTACAAGACAAATATAAGAGTATCACCAAATGAAATCAATCTTTATTGGTGTTTGCAGCATGAAAATATATGCTACGAGCAGTTTCATTTAAAGTCATAGGTAAAGGTAAAGGGACCCCTGACAGTTAGGTCCAGTCGTGGATGACTCTGGGGCTGTGGCACTCATCTCACTTTACTGGCCGAGGGAGCCGGCGTACAGCTTCTGGGTCATGTGGCCAGCATGATTAAGCCGCTTCTGGCGAACCAGAGCAGCGCACGGAAACACCATTTACCTTCCCGCCGGAGCGGTACCTATTTATCTACTTGCACTTTAATGTGCTTCCAAACTGCTGGGTGGGCAGAAGCTGGGACCGAGCAATGGGAGCTCACCCTGTTGTGGGGATTCGAACTGCTGATTGATTGGCAAGCCCTAGGCTCTGTGGTTTAACACGCAGAGCCACCCGCATCATACATACCATCTAATATTGATGGGAAATAAAATATGTTACTACTAAGTGTTAAAGATTACTGATCCTTTTGTGTATAACCTGTTTTTAAACTTTGCTTTTTTATTGGTATTTTAAAAGAATATTTTACACTATTCCAAATAGCGTGGAGATCTTTTGTTCTAGTAGGTTGTAAACCCATTTTGTTACAGAAATAAATGAAATAAATACTAAGTGTCTCTTCTGAGGATCAAAATGATTGAGCAGGGGTGCACAAAGTAAGGTGTTTTCAGAAAAGTTAATATAGTCAATGGCAGGTTTTGATCTGGAAAAAAAATGCAGGTCAAAAAGAAAACATTTGATGTAAAGATCTAGAGCTCTCCTTCCCTTAGTCTTTGCTTTTTTCTGTATTGCAGACAGGTTCAAATCTATATTCATTCCCTGGAAAGATGTTATTTGTTTGTACAGAAAAACAGTTAGATATTACATTAACTTCTGCAAAGGCAGATGACAAAATTAAATAGTATTTCAACATTAAAGCACACCACTGCCAATTTTAATGAGATTTCAGGGAACAAAAACAGATGAGGAGGAATTGCAGCTTAAATTGACGGAGAGTATAAAGAGTTTCATTATCTGTGCTGCTGCTTTTCATTTGTTTTGGGTTTTGTTTTTAAATTCATGTGCTTGCTTTGCTGAAGATCCTTTTTCTTGTAAAAACAAAACAAAACAAAAACCCTCCCAACAGTCTCCCAATGGGGAAATGTTTGGGTAGTATTAATTGATGTTTAAAAAAATTAAATAAAATAAAAGTTTGGGTTGATAATAACAAAACTAAACCTTAACAAGTGTCCTTTTACAATGCTGACACAAATATTAGTGTTGTTTGATTGGCTGCTTCACACCCACATTTTTGTACATTCTAGTCTCTATATCACATCACTTGTTTTTTGCCAGGCCCTAAAGAAACTCTTCAGGTGAGAATATTTCCAGGGAATGAAAAAAACTAAGGCCTGTTTTTACATGCATTCATGGTTTAAGATGTACCTATTCAGTGCTATTTTTCCAGAAAAAGAGGTGCCAGAATTCAGTATGAACACCTCTCTTGTTCTCTTATAATCTGGCAATGGCACCCACCTGAAAGGTGCCGGAACTGAGTTCTAGCCAGTTCCAGCTGAAAAAACCCCTGTACCTATTTAAGATGTTTTGTGAGTCCCTTTCTCACACACAAAAGGAAAGCACAGTAAATTATTACCTCCCCGCCCCCTGAAAGAACAAAAAATAACCCTAGGCTAAAAAAATAAAAAATAAAAATGAGCTATTCAAGAGACAATTAAAAGGAAGACCATAACACAGTTACATTTATTGATATTATTATTATTATTATTATTATTATTATTATTATTATTATTGATATTATTATTATTATTATTATTATTATTAAAATGTGCTTCTACTCAATGCATGATTTAATATGTTTTCCTTTCTAAACATTTCCTTCTGAATTCTTCCTATTCTGTTTTACATTGGACATCAATTTCTTTACTAAATTGCCGGATTGTAGCATAGATGAAGAAGTGTGCTTCAGACTCACCGAAATATCACTGAATTCATTTAGTACCTTTTAAGTCATTAAATTAATTTATCTTATATAAAAATGGATTTCCGGCCATAGATTTTTAATTATTGTATGCTCTAGTATTGGAGAACTGTAGAGTTTTTTATGTTTTTGGTAATTAAAGCTAACAGTAAAAGAGACATAAATCAATAGTTGCAGGAGGATTTTCTTTCTTCTTTAAGAATTTTATTATCACAAATGGCAATCTATTTCACTTCTCGCATGGGATCTCTTAACTCCTTCATGAGAACTGTTTTAAATATGTATGGACAATAAAATGATGGCCATTAGTTACAGAAAACCGATACTAAAAAAATAAAAATAAATCATAATCCCCACCCCCAAGTAGAGAAATTGTTCCTATGTCCTCCATGAAATCAATGGCATCGGTTAGCTGCACCTGATTAAATAGGTTACATTTCTTGGGAGCATTGTTTAATATATCAGAGATCAAAAATACATGAATACCAAACTTCAAATATTTGATTTCTCCTTAAGTGTCTAAATCAGGGTTGGGCAGCCTATGACACTCCAGACATTGTTGGACTTGAACTCTGATCAGTTGCAACCAGCATGACCAAAGGTCAGAGGTGATGGGAGTTATAATCTTCCAATATCTGTGGGACTTAATTAAATTGAAGAAAGAGGAGAAAACACGTTTGCTTCTCATGCCCCCTTTCAAAACTAACTTTGCAGTCTCTGTTAACTGCATGGTACTTGCTTTTGAATTATGGTGCTGGAGAAGACTCTTGAGAGTCCCATGGACTGCAAGAAGATCAAACCTATCCATTCTTAAGGAAATCAGCCCTCAGTGCTCACTGGAAGGACAGATCCTGAAGCTGAGGCTCAAATACTTTGGCCACCTCATGAGAAGAGAAGACTCCCTGGAAAAGACCCTGATGCTGGGAAAGATGGAGGGCACAAGGAGAAGGGGGTGACAGAGGATGAGATGGTTGGATAGTGTTCTCAAAGCTACCAACATGAGTCTGACCAAACTGCAGGAGGCAGTGAAAGACAGGAGTGTCTGGCGTGCTGTGGTCCATGGGGTCATGAAGAGTCAGACACAACTAAACGACTAAACAACAACAATACCATTGTGATGGCTTTTGTTAAAAGAGTAGATATTACATTTTCATTCAACATTACCAAACTATGAGTTTCCATTCATAACAGCCAGGCTCACAAATGAAATATTTGCCCACATTTAAACTGTGATTATACGACTCATGTTAGGGCTGTGTGACTGAGTGCCTTCTAATTCCTGGATCCAGCAAGGATTCAGTTGTTGAATTAGCCAGGCAAGGGGCCAGACCTCACCACCACCCTATCCTGCTCCACCCCCTTCTCAGAGAAAGCAGTGCCACCTCCACTGAGAGGGCACTGCTGTGGTTCCAGCTCCCTTCATGTGCTGCTACTGGTGGTGATGCAAATGAAAGAGAACAACACTGTGCAACAACCTAATTGTAATGATATAAAAAGATGCTTTTAAAAACTTCCCAAAACCTAGTGTTCGAGGAGAAATATTATTATGCCAGCCAATGGGGCATTTGCAAAAAAATGAAAAATGTCATCATAGCATTATAGAGTTGGAAGAGATATTGGAGGTCATCTAGAGCTGCTGGGAACTGGAGTCCAACAATATGTTGGTGTAGACAATACAGAGCTAGATGGATCTACTTAGTTGTACAAGACGGTGTTCCATGTTTCTTTGCAGAAATGTGAAGATCACTATCACGTCTTCCTTTAATTTTTCTCTAACCCAAGCAAAACATACCCAGCTGTTTCAGCTGTTCCTCGTAGTTCCTTAGTTTCCAGAGCATGCATAGCCATCCTTCCTGCACCATCATAGCCTTGCAGTTTTGAAGTGGATTGAGTGATGCACTTCCTTTGAGGAAGGGACAGGCTGGCTGGTACTCTATTCATACAGTTTTGTGGAGCTATTCATATTGTAGAGCTAGTGCAGTTGCTCCATGTATTCCAGTAGCACAAGGACAATTTGGATTAGTCCAGTCCTATTCATAAGTCTTTCAATAGTCCTAGATCTAATTTACTTTATAATGAAAAACACAATGGGCCACAGGCCACACTGGGAGGAGATCAATACTCATACTAGACATATTGCTCACAAAATATGTTCTGAATCTTCAGGTTGTCTCTGATTTGAACTCAGAGGACCATTCACAGCTTTCCTTTTCAATTTTTAAATGCACAGGGTTACAGTTTCCTCAAAGTCATGCACATTGTGACAGATCAACAGGAGTCCTGAAGCATCAATATTGGTGCCTGCATCAAGTCTGGAGTGCACTTTCCCTCCCTCTTTTTAACATTCCCTCTTCAGTAGAATTCAAAATGCTATTGAAAGGGAAGCAGGCTTGTTCTTGTCTGTCCTTTCTTCTGATGATCAATTCCCAAATGGCCTAGTCCCCATTAACAAGAATACAATAAAGGGTAGTGTCATGTAGTGACAGCAAAGGGGACTAAATCTGCTGGATCTTCTTAAAAGGGAATGAAATCCTGTTCAGTTTCCAATTAATGGTTATTAGAGATGTACCTGTGAAACACGCTTTTTTTTTTTAAGGCAAGCAACCAAATTCCATGTTGCAATTTCTGAACTGTTAGCTGATCTGGCCTCTGTTTCCATGGAACTTACTGCACACTCAAAACACAGCAAATAGTTATTTTATTATGATTACTTGGATAACACATAGTGTGGATTTACAGAAGGCTTTAATTTTCTGTGGGCACAATTCACCTAATGAGCCCTGTCTGTGGAAGCCCTGTGCAAGGACTTCTGCTTATATAATGGATCTTCCCTTCCCCACTCGTGTGCCTCCAGAAATTGGCTGGGGATGTTTTGGGAGAACCCCCAGAATAGCACACAGAGGGAGGAAAGCAGAATTGTTCCATCTGGCCACCTGAAATGCTTGCACAGACAGAACCCGCCCCCACCCCCCGCTTCATTATGCAATAAATGTATTCAGGGAAAGCCTACCCTTCTGGTGAGAAACCAAGGGTTCCAAGCACTTACCCAGGGTTTGGTTTCTTTGGAACAAAGTTCAGTGGAGACTGTGGGGTTATTAGGATATATGGTTTTATTTTCACATACATACAAGCTGATGGAGGGGCTCACAGTATTAACATCCCAACAGATTTTGCTTCCCCATTATGTTCCAGAGAAGCACCAAATCTTTGCATAGAGCAAACCTGTCTCTATGTCTCTATGTTTACCTGCTTTCTGCCCAGCTCACACCATATTCCCCTTTGTTTTGTGAGGTGGGGAGGCCCACCCGTTTGCCCAGAGGGCACCATCACTTAGTTGTAGCACTTGCAGCCAAGCTAGTTCTTTTGGGATGCTAATGAAAGACAAGTAAGTGACCGACTAAGCCCATTGCCTTACAATTGCCTAGTTCAGCAATAGAATATCAGAGATTTTAACCCTTACTGGATGCAGGACCCCAAGAATTAAGTGGGACTCGGGGCATCATCCAGACTGATCCCCAGGAGTGGGGGAGGAATGAAGTATCCACGATTTCAGTAGTGTGTACACACTGCACATTCACATTTAAACCATAGTTTATTTTAACTATGGGTTAAAGTGGTATGCAAACCAGAGTCTAAGGAGTTTCTTAAGTTACCTCCATAGCTCTTCAAAGACTCTCCAGTTTTTGTCCATCAGCACACGGAGAATACACAGATCACTCACAAAGGTAGACTTTTTTGAGACATTTCTGAGCCCATTTAAAAGTCCAATTTGCACAATCACCTTGTTTCCTTCAGGAGGTACTTTAGAAAATTATTAATTCCTGAATAATGTTCGCTGCTCTTTAGACTTAGTGCTCAAGGACAGATAATCATCTCTGCTATATAAAATTGTGTTTACCTGCCCTGATGCCATGGGATAAGGCGAGCTATACATTTAAATATAACACATTAATCATTATGTCCCACTGAGAAGAGCTCTGTAGCAAGTTATATTGCAGGCAATTGGAACACACGTTCTTCTCTTCCCCTAGCCAGTCTGATTTTAAGAGTCTCAAGATTTTAAGAACCCAGCATGTATTGGGTCTATTTGTGTGATCACACTTCAAGTAATAGTCACCAAAAACTGAATGTAGACAATTACCTGCTGGAAAGAGAATATGTTTGTATATGAATCTATCTTTAGTTTGCTGGCAGCAAAAAGAAGGATTGAATGATTTTGGACCTATTAAACGTATGCTCTAACAATGATTTATTACATCTTATCATTCAGCTGCTAAGTTTCTGCCTTGTCCCATTGCACTGCTCCCCTGCCCTTTTGCAGATAAACAAGCTAGAGGCTTGCCTCAGGCAGGTGGGGTGCTTGGATGGTAAATAGGATTCAACTGATGAAAGAAGGCTGCATTACTTGGAGCTGTAAGGTATGTGTTGCTGAATGCTCAGTCTGGGATATAAATCCTTTCCCCAGTCCTATGTAATGCCATCGTGAACCAACCTGCAATGAAAAGTCAAGCACAGAGGTCAGCCTTGCCACTGTGATGGATGGGGATAATAAGAAATGTACATGTACAAGAGAGTCTGGGATTTGAGCATCAGATATGATCACAGTTAAGCACAGGCCCATAAAATTGGGCTAGATTGATCTATGGGTGCTTTCTAAAGGAACATATTGTGGTACAAAATCAGGATTGAGACTTGGTAGGTCCAGTCCATACCACTGCTGTGTTTCCTGGTTGGCCAAAACTACACATGATACAGAAGATCCATGTCTGGAATGCCTGATGCCTTCATTTGGACATAAAAGCAAATCCAGGGAAGCCCTGGCACCGGGGAAGGTGCTTGACCGTTCCATTATTGTTTTGTAAGGAACAGTAGCAACATCTTCAGGCACAAGTAGAGCCCGGGCGATTTCGAACGTCTCCTCTCTGCAGATGCTGAAGAATATCGCCATCTTCTTGCCGTCATTGGTGACCCCTTTAGCTTCTAGGAGGAAGCTGAAATGGTTGGCGTACCCTTCCCAGTCTCCTGATGCTGGGTTGAATGACGAGAAGCTTCTGTCGGTTGCCATCTTGAGTTCCTTGCGACCCAGAGCTGAAGCCTAGATACACGGTGCGAGGCAGCGGCGTGGCAAGTGGCGGTGCTGCTGTGCTGTGTGTGGCAGTCAGCTCAGCGGGATCCCACCTTCGTCGCCAGTGAAATATACTTGGAGTCACGTGTGGATTTCATGCTCTTTATTCAGCTCATGGTAGCAAGGAATGGCAGTTCCCCCAAAACGTCTGCTTTATATACATTATTTACACAATGAGCCCCACATGATTGGCTAATTCCAGGATACTCCCGTATGCCAATCAGGTTGCGGATTCACTTCCATCTGGAGCTGGATTGGGTGGCTCCTGCAGACCAATCAGACAGCTGCATTCTGGATCCTATTGTTCTAGGACCAATCAGACTGCTGCATTCTGAATCCTATTGTTCTAGGACGAAGCAGACTGCTTCATTTTGGATCCTATTCAACTCAGTACATAACAGTGCTTTAACCTCTTTCCCCTGCACTGTCTTCCCAATTCAAGTTTTTCCTCTTCCAGCTACTGTTCATCCAGATGAAGGAAAATACAAGCACAGCATTCTGTACCCATATTTTCCCCTTAGTGAAATACAGAAGCTTTTTGGTGGTGAGGGGGGTGGCTCTCAATTGAGAAAGCAGAAGGGAGGAAAGAGTTAATTATCCCAGTTCCCCAAGTGGCTTTGCTACAGTCAGAACTGGAACTCACTGCATTTGCTTTCAATCACAAACAAAAGGATGTGAGTCAATTCTGATGACAGATTTCCCACCTCATTTTATATGCAGTTTGGCCTTTAGAGACTCCAGTGTTAGGCAATTAATTTTAACAACACCCATAAGCTGAAATCTGAAGAGACTCAAGGGCCAGCAACAACAAACTCCATTCTTCGGTGTGTCATGGCTTTGGCTGCTTTCTCTCCTGTGAGAAAAGGCATCACAGGAGTGAAAAAAGTTTTATCTCCAACCTGCTCAGCTCACTCTCATGTGATCTGTGCAGTGTCAAAAACCAATTGAGAAAAGTTACAGGTAGGTAGCCGTGTTGGTCTGCCGTAGTCAAAAAAAAAAAAATCAAAAAAAAAATCCTTCCAATAGCACCTTAGAGACCAACTAAGTTTGTTCTTGGTATGAGCTTTTGTGTGCATGCACACTTCTTCAGATACCTGAAAGCTCATACCAAGAACAAACTTAGTTGGTCTCTAAGGTGCTACTGGAAGGAATTTTTTTTATTTTTTATTTCAATTGAGAAAAGTACCAGTAAGTGGAGGGCTCTGCTAAGGTCTCTGCTAGTGTTCATGCTGGGAAGGAGATGACTAAAGATCTCTTGGCCTGCATCTCAGGTCAAATGGGAAAGGAAATTATTCTGGTGCACAACAAGGGGGAAAGCAGCAATGTTGGGGGAAGATTGAGCTCCCAGGCTTATCTCTATTTAAAATAGAATATAGTCCAGTGGCAGAGAAACTGCTTTGCACACAGAAGGTCTAAGGTTCAGTTTCCAGCATCGCCAGGTAGGGCTTAGAGAGATCCCAGTCTGAAACCCTAGAGAGTTGTTGATAAGTAAGGGTAGACAGATGGACAGATGGGCCAGTTGTCTTAATATAAGACATCTTTCTATGCTCCTACGCCACTATGACACTGTGCTTAAAAACAACTATAAGTGGGTGCATTCTGTCTTTTATTGGACATGCTCAAGGAAGCCAGGGAGGCGTTTGTTTGCAACTAGATATAAAGTCCACAACTGGGTGCCTTCATCTGCCCCAGCTGCAACAAAACATGTCTCTCTTGCATCAGTCTCTACAGCTACAGCAAGCACTGCAACCTTCCAACAGTTTGACTTCACCCTCAAAGATGCTCTCCTCCATTGTCTCCCGAGACAGACAGATGCCAACAACCAAGCTATAAAGTCTGAGCATTTTGACCATGTCAGGGCACTGAAAACTGACCTGCTAATTGATGTAAGTTTTTTTTTTTAAAAAAAACTTGATTAGAAAATGATTAATTAGCAATGGACTCCAGCAGGGGGGAGAGATTTTGGCTCTGAGCCTTCTAATTAACCTCTGGGGCCTTTTGTACATGGAGTACAACTATGAAACGGATCATTTATTTGTGTGTTCTAGGCAGGTCAATGCCCTTTTATCAGATTCCCAATGGGTACAGGTGAGACGTCACTCCAGTACTCTGTAGGTGCTACCTTCTATTTAATGTGCCAGAAAATTCCATGGTAAGGAATACTGCAATAGTAGTGTCATATATCTCTCTGAAAGGAGGACACATTAATATCTTCACTTTGCCTTTCAGTGGAACCAGATAACCTGAACTATTGAGTCATGTCCTTCAACAGAATAAAAACATCTCACAAAGAACCAAGGTTTGTGCTTTCTACTTTGCAAGAACAACAGTGCTGCTAACAACACAGTCATCTGCTTTCTAAAAATATTTATTTAGAGGGCTGGATTGCAAACAAAAAAAACTTCAGTGTCATTTACAAACAACAAAGAACTTGCACTGAGAGTTTTAACATTTAAAAAGACAAATGGCCAAATTAATCTAGTCACTCTCTTTGGGGTATTGTTTTGTGCATAGCAGGCACAGTCAATAATTTTCAACATTGTTTGGTTTGTCATTGAAGCTCTGAAAAATCTGTAAAAACCCACAAGATCGCTTCACTTCATAATGGCTTCTGTTCTGATATTTGACTTCTAAGAATTCATCTAAGCTATTCATCTGGGCAGGACATTCTTTGAAAGCTCAGGTTTCAGCGTATAAATAAAGGGTTTCAATGAAATACAATGTTTGTATGAAGGCATTCCTTAAAATAGTGTTGCATTGCACCAAGGAAAAATGGTTTTAGAAAGATGTGAATGAGGATGTGAATAATAAGGTTTGATGTTTTCTTGTAAGAGTTCGCCCCCACCCCATCCCCTTAAAGAGATATGTCTCAGTCAATGATAGCTTTATTCATCCAGAGTTTCAATTATATGTGAATGTCCTGTGTAGTGCTGCTCTTGGACATCTCTTAATCCTGGTCATGATCAAAAGAAACACACACCATCAAAAAATTTTTTAGAGTATTCCACTCAGCGAGATTTTTTTTTTTTCAAATTTCCAAGAACCTGGGGATTTGTGTGTGAGAGACTTTTCGAAGGGCATCAGCGCAATTGTTTGGGACTGGAGTTCAGATAGATCTTTCATTCACTCACTCTTCAACTAGAAAGGCTCCCTGAATGGTTTACAGATCAATAAAAATACCCTTGGGGAGTTTTTCCATTTAGCGCCACACTAGACGTGATATTAAATGTGTATAAGCATTTAATGTGACCTATTTTTGTTTTTTACTTAGCAGCTGCCATGGAGGGCTGAGGGGGACCACCAGGACTCAAACTCAGGGGCAGGAGGGCTTTAACACTTGCCCACACTATGGTCTTGATGTCATTAGCTCTGGGAGGGAACCCTATGCTAGAAAAGTCCATCCAGCATGCTTGCAAAAATTGGCTGATGAATTCCTGGCACCCTTGCATTATTTCTCTAGCTGCTACCTACAGGTTGTGATACCTTCCTAAATTATCTTTATAATAATCTAGGTGAAAGAGGAAACCTCCCTAGAAAATGGCTTGAATACCTCCCCCTTGTTTTATTCACCTCTCCCCAAACACACTGCATTCTGACCAAATTCTGCCAACTCTGCATAGCATAATTAATTTAATTTAAATCCCAGATTTTCGTCTATCAAAGGAATGCATGAAGAAGCATATTCTACCCATATTTATAACCGTAAATATAAGCATAAAGCTCAAGACAAATTCAGAGTGAAACTTTGTTCAAGTCAGTCCAGCTTGACCAGACTTTCAGCTACATAACAAGGAAATGCTCAGATCTGAAAGGCTCCTCTTCCAGGAAGACTGGAGCTCTGAGAAGGAAATCAATTCTGAGGGATAGAGGGAGCACCCAGACTGCCTGAGCATTCATAATGATTTGTTCACATGGAGGTTATATGATGTTGCCAGCTAGTGGTCGTTACCCTGCTCTTTCCAGTGTAGTTTTTTAATCAAACTTAATTGCAGTTAGAAAAGTGATGGGTTGGTGCAAGCTGGAATGTGTGCAGAGGATGGAAACCAAGATGATCATGAGTCTGGAAACCAATCCTTATGAGAAACAGTTGGAGGAGTTGGGTATGTTTAGCCTGGAAAAGAGGAGACTGAGAGGAGATATGATAGCCATCTTCAAATATCTTAAGGACTGATACATGGAAGAGGGAGCATGCTTGTTTTCTCCTGCTCTGAAGGGTAGGACTCAAGGCAACGGCTTCAAGTTACAAGAAAGGAGATTTCGACTAAACATTCGAAAAAACTTTCTGACAATAAGAGCTTTTTGGCAGTGGAACAGACTCCCACAAGAGGTGGTGGGCTCTCCTTCTTTGGAGGTTTTAAAGCAGAAGTTGAATGGCCATCTGTCATGGATGCATTAGCTGAGAATCCTGCATTGTAGGGGGTTGGACTAGATGACCCTTGGGTCCCTTCCAACTCTATGATTCTATGATTCTAATTTCTAACTATGTTGTTTCCAAAGTTTCTGAAGTTTGAGCTGGTGAGAAGTGGTCAGCAATTCACAATAGGCACACAAGGGAGATTGAAAATGTAAGTAGCTGAAACGTAGAAGCATTTGATAAATTACTGCAATCAACACAGGCTTTCATGAATCAAATACAATGGATAAATACTTCTGTTTTATGACAATTTGTTGTCCCATATGAATGAAATGAGCTTCTTCTTTTGTCTCTTCCCAATTGATATTTGTTAAATATAAAGAGAACCTGGTAAAGCATTCACAATATTATCAGAAAAGAAAGCACAATTGCCAATAAGAAATGTGATTAGATTGCATGTCGTATCCAACTGATTGATTGTTAAATAAATGCACAGCAATTCCACCAATCTTTGGTTTGTTTAATATATGTTGTGTCTTCAGCAGATATTTATGCTCTGTTGGTCTTGGAGGTGATGAAAAAGGCTGGGCATGGACTATTGAAAACAACTACTGAATGCAAAACTGCATCCAGAGCAAAAAGAACTGTTGCATTGTTGACAGTTGTGCATTGCAGAGAGTTGGGTATTTAAACTTTTCATACAAGTAAGGCAATGGATATAGATGGGAATCTGCTGTTTCTTGAAAGGGGCCTATTTGTGCTGCTAGATATTAACCAGACCAAAGCCAAAATGCTATATAGAGAGGTTTGCATTAAGTTTGCTCAAGAGGTTTGTCTTTAGAAAATGTGGCAAGGAGAATGTTCAAGGCTAATGGATGACTTATCCTGGAAACCCAAGCAGTGATCTCACATGGCAGGAAGATAAAACCTGGGAACTCAGCATCTTAGTTGGAGCCAGCAGCATCATAAACTCCAGGTGAGCGATCTTGAACAAGCAAGATGCTTGCATATGACCTCTCTCTCTGGGAGCAGAGAGAGGAAAGTTACTGAAGTGTATTAAGGATTTAAAGAATACAGAATCACATTGTTTGCTTGTTTAAAAGCAATGTATTATTTTGTATTTTGCAACATTTATTTGTAACTGTTTTAAGACTGTTTCCAGTAAAGTTTTGCAGTTGTTTGTTGTGATGGAGAACATTCATTTCTGCTCTGCAGAAAGTCCATACCAGGGATTCTGCTTGCAACAACTCTAACAGTGCATGTGTAATAGAAAACCAAAGAAAAGTGTTTGTGTGCATATTTGCTAAGCTATTCACTACTGCAGTATTAAATGTGCATATTTTGCTTCTGCATGTGTTCAGTAAATATCCCCATATTAAGACCTGTGTGACTGTAAGTTACCAGATAAATCTCCCAATATGTGCTACCATCACTATCTAGAGATTCTAATTCACAAGGCTCTAAAAATGTGTGAAAAAACCATCTACCAAAGGAGCTCGCTCACACCGGTTAAATGTGTACAAGACTGCAGCTCAACTTTTATTATTCCAGACAAAATAGAACCATAGAATTCTAGAGTTTGAAGGGACCACAAGGGTCATCTAGTCCAGCCCCCTACAATGCGGGAATCTTTCTCCCAACATGGGGCTTGAACTCCAGGCCCTGAGATTAAGAGTCTGAGGCTCTACTGACTGAGTCATCCCCTGCCTTCCATGACACCTCTTTCCTTTAAACATGTGGAGAAAAATCCCCTCTGAAACGAAACATGGTCTAAATGGCTGACATACAGAGACAGCAGCACAGGGGAGCTACTGCTAGGTTATGAGAACCAGGCTCATGAAAATCCTAGCTCCAAAAAGGGTGAAGTAGCAGCCATTATTTTTACCTCAGCTAGTGGTTATCACTTGATCTTGTTTAGCTCCTTTGACCTCAGCAGCATCCTTTGTCTTTTGAAAAGTACATTACTTAGCACCATGACGCATTGGCCTAAATACAGCTCTCACATGAAAACACAGGAGACCTTTTGCTGGCAAGCGACAGAGGTGTGTGGGAGCAGTAGATAACTTCCCCTCAGTTTATTAGGAAGAGGTCAAACCTTAATTGCTACTTCCAATGCTGTGTTAATGTAATGTATAGGACTGCACTGCTGGCCATTCTTAAAGGCC
Source organism: Lacerta agilis (assembly GCF_009819535.1). Taxonomy (NCBI): domain Eukaryota; kingdom Metazoa; phylum Chordata; class Lepidosauria; order Squamata; family Lacertidae; genus Lacerta; species Lacerta agilis. The sequence continues at coordinate 48,249,864 of NC_046318.1, read as the reverse complement.
TTCCTGGCATCTGAGGACTATGCACAGAGCCAAGAATCGAAGAAGGCCAACATATGGCTTTAGCATCAGCTCCATTTTCCTCAGCTTCCGATTTGTTATTTTGTTTCTATGATAAATAATTCATCCCAATAAAGATAGAACTGCCAAGGGCCTTGTCTGGCTTTCCCATCATATGGAACCAAGTGGTCTCGGAGTACATCAATGAGGCAAATAATTGAAGTGGAGGGAATTTAACTACCATACTGATTCTGAGCAAAAGCAAAAATTCTGCTTTGGGAACTTACAATAATTGCAGTTAGAAGAGCATGATGTCCTTGGTTGACTATCCAGTACTACTGGTTTCTATGGGAATTGAATGCAGGGTAATTGTTATTACTTAGTAGCCATTCAGTTATACCATTGATCTTGAAAGAACATCATTTTTCATTTAAAAAAAACCCTTAAGCTCTTAAGATGCCTAGCCTTTTGTTCCTATCCAGCCTGTTCGTAAGAGGTTCTTTTAAATAAAGCTCACTTTTGCAAATGTGCCACAAACATGAGCTTAAGAACTTTTAAAAATTTGACCTGGTAATGAGCATGGGACTTTTAATTTTGTCAGAGATATGACAGAGATCTGTGTTAGATGAAGTACAAAACAGTTCCCTCTCCTTGTGTAAATGTTTACAGCTTTATACATTTAATTCATAGGAAAGCCCCAATACTGTGTCACTTGTTTAGAGCAGTGGTCCTCAACTGGTGGTCCGCAGACTGCAGAGGGTCTATGTAACCCACCCAGGGGGTTTGTGGCACCAGTTACATAACAGAAACTACCACAGAGATACCAACATTTTCAAAAGTAGGGGGTCCATAGCTTGGCTTTTGAAAAATGGGGTCTGCAGTACTTACCTAATTGGGAATGGCTGCTCTAGAGGATGTGATTGACACATCACAATGAGGGTCCTATTTTGGATGTCATGTACCTGTTTTCATCGGGTAGGAATTCAATGTAGTGCTAAGTGGGGTATGCGTGCCAGGTCTCCTTGAGCAATGGAACTTCCTCCACTCTCTTCCCCCATGAGTCTCCACGCAGTCCCCAAACGTATTATGAGGCTTTCTCCAACCCATTAGAGATAATTTAGAGGGCACAAGTAGCACATGGGAGGAGGAGAGAAAGGAAAATCCTGCTGTGCAAGTTGAAGAATGGTTTTAAAAATTGTAGAAATTTTCAGCATAACCGTAGTTTGAAAAAGGAATGTGTTTAATAATGGGGTCAGCAACATGGTGCCCTTGAAAATGTCTCCTGATATGTGCTGCACAGTCTATCAATGTAAGCTTTAATTTCTGTGTAAAATAATGCTAGTTAAAGAGGTTCTATTTTAATACTACTGGCTTTTACTCAGACCTAGAGATGGGGAAGAAATTTGATTCAGTTCACACTTTGAGGTCATTATACTTAAATCTCACTTTCAGAAATGATAGGCAAACCAAAACACATCCTTCCTTCAAAATGGGACTTTCTCTGAATTTCGCAATGCAGTTCTCCAACCAAAATGTACAAAAATGTATATAGATGCTGTGGTAAAGTATCCATATAAATGTACATATTGGTGGAAATAACATACCAAAATGCATTATTTATTGGGAAATTGCCTTGCCAAGATGTGTACATTAGGCAAAATATCATACAGCGTATGCAGATTAGGAGAAATTCACATTAAAATGATGGTGAATTTTCATGAGGGCTTCTTATTTTTAGGTGCAAAGTAATGCGGAAGTGTGGAGAACTGAATCTAAAATTAGAAAAATGAGCAACTGAAAAGAATGCCTCTTTCTGTCTATTGTGGGGATGATGGGAAGGAGGGAAGCAACCCAATGGCAGTTTCTTAAAATTCCAAATGTACCCAAGGCACTCCCCCCCGCAAGTTTGATGATCCTTGGTTTAATCCATGACTCATGAGGCCCATAATAATTTTAGTATATGTGTGTTTGTGTGTGTATTTGTTTCGATTTTTGCTTAAAACTCTGTAGACCATGGCAAATTTTAACTCGCACCCCCCCCCCCAACAAACAAACCATTAAATATTCATTAACTGGAATGCTTAATTTCTCCTGTCTCATTATAGAAAAAGAGAAAAACAAGCAACTGATTTCTCTGAGGAAATTCAAGCAAACATTATTTTAATGTATGGATGACAATGAAATGGGGTATGTAAAATTAGAAAGACGAGCAATTAAAACTGAGAGCAAACTTAATGAATGTTTGGTAGTGGCCAGGCATTGCTTCTGAGTGCCAAGATAAAACCAGATGAAGTTTTGCTAGATTAGACATTGTTTGCAACATTGGAGTCGTTGGATTCCGACACAGCAACTAGCAAGTAACATCCTTGAAAACTGACCTTTAAAGTAACCTGACTAGTGATGTCATGAGAAATCAAGTCGTGTCTGTGAGTAGAATTAGAACAAGAAGCATAGCCCATGTTGATCAGACTGTCCTCTGTGCCCTTGATTTTGCTCATATACTCCTCAACACACACTGGTCACACACTTGGTCACACACTGACAGAACACCTCAGAAGTTTGCCTGAACTGGGCTTGAGAGGCACACAGCGGCAGTGCAGATTGGTTGTTTGCAGCTAGCTAGTATAAATTCTCTGTCTGCCTCTCGGTAGATTATTGTTCTTCCTTGGTGACAGGAAACAAAATACATTTCCTGAGGCTTTTCTTTTACTGACAGGCACTTGCTTCTGCTATGTGCAGACACTTGAGCTTCTCACTGAGAATGCAAGATGTAGATTTATAGGATGTGTAAAAGAGAGAAGGTTTCAGCTGGATTCCAGCCTCACTGTGAACATTATTTTTTATTGTTGTTATAAAAGGAATATTATAAAATGTTAGCAACATGAGGACCTATGTTATTTTGATGGAAGTAACATTGACTGGAAAAAGTAGATGTGACACCCCTAACTAAACCTTTTGGAAGAGGAGATTTCAAGGGTACCATTTGGGTTGGGTTTTATTTTAATCACTGCTTCTTCTCTGTGCTGCACCATTTCATTTTCCCCTTTCAGCTTGACCTAGTTGACATCTGCAGCAGACACTTTATCAAAGACCAGATCACAAGAGACACACAAAATGGTGCCAGAAAGTCTGAGCCAATATCACATCTTTCTCTGTGGCAACACAGATGGAAGGCCTGGCATAAGTTCATATGAAACAGAGGGTATAAAACACTCTATGGGAAATGTGCCAAGAGTCTCAATCTTGTGTTGGACAGTGCAGTAAATGTTCTCAGAGTTTTGTGATTATGTGCTATGACATATTGCTCATCTGACAAGCATCCCTACAGGTTTCAGAATATGTTAGTCTCTGGAACCTAAATATTGCATTAATTACCATAATCATTATGCAATTCATACGTTTTGGAACCCAAATATCATTATCATTACCATAATCATTGGTAATTCCTACACAAACCTGCTTTAAAACAGCCATATGCTAACAGTTCCATATTCCAAAATTGTGGAGGCTAGTCATGGCCCTTTCACGGTGCAGGCAGAGGTGAGGCATACAGTGCCAGATCTGCATTTTTTGCTGAAGGGGGCATAACTCAACACTGCAACCCCACTCTCCCTGACTGTGAACTACGAAAAATGAATTCTTTAAAGTGCTGACTGGTGCCTTTCAAAGTTCCTCCAAAGTTCCTCCAAATACTAATTGCCACCCCACCCCCTAAGCACTGGCAAAACATCTTCTGGAAGCACCTTGCCTCAAGAGGCACACATGAAAAGGAGACCACATTTACTTTAAGCATCACACATCTTTAAATATGGAACAAAAATGTCCAGTGGTGCTTTAAGTGGAATTGTGTTACCAAAGCCAGATGTGGTATACATCTTTCCCTAAAAGAGAGGGGGGAAATGGTCTAAAGGGTATGTGCAAGGAGTCAAGGTCATCCCACATCCCAGTAATGATACTTAATCGATAGAAACAGGGAGATTTTCTTTATGGTTAACAGCTTGATATATTTCTCCTTTTCCCACAACCCAAAGTAACCCATACTCTTAATCATGTCCCAAAGATGCCTAAGGGGGGAATTGGTCTTTTGCAGGGGGGGGGGGGAGAGCACTTTTTAAAGCAGCAAATTCTTGAGGATGGAAGAAATTGTTTCAGAGTCATTATCAATAGCTCACTCTCAAAAAGTTCATTCAGTGACCATTGCAGAGAGAAGCTCACGGGGGCAACTGCATCCAGCATGACCTAATGCTTTTTGAGATAAGTACAGCTTCAGGAAACCAATCAGAAACACATCAGAGGGCAGTTATGGTACACTGCTGGCACCTGATACAATGTGTTTTCAATGCAATAGAGCTTAACAAAAGGGACAACTGTATTCTGCACTGATATGTTGATCGAAATTTTAAGGTAAAAAGTATTAAGGTGACTTAAGCCTGGTCTTACTAAATCTCGTGTGTGTGTGTGTGTGTGTGTGTGTGTGTGTAGGATAAAGTACTGGTATGTGTGTACAGGATGGAGTGTGCATGCATTTCCTTTATTCTGTTATATCATGCACCTTTATGTAACTATCTCCAGAACACCTAGAAGCCAGTACATCAGATTTATTATGCTGCCAATCACCCCCATTGCCAAATGTGATGCAGACTCAGTTGCACATCTTGATATTGAGCAAAGATGGTGTGTGATAATGACAGAAGGGAAGATTCTCATATATTGGTACGCTAAAGATTTCTCACCTACATTGGCTCAACCTGGGACTGGAGAAGCATCAAAGGCAGTAGCAGCTTGGACTTTCTGATTGGCTGTCATTGTCATCTGGCACAGGAAGCCAGTATGCAAGTCACTGCAATCATGATTGATGGGGAACAGAACCTTTGGCACAGTCATTTTGGAAATCCTAGTGGGGGAGTTCCTGGTGATTATGTACCAGGAATAGGAGTGTAAGCACAAGTGGTTGCCTAGCAACCACATCCACTATGCTTATTATGCTTTTTGCCCTCTGGAACTGGCAAAATTATTATTATTATTATTATTATTATTATTATTATTATTATTATTATTTTGTACCCCACCCATCTGGCTGGGCTTCCCCAGCCACCCTGGGCAGCTTCCTCATATTCACTGAAATAATTTGAGGACCACCTTTTAAAAGTGCCTATTTTGGAGGAGAAAGTGAAAAGAAACACCAGCAACGATGACTCGAAGCTCTTGGCAGTATGACAGCACCAAGTACCCAAGCTGATGTCCAGGAATTAAAGGACTTATTCCATTCCACTATTGAACTTCTGATATCCTGCTGTACATTTTGCAGAAAATTGGCTTCCCACAAAAAACACACCGTAAGGGTTGTTTTCACATCATGTTGTACATGTTTGTTCAAATGGTTGTACACATGCTCCACTGAAACATCACACATGGACTGAGCTGCTCAAGAATATAGATCACAGATTGGTTGTACAGATGCCCATGTGTACAACAGCGCAGGATTGGGTGCTGTGTTGTGTTCTACACCAATTGTCCTAGACTGCAATTCTAAATGAATTTACTAGAGTGTAACGAAATGGGACTTCAAAGTAAACCATGAATTGTGCAGCTAGAGAAGGCTCTGTAAGGCTGTAACAACTGGACTGCAATCCTATATACACTCACATGGAAGTAAATCTAGGGATTATAGACATACATGCAAACATTCTTTTCAATAGGAGTCACACTGTACCATGCTGGAAGCTGTTTTTGAGACTTGTAGAGAGTCCCGGGAGCAGCTTAGAATGTGGTGCAAAGAAATATTAATCACAGCCCCAAAAATGAAAGTCATTGGGAAAGTATGCTCATTTCCAACTATTAAGGTTAGTGTTAGTTCAAGGTTCAGTTCCAGATGATTTCCGTTGCTTCAAAGTTAAATGCAGAAAAGACCTATTAAATCAACCAGGCCATCTGCCTCCCAAAGCAGATATTCCCTAATGTAAAATTACACTTTGTCCAGTGTATGTTTAATTGTCCTGACTGATGACACTTTTACTTCTTCCTCTGGAAGATGCTCACACAAATGCTTAATAGAACACAAGGTCACTACATTTGGATATGTGGCCTTCATTTTCATTTTCTTAATATTATCAAATTACTCCAATGATATACTGAGGACCAGAAGACTCATTCTAACACACACACACACACACACACACACACACACCTAAAAAAAAACCCACAGTCCTTTGGCCATTTTTGACTAGAATACTAGTGTTATCAGCATACTTCTGGTGAGCTACCATATTGACAATGCCAGGGCTCTTCTTTAATAGCCCAAATTCTGTATCTGCATAGACAGCACTATAACCTATTGCCTCTTGCAATCCAAGTAATGGGGGACATGTTGTTTGTCCTATGGTTGACGTACTAGTATATGAACCAAAACAGGTGAGAAATCCATATGGCTTTCTTTCTGTGATTAGAACAGTAGTGTTTTAGGAGTAAAGGTGGCCCACTTTTCTCAAAGACATGTACAATACTCTAATTTGTAGTCAGCAGTCCACACTCAGCTTTGGGGACCTAGATCAGCCTACTAGAGATGGGGAAGAGATTTGAAGTCAAATCTATCAAATGCACACTTTCTGAAATAATGTGAGAACCAAAGTGCAGCCATTCTTCAAAATCCAGACTTATCCAAATTTTGTGAAGCAGTTCTCTAAACAATGTTTACAAAAATGGATTATATTAGAAAAAAAATGCTTGCAAAAATATGTACATTAGTTGAAAATGTGTTTATTAGGAGAAAATGCTTCGGATTTTCATTAGGGTTTTTTTTTTTTTTAAACAATACTGGATAGCTCAGTTGGTTAAAGTTTGGTGCTGATAATGCCAAAGTCACAGGTTCAATCACCATACAGGACAGCTGCATATTCCTGCAGGAGGTTGAACTACATGATCCTAATAGATTCTATGAATCAAACTTGCTTCAAAAAGGTGCAGAACTGAATTTAAGATTCTCGGAAAAACAAGAAACTGAGAGAACCAGAATTGGCAGATCCATCCCTAATTCTTCTCTTAAATCGTGTTCCTTCATGTCAGTTGAGTGACTGTGTTGATCAATATGTTAAAGTGGACAGCATTTACCATCTGTTTGGTGGGAGAATCTTGGCTCATCCTGCTATTATGCAAGGACACCTCAAGATCAGCATCTGAGTCCAGCCACATTTTCTGGATCTGTATTGTGTGATCCACAGGTCAGGAAACTCAGTCATAGTAAAACACAGTTGTGTTTTCCACTTTAGTATCAATGGTCAACTATGAATTCAAGTTCTTGCCAATATAATTCATTATTTCCAAAACAAAATAAAATAAAAAAATCCTTCCAGTAGCACCTTAGAGACCAACTAAGTTTGTTCTTGGTATGAGCTTTCGTGTGCATGCACACTTCTTCAGATACACTGAAACGGAAGTCACCAGACCCTTAAATATGGTGAGGGAGTGGGGAGGGGTATTACTCAGAAGGGTGGTGGGGATGGGTGATCAGCTGATAGGTTTCCAGTTTGTCTATTGGAATTTCCTCTTCTAGAGTTATTATTGCCTTAAATTACTTCAAGGTGCATCTTCAAAATGTGAAGTGTTGCTTTTCTTGATGCTTCATCTCTGTTCTAGAAATCTATAACGATTAACATACCGGTAAATATTTCCATTGTAGTAAAATAAGTTTATGACAAATAACAGAAGTGCCATCCTTATTCAAACAAGGTAGAGGTTAGCTATGTTCTGAATTATTCTCATTATCTTAATTTTTACTTGATTATTCATTAGGTAGTTGTACTTCTTCAAAATACAAGGAAGAAATGTAATGATACTTGGGGGGGGGGGGGAAGGAACTGGCTAGCAACTTATTGAACCATACCATTATAATTGTCCCACCCATTTCTATGTCATTTCTGTGGTGCTGCTAAAATGTGTATTCCATTGAACACTGTTTAGCTGAGGTGATGATAGTTACCACTAACATTCATTGTTATGTTTCTGTTTCTGTCTCCTGATCCTGTGTGTGGGCAAGGGTGTGTGTGTGTATTGCTTAATGTGGTAGCATTCTTTCACTCTCTCTCTTTGCAAAAGTCTTTGTATATGAGACACACAGACTTTGCCATGAAGTACAAAATGCTGTTGCTTTCACTAATGGCTGATATTAAAAAAATACAATTTATGTATTTTACCAGGTTAGTCAGTAATCCATTCCTAACCATGTCTTTTCAGCAGTAAGTCCCATTTAAAATAGTTGTACTTACTCTCAGGTAAGTCAGTTACAGGTAGGTAGCCATGTTGGTCTGCCATAGTCAAAACAAAATAAAATAAAAATTCCTTCCAGTAGCACCTTAGAGACCAACTAAGTTTGTTCTTGGTATGAGCTTTCATGTGCAAGCTCATACCAAGAACAAACTTATTTGGTCTCTAAGGTGCTACTGGAAGGAAGTTTTTTTTATTTTATTTTGTTTCAGGTAAGTCAGGTTAGGAATCCAGCCTTACTGCATTTTTTTTCTTTGAAAAGCTACTGCTAAGTATTACAGAAAAAAATCAGCCACCTTTTTTTCTCTGCTCCTCTTTACTATTTTATTGCTTGCCTTGATACCAAATTAAGAAATAAAATTTACAATAATAATTTAAAAGAGATGGGACTGTGTCCTTGTTGGTATTACACAATGATGAAAACAAAGACAAACAAATTACAACAGCCCTAGATGGATACCTTGTGATTGTGGGAACCAGTTAACAGTAAAACTGCAAATGGTGAAATCCATTGCATAAAGAATTCTTGCAACAGAACCCAGAAAATCAAAATCAATTATGCCATTTTTGAACAATGTGAAGGACTGAGCTGACATGCATTTTATGAGCTGTAGACTCATAAAGAAGAAATTAATGGGCACATGAATGTGAACCCCATCTCTAATACTTAAACATTTGTAGTTGTTTGCTTTACTTTTAGAAAAAGCTCATGAATGGGAAAGTAACGATCTGTTTACACTTGTTCAGTAATGCACAAAGGTATGGGATTTTGCCTTGATTGATAATTTGATTGAATGTGCACCTGACTGATGAACACAATCCTTGATAGATGGTTTGCATTTATTTCTTATATATCAACAATAATTATTTGGTATAATGTTTCTCAAGTTAATAGAAAATGTTTTGGAAGGACTTGAAAACACTTTCTGTGTTTTCTTTTATTTGTGTTTTTTTATTTGTGCCCATGGACCTCTCCATTGAAAAGTTCTCATCTAACTTCTGGACACAAAGAACCAACTTGACAATGCAAATATCAATATGCAACTCATATTGGAAAAATGAGTTTTTCTCTCCCATAGACAGCATTGAACCAACTACCAGTAGGTGTCCGGACAGCTTTTCTGCAATATTATTTGCTCTCTCTGGAAACAGCTGCTATTAATCACAGACTAACTTCTGGGTGGCTGTTCAGCAAGATAAAAACCCAATGCAGCTTTCACGGAGTAGTCTGTAGCTATCAAAAAGCTAGAATCAGCTCCAAACAGCTTTATGTTTATCACATTAGTTAAATGTGTGCTGCTTGTATTACCCACTGGAAAAAAACCTAGACCTAATATTAGCAAGCATGACACTGAATTACGTACAGTAACTTCTCAGAACATAAGCTTAAACAGATGGGTTGAGCTCATTGAAATTCTGTGTTTTAGGAATACATGCTTGAGTGCCTCTTAACACCATCTAAAAATACATGTGATGCCTGTGTGTAAGCAAGTGCTTGACAGACCAAGCAGATGCTGTTCAGACACCTATGTTCACTGGAGTCTATTAAGCCTGTTTGCTTAACCTTTCTATTTAATTGGAAGAATTGTTTTGCTTAAACCCCACCCCACCCCCACCCCATCTTGGTTAGGTTATGTATTGTCAATGAACCTTTCATTCAAATCAAGGGCAACCAAACATGCTTTTACCTCTACCTGCTTGCCTTAAACCTTGCCATAGCTTGTATTTCATTCATTTATGCTTTTGTTCTGTAATTGCTGGCTGACTGTTCTCATGGAGTTTAGTATTAATATTCCTGGCTGCCTGATCAATGAAATATTGCCAGAACCAAAGGCAGCAAAAATACAATTATCATGGACCATTGAAGAGGATCCACATGCAGAAATGGCCCAAGTTATTTGATACCTGAGGTAGAAAATCCATATGGTAACCCCAGGGCAATTAACAAGAAGAAGAAGAAGAAGAAGAAGAAGAAGAAGAAGAAGAAGAAGAAGAAGAAGAAGAAGAAGAAGAAGAAGAAGAAACTTCAACAATTCACTTGACCCATTTTGCTGGTATCAGTATATTTTTAATTTAATACAACTCTTGTGCATATCTTTTTTCATTTATGACAATTACACCTCAGCAAGGGAATCATTCAGCCCAACCCCACACATTCCTTGTGAACCTACTACCAAATCCGGTGATCGGTTGCTGCTGTAATAGTACAACATAGGATCAGGTTGTTGGATATTGCTTAGAAATCATGCAGACAGTCGTGTAAAAACTGATGTAAGAACAAATCAATTTTGTACACCATTTTGTAGCTTAAAAACCCCAAACACCACACCCTGCAGGTTACATGCTAACTGATTATCTGCAAACACAAAGTAATGTCAAAAGAATTTTGAGGTAACTCCTCAGGGAAAACAAACACCAGCAGAATTGATGAAAGTTTTAAAAAAGCATTTTGACTGCAATAGCAACATTTATCTCCATTTCATTTTGTTCTGACCTCATTTTTTTTTTTTTTACTATCCCACCCACTCATCTATATACTTTCAATTCAGGATAACACTTAATGCATTTGATGAAATGGACTGTACTCCATGAAAACTTATGCCACAATAAACTTGTTACTCTTCAAAGTGTCACCAATACTCACTGTTATTATTTTTCATAGGCTTTTTAAATGCATCTAGAGGTTTGAAGCATAAGGAAGTCAAGTCAAAATAATGTCAATATGTTTCATAAGTGGTTGGTGAGCAACAGGACTTCTGAGGCCTGTCCGGCCATGCTTTCTTATTGGCCATAGTTGACACAGGCTTCTTTCAAGAGAAGAGTTGATAACTACATATGTACTTGGAATTCTTGCTTCCTGGCTCAGATATTCAAAGCTTATAATATTCACCTCAAAATAGTTTTGTTTTTGTTGTTGTCCCCCGCCTGAGTACAGATTTATACTAAATGGAGTTCTCCTTGTTGCTGGTGATAATGTAACTATGATCACATTGGTTGTGCACAACTGATGTGCATCATTAGGGTAATAGAATCCCTGCTTATGTAAAGTTTGGCCAACCTAGTTGCACACATATAGAATATTTCCATTGCATAGCGATGAGCACTTACTGAAATACAAATACTTTTAGAAGTGTTGAAATGGAGAGTAACACAAAAGGCACCAAGAGGGTCATAACAATCTCCACCAGCCTGCTATAATGTCAAGCAGACTCAAACTAAATTAGGCAACTGTTCAATTTATTTGTATTAAGACTCAAGTTCTGTCTCTTTGAAACAACTACACAGGAATCTTGAAAAGCAATATGTGCTTCTTTTCACTTGCTTTACAGTGCTTAGGTCATATATCAGTTGAAAATTAGACACCAAGCAACACATTTCCGTTTTTCATTACAGTACTGGATATAAAAGTACTGAATAGGGCAAAGGACGGATGTTAAGAGGCATCGGCTGTGTGCATATTGTGGCATAAATACTATAATGCTAGCCATTCATTAACAATGTTAATTAAATGCCTTCAAATAACCTGATTTATAATGAACAAGAATATTGAAGTATTTCTGCCCTTGCTAATTTCAGCTTGTTGCATGCTATATTATTGTATTTAATTAGGCAACAGCAAGAAATTATAACCTGAAATGCTTATTACCGGAAAAAGCACAACTGATGCTATTTATATCAGCTGATGTCAGTTATATCAGGAAAGAACTTGTTGAAAAGATGGTGTTAATTTAATTTTTGCTTGATTGTGAGTGTGGTCGTGATACCTATCATATATTTTGCATGGTTTGCTTAACAAGTATCAACAACTGTATGCTATATTTGGATCAAGAATGATTGGCAGTCAGTTTTACTCCAATAGTTTTACTCAAACTATGACCTGCTATAGCTGTTTCACAGTGTCCCCAAATCCACATCAAATCCCTCCCCACTTCTTTAAGATAAATCTCAGATCCTTTAAATAAACTAAGTTTTCACACTGCTGTGAATTCCCATTTCTAAGTTTAGGAACATTCTTATTCCTTTTACATTCCTCCAACCCCAGAGACATCTCAGGAAAAGCTCATGGTCTTTTTAATTAAAAAAAATAAATGTTGACATTGTGCCTTGCAAACACCTGTTGGTAAGGCTTTGGGGAGCCAACTGAAGACCCAAGCAGTTCTCATTCCCCCCTATCACTGTTGCTGGATGGTAGATTTGCGGAAATGTGAAAGGGAAGGGAACAGCTTGGAAATTTTTGACTTTCCTTACAAGCCTACCAAATGTTCAAGTGATTTTTTTTTTACAAGTCCTCTCACCTTCTTACCAAAAAATGCATCCAGCAATGGGGAATCAGTAAAGCAATATACAACAGAGAAAGAGGGAGAAAAGGAAGGGAGAAAAAAAGCAGATAGGCTAGTTACGTTGTTCACATAAACATTGCCACAAAAGAAGAAACCCACCAGCCAAAAATAGGGCACAGATTTGCATAAAGCATGCATATGCAAATTTGTAAATATGGGTGCAAATTTAGAAATAATTATTCTTATTCAAATATTTTACAGTGCTACCTCGGGTTACAGAGGCTTCAGGTTACAGACTCCACTAACCCAGAAATAGTACCTCGGGTTAAGAACGTTGCTTCAGGATGAGAACACAAATCATGCTGCGGCAGCAGGAGGCCCCATTAGCTAAAGTGGCACCTCAGGTTAAGAACAGTTTCAGATTAAGAACGGACCTCCAGAACGAATTAAGTTCTTAACCCGAGGTACCACTGTAAATACAATGCAGCTCCCCATAGTAGGGAAGACTGGGGCTAGGTACTCCTGCTTGGTCCACTGTCCAGGTGCTAAATACTGGAGAGGAACTTTCTGCCTTCCCTTCTTACAGTCTTCTTCTCTAACCGGGACCAAATAGATCATCAAATAAATGACAGCCCTCTGTAAAACAGGACACTTGGCCACTCCAATGCCAGACCAGCTAATTCTCTTTTCTCTTTCTGCCACTGAGCAAAACAAATCAACAGTTTGCTCTTTCTGTGGGCTTGGGCAATACCCAGTTTTCTCTCACCTAAGCTGCATCCATAATAGCAGCAGCTTTGTTGATCACTGTGGGATTTGCATGAACAGTATTGTGCTGTTAATCTGAATGTTTAAATAATCTGTGACTAACTGAGACACAGTCTTATTATTGAAGTGGTTTTATTACACCAACATTTGATTCCCCACTCAGAGTAATTGTACACCAACATGCTATCTTAAAGCACATACCTTGTTGGTTTGAGTTTCCACCGTTTTCTCTTTATTCCAACATGGCAGCCAGTGTATATGGAATTGCTTGACATCTGTGTGACCCAGCTGCTAAGCATTGGCGTAAACTTTTTTTGTGTGGGGCGGTGGAGAATGCACCATCTGGATAATCATAATTCTTGCTCTTTTCCTGGCAAGCTAGTTAATTGTTGGGTGTTATTCATGATGGACCTATTTATAGGGATAATTGAGGGTCAAGCTATTGATTTCTTCTCCTGTGTACCTTGGATGCCACATTTGTTGATGAATTTTTGTTTATGACTGGTTGGCCTTAGAAAGATTTAAAAGACAGAAGATATACAGCATTTTTTATCCTTCTTATTGAAATAAAATGTTAGCTTTATATTTTTCTTAAGGCAAAAAATATTGATGCTAAAATAACTTTTGCCTGAATAATAGCCTTATTTATAAATCAATTTTATTGGAATATTTAAATTTAAGTAAGTTTAGTTCCATCCTTGACAATTTGACCTCGCTGAATTAAGAAGAGTAAACTGGCTAAGGTCTGAGTGCTGTGGCTTAATTATTTTGTCAGTCCACCATTACTATGGTAATGAATTATTTTCATACCTAATGGACCAATCCAAAACTTTGCTGCATCAGCAAATAAATGTGCTTAGAATGGGATGCACTGATTGCTGTGCCAGCTAATTTCATATCGCACGACTTATTGCAGTATTGCAGCTTTATTGTTCTGGATTTGTAAACAGAGACATTGAAGCACCTGTTTAAAACTCGGGTGAAACATACAGTGGTACCTCGGGTTACAGACTCCGCTAACTCAGAAATAGTACCTCGGGTTAAGGACGAGAACAGAAATCGTGTGGTGGCTGCGGGAGGCCCCATTAGCTAAAGTGGTACCTCAGGTTAAGAACAGTTTCAGGTTAAGAATGGACCTCCAGAATGAATTAAGTTCTTAACCCGAGGTACCACTGTATTTATATTCTGTGAGTTCAGCTAGTTTAAAAAGGTATGAACTCCAAATACTGAACTAAACTATTTAACAAGCCACTGTGGATCCATGCAGCAGTGGTGTAGCGTGGGTTGCCAGTGGCTGAAGCCACACAGAAGGGAGTGGGTGGGTGGGAGGAAGGAAAATGGGTGGAATACATATGTGCATTCAGCTGCCTAATGGCATCCGCATCACCCAGGAGATCGCAGCTGCTGAGATAAGAAAGAAGAGTTGTTCCATTGTCTGGAGAGGTCACTTCCTGGTTCCTACGGGGAAGCCGTTTTCAATGGAGTCCAGTGACAGAAGCACACAGCTGTATTGAGGCAGCACAGGGGGTTGACATTTTGTGCCCCCTAACAATTTTGCACTCAGGGCAACCACCCCGGGGGCCAAATGCTATGCCACTACCCTGCAAAAAAAAGGGGGGGGAGAGAATTAGAGACTCTGAAGCCATTTTGGTAAGATGATTTAAAAAAAAAAAGTCTAGCAGTGCAATCTCATACGATTGCTCTAAGAAAATGCTTGATAAAGGTTATATGGATAACATTTGACTGAGGAGACAGGAGCTAATTTATTCTCTCTATTTAAGATTCATTCATTTTTAAGGAGGAGGAGGAGGAGGAGGATTTAATGAAAGAGAAAGGTAAAAGTACAACAAAAAACACTTTTGGAAAATTGTTATGACACGTGGAACAAAGCTATCAGGAATGAAAACAGTCCCCTGAAGCTGTTGCTTTTCTGGCTGGTGGATAGAGACAGGTTGGCCTTCCTTTTGCAATGATGTGTTGGATGCTTGGTCTTCTGGTGGCAGAAGAAGAAGAAGAAGAAGAAGAAGAAGAAGAAGAAGAAGAAGAAGAAGAAGAAGAAGAAGAGTTTGGATTTGATATCCCACTTTTCACTACCCGAAGGAGTCTC
Organism: Lacerta agilis; assembly: GCF_009819535.1. Classification (NCBI taxonomy): domain Eukaryota; kingdom Metazoa; phylum Chordata; class Lepidosauria; order Squamata; family Lacertidae; genus Lacerta; species Lacerta agilis. Next base: position 48,234,456 of record NC_046318.1, on the reverse strand, counting down.
AAAGCGGCTAACATAGAATGCCCTTCTGTCAATCTCTGCATTTCCAGATGCTGGCCTGGACTCTGTGTTCCTTACATACTGACAGTTCTGAAGAAGTGACACACAGAAGGGGTTTTTATGTGCCATACTTTTGGATGCCTTGAAATGATTTTCGCACCCCCTGAAGCTACCAAATTACTCATTCTCACCTGCTGAATCTTAGCCATGTGAATTACAGTGGCAGACAGAGGCTCTTTCAGAGCACAGTGACTTACACTCAGCTTCTCTGTGGGATAGATCCTCTCCAGTCACAAAAGAAGTTTGACCGCAGCAGGAAAGATATATTAAAGTTACTTCTTTTGCATTTCCAGCCTGTAAATACAGTGATGCATGGAGGAAAATGAAGTGTAATTGGTGTTAGAAAACTAGTTGCCACCATAACATGCAAGGCTACCTGGATTGCTAATTTTATGTCTCTCAGTATTTTATGTCTATAGTGATGAGTAATTATCCATTTAACAACAATTCGTCTTCAAAGCTGTTACAGCACATAATTAAAATCAGCTTTTTTTACAGTCTCATCACATAGAAAAGGAAAAAAATTGGAATTTTCTCTTCCTGTGAAATTTATACTGGACACACAGCACTTTAATATAGTGCCTATTCCCTGGTGGGGATGGTATTCAATAAATTTGTTCCATTAGCACAATAATTTTTGGCTGTGAAATGGAGCGTCTCCTCCCTGCATGTCTCCTGTACACACACACAAACCCTAAATCTAGTCTGAGATTTCCACAAACCCTCTAGAAAGGTTTTTGAGGGTTCAGGACACAGGTGGGGAGAGGAGAGTGGTGGAGTTCTGTTGTGTGGAATCCTTGCATTAATGGAACGAGGGCATTGAGTATAACCCCACTGCATTATGGGATGCAAGTCAAGTGAAATAGTAGGCACAGAATAGGTTGTAGAAAAAGAAGGTTGGTAATAGCTAGGGGTGAGGGAGAAATTTGATTTTCTTTACATTTTAATGCGAAATGACAAAATTTGCACTTCAACCAACATGCAAACCAAACAGTTGCTATCATTTGAAATTCGCTTGTCTCTAACCTATGCATGTTTTGGGGGGGAAGGGCACAATAATAAAAATGCATATATTAATGAAAATAGCATACATAATGCATTATTTTAGGGGAAACTGCTTGAAGAATGTGTATATTAGTCAGAATGTTATACAAAAATGTGTGTATTTTATTTAATAAAAATTTATACAGCTTGACTGTAAAACTCCCCAGAGTGCTTTACAAAAGGAAGAAAGTACATAATAAATTTACACTGAAGTACTGCTGATTTCTTTAAAAAATCCTAAATTGCTCTGGAAGTGTGGAATTTAAAATGTGATTTTAAAGTTGAGCAGACACAGAGGCCCTGCCTTGCTTCCTCTATATCCCTTCCAATCTTGATTGACACACCTGGGTTTGCTCCAGCTGAACAGCTGTGTCTCTCCACTTGACGAGGCACATGATCCTCACCTGCCCTGAACTTAATCCAACTGAGTGATAACAAAGCTCCTCCCAGACCTAACAAGCCCTATGGTCTCCACCTGAGCAACTAGTAAGCTGGGATGTGTTCCCTTGCCTGTCCCAGGCTCCTGGAGTGCACTTCTCACTGTTCTAGATGTCTCAGAGCCTGCTATGTCTGCAGAGACTGGGACACATCTGATTCTGGTGATGTGTCCTCTTCCCCTGGCTCCTGTGATCTGTCAGCTGCCCCTTCGACATCCTCTGATGCCCTGTGAGTACCTCCTAAGCCCCCAACCTCCCCTTCCCCATCTTCAGCTTGTACCAATAGTGGCTACGCCCTTTGCCGGGATCCTCTTCCCTTTCCTTGGTGTTATGCAAGTTCATGACATTTGGGGACCCTCCTGCTCATTCTGCTAAGTGGGGCCCTCGGTGCCTGCCCCCAAGTCCTGCACTGGAGGCATCATTGAATGCAGGTAAAGAGAGAAGAAAAAAGCAAATAGATCTGTAGACTGAAATGAACTTTTTATGGCAGGGACTGACTGTTATCCAACTACTGATAGGCAAATGCCATGGAAACAGGAATGATTCAGGGTTGGGTCCTTTGCATTTTGAGTGTTGTTGTTTATTCATAGGCATAGTTCTTAATAAATTAGTTGTGTTAACTATTTTCAAGCTATAAAATAATATTGGCTATCTTCCTTTAACGAGAATGATTACCCATCTGCTCCTCTTCATCCATGGTTGGGAACTGTGTCCATTAGACTAAAGAAAAATTATGATCCAAATTTCTTCCTACCTCCAAAGTGTATGTAGACTGTTCTGTGCACATAACAGCTTAATGTTTCACAGAATATTCCCTCAACAGAATTTAGTATTGCTGGTATGTCTAAATATTACTGCTGATAGGCACAAAGTAACAAACATTTACACAAAACAACCCACATACTGTTAATTGCACTATTGCCACTTTATAAACCACCCCAGGGAGTGCTGTATTCTATAAACACCATTTCTGCAGTGATCTTAAGTAACAAACTATTTTACTTGGAAAGAATTGGGTGAAATGCAGTGCAAAGGCATCCTTACCTTGTTAATTGTGCTGCAGCTGCTTTAAAGTCTACCTCAGAGTGTGTCCATTACTTTAAATAGAACTACTGCAATGATTCAAGCTTTTTCTTTACAGCTGTACTTAACTGTGACTTTAAAACTTTATTTCAAAATCATTTTTTGGACTATATGCATAAAATATTTTTTTAGTTTTTTAAACAGTAATATTTAATAAATAATATACAACAGGGACATAAGCTCTTATGTTAGGGATTGTTTCAATATAGTATTGCTCTGGTCTATCTTGGCAGCTGTATAATAGTCCCCTAAGAATCCCCCCCTCCCCGGTTCTGCTTAGGAAATGTTAAAAAGTGTTCTGTTAAAGCATTTTTAAAAGACTTTTAAGTATAAAATTAATTGATCAATTCTTAACTGATATGGGCATGAAAGGTTAAAATGAATATCATCCAATATACACTCGAAAGCTAAAATGACCATGAAATCCTATGCTTACTAGGTCTCACTGAGTTTGATAAAGTTTATTTCCTGATAACTGTATCCAGGACTATAGCCTAAGAGTGCTAAAATAAAACTGTTATACAAATGGCTGCTGGTCTGGACAAAACCTCCAATAAAAGACCAGGTAGAAACAGCACATGTTATCAACAGTCTATTCGTCAAAATATTTAACAACAGGCCTATTGAGATTTGAAGCTGTTGATCTCCATTAGCTACATCACTGCAATTATTCCAATAAACAACTGTTGAGGGTGCCTTCAGGCCCAAATTCAGCTCTTTGTAAGCTATGAATTATTCCTCTGTGGTCTTTAATGGCAAGGCATTGTTCAGGCTTCTAGCAACAATAATTGATGCTAACTAGGGTTCAGTATACCCTCTTGTGACTTTAGCAGCTTCTGTTGTACCTCTAAACAAATCACACCTAAGCCACACATAACTCAAAGAACCAAGCTTGATGTTTTGTTGGCTTTCATTGATGGAATTCACCCATAATTAAATTTGCCATCAATATGAGAACCACAGAGGAGTGAAGGAAGGGAAAGTTTGAGCTGCTTAAAGAGATCAGGAGTTTTTGTTTCATTTGTTGTTGTTGTTGTTGTTTAGTCATGTCTGACTCTTTGTGACCCCATGAACCAGAGACTTCTGTCTTCCACTGCCTCCCGCAGTTTCAGACTCATGTTGGTAGCTTCGAGAACACTGTCCAACCATCTCATCCTCTGTCGTCTCCTTCTCCTTGTGCCCTTAATCTTTCCCAACATCAGGGTATTTTCCAGGGAGTCTTCTCTTTTCATGTGGTGGCCAAAGTATTGGAGCCTCAGCTTCAGGATCAGTCCTTCCAGTGAGCACTCAGGGCTGATTTCCTTCAGAATTGATAGGTCTTCTTGCAGTCCATGGGACTCTCAAGAGTCTCCTCCAGCACCATAATTCAAAAGCATCAATTCTTTGGCAATCAGCCTTCTTTATGGTCCAGCTGTCACTTCCATACATCACTACTGGGAAAACCATAGCTTTAACTATACGGACCTTTGTCAGCAAGGTGATGTCTCTGCTTTTTAAGATGCTGTCTAGGTTTGTCATTGCTTTTCTCCGAAGAAGCAGGCGTCTTCTAATTTCGTGACTGCTGTCACCATCTGCAGTGATCATGGAACCCAAGAAAGTGAAATCTCTCACTGCCTCCATTTCTTCCCCTTCTATTTGCCAGGAGGTGATGGGACCAGTGGCCATGATCTTAGTTTTTTATGTTGAGCTTCAGACCATATTTTGCACTCTCCTCTTTCACCCTCATTAAAGGTTCTTTAATTCCTCCTTACTTTCTGCCATCAAGGTTATGTCATCAGCATATCTGAGGGTTAGGGTTAGGGTTAGGGTTAGGGTTAGGGTTAGTATCATCTCTTGTGTACAAGCTACTATAATGCAGGGGTAGGATACATGGAGATTTAGCATGGTTTTGTATGAGTCCCATTCATTTTAATAGAATCTGTTCAGAAGAATTTTAGGTAAGGTATGCTCAGTGTTTGTTAGGGACTAGCTCAAAGGCGTACTTTCTAACTAGGACAAAATCAAAAATTCTTTCCAGTAGCATTGATTTTGATTTTGTTTTGACTATGGCAGACCAACACGGCTACCCACCTGTTTCTAACTAGGTTCAAACTTTGGGCCTCTAAACACTTTATTTGTGAAAAATATTTACGGAGCAAGGAGGAAAGCATTTAGTTTCAAATATGAAACCTAACGAGTCCTGGATTGCAAGCATTGCCAGGAAAACTTAGATGTTGCTGACAGCAAAACAAATGATTGAAGTGTCCCTGTAATATAGAACTTCTCAAATGTTTTTCTCTGGGCCACACTTTGAGAATAAAAATTTGCTCATGCTATGCTGAAGTTGTGCTATATGTTATTAATCAAGCACTGCTAGTTGTCTCCCCCCCCCATGTATTTCATATCAATAAAAACAGAAAGAAACAACAATTAGCAGCGCTTGATTTATAACATATAGTACAACCTTTATAATAAGATAATGGGACACCCAGAAAGTATAAAACAATGCAGCTACATAAGAATACGAATTATTCCCAAAATATAATTATAAACAAGCCTCTTACACATGTATCTTAAGCATGTATACAAACTTAATGAGGTATGCGCTTGCTTTTGCCAGGTAATCTCATTCACCGTATATTAGATCTGATTTGAGACAAACAAGCTCTCATCACCTCATCAACACAAAGAAGACTTTCTCTTTTCTGATCTTTCATAGTTGTCAGATTTGAAAATCCCTGCTCACAACAATATGTTGTGGAGAACTGTAGATGAATAACCAATGCTCTTGAAGAGAGGTGTGGATGCTGTTTCTAGTTGTAGATCTATCTATTGATACTCTACTATGCTGAAATGTTTAATTGTTTCTTTAACTGTCCTTGTCCCACCACACTTGCCCGTCTTCTCCTGCTGCACCAATGTGGTGTGCCACACCCTTTGAGAACCACTGCTCTAACAGAATGCAAAAGACTATTTGCTTCTGGGTTCCCACTGTGCAGCATCCATTGTAGTAAGTCGAGTAGAACAGTAAATTAGGGTTTGGCTAGGATAAACTGCCACTTTTAGTTGTTTGTGCTACAGTACTTGAAGGAGCCCCAGACTGACTTACTTTCTGTTACAATGATCACGAAATATATCCATAACTACACCATGTTGAGCCAGTAAGAAACTTTTGTGACATTTTAAAATTTGGTAGAGTTGATGTGAAAAATCCTGTCTCCACATTTAGTATCTGGCAGTCTAATAGAGTATTTTAAGGCAGTCAATTTCAAATGACTAATTTAGCCAACATGATTTTTGAATTCTGTAATGGGTCTTCTCCCAAAACATTGACAACTGTGCTGTTGATGACCAGGGGTGCTTCCAGTAAACATTTGTTTTGAGAATGCATCCTGATTTATTTGTCTAAACTCCTCTCAAAATTTGTGCAAATTCCACTGTTCATTGAGCATTAACTTTGATTTGTTTATTGGGGGGGGGAATACAATGATGCATCAAGCATTTTTAAATCACATTTTTCTATCACTTTCCTTGCTGCAAAGGTCCCTCTCTTTTGTTGGAAGCTTTTTTAAAAATGCTAGAGCACCAAATCCACTTCAGTTTGGAAACCTGAATTTGACATTATGCACTTGAAACCCTCCTGCGAAATAATGATGGTCTTAAAGTGTCCCTCGTTGAAGTAGGGGAGTCAGGGCTGGCCCAAGACATTTTGGCCCCTGAGGAGACCTCAAAATGGCACTTCACTCCCCACCAGGGAAAAAGGGGTGAGGGAAGCGCTGTATCAGGAACAAGAGGGGAAGAAAGATTGACATCGAGATCTGCTGCACCAGTGAATCCTGCCACCTGAGACAGTCTTCTCGCATTAACTCATGGGTGGGCCAGCCCTGAGGAGATTAGACTGATGACCTGTGTTGATGGTGGAGGGGGCGCATAGGTTTTTCTCCACTACCCTACATCAGCAGAGAGAAGCACCACCACTGGTGTATATGGGGGTGTCCATTGCAGATGAAACCCCTAGCTTCACCTTGGTGGGAAGTAAGCTGCTATTGGTGGTTCTGTTACCAGCTGTAGAGCATAAAGTGTTTTTGGACAGTGTGCCAGGGACCTTGAATCTGCTGGATCCTACCTGGGAATAAGCCTCACAGAACTCAGACATGAGGACTCAAGCATATGGATTGTAATGCATAGCTGAATGCCACCTTTTACAGTTCCCTCTCACCGCCTCATCATCACACAATCCCCTGATTTATAGTGGACCTGAGATGGCTGAAATGCAAAGGGAAACAGGGAAGACAATATGTGCTCAATCTGAATTCACTGCTCATCTGTATTTGTTGGACTTGGAGGCTTCTGCCATGAATACACAGTGCTTGTGAGGATGTGCTTGAAGGTGACTGGGCATTGAAAACTTGTTCATCCTGCATTACAAGTTGCATTACAACTTCAGTCTCAGTGAAAGAGTTGTGAAAACACCTGGAGGGCACCAGTTTGGGAAAGGTTGCTGTAAGCTGAAAGCAACCAGGAGAAGTGGGAGCCTTTGCTGACAGATGTGATCTGTGCATGACTTAGAGAGTTCTGTTAGTTTCAAGTCCACTCCTGCTCAGAAAACGTACCAAGGGATGCATATTCCCAAAAACGATTATCCAGTTCTAGCATTCACCTTTTGTCATTATAAAAGCTAAGCAGTATAAGCAAATCCATTAAATATGACTATCATTTTTGGCTATTTATATCAAACTATTTTTTGATGTTCTTTTAAATGTATTGACTCCATAGTCTGTTGATTAGTCAGTTTTATTAACATGTAAAATAGCACGGAAACTCTCTACTCCCTAAACTTGCCAGGATTTATTTTAAAATAGTAATGTGTTATTATGTAGCTGTAATCTCCCTTAAACATAACATGCTTTAAACATTTTATAAATTGGAAACTAATCAGGGGGAAATGTTGTAGCAGTTACTCTCGCTAGAAAAAAAGGAAAACAATTTAAATGACGCGAGAAAATTCACTTACCCATAAAAAATTGGCTCTTTCATTTGTAACAGTACACATATAATTGTCATTAGGTTGTAGTTTGCTACTCTGGTGCTACATTTTAACAGTCAGTGGGTCTTGTTCATCCTTTGAAATGAAATTAATAGATCAAGTATGATATGATGTAAAAAAAAAATCCATACTATAAGAATAAAACTCACCATGCCACATAATTCTGATTTGTTTAGATGGAATGCGGGAGACAGATACCATTAAAATCAAAAAGTTTTAGCAGTATGACATCAAGTACCCTTTATACAGTGAAGACACACATTCTTCCAACCGACTTTAACTCAATTCAACACAGCATTAGGTATATTTAGGATGAAACAAACACCACCACTGTGATGTTCAAAATACAATGGCAGAATGGTCAGTGTTTATTTTGAAATAAATATCTGAAATAAGTATCTGACTCATTGATCCTATCATACTATCAGGGTCATAGAAACAGTGAGTATATACCATATATCTAGCCCAATAATATAGTAATGAGAAATACATGTCTAAACTTTCTGTAAAGCACTTTGACTCAGAAAATAATATGGATGAATTTCCCCTCATGTTTAAACTTAAACCAAACTTCCTCTAGTTTGTTTGTGCCCCTACATTCAGTAGACGATATTAGCAATAATCCCTTGTTTTCCTTCAAGCATCATTTTAATAGTTGAAAACAGTCAACATGAAGAACAGACTAATAACCTGACTTGTGTTTTTCAGTTCCTTTGGTGTGCTCAAATTGTCCTAAGAATGCTTCACTATGTGTTCAGACTATGGATAGCAAAACTCCTTAGCTTCTGATACAGAAAAAGCCCAGATGGGCCTACTGTGTTATTTTTCTGCTTGCTGTGCAAAAGTAATCTTATAGCTCCTATATAGGTCTATCAAATTTAGCCTTAGCTAGCTCTTTAGCTGCTCAGAATATCCCACTGTTTTGCTGTTTAATATTTCCTATGGGCACAGCTTTTTTTCAGCACCTCTCAGGTGGGCGCCATTGCCATTCTAAGAGAACAGGAGAGGTGTTCATGGTGAATTCTGGCACCTCTTTTTCTAGAAAAATAGCACTGCTTATGGGGCAGTTTACCAAACTGTTAGATAATTATAAATGCTATTAGACTACCCACTAGTTGGGTAGCTTTGATAGGAGAGGAGGTGCAGCCCATGAGATTATGAGTGGTATCAGTCTTTCCTTGGATAGAAGGGGTGAGATTGTCATGTGTCCTGGAAACCATAAAAGTCTGTGCAGGATAAGACTCTGGAGATACTGCTACATTTATCTTCAGAAATGTGGAGAAACAGAAGAGGAAATCACACTTCCTTAGTTCCTCTGCAGTTTACCAATTTTAGTCTGACAATCCCTTCTCTTTTGACCCTCTTTAGCGGGTGGCGCTGTGGGTTAAACCACAGAGCCTAGGGCTTGCCGATCAGAAGGTTGGCGGTTTGAATCCCCGTGATGGGGTGAGCTCCTGTTGTTCAGTCCCTGCTCCTGCCAACCTGGCAGTGCGAAAGCACGAGGTGCAAGTAGATAAATAGGCACTGCTCCGGTGGGAAGGTAAACGGCATTTCCGTGCGCTGCTCTGGTTTGCCAGAAACGGCTTAGTCATGCTGGGTACATGACCCAGAAGCTGTATGCCGGCTCCCTCGGCCAGTAAAGTGATGAGATGAGCGCTGCATCCCCAGAGTCGTCCGCAACTGGACCTAATGGTCAGTGGTCCCTTTACCTATTCACCACTCTGTTAGCAGATAAACATTAATGGAGGAGGGGAGTATAAAGATAAACACTGGATTTTGGCTTATATAATATTTGTTCTGAAGAATATCCAAACAAATAGTAGGAGGGATTGGCATAAATACATTGATTGCTTTTAACAAGTTCTAGAGACTGCATTTATAGTTAGTGGTTTCCAGGATCAATAGCTTCTGGCATTCAAATCAATACAACTTAACAATAAACTGCGGTACTGAACATCACACAGTGTAATTTGGCTCTCCCATCTGATGACAGAAACCATTATAGCAGATGAAAGAAGAGTTTTAACAGAAGGACCCTGGAACTAGCAGTGATTAGCAAATTTCACAAACTAAGACTAAACTGTTGGGAGTTTTCATTTTTTAAAAACCACATTCAAATTTCTTTGTGTTCTCAGCTTGTCAGCAAAAGAATGCTCTCAAGAACATTGTGTGGTGCAAAACTTATGGCAGATGTATCCATGCAATTACAGAAGGAAAGAATACAGTGGCGGGGAAAAGACTGACTTCAATAAGCCCTTCTGGAAGTCGGCATTCCCAATCGAGTCAGAACTGCATTTCATATGGTGACATGAGGAGCTATAATAATTCAAAGCGTTTGGATTTTATTGTATAACTGTTCAATATAGGACAAATATGACTTTAAAATGTCAGTGGTTAATTCATGTGCTGATGTTCTGAGCTAGCCTGGAGAGGCAGGAATGCTGCCACTTTAACTTAATATGCAATGGGAGAGAGGAGTACTGTTCTTACTTTGGAAAATGGTGTTCTAAAGTTGAAGCCGTATCCATGTCAGCACAAGGATTTCTGCTTGCACAACAAGAATTTTCCCTCTCTTCTCCCTGTTGTGCAGGTCATGCTTTCCCCAAACCTCCTAGTTCTGCAGCAACAAATTTAGGCAACACATGGCTGGGCCAGGCAGGGAAGGTCCTTGGCTGATGGAATAGTTGCTTTGTGCTACATGTACTAGCCTTAAAATTGGTTACTTCTTCCAGAACAGAAGATACATTTTCCTGGAATGATATATGCCTAGGAAAGCCTATAAGTCTTTGGGTGAATGGCAGGTTTACCTGTATATCAGGCACTCAGACCCAAGGCTTAAATGACTCAGTAGATTACAGGTCCAAGGCTGGTTTTAGTGGGTTGCAATATCACTGAAACTTTGAAATTCCACAATGTATTTGGCACACTCCGACACACCTGTATTCTGAACCAGGTGCCTAAAGTTTATTTCCAGTTCTGTCTGTAATCTATTTCAAATAAATATTCCTGCCCAGCTACAACTCCTTTCTTCCATGCCTTCCCTCATAAACATTTACTCATCTGACTGTTGGCTATGGCTGCTATAACATTAGCAGGATAGGAATAAGGTCTCTCAGCCCATCTCTTCCTCCAGGTGCTGGCTAGAGTGGTCCGGAGGGACACATTTGACCTCTAGGCTTGAGGGTCTCCACCCATACACTACAACTATCATAACAGGAGTTCTTGGTAGCCTCCCTCAGGAACAATTTTCTCAGACTGAGACACCACCTGCACTATACATTTAAAGCACGCTTATACCACTTTACAAAGTCATGGCTTCTCCCAAAGAATCCTGGGAACTATAGTTTGTTGGGGGTGTTCAGAGTTGTTGGGAGTCCCCTGGTCCCCTCACAAGCTACAATTCCCATAGTAGTTTAAAAATCCATCCTTCTAATATTTGGTTTTATTTTAATGTAGGCCTATCATTAAGAATAGGTCATGCAAGGCCTGAAACTCTTGGTAAGATATATCCAGTGCCAGGACATCTGCATTCTAGATGTATTTCAAGAAAGAAAGCAATTTTTACTTGTTCTCTGGAGTCATTAGGGCAAAGCTGATTGCTCAGTGGAACATATGAGGAATCACCTGCTGTTTCCAAATTAAGTCAGTGACATGGCTCTGTGCCATCTTTCCCTAAGTCCCAGCAATGACAGTTAATGGGTTGAAGCAAACCATCATTAACTCAGTAGTAAAGAACTCGGAATACAAATATAATTTGACTTCAGGAAAATGATCCATACTGGATCTTAATCCCCAAAGCCTGTGAGACTATTATCCTTATTAAGGTAAAGCTACAGCCACATTCTGGTGCAAAGTACAGGTTGTGCACTAGTTCTGTGGATTGCTGGGCCTGTGTTTCTTACAACTCAGCTTAGAATATCTTCATGGATATGATGTTGCCTTGATTTTCTAGAAGCCAATGATTGTGGATTGCAGTGGATTCTCACTCGCCGTAGATTTCTTCCAAATATAAATTTGTGGCAAAAAACAACCACCATGCAGCTACCCTAATGCAAAATTGGGTTCAGGAATGGCAGCTAAAGTTTGCAGAACTTTTATTACTTGATATGCTGCAGTTGAACAATTATGTAAATAGGCTGTATAAGTCATTAGCAGTGCTTTTTTCTGGGGGTACTGACACCTTTTTTTCCTAGAAGAAAAGCACTGGTTATTAGTATGGTTCCTGCATATGCTGTTTTTGTGAAGCCTCCTTGTGCTCCACTCTGTTCTCCCTTTCTTCCCACCCAGGCAGGGCCAACTTTAGCACATGTGGTGCCAGGGTACAGAAAACTGCCCAGCGCCCCCAATTGGGGGGGGGCAGGCCAAAGTTGTTGAGCTTTTTAAGGGGGGCATGCAACTCTCTCCCATGCCGCTGCGGGAGGAGAGCATTTCCCGCAGAGGCTTGGGAGGGAAGCTGCGTGCCTTGGGTGCTCTGGCCAGGCCTCTTGACAGCCCATCAATCTCAGGCATGCAGGAGGGTGGAGCCAGCCAAGTGCCTCAGCACTCACAGAAGAAAAGCCTGTGGTGCTACAACGGGCTCTGCTCCTCTCAGCAGCGGCTGGCGGCTGGCCTGGCTCTACAATCCCAAGACTTCAAATCTTGGCCCCAGACTCTCGGCCTGGGGCCCCTGAGAGCCTGGCGCCTGGGTGCCCCGCACCCATAGCACCTATGGGTAAGCCCTCTGCCTGCCTCTCAGACCTGGCCCATCACATGGGGCTTGTCCTTAGCAGGGGCAGTCTCTCCTCCTCCTCTTCTGCTCTTTAGCAGCTGCAATGAGCTGCCCAAGGGAGGAGGCCACAGCAGTGACCATGGAGAGGCCATGGAGAGACAACGGGATTCTTCCTTACCTCTGCTGCTCAGGAAAAGTGCTAGCTCACCCTCCTTTCCAAGCTTGGGGGCAGCAGCACTGGGAGGAAAAATAAAAACATTCCAGGATCAAATCAGAAGCTGGAATGGATTTGTAATTCCCTGGAAGATCAGGACACTTGGAGGGTATGAATCCTAAGCTAGTGGGTGAAAGGAGGAATTCAGACATGTAGCCCTCCATGCATAGATGGACTACAACTTCCCAGGGGGTGCCAACTTGAATAAAATATTGTGGGGACCCAGGAAACCCCACCCCACATAATTGATCACATGGCACAATGCACATACACCATTTGAATGGGAATGCCCATCAACTACCGTAACTGAGGCAGGTGGGGGTTGGAGTATCAAGGGCTGCAAGTTTCCCATGTTTGAGTTAAAGGAACCCTATTGCTAGGTTAGGAGTGAGGCACATTATTTATAGCCCTAAAGCTTGCTTGTTTGTGATTTGTCTGTAAATAAGCAATAAGTGCTGTACATAATAGATGAATATTAGCTTCAGGATAGAGCTTTCTTTCACTCAGGTGTAGAAATTTGTCGCTTCTGAAATGCTGTTTTTAGGGTGGAGAAGAGTAGGAATTGACATAATGGGTATCATAATAACCTGGCTTTTAAGACACCACCATATATTAGTTATTCATTCATTGATTCATGAATGACACATACGTTGGAGAGGAGACATTTAAACAAACAATGAATCATATCCTTTTATTCCCCCAACTTTTTGCCTTCAGATATAATTAGATATTCTTTTTGGCTTTTCAGAATAATATAGTTCTGTATCTGCTTATTATTCACCTCCCTTTCTTGGATGCGTAGATTTCTGTTTAGTTTCTATTTGCTTCTTCATATTTATAGGCAATAAACATTTCATCAGTTGGGCAGATATACAGTATCTGTTCTACTGCTGCATTTGAAGACTGGAGCAGCTGAGAGAACATGGGAAATCAACCCTATTTTCAGCTTCCATTTGCAAATTTTGATGGTGGGGGCATTATAGGTGGTATTGGTGGTGGCACTATGCCAGTTCCTGCTACCTTTGTCCCCAAGACCTGGCATGAATTGAAAGGTGGGAGTGAGATGAAAGAGCACCCCACTATCTCACCTGCTATGCTGGTCATGCCAGTGAGATGATGAGCAGAACAGATCCGCCCCCTTCTCTTTGCTTGGTTCATGTAATTGTCTTAGGTGAAAGTTTAGATATGCAGATAAATCTTTCCCAGCTTCCTCTCCTGCAGATGCTACTTGGATAAGCATGTTTAGTAGCAGCAGCTACAGGGCAGAAGGGGTATGTGTGGTGCTGGGTATTATGCCTAATATTTGAATGTTGTCTTACCTTGAACTCCACTTGAACAAACTGACTGTGCAGCATATGTCTATGAATCCTTGGGATGCACCCTAGACTGTACTTCCTATTTACATAGGAAATCTCTAGGCTATTGCTAGCTTCGTGAATAATAGGATTTAAGACTGTAATTTGGTGTGCACTTGTGAATCCCTACTGGCACCAGGTCTGCCTTTTGCTACTTGGTCCATTTCTGCCTTCCAGAAGAGCAGCAAGGGAGACTCAAGAGAAGGAATGATACTCAGGGTGAAGAGTGGCTAGACCTCTTCCTGCTCCCCCACGCGTCTGATAGATTCTAACAGTGCCTGTCCATCACTTTGATGGGTTGTTGACCACAAATTGAGCCAAAAAGCATGACTAAAGTACCAGCTTCTGATCCTAGGAATGTAAAATGAAATGTGGTGCCAGGGTGTGGGTTGGATAGAGGGATTTTTCTACTAAAGGCAAAGGATAGCAAAATAATGTTCCATCCCCAACCCATGTCCATTATGTCTGTCACTATTTACCAAGAAGTATATCAGTCCATGCACAGTCTAGAACTGCCTTCTGTCAGCAGTACACAGCAAAACAACTGTCGTGATGCAGTCTACCCTCCTAAACAGATAGCTGGAATAAATCAATGAATTTCTATTAACTGGAGATTGCAGGTTGAAGCTTGCCAGGTTATAATGCACACAATCCCATACTGTAATTCAATGCCTGTGTGCTAACAGAGGATCAATGATACAAAGAGAATTTTCAGGATGAAGTCATGGTTCTCTCTCATCCCAAAAGACTCCTCAGCCATGTTTGAGCCAGATGGTAAGAAGATCAGCTTCAGGGACTGTAAGAGAGTCTTCTAGCAACAGCATAATATTGGTAAAGACAGAGGGAGGTTTTAGGAATTTCTGAAACTACCAGCTCTGCCCAGCATAGAACCCTGTTTTAGATGCTACAGTGCAAGCTTGTGCTGCAGTACTTGAAACTCCAGATAGAATCAGTTCTGGTATTTACTCATGTCTTTTGTCAATACACAGTTGCCGCTGACACGCTACTGCTATTTGCAATAGCCTTTTGAAAAACATGAATGTACTGTGGATCTATGTTACGTAGAGCTTGTCCACCTGATATGCTGCCCCTTTTGAGCCATGCTGGAGTCTTCTGTCCACTTACTTATTCTGACACTATTAAAATTTGAAACAAAGGGCTACTTCACATAGTTTCTACTACACAAGTAGATGAAAACTATTTCCCGTGTTTATAATCATGTGGGGAATGCATTGGTGCATTCTCCCCTAGGAAATATGGTTCTGGGCACCTGCTGTTAATTCAACTGCTCCCAAATTCATCTTCCCAAACAAACAGAAAGAGCGCTGTAGAACTGAATGGGAAGAACAAATTTGCATTTTTTTTCTTTTTCTTTTTCTTTTTTTTGCAAGAATCAAATTGGAAAATTAGTCTAAATGAATATGATTCTTACCACCAAAATTTAAGAAAAAACTCTGGTTGGTTGGGTAGTGTTGGTGCATGATTTCAAGCAATCAAGAATGTTAGCTAAAATAAAGTATTTTTTTTTAAAAAAAATTGTCAACAAAGCTTTAGGTGCTTTGTCTCTGAATACTAGCCAATAAAATGTTCAAAATCTGTTCAAAATGTTTCAAGCTAGAGTGGAATGCTTGGGGAAAATGCTTCTGGATTGCTACAGTCAAGCATTAAGTGCTGGACAAAGTATTTACAAACTTCAGTGACATCACGAATTTAGATGGCAGAAGCAATTAGTAGAACTCATCCCAAACCATGTCTTCAGAGATCTCTCAGCCAATGGTCCATTTAAAAATACAGGTGTATATGACAATATACACAATTAAATAATCAATCACACTTTTCAGAATCTTTAGAGAGTAGCAGTAATCCACAATTATAGAAGGCCTTATTCATAGCAATAGAAATAGACTACTTTTCCCTCTGGAGAGTTAATCTGACAGCTGGAGCTTTGGATTTTTATTGCACAACACACTGTGATGTATTCATCATTCTTAGTTCTGCCTGGTGAGTTCTCGATCCCTGAGTGGTGAAGTGGAAGAATGAATAAGCTTGTAGCCCACCTCTGCACTCTCTCTAAACAGACTAAATTTCCCATGCCGTGTCCTGAATTATTAAAACACTGACTTTGGTGTCGATATTAAAGTGTTGTAGGGGTGATATGTGTGCTGCAAAGCTAGAGCTGCACAATGCCTTCACTCTGCAAACACTTCAGAAAAGTTGCTTGATTTCATTTGGGAGTTTCATCAGACGCTTTCAGCCTTTTTAGGAAAGTTACTACATTTTCACAGACTGATCTTGTACGTTCTCTGCTGATGTTGTACCACAAAATGCAGCCCAGTGCCAGCATAGTGACTCTTCTCTAAGCACTGGCACTATCAGCAGAGCAATTGTCACACTTTGGTGTTGTGGAAAAACAGGACGGCATCCAGAGACTAGATGAACAGAAGAATGAGAAGACGACATAGTATGAGTGGAGGTGATGTCAGGGATGATGGGCATTCTAGTCCAACAAGATCTGGAGGGCACCACAGTGACTGCCCCTGGCCTAAGGGATGGTCTGCACCAAAGCATGACAAATGTGATGGGATGCTCTATGTAGCCTAATCAGTGTACAACAGTATAGTTCTCAGCATGACAGTGAATCTGAGGCTTTGTGCAGCTTTTGCATGGCACAAGCCTGTGCTGAGTTGGTTCTTTGCTCAGGTATATGCTTCAGATTCAGCTGTGTGTGTATCCAGATTTCCCCCCAGAAGACGTTTTCATACTCCGTTTTTTGCTAAGGAGTTTTGGCTATGTACTTTGAGGCTTATATAGGAGAGATCAGGATTGTGACAGACCAAGCTCATGGTTCTCATTGAGCTATTAAACCTGTGTCTCTTGAATGATCTGTTTCACACTACAGGTGGAACTTGGCTGCAGGGCAAGTCCTATAATTAGGAAGAGCAAAGATGGCAGGTGCTGAGGGATGAGGAACAGTGGGAAGGTGTGAGAGGGCATTATTGTGTGTGTGGCCTGCCCTAAGCTAGCCTGCCATTCTCAGGCATAGTAGAGTATGGTGCTATGTTTATTGTGTTGAAATAAGATTCAGCTGCCAAGCAGTTTGTTTTTTTCTACATGGAATGGGGAGGAGAACCATTTTATTCTTTGCCTCAGACAGAAAAAATGTATTGGGCTGGCCCTGCACGACTGATTGCTGCTCCATATATAACAATCCCTGTACCTGGATGAGAGGGTGATGTGCTCTAGTCTAGCTTTCTTCCAAGTTTGCTATGTAGAAGGAGTTGTTTGTATAGATAAACGTTCAATTGTGGGAGCCTAGAGCTACAGATTGAAGTGGAACACCCAGATACAGATTTTACTATCTCAGTGAGAAGTGGGCTCAAATGAGGTGGTATTTAGATCCCTTAAAGTGAGTGCCCCAATACAGTAACTAATTCACAAAGCTGTTAAATTATTCCTGCGTTTTATTGCTTAAAGATTCACTGAATTACAACTTTGGATCTTACAGAAGGTTGATTTTTATGGGGGGAATGCTACTCTGAAATTACTTTGGGATAGCAGATGCAATTAACATGCTGAATTTCCTAAAACTGGATAATTATAAGGAAGCAATTTTGCCCTTGGTTGGAATAACCAGTGATTTTCATGTTCAGGATAGAAAAGCAAACACTCATGCTTTGACACTGGGCTGTTTTCCTATGACTTTCTTTTGTGGTAGACAACACCAAATAAGAATATTTCTGCCTTAAAACTACCCCAGTTTTGGCCAAGCTATTTACTCACACAAACATGACTGGTGAGTTTGGCCAAACTGCGAGAGGCAGTGAAGGATGGATGTGCCTGGCGTGCTCTGGTCCATGGGGTCACAAAGAGTCGGACACGACTGAACAACAACAAAATATGACTGGAGACATCCCCTAAGGGCATAGCTGTCAACTTTTCCCTTTTCTTCTGAGGAATCCTATTTGGAATAAGGGAATTCCACTTTTAAAAAGGGAAAAGTTGACAGCTATGCCTAAGGGTGGCTCACCAACATAGTCGTGCCAACCCCCCCCCCCAAGGACACCTATCAGATCCCCATAACTATAGACCCATTAGTCTCCTAGATGCGGCTTCCAAATTATACTCACAGTATCTACGAAATAAAATTATGGAATGGGACAGCAAACAAGCCACCATCCACGAAGAACAAGCAGATTTAAGAAGGGCAGGTGCACCACAGACCAAGTATTTGTTTCGTACCACTTAATCTGTAAATTCACCAAAAGCCCACATGAGACACTCTATGCTACATTTGTTGACTTCTCCTCAGCCTTTGATTTAAAAGACAGGGAACAACTGAACAGCTGTAGAACAAACTGGCCCATTCAAATATCAATAAAAGACTTCTCTGGCTCATCCAACAACTATATCGAGGAACCTTCAAGGGCCTTCAAGGCACCCTCTCACAGGCAATTCCAATTAACAGAGGTGTCAAGCAAGGATGTATACTTGCATCCTTCCTATTTAATTACTATATAAATAATCTCATTCCTGATATGGCATCCCCATTCTTTTTCGCCTCCACCCTCGGTAATTGTAAAGTGTCGATTCTGCTCTATCCTGCTGACTTAGTTTTGTTATCCCAGAATAAAATCAGACTTAGAAGGATGCTGGTTAAATTTGGACAGCTGTATAAAAAAGAGTATCTAAATATCAACTATGATAAAACCAAGGTATTTGGCAAGAGGCCTACCAAGTCCACTTAGACTCTAGGCGGTCACACCCTTGAGCAAGTACCCAGATTTAAATATCTAGGATTACTTATTGATGGGACGTCATCATGGAAACCCCATCCGGAAGAAATTAAACTAATATCAGTTTATCAACCCAGCTATTAAGATCTTTGTCTCTAAAATCATGGCCCAAATGCTCTACGGGGCTGAGATATGGGGAATTGGTGTCAAATCTGAAATAGTGGTCCGACAAAATAAATTTGTGAGGCAGATTTTGGGACTTCCCTGTGGGACACTGACAGCCCACCTCAGAGCCAAGTTGGGCCTTCCCTCGCTAGCAGCCAGAATTGATCTAGCCCATCTGAGATACTGGCACAGGCTAAATGCCTTCGAGGATTATACTCTTACTAAGCTCTGCTGGTTAGAGCAGGGGTCAGCAAATTTTTCAGCAGGGGGCTGGTCCACTGTCCCTCAGACCTTGTGGGGGGGCTGGATTGTATTTTGGGGAGAAGAAAAAAAAAAGAACGAATTCCTATGCCCCACAAATAACCCAGAGATGCATTTTAAATAAAGGCACACATTCTACTAATGTAAAAACATGCTGATTCCCAGACCATCCGTGGGCTGGATTGATAAGGCGATTGGGCCGGATCCGACCCCCGGGCCTTAGTTTGCATACCCATGGGGTTATTTGAGGTAGTTTGTTGGTTTTAATGGCACTTTGTAAGTAACTGTCTCTTTCTCACATATTTTATAAATGGTGTAAAATTATTTTTGAACAACTGTGTGAATAATTGTCACCGACGTGCTGTACGAGTTGCACTACCCAGCACTACCCAGCAACTAAGGACAGAGGGCTGGGCACAAAAGTGCCAAGATAAGCTTAGGGCCTACAGGTATAATCTCCAAATGGAGAACTGCAGTATTTAGCCCTTAGCCCACATGAGCTTAGAAATTGGATTTCTGATCAGGTTGCCAACCAAACAGAGCATCCATCATTGCTGCCTGCTACTCTACTTGGTACCCAAAATTAAGACCAATCACTCATGGCCCTGTTACCTTTAGACTCCGACCTTCCCACAACTATGCAGTTGTAGAACTAAGATTTCAACAGATGATTTCGGCATATTTAGAGGAATTCCTCATACGGATTGCAAAGGTATACATAGATGCAATCAAGTAGAGAACTTCACACAGCACCGGCTGACATGCCCCCTGTATATAATGCCCAGAGTGAAGGGGACAGGTCCATATAGCTAATTAGCCCATATTAATTATAAATGCTGTTTAATCTTAAATGCCTTTAAATGCTTCTAAATGTATTTTCTGTAATATTAAGAAAGACACAGTCTTAGAGGCCCCATTCTGGGAAATGAGCCAGGCTGCCTCAAGGTTAAGATAAGGTGTCTGGGCTAAAGACAATGAGGTCTTGAAAGTGTCTAACACAGAAATAGCATCAAAGGGAGGGGGAAGGAGAGGCCCCTTTTCCAGTTTAAGGAAGGTGCTTATATATTGGTAATATTAATTGCATATGATTTAGCCTTTAAGGAGCTTATTGATTAGAAGCATCAAGCTTGTAGAAGTATGTACCTTTACATGTATTTTGCTATGTATTAATTGCACACATTTATGCATTATTTCTATAAGCCTCTGATAGAGAAATAGCTTTGAATTGACATGAGCAGAGCAGGAAGCCTCTTCTTGGCTGAGACACAGGCTTTCTTATCGCAGTTTGGTATGTAGCTAGCAAGAAGGGAGAGTTTAGTTTGCTCCTTTTCTGTATTAATATAATACTCAGTCCATTAATATTGTAAGGTATTTTCATATAGTTAGCAGGCTCATTCCTGCTATATTGATATCATTGATTTATACCCTTTGTATTCTAAATGCCTAATGCAATAACTATTGCCGGTTAATTGAAGTTATGCTTTCTTGCTGATTGGCAACCACAGGTGCAAATAGATAGACTGAAACAATAGCGGATCTGTGTGGTCACAAGCTAGGGTTCTATGTTGCCATATTTCTGGGAAGATTGCCAGGTACACATTCCCAGACTAGAGGGGAGGATTGGGAGATTGTACTCCTAGGGAACACGTGAACCCTGAGCCAAGTTTCTCTTTTCGGTTTCTATTTTCAGTTTCCTTGAAAACACATGATTTCCCCGAAAACACGTGGGCTTGTCATGAATTAAGTTTCGAATTCCTGCTGTATCTATAAGAAGGACACGCGCCAGCCTCTCAGCGCGCAGTCCGGCTTTTTGCCCTGTGCCTTTTGCTTTGCATATGCAACTCAAATCCTGTTGAACCCTGCATGGTGTTTACCTCCTTGTGTTCATGAATCCATCACTCAAGAGCTCAAGAGCCCATTATGGTCTTACAAGAGGAAAATTTATATTGCCATTTCTTGATTGACTTCCAGTTCAGTCCACACAGGAAGTAACAGTTGAACTCCTAGCAGATAAACATCTATATATTACACACCAGGTAGCCAAATTTGTGCTGGCAGCCAAGAAGCTCCGTTCCAATTATGTGAATGCACTCCAATCTTAAGTCTTAATGTTATAAATTTATTTTTAAGTTGTAAATTGCTACAGGTTACGTGTATGATTTTAGATGAAAGTTTCATTTTATACTCTGTGGTCCATTGTAAAGGCCTTTGGCTATATACAAGAAAAATTGATTGAAATTGCCTTAAAACTAAATGAGGCCCTCCCTTCTTGAAGGCCAATAGAGTCCCTGTGATGATAGCACTGAAGCTCCTCTCTGGGCTGATGCTGCCATAGTATAAACTTGCATGCACATTAAAGTGCTTTTTCAGTGACAGCTTCTGTCAGAGGAATGACAAAGATGTGTTTATAAATATACTAAATTGATATTTGGAAGTCACAGTAGCATGCACAGTTCTGTTTCTTCATGACACTTGTCTAAGGCCTATCTCATTCTTTCTTTAATGGTCATTTGTCATATGATGAAGACCTTACTTTTAAGGAAGACTCTTGCATATGCATCTTGGTTTCAAGCTGACCATTAATTATTGAAGAGCTGTTATGTAGTGATTTTCTGCTGTTTGTGGAATATACTGTTACTGGATATATTTTATATTTATGCTGCTTTAATTAGATTTTTTTATTGTCACCTTGAAACATTAATTCTTGCTATTTCTAAACATTGCTGCCGCAAGAATGGAGATTGCGAAA
This sequence comes from Lacerta agilis, assembly GCF_009819535.1. Taxonomy (NCBI): domain Eukaryota; kingdom Metazoa; phylum Chordata; class Lepidosauria; order Squamata; family Lacertidae; genus Lacerta; species Lacerta agilis. The sequence continues at coordinate 48,212,624 of NC_046318.1, read as the reverse complement.
AAAAAGTAAAAAAGAAGAAGTAATTCATCCACTGAGTCAATGTCAGATTATGTTAGTGGGAAAACTGACCCATAGCTGTGCAATTTTGGGGGCTTCCAGGGGTCAGCAACGTTTTGGGAGCTAGTGTGGTATAACGATTAGAGTGTTGGACTTGACCCAGGAGGCCACGGTTCGAATCTCTGCTCAGCTTACTGAATGGGTGACCTTGGGCTAGTCACTATACCTGAGACTAACCCTAACTCACAGGTTTGTTGTGAAGATAAAATGGAGAGGAGGAGAATTATATGCACTGCCCTGAGCCAGTGTGGTGTAGTGGTTAAGAGTGGTAGACTCATAATCTAGGGAACCGGGTTCGCATCTCCGCTCCTCCACATGCAGCTGCTGGGTGACCTTGGGCTAGTCACACTTCTCTGAAGTCTCTCAGCCCCACTCACCTCACAGAGTGTTTGTTGTGGGGGAGGAAGGGAAAGGAGAATGTTAGCCGCTTTGAGACTCCGGGTAGTGAAAAGCGGGATATCAAATCCAAACTCTTCTTCTTCTTCTGGGGGCGGGGGGGGGGGGGGGAGGTGGTATGTAATAAAGAATGAAAAATAGAATCTTGAGAAAGTGGTGTGTGCACCGTCATCTAAAAGAGCAGAAAAAGGGAGCACACCACAAAATGATGTGGCCATGTCGTCGTCCCCCATCAGTCACCCCCTTCAATGGCAAAAGAGCATGCCAGCATGTTTAAGGGGATGAATTCAATGTAGGAGAGGCCAAGCCAGGGCAAACAGGACTTGAGTAGAAAGAGTAAACAATATCTCCTGTGCTGTGCATTTTTGAGGGATATTTACTGAGACCTTTTGCAGGTACCATAGAGATACTGGTGGGCATACAGGCACCCATGGGCAGGGCATTGGCAACTTCTGGATTAGAGGAATAACAGTGGAGGACATATTTTTAGATATATGGTTTCCCTTCATGTCATATATAAGTGGAATCAACCACACTCCACTAGACTGGCATATTTACTTAATGGAAGAAACTGCATGTGAAGAATCAATTGAATGAATAACTAGTATATCAAGCATTCTGAGAATGAGAGTGGATTGTGTGTATTATAATTAATAAAATTAATACTTAGGTTTGTATTTTCATTGTCATAGTATTTGTTGCAGTTACAGGTGGGTAGCCGTGTTGGTAGAAAGAATTTTCGATAGTATTTGTTGCTTATTTGTGCTTCTACAAAATGCAACACAGTGGACAGTATAATTGAAAAGTGGAAAATTCAGAGCTGACTCTGGTCACTGCTTCAATTTTTATTTTTATTTTCTTAAAAACAAAGCAAAGCATTTTATCATCGGGGGCAACCAACTGGGTATTTACATGGTTACAGATGCTCAGTTATTATTTTTGCATACACACCCACCCCTTTGCTACCAGAAAATGGTGCTCATTCCCATACAAATGTGTTTACTGTCAGGGCAGCAAAAGTAAACACCTTTTATTTCTGTAGTAATTATGATGGTATGATTTGAATTGATTTAAAATGCAAAAACTGCACATGCTCAGACTACTTTTTTTTTTTTAAAAAAAAAGGGGGTGAGCAAACTGTTTTTTTCCCTTTTGTTTTGCTTTAACATATCAGGAAAATAGAAAGCAGTGATAAAGCACAGATGGTGGGGAAGGGATGAAAAGAAATGAAATGTCAGTTGTGTACTTCACAACTGAAGTAATGCACAATGCCTGTCTAAAGGGAAGGCTGTAAGACCACCAAGTCCAGGACCTAAAATGTGTCACTTTTTCCTGTTACATTTCTAGCTTTGAAAGAATAACAGTCTACCCTGGGGGGCATGTGCTGCTTCTTTCTGTTTACTACTTCTTCAGAAGTTTACTTCAGCACTTTAGCAGGAAAATAATTATTGGTAAATGCTAGACACACTGAAGTGAACAGAAGTAGTTTATTCCCTGCTATAGCGTGGGCAGCAGAAAAAAGAAATATATCAGAGCTAACTAGCAGTAGTTTAATAAAGACTGACATTTGAAAGCCATAATAACCCCAACTCAGCAATTCATCAGGTGATCTATTTAAGATGCCTGACATCTTAGATTTCTAAATCTCTAGAGTTTGCTTCTGCCTTTTGGCCTTAGTAACTGGTTGTTTTCCAAGAAGATTTATACAATGCCCACCTTTTGTTCTTCCTTTGTCCCAGTGTAGATGATTTATTCAGTATTGAACCAAAGCCAAACTTTTTGGGCTTCACTTTATTTTTCACTATGCTCCTCAGCTACTATCCGGGGGCAGAGGAAAGGGGCGGTGGGGGCGGTCCACCCCAGGTGTCACCACTGAGGGGGTGACAAAATGCTGGGCGGCACTCACTGTAGGACCAGCAGTGTGCCCAAGCCATGCGTCTCTCCTGGAAGTGACACAGTAGCTTGGGCACCCACAGGCTCCGCGCTGCCCCAAACAGTCCACCTGCTGCCTCCCCCTCATCTGTAGGGTGGCTGAGTGGGAGGAGAAAGGCAGACTCCTCAGAGGCCTCACGAAGCGTCCTGCCCCAGCTTGCCCCACCCCACGTCCTGCCCCAGCTTGTCCCGCCCCTGGGCTCAGGGCATGCGCGCTGCCCCAGGTGCCCGATCAGCTTGCTCCACCACTGCTACTACAATCACCAATATTTGTCTTACTGTCTCAATCCATAGCCTTGATCCTACTGCAGCTTAGGGCAGTGTATGTTAAAAGTGGTTTTGTTCTTGCTGTTTACTTTCTCTCAAGATGTGAATCTGAAGGTCTATGAGACACATACCTGTAGATACCCAAGGCCTACATGACATAGGCACACTCCTGAGCCATTCACATAAGGAGGGAGGAAAATGAGGGCACACCATAATGCAAATATCAATGTACCGGTACATTGTCATTAACAAAGTGCAGTATTTTGTGGAGGAAATATTAAACTTGGTCCTAAGAATTCTAGAAATGAGCCTCTTCCCAGCCATGAACTTGGTGGGTGCCTGTGGATAAGTTATTCACTCTAAACTGCAGAACTACTTGAATAAAATAGAAATAACAACTTTTCTGCAGATATTTGTCACAAGCTCATACTTTAGCTTTTGAAATTTCATAGCTGTGAAAGGGGAAAAATACACTATTAAAATATTTCTACTTGAATTAGTTTGTACTATGTGGTTGAATTCATTCAGCTGAAATGATACGATTAATTTTATTTTCATTTTTGTAAATGAGTTAACTCCCACCCCCACCCAAGTCAGGTTCAGGATATTGTTTTGGAAAAAATAGAATAACAGAATCAAGATGTTGTTATGATAATTTAAAAACCAAATGTCACCATAATCTAACATGCGCCTGTGCATTTGACTAGCATAGCATATGGCATTTGCAAGAAAGTTCTGTAAAATGCAACATACTTCACTGCATATACTTTTACTATAGATAGATAAATTCAAGTTGACTTAAATAACTTAAAGATCTTCTGTGAGCACGACATTTAATTCTCACCTATCCCTTCAATTTTTTTCACCATTAACACACTAATTTCTTCATAGACGATACTGAATATATGGAAGATGAAACAAGTTCATAGTGTTCAGTAGCTTGTTCCTGGTAAGGAGGACACAGTCAGAAAGATTAAGACAAAACAAGTTGCTTCTTTATTCCTCTACCCTTTCTTACCACTCTTGTCTCCTTTCCACCTCTGATCCTCTTTGCTTCTATCTACTAGGGTCTTCTATGAACAGGGGCATAGCATAGGGGGCTGTAGCCCCGGCCACATTTTTTGAGGGGGCCCAACTGTAGTGGAAACTCGCGGAAGATCTTTGTAATCACGAGGAGTCAGGTTGCATATCCTATTCCCTTTTCCTCCTCTAATTAGCAAAGTAAAGTTGCTTGTGAGGAAGATGCAATTAGTTGAGAACACCTTCAGCTGCCAATGACCTTAGCCAAGCCACACTCAGGTGCCTGATTCCCTGACCATTCGGGAATGGTACCTGATAGCCAGGTGAAAACAATCAAACTTAAGTCAGCTATATAAACGAAGGAATGGAAGGGACTGATTGGGCTTTGCCACAGACCAGGTACCGGGTGCTGTGGGTTTCCTGGTGTGAGGGATCTCTCCCGCTGCTCTCTTGGGGCCCCGGGCGGCAGAAGAGGAGATTTGTGCTTGGGCTTTTGGTCAGGTACGCTACGTTTGTCTGATTGTATCTAGAAAATTAAAGCATATTTTTGTTCTTCTTCCATCTGTGTGTTTCATTGGATCCAGATTCCAAAAAAAGAACCCTGCCCCTTGGCAGAACACCAACCAGTTGCCCCATGACAGGCTCCCTCATTGAGGGAAGCCTTCCCTAGCCCTGCCTTCAGGGTTGGAGTGGCGGTGGCAGCTGCTCCTTCTCCTTAGAGCTGCCCCTGGGCCAGCCAAGAGGGAGGGGAAGGGCACAGCCATCAGCCAGCCACTGCTCCACTCCTAGCTCAGGGTTGACTCAGGGATGGAAGCAGCAGAGAGGAGAGGCAGCGGCTGCTTTTCCGCCTGTCTCCTTTACTGGGCTCCGGCAGGTGAGTGTGCCTCCCCTGCTACATCCTCACACACCCAGGCACGCCCATGACTTTCCATGAATTTGTTCTCTTTTCTTTTTTCTTTTCTTTTTCTTTTATTAAAGATTTTCTTGATTTACAAAAGTGTGTGCAGTGTCTCTCATATTTTTTCCATGTAACATTTTTACAACTCAGTTTTGGTTGTTGATACATTAGGGAGAGAAAGGGGAAAGGAGGTGGGTGGGATGGGTGAGGTAGGGTGACGATGTTTCTATTTTCCTTAGTATATGTAGGGTTTGGTGTCAGTGTTGTTTGTGTAAGTTCTCTGTTGTTCACTTGTGTTTCTTTGGCGGTGAGAGAGGTCGGGGTTGGTGTAGGGTGTGATTGTTCATTTGTGGTTGGTTGTGGTGATCTTTGGTTTCCTGTGTGAGTGGGGTTGGTGGGTGTTGTTGATCAGGTTAGAGATTTCATCAAAGATTCAGTGACTATCAAGCCAGTTTCTTGGGGGGGAGAGAGAAAAGATTTTACTTTTTATTATACTATTTCAACTACATTTGCTTCCACATTTCATTAACTGTTAGCATAAATTGCAAACCTGCTCAGCAGTACAGCATACAAATTGGACAAGATAAGTCCTCTGAGACTCTCAGCACATTGTACCTTCAGCATCAGTTATTCATTTCTTTGAACCTTGCTATGCAGTGAAACAAAGGAGTAATGACTGTGATCATTCAAAGAACAAAAGGATTTTGTTTAATTCACAGGGACTAACCACATGGTTAGTCTCAACAGATGAACTAAAACAGGGGATTGCCCTTGCAAAGCAGCTAGGGATGGGATAACCTGTCTGTCTTGGTTTCTTGTGATTTCTCATTTCCCCCAGCTTTAGTTCAAATTAATTCTGTATATTTCCACTTCAGGTTGTTGTTTTTTTCTTGGTGTGTGTTATTTTACATACACACAAAATAGTAAACCCATATAAAATAGCTATTCCAACAGAACAATGCTGTGACATTCTCAGATGATATTTGAGCCTAAAATAGCCACTATCTCTTATTTCACTGTAGACTTCATGAGCCCAACGCATCTCTGCAACAATGCAGGACAAGCACTGTACATCTCTCTGTTTTTCTTTGACAAGTTTAGTAACATCAGACATCTCTAGTGACTGTGCACACATTAATGTTGGAAGGGAAAATATAAAAAAGAGAAAATGGAAAATCCCAGAATGAGCAAGCTTTCCCTGCTCTTAATATTTTGATCAATTAAACCCTGAACGTGTAAGCTTAGCCTGTCCAACAGAGAATCAATTCTTAGCCATTTATCACTGGTCTATAGCATTCAGTATTCTACCTCTAACTGCAGAATTCCCTGATGCCCCCTCCCGTGTAAGCCTGTGTGTGAGAGAAATACATAACTGAAGAACTTCACCAAAAATATACAAGATCTGCTCTAACTGGCCTGTTCAATCAGTTCAAACTGAGATTCTAAGAATGTACTAAGTCATTTCAAAACATTTCCTACAGCCAGATTAGCATTGGGGTTTTTTTTTTTTAAGAATTCATTTCATCTTCAGAATTTATTAAAATGCATGTCAGAAGAAGATCAGAAATGATAAAAGTGTATTAGGGGAGCTCTAGATATGAACTGTGGTTGGGGTATGATCTGTGAGTTAGCCTGTTGGGTTAATTAAACATTCATGGTGGCATGTGACTGTTATGAATATGATCCTTCATCTTTGATGATTTGGTTTCAATCAATTCAACAATCACTCTGCTCCACCACAAATTTGCCCGTGGAGTGAGAGACTAATTGAACATCTCTGAATCAAAGGCACATGCTTTATTTGAGAGCTGCTGATATAAATAATGAGGTTAATCAAATAAGTTCACTTACATATGAATATCTTCCCTTGTGGGTTATCTTTTGTATACATCTTTCCAAATACTGCTGCCTTGGCCAGAGGTGTCACATCCGCAACATAGATTTAAAACACTATTTTGCCATCCTTCATCTAAAGATCAAAGGGTTATACACACACACACACACACACACAATAACAAATACACACACACACACACACACACACACACACACACACCCCATAATAACAAACAAAATAATACCCCCCCCCCAGTTTAAAAGGCCATTGTTGTTGTCATCTGTCTGTCTCAGGAGACAATGGAGGAGTGTGCCTTTGGGGGTGAAATCAAACTATTGGAAGGTTGCAGGGCTTGCTGTGGCTGTAGAGATTGATGTGGGAGAGATGCGCTTGGTTGCAGCTGGGGCAGATGAAGGCATCTAGTTGTGATGCTGTAGATACACCAGGACAGGCCATAAGTGCCTGGGAGAAGAAGAATGTTTTTGCCTGGCATCTAAAGATATGTAATGAGGGCACCAGGCGAGCTGCTCTAGGGAGAGCATTCCACAAGCAGGGACCCATGGCAAAAGGTCCCTTTCTCATGTTGCCACCCCCCGAACCTCTTGAGGAGTAGAGACACATGAAGGGCCTCAAATGATGATTGAAGTGTTCAGGTTGGTGCATATGGTGGCTCCTGGTGGAGTACCGGATCAGGTTCAAGGTGCTGGTTCTGACTTTAAAGCCCTATGCAGCTTAGGACCCTCGTACTTACAGGTCCTCCTCTCCTGGTATGCCCCACAGAGGACCTTAAGGTCCAGGAATAACAATAGCTTAAGGGCCCCGGGCCCCAAAGAAGCCAGATTATCCTCCACAAGGGCCAGGGCTTTTTCAGTGTTGGCTCCAACCTGGTGGAATGCTCTGTATCATGAGACTAGGGCCCTGCGGGACCTGACCTCCTTCCACAGGGCCTGTAAGACAGAGTTATTCCACCTGGCCTTCAATCTAGCCTGATCCCCTATTCCTTTTCCCCTTCCCTTTTTTCTGAATAAACCCTTCTGGGTCCCCACATTAAAATTCCTCCCTGGTCCCTCTACTGGCCTAGCAATACTAACTTGGCCAGTTAGTCCTGGCGATCCCACAGATGTTTGTTTTTTATGCTGTTTTTTATGCTGTTTTTTAGCTGTTTTTAAGTTGTTTTAATCATTGTCTTATATTTGTTGTTAGCTGCCCTAAGCCCAGTTTTTGGATCGGGAAGGGCAGGGTATAAATAAAAAATTATTATTATTATTATTATTATTATTATTATTATTATTATTATTATTATTAAATCAATTTATTTATTGCATTAGCCCTATGGCCATAGCACATTATTATTATTATTGTGGTCCTGAGCCAGTGCAGTTGGGTCAGGATTGGCATCATATGTCCCAAATTCTGTGAAAATAAAATAAAGTAATAATAATAATAATAATATTCAGACTGTATCATTATCATTTGTTTCTTCCCTGGTTCCTGTGAGTGTAGTTTTAATGCTCCTTCACATTTGCAGTTTCGGCAGCCACTCAGAGTAGACTGGAGTGCCTCCTTACAGACAAATGATTGACATTTGAACATAGCTACTCATCTGTGAAAAGCTGTGCCAAAGCTATATTTATACTAAACTAAGGGGTGTGTGAAGAGCTAGAGGGGGCCAGTATGAACAAGTCTTTAATTTCTTCTTTATTAAGCTCTGAACATCTGATTCATCATGCTCCCCTTCCCCCCAACAACTAGATATTTTTGCCTGCGAGTAACTACATTTTGTTATCTCCCTTCCCATTTTAATAATAGGAAACATAGCATAGCCCAAGAAAGCCATGCAGGAGCTACCGTGCACATAAGAGTCCAGGAATTAATGCTCTGCTCTGTATTGCAGATCACTCCTCTGGCTCTTCAAGCCCTTGCACTTAGGACCAGTAGATGCTGTGAATGACTTATGCAGGCAGCGGAACTGAAACTCTAAGCTGCCTGTCACTCACTGGTTCCAGTCTGCAGATCCTTCTACTCACACTCAACTGAGTCAATTTACATTGCAAAATAGTTCCCTGCTGCTAGTTTGCTTTTTGTATCTGTTCTGTTTTCACCAAATACATTTATACATTGGACAAAAAGCAAATAAATCTTGAATATTGTTAAGCAACTTTTCAATCACCAGAGTGCATAGAAATCACTGGATTTTAAGTTGCAATTCTACAAACACATACCTGAGAGCAAGCTTCATTTAACTCAGCGCAGCTTCTGAGTAGCAGACATGCATATGATTGCACCATTAATCTCTCCCTAAAAGATTAATGGTGACAGATGACTATCAACTAAGCCTGTACAGTTGACAAGCACTTAGGACAGATCCTTGTCACCAGCAGCCCCACAGCTATGAAATGCAATACCATAGGATGTTAAATAGACTTCTTCCCTTGATATTTTTTAAACAGACTTTAAAGACCCAGTTTTTTCCCCTTTGGCTTTTAAATGCTGTTTGGCCACTCTGTTTTGTAAGACTATGCTATGCTGGGCATTTTGCTTATCTTATATGAATTTTCTTTTTGTGTGTGAAGCCTATGCTTAAAAAGCGATGTGAAGAGCTATTAAATAGATAAATAATCTCTTTGCCCTAAATTCATCCTGATTGCACCCTAATGAAGGCTAATTCACATCCCCACAAGACTTGTCTTATTTCAAAGTTCTGAATCCAGTTCCAAAACAACTGGTCAGTACCAAGGTCACCAAACCCACAATTGTTTGTATTAGAATAATAGCATCGTAGAAGAAGAAGAAGAAGAAGAGTTTGGATTTGATATCCCGCTTTTCACTACCCGAAGGAGTCTCAAAGCGGCTAACATTCTCCTTCCTCCCCCACAACAAACACTCTGTGAGGTGAGTGGGGCTGAGAGACTTCAGAGAAGTGTGACTAGCCCAAGGTCACCCAGCAGCTGCATGTGGAGGAGTGGAGACACGAACCCGGTTCCCCAGATAACGAGTCTACCGCTCTTAACCACTACACCACACTGGCTTGGAAGGAACCCCAAGGATCGTATAATACAAACCCTGCAATCTCAACTAAATCATCCATGACAGATGGCCAGCCAACCTCTGCTTAAAAACTTCCAATGAATGAGAGTCCATGACCCTCCAAGTGAGTCTGTTTCTCTGTAAGACACTGGAAGGAATCTGTTCTCCTCCTGCTACAAAGCCTTAGCTAATTTAGTACATATGTTGCTGTTTTGTTTTTGTTTCTTTCAGAAAAAAATATTTTATTGATTTTCAGATAAACACAGCACAAACAGGAAATCCCCTCTACTGACAGATGAGTACAGCATTCCAAATCTGAAATGAAAAAAAAGTAAGTCAAAAGCTTGTCAATTCCTATAGTCCATCAAATAACAAAAATATTTCTGCAAGCAACCATGAGCTGCTGGAGCTGTGTGGGCATATTCCGTTGTTGCAGCATAAAATTTGTCTCTTTTCTTATTGTTCCTTCATTCTCATATTTTAATAAGAAGTTTTTCCATGAGAACTATATTCCACAATTCTTGAAACCCAGATTTTCATCATTTAAAAATTTCCAAAACATAGAGCTGCATTCAGTGAACCAAGCACTCTAGCTGAAGGAAGCAAAAAGGCTCCCACTAGTGCAAGGGTGTCTATCCCCCTCTCCACCCCCATAAGTTCCCCAAATAACACTCTGTGGAGCCAGGAGAACCCCCAGAACCTACAGGGGAGGAGAGGGGGATTGCTCTGTTGAGCACCATGTTGAATTCCTACCTTACTTATGGCTAGTCTTGCCGTTGTCATAAGATAAGTGTCAAGATCTCTTTGAGTTGCATATAGATAAAAGAGCAACCATTAGGTTGAGGGCAACAGCTTTATTCATGACCATTCACATATTTTTGACATGTATTGAATTTTCACATTATATTGGATCTTTATCTGCCAACTATTAGGATACAACATGATTTAACTGGCTAAAAATGGTCAGCGTGCAGTATGGCTTAATCGCACAAAAAATATCACAAAACATAATCTACTGTGTATCTCTTAGGTAGGTTCATATTTAACAGGGAACCAAACCATTTCCCCCCACATCCCTACTTTCTTCTCGGCTCTGCAGTGTGGTGGGCATCTTATTGTTAAGCATACTTGCATAAAGGTTTAACTAGCCCTGAGATTGAGGGTGGATATAGTTAAGAGAAGATGAGTTGCAACTAGTCTGCACATGTTCTAGTGATGTAGTTGGCTTAAAAAAACCAAAACATACCAGAGTAAATACTCGCAGTGTGCTTCTATGTAATGTGTCTGTCTGTCTGTGATGCTGAAAGGCATGCATGTTATGTACTACTTCTGACTTACTTCCTGTAGGCATTGTGACTGAAACTTTAATGAGGTCATTCCAAGTTCAGGAAGGTTATTTTTATACGGTCTGGCAAGTCTAACTCTAACAATCTGTACAGTGCAATCTGTGTGATTCTGTGTATCATCGTTCTTCTGCTGCATTGTACTGTTTTGTTCAAGAAGAGGTTTTAAAATGATGTCAACCCTTTTCCGATTAAGAAGCAGTCATTCTCACTCCCTCTGGCATTTGCTTCTGTTTTGCTTTCAGTTCTGATTTAGATGTTCCCAAACCATACCTGCATCTTACTTCCCTTTAAATATTTTCCGACCTACATTTGTATCTTTTCTTATGCTGTTTGTTGTCTCTTCAACTCTGCCTAGTCAGTTTTATTTCATGAAATCATTGGACCATGTTTCTTACAAGTTTGTGTATTTTGTTGATGACTGATGCTTTATGCATTTTGTTTAGTTTTTTGATCTGATGTGGATGGTGTTTGGGGTATGGCAGTTAGCAGAAACACGAAAATAAAATCCTTGTGTGATGCAGCTGTGCCTGTCAAGGAAAAGGGTGGAATGCTGGAGTTGGATCCCTGAGGGATGCCTTAAACATGCTGTTGCACCTGACAGGGATGCATTATTGTAGGGGAAACATTTGGTTGTACCTTGTTTTCCTTCTGTGAGCAGAATGTCTCTGCCACGCACAGAACAGACAACACTTTTCAACTTTGTAGAAAAGTATTGCTTGGGAAAGGAGTACGACAAGGCTGTATATTGTCTCCCTGCTTATTTAACTTATATGCAGAATTCATCATGCGAAAGGCTGGGCTGGATGAATCCCAAACCGGAATTAAGATTGCCGGAAAAAATATCAACAACCTCAGATATGCTGATGATACAACCTTGATGGCAGAAAGTGAGGAGGAATTGAAGAACCTTTTAATGAGGGTGAAAGAGGAAAGTGCAAAATATGGTCTGAAGCTCAACATCAAAAAAACTAAGATCATGGCCACTGGTCCCATCACCTCCTGGCAAATAGAAGGGGAAGAAATGGAGGCAGTGAGAGATTTCACTTTCTTGGGTTCCATGATCACTGCAGATGGTGACAGCAGTCACGAAATTAGAAGACGCCTGCTTCTTGGGAGAAAAGCAATGACAAACCTAGACAGCATCTTAAAAAGCAAAGACATCACCTTGCCAACAAAGGTCCGTATAGTTAAAGCTATGGTTTTCCCAGTAGTAATGTACGGAAGTGAGAGCTGGACCATCAAGAAGGCTGATCGCCGAAGAATTGATGCTTTTGAATTATGGTGCTGGAGGAGACTCTTGAGAGTCCCATGGACTGCAAGAAGATCAAACCTATCCATTCTCAAGGAAATCGGCCCTGAGTGCTCACTAGAAGGACAGATCCTGAAGTTGAGGCTCCAGTACTTTGGCCACCTCATGAGAAGAGAAGACTCCCTGGAAAAGACCCTGATGTTGGGAAAGATGGAGGGCACAAGGAGAAGGGGACGACAAAGGATGAGATGGTTGGACAGTATTCTCGAAGCTACTAACATGAGTTTGGCCAAACTGCGAGAGGCAGTGAAGGATAGGCGTGCCTGGCATGCTCTGGTCCATGGGGTCACGAAGAGTCGGACACGACTGAACGACTGAACAACAACAAATTGCTTGAGAAAAGTCAGAGGAGATTCTTCTTTTGTACAAGCTTATTGTCAAGTACCTTTAAAGGCCCACTTGAGTTTATATACTGCAGCCTGTATTTTCCTTCTTTACTATTTCTTATACTGTAACACGACCCCTGATACAGTCCAACCTTGATTCCCGGATGCCTCCGTTTTGGAACATTTCGGCTCCCGAACGCCGAAAATCCGGAAGTAACTATTCTGGTTTCTGAACAATTTTCAGGAAGCCAAATGTGCTACGCGGCTTCTGTTTTGAGTTTCCCTATTGTATTGAGGCTTCTGCTTTCAGTTTTCGGTTGTCGAACATTTCAGAAGTTGAATGGTCTTCCAGAACAGATTACGTTTGACAACCGAGGTTTGACTGTACTGTGAGATATTTGCAGACAAACCTAACAATGCTAGTTAGTATATGAAGGGGTTAAGGTCCAGAGTTGCTAGAGTAGGCTCAGTGATGTCACATCCCCTATTCTCCTGAGAGGGAAGAAGTAGAGCTTGTTTCCTGTCCTGCCCCCTTCATGCTGCATGCAAAGGAGGCTGACATGTGTCAACATATCACATGTGTCTGAGACTGCTTTGCTATACAGGCAGCCTCCAGTTTACGTGCGTTCAATAAGTGCATGACTATGTATACCCGCATTGCACTGAACCCATAAGTGACCCAGAAACATTATAAAGATGTTACTGAAATGTCATTAAAAGCGCAGAACGGGGGTGGAACCAGGGTGTTTGCAGGCTTTTTTTATTGGGTTTCAATTATATGTGATTTCACTGAGGTGTGTGGTGCTTTGGAACCTAACCCCTGTGTAAATGGGGGGGCTGTCTGTGTCTGTTTGCCCAAAAGCATTTACCTGCGTTTCCCTCTCTTCAGATGTCAAAGAGATAGACAACTACTAAACATTTAGAGGACACCTGAAGACAGCCCTGTTTAGGAAAGCTTTTAATGTGTGATATTTTAATGTATTTGATTTTTGTTGGAAGCCGCCCAGAGTGGCTGGGGAAATCCAGCCAGATGGGAGGGGTACAAATAATAAATATTATTATTTGCCGGGGTTCGGTGCTGGAGCTCCCCGTGCACGAGCCTAAGCTGCCCACGCATGAGGTACCAGTCGCGGGGGGAAAGCGGCCAGCGTTCCACGTGCTTATGAGCACGGGCGCCGGCCAAGTCTCACAATCTGAAGGAAGCTGAGTAAGACGGAAAATGACTCCGAAGGTGCGTGAGTTGATGAATGCCTCGGAACTAAAATGATGCCTCGAAAACTAATGGATGCCTCGAAAACTAATGGATGCCCTGAATCTGAACTGGGAAAACCAAACTAAGGACGTTATCTAAGTTTAGGTTAAAATTAAAAAATCCTTAAAACCTTTACCCTTTTCCCCAAAGGACGACAGACACCGAGTATATCTTTAGTGGCTTTGGCAAAACCCGCGTAGGCTCGTTTCTTGCCCTAAGCTAAGTTTCCCTAAGCTCTCAGTCCCTGCGCGCCCAATCTTCCACGATGCTAAACTAAATAATACTAAACCGAATATCTTCCGCAAATCTAGCCCTAGGCTAAACCTAAAAGCCTAACTAAAATCTCACCGAAATATCTTCCGCAAACTAAACCTTAACTAAAGGAAAAACCCATCCATCCCGCTCCCAAAACCCTTAAACTAAACTTGACCTGAACTGAAAGTAAAAGAACCCAAAAGAAGAAAAACGTGCCTAAGCGGGGAGCCTCAGCCTTTTATTAGGGAACAGATGTGACATCACGATCAACACCCCAACCAATAAAACCACTGTTGCTGCCCTCCAAAAAGGCGGGAAGCAGGGTTAACGTTCATAGATAACTTTGAAACATTACCGGGACTACAAGTTAAAGGCGGATTAATCTTATTGGCAAACCGACTGTTCATTCTTACTTTCACTTTCGCTTTTACGCGTAAGGATACTAAAAGTAGTTCTCAATAACCATTAAAATAAACAATTAACCGCGGATCTTTTAACGGATCCACGCAGTGTATTCCGACAATTATTATTATAGTTGCTTCATAGAGCAATGCTTTAGTGTGACCTCAAGTAAGTAAATCATTTTTAAACTGACTTTGCAGTCTGTGGTCTGTTTCATTGCATGAGGTTAAAAGTGGGGGCCAGCTGCCTGAAGCAGCTGGAACAAAATAAAAGAAGGTTTAATACCCTATTCCTATGCTTCATTAATCTGCATAACGATGGGATTTAAACTCAGCTACTGGGGCTCTTTATGTGCTAGCCCCACAGTTTAAAAAACAGGCACAAGTCGTTTTTCATTTGTTAACCCACACATGTGAGTCTGTAGAGGATTAAATATAATTAACATATCCTCTTACCAATGGCCCTTCAGGTACATGGTGGCTCTGAACTGCAAGAAGTTTTCCACTAGCTTTGTATGGATGCATTTGCCTTGTTTCCTTGTGCTAAGTGTTAACAACATAAAATGAGCCTGCTGGATCAGGCCAATGGCCCATCTAGTCCAGCATGCTGTTCTTCCAGTGGCCAAATGGGAGTCTGCAAGCAGCACCCAAGCACAAGAGTATTGTCATCTCCTACCATTTCCAGCAACAGGTATTCAGAAGCACAGCCTCAAGCATGGAGGCAGAGGGTAGCCATCAGGACTAGGTAGCCACTGATAGCCTTTACACCCATGAATTTTCTAACCCTCTCTTAAAGCCATCCAAGTTGGTGAC
The DNA here is from genome assembly GCF_009819535.1 of Lacerta agilis. Classification (NCBI taxonomy): domain Eukaryota; kingdom Metazoa; phylum Chordata; class Lepidosauria; order Squamata; family Lacertidae; genus Lacerta; species Lacerta agilis. The sequence goes on along the minus strand of NC_046318.1, from coordinate 48,197,488 downwards.
CATCAGTGCCTCTTGTGGGAGCGAAATACACAATTTAGCTACATTGTGAATAAGTACTTTTTGTCTGCATCCTCCAATGCTCAGCTTCATTGGATGTCCATGAGTTCTAATGTTATGAGTGAGTGAGGAAAAAAAAATATCGCCGTGCTGTGCATTTTATACGCTTCTATTATATTGACTCTTATTTACATTTTCTCTAAACTAAAAAGCTCCAAATGATGCAAACTTTCCTCATAGGGGAGCTTCTCCACTCCCTTGATCAGTTTGGTTGCCTTTTTTTCTGAAACTTTCCAGACTCCACAATTTCCCTTTTGAGATGAGCTTCCCAGAACTGTTATTTGGATCCAAGCCATGTGTACGCTGTTATTTGTGATTATTACATATGTAACTTTTCTGCCCAGTAAACACTTGGAGTGTCTCTGATGGACATGATTGCTGTAGTTACACTAGCATTAACACTGATGTTTCCTGCATTAAATTCATATAACTGATTGCTGTAAAAAAAAAAATGTCCATGGCAACCTTGGTTGGAAAGGGTCTCCTTCCATATGGGTACTCAGTGCAAGAGCAAATGAGGGTGGGCTGTTTTGTGCCAATATATGCTCTTGCTTTTCAAAAATTATCCAGCAAAAGTGCACAGAAGGGAGCGATTTGCCGAATGGTTTGCAAGGTAATTTCCAATGCTGGAATCCCCATGCACCTTACTCAGGAAATAATGGCACAGTTTGGGGGCAGATGTGTTGTAGATGGTGCCAGAGGCTTAGCTTGACAAGGCCAATGCTCTTTCTATCCCTGCAAAAGGAAAAAGGAGCTCAGATCTGACATAGTCTGATTTGGGTGAGATTAGTGGTATTAAGTGATTTAATATAGACTCTGCAAACTCTTTCCTGCTTCCCGAAATTCATATGCTTCAGTTTAAAAGATAAACTATAGCACTTTGACACACTAGGGTTATACCCAATTTTTTTCACTGTGTCTCTGAGTATTGTGCCAGAACCAATATCTCTGGTATAATTTGTGGCTGTAGTAATACAGTTGTTAATTTTTTTTGCTATAAACTAACATTATTTCTGCTGTTTTTGAATGTAATCAGAGAATCACTGAATTGGCATGGAAGCAATAGGTCATCTATCACAACTCCATTTTAGTCTGGCTTCCAGCCCAGATGGTAGTGGTTGTCCCAGAAGACTAACCATTCAGGGAAATAGCCTAGGGCAGTGATGTCCTTGGGCATGCACATCAGCAGCTTAAGATACAGCAAGGTCATTCTCGGCTGTGTTTCAAATAGCATTTTACATTGCTGTACACTTCTTTACCTGAATACCCCACCCCCTCATACATTACTGGATTTGTTTTCCTTTGCCTGCAACCACCCCAATTCATATTCAGTGTAGCTGTCATCTATCCATGTGCAATGAATGTCTAAAATGTACACGCCTCAACTTATCCATGCCTTGTGTTTTCAAATGAGATGAAAGCTGGTTTGAGGGACAGCACATCAGTCAGCAGTATTTCTCAAGAAACCACAGGATACATATGGATTGTGGTTAATGTGGCTTCAAACACCAGTGCTGGGAGCTCACTGGAGCCAGACTAATGGTGCTGTGTATACAACCCTTGTTGGTTCTGTTACATAGAGACTTTCAGTGTCAACAGCCTTGGTATCCTGGACTGCCTACTGGAATGGAACTTGGCAGGGGGTTGGACTCCAGACTCCCCCATGCTTTTCAGCACCTGTATAGAAAACTATGTGGGGAGTGCAGTATCCCACTTCTTTCCAGTCCACTCTAGTTAAGCCATAGAAAGTGTCCAATTGGTGCCTGCTATCAATAATAGGCTGGGTGTGGGCTAACAAACTGAAGCTTAAGCCACATGAAAACACAAATGGTTCTTGTTAGAAGAGCTGTAAATTCATGAAATAATTAGAACATCCATATACTGCCCTTCATAAATATTTATCCCAAGGTGGTTTATAATTCACACTAAAGCAATAGATATGCAGCATGTTGTGGATGGAGTTGACCCCTCTTGGAAAAGTAGGTTCATGACCTAGAAGTGTTCCTGGACCCAGATGTGATTTAGGATGCTCAGGTGTAGCCAGGAGTGCAGTTGCCCAGATTTTACTTATGCAGCAACTGTGCCTGTTTCCTGGTAAAGCCAGTTGTGTGCCAAGGTCCCATGACCCGCAGTCCCCTAGTGGATAAATAAAGCACACGGACAAGTGGATTTTGGTTTATGGGTTCAAATTGGCCACAACTTCATTGGTTACAGATGTGAGTAGTTTGGCTTAGGCATTGGATGAAGCCAGACTATATCTTGACTCCTGCCCATCTGCTAGAATGACAATGGCAAAGATGTCAGAACTACAGCAAGCAAACCACTGAAAGTATAACAAAACCTTTTCCTTCCCCACTTTAATAAGTTGAGTAAATGAAAAACTGGAAACAAAAATTTCATAAGAACTAATAGTAGTGCTTAGGTTAATGGTCTGTTCAAATATCTTCTTCTACTAAGGTCCTAGATGCAGAGCCCCATTGCCGTCTTCTTTTTCCCTTGGCCAGACATAGGGCCACTTCTGATACCAGTAGCAGAGGATCAAATTACTATGTGTTTATAATGAAACATTTGTATATGAAAAGCTATCACAATTCTAATTTCCAATCAAAATATGAATACTGTGGGTAGCATTAAAGACAGCTGCTCTTCCAAATTTAGAGAAACCGTGTATTCATAGTCAATTTCTCATTTATAGTTATAAAACATAACTACCATGCCATTTGAAACAATCTGGACACAATAAAATCAAGTGTCAATGCAGTCGAAATCTACAGTGATATAACTCCAGCAGTTTGTTATACAAGTTCCTTTACAGCCAGGGTAATGTTCTTTTTAAAGGGCGGGTGAGAGATTGCAACTCTCTTCTCTTCCTCCTTATTATTAGAACATTTTATTTTAAATGTACAAATTGTCTTGGTACACATAATGTCTAGAATACAGTCCATAAACCTCACAATAAGCAGTCCTATTAAATTCAGCAGTTTAGTTCCAAAGAAATGGGAACAGACTCCAGCCATGTGAAAAGGTGTTTAATATATGTGGTTAACAGAGAGAGAGAGAGAAAGCTTGGCCCTGAGAAGTCAGCAACCTGTTTATCTGCTTCTGATAATTGTAAACTGGAGGCATAAAATGAAGGTGAAGTACCGGTAAGTGCAGCTGAGGACCAGTGGCTCATAAAACCAAGTCATAGTGAGTTAAAGCAAGATCCCCACATGTTGCCCGCCAAGGTGACCAAGAATGCTTCCATCTCTAAACTGGGTCTGACTGGAATGGATTTAAACAATGTTATGGCTTAAACTACCTGGATTTGAGAGGCTACCACCTACCCCAACAGCTTGCTCAGAAGTGGATAATTGGTCCATAGGAATTAATTGTCCACAACCATAGGACAATGGTTCTTAATCCCAACTCAGCTCAGGCTGCAGATTTCAGCAGCCACAATGAGCAAGTGTCTAGAGAACATGTGGTTGAGCTCAGTCCTTCAAGTCGCTTGTCCACATTCCCAGGTTGCAAAAGCTGAAAAATAAGCATAACTACAGGACCATATGGTGTCCTAGCTGCATCCCTCTCTGATTCTGTAAAAAACGATGGCATCCAAGTCAGCACAGATTAACAAGTGATTTCATCCGTAAAATATAATGCAAATTGGTCACAGCAGGCATTTTTCAAAGGCAGCCCCACACAGAGCATAATGCAACAATTCAATCTCTGTGTAATAAAGGCGTGTGTCACTGTGCCCAGATGTCTGCTTACCTTATTAGGTAGGCAGCATTGCTAAATGATCATTTAGCAGGCCTCACTGTCCAATTGGCGCTGATGGAGGCTTGTCCTTGAGGAATTTAAACTCCGGCACAGCGGGGAGGCTGTCCTCTCTCACCCTTCGCCAGATCTCCCACCCACCTCGCCCTCTTTTTCGGCTTTGATGCGTTACGACCTTGCTATGGACTAATGTTGGTCGCCATATTGTTGGGACCGGGCAGGAATTTTTCTACTTGGCATACTGACTCTGCCATTTGGTTTTCGCCTACCTCGTGCAATCGTCACAACTTTGTGAGGTTAGGCACTAGGTAAGCCTTTGTTTGGATGGAGGGGAGGTTGCAGCCTCCACCTGCCCCTCCTCATTAAGGGTATCCTGTTAAAGGGATCCGGGGTTGTGGATTCTCTCAAATGTCCAGACATGGGCTATGGCCATACGACTACCCCAACTGGGACCCCTCGGGGTGCCCCTATTTGATGTAAGTCATAGGGCTCCTCCTATTGGTGGTAATTCATTTCTAACTTTAATCTAAGCCCAATACATGTTCGAAGCCAGGCTTAACAAAAGATTTATCCATTTTCCAGATAAAACCGTCTTTCCAATCCATGCCTGGGGAAAAATGGTTGCAATAGAAAAGGTTATAACTTTTAAATGTACCTGAACCTTGAGCATAATGGTTCTCCCAGATGGGAAACTGACATCACAAAAGGGTCACAAAAATCTTATTTTCTGTGTGCATGTTTGGCACATCAGCTTTCAAACCCTCTTCTTCAGTCAGGAACATTCATTGCTATTCTGCTGCTTGCCATCTACACCAGTGAGTAGACCTTAAAGTAATGTATCTAGGCTATGTTTTTCTGTTCGTTCCCTAAACCTCTCATTCCCGTCCACCACTACATTTTCCATTCTGGGCATGTGCACAGGTATTTGGAGGCTTGTATGCTTAAGGGATGCAGGTGCGCTGTGGGTTAAACTACTAGCGCTTGTCGATCAGAAGGTCAGCGGTTTGAATCCCCGCAACAGGGTGAGCTCCCGTTACTCAGTCCTTGCTCCTGCCAACCTAGCAGTTCGAAAGCACATCAAAGTGCAAGTAGATAAATAGGTACTGCTCCGGCAGGAAGGTAAACGGCGTTTCCATGCGCTGCTCTGCTTCACCAGAAACGGCTTTGTCATGCTGGCCACATGACCCGGAAGCTGTACGCCGGCTCCCTCAGCCAATAAAGCGAGATGAGCGCCACAACCTCAGAGTTGTCCGCGACTGGACCTAATGGTCAGGGGTCCCTTTACCTTTTATATTATTTTTTTAGGTGGACTGGAGCAATACCCATTTCTATTGGTTTTAAAAATGTTTATTCTGAGTTCTAGTGGAAGAGTGATATTCACTTATAGAAGACTTGTGAAAGACAATCGTACTTCTTTTTTGAACAAAAACAATATATATACACTGTACACCAATTACAGTATTCAAAGTAACCCCTTGTGTGTACTATGTGGAGATCTTAAGATAACAGTTCCACCAAACCAGGCATGCCTTCAGTGTGCTACAATTGGTGGAATTATGGGCCAAAGGAAATAAAATGGATATTTTGGGCTCAGGTGAGGACCTCACAGAGGTGGGTGTGTGGCAAGAAAAACCAGCCACCAAAACATCATCACACATAGGACAAACCACCCACCAAAGGAAAAAGAAAATGTGCTAAACTGCATTCACAGCAGCAGTGACTGTGGATGTAAAATGGATTGTCTGTGTTAAAGGGAAATCCAGATTAAATTGGGGCAGGGTAATGGGCTGACATTTTGATGACAGTGACGTAGTGTGGAAGCTATGAAAAACATGCATGCACGAATAAACGTCCATCTGTAATTACCCAAAGTCTATGAGAACTATCCCACAGTGAAGTCTGCAGCTTAATTTCATAAACCAGTATGTAAAATTTCCTATTATTCCCGTGTCTTTTGTAATATGTTACCAAAAGAAAACTACACAATTACAGTTGTATTACTTATCAGGTTCAGAGGATTCCTACTTTCAGTATTGCTTTTGGCTTTACCTTTTTAATGTTTAAGCCAAAAAGCAATATTGAAGGTATGAATCCTCTGAACCTGATTAGGAATACAAGTGTAAGTGCATGGTTTTCTTTTGGGGAAATAATATCTCTGAAATTAAAATGGCAGTCATGCAGCACAGGTGATGTGTGTATATTACGCACCTAGCACTGAAATATATCTCATTATGGTACCTCACAGTATATCCTTTTTTTTTACTTTGTCTGAATGAATTAATATTGGGTTTGTGTTTAGCTCATTACGCACAGGTTGCTCAAAGAAAGCCGTCACATAAAGTGTAGGGAATCTGCAGCTCCTGTTGTAAATTACTAACTTGGATTAGCATTTTAAAATTGATAAGCCTTCGTGCTTTATGCATGTGAAACAAGCTAGTTTGTCTCTAGGTTATAGAATTGCACAGTACCTACAGAATCCTAAACAAACTGCATGTGGTATAAATACTCTTTACTGAAATGCTCTCCAGGGGAGCTTATTGAATACCTAGGTGTGGACTGCTCTTTCAGACAGTAAACAGGCTAAGGTGACCATATGCGGAAAATGACAGATTCCTGAACCTTTCATTACTGGTAGAATAAATCATTCCTGAAAGTGTTGCTTGTCTTGTTCCCACAAGGCGTATCACACCTGCAAACAAAAAACCCTCTTCTGCTCACCAGAAGAGCCCTGTCATCCTTTAGAATGTGAAATTCTAAATATGGCTCGTGTGAACTGTAATTTTGAATGTAAATATATCAGTACCACATCTAAAATAATTACTTTTAAAATAATGTGACAGTGAGTACAGCATGATTTAGTCAAGCTGTTCTGTTCTGTTTTATTTTATTTGACAAAATGCTACCATGCTATATGCAGGAGTGGGCACACTGCAGTCTTCCAGATGTTGTAGGATTACAACAACTTCCATGATTCCTGGCCATAGGCTGTTCAAGCTGGGGCTGATGGGAGCTGGAGTCCAATAACATCTGGAGGGTCAAATGCCCCTACCCTACATAGGTGATGATCTGTCAATGGTAGGCTGATCCCAGTGGATTTTCATGGAGGGAGAGGTGTGGCCACTGCTTTAGGTGGACACTAAGCACAAAGGCCAGGCTATTTCAGTTGCTGTGTTGGTCTGCCGTAGTTGAAAATAATAATAATAATAATAATCCTTCCAGTAGCACCTTAGAGACCAATCCAGAGGTCCTGGGTCAGTGCCTGAGGTCTCCATTAGATCACCATTGGTCTGCATAGTGATAGGCATACCTCCTAAAAGAGGCTTCTGCTGTTACTTAAGATAGCAATATACTGTGGAGAAATAGTTTTTATGTGTTGTTAGAGGCAGACATCATCATTCTTGAAGGAGGGAACTCAGTGGGTTGGTTGGGTATATGACGGTATAGAAACAGTGAGGACAGTATAGAATCAGTGAGAAGGTTGTTATTCTCATCCTACAATAATATTTAATTGACCTAGAGGAAAGAATTGTATGGAATTATTACTTTAGATCTTACACTTCAAAACAAAAGAATAGTTAGCCAGTGTGGACTACAGGCGTTTTGTGGAGTGTATGCAATAGTCAGGCAGAAGCCAACCTCTTTGGATCCATGGACACAATTTTTAACTGCCAAAACTGCCGTTAACAACACACACACACACAACACAACCTATTGGCTACAACAGAATGCTTCTTTCAAGCCTAATTTCAGTGTGTGGGGAGGGAGGGTCACCTGTGGGTGCCAGGAAGGCCTCCGTGGGTGCATCACATGCAACCTCTGAGCAAGATGTTACAAGCTGACCTGCATCAACAGGGTAGGTTGTGCTACATGCAGTCTTCTATACTTGCGGTATATTGATTGCTTTGTGCAATCCTCTTGGGTAAGGCAAATCATTTTGCAGGAAGGAATAAGATAATTTTATTCTATTAATGGGGCAAATGCCAAGGGAGCGGTTGCGTGGATCGGAATCCTAGCATGTTCCAGAGCACAGTATTTAATGCATTATCTGCTGTATTAAAATAGGCTGATTAAATTAGGCTTGATATTAGAAACCCAGTGCAGTGGATATTCCTATCCTAATGCTGAAAAAAATAGCTTCTGTAGCAGGCAAGTCGGTATACTGTGTTACAGTAAATGAGCAAGTGTGAAAGCAGCCATCTGGCTTGAAATACTAATTGTGAACAGATGTGCTAAGACATACTGTTCTGGAAAGATAAGGTGAAAATAGCCATATTTGTCAATATAATGAGTAAACAAACATAGATTTTTCCAAACCTGCACACAGCAAATGCAAAAGAGAACCCAGATTGACTCACATAAGTGATTTTGGGATTGTGTAAAGTATCTAGATTAAATTACTCTTTTCTCTAAGAGCAGATGAATTCTGCAATAATCATCTGGATCCAATCTTCCATGAAATGTTTAAAAATATTCTCTCTAGTTAATCTTCCTTCATTTTTTAAATTTTACATGGATCCAATTCCATCTGACATTATGGTACAGTAAGATTCATGCTATCAAGAAAGAAAGAAAAAAGACCTGATGATCATCTGATGAAACTAGGAATATAGGCTGAAATTAACGTATATATAATTAAAGTATAAAACTAATGTTAATTTCCCCTCAATGCTTCCTGGGAAAGGAGGGAAGCAATGCAATTGATTAAATACAGCTAAGCACCAGATTGCTGTTATAACGCTGGGAATAATATAACAGATGAAATGTAGCTATAATATGGGGTTCTTACAATATAATACAATGTAAGTTTAATGGGTTAGAATTCAATGGCCAGGATTTTTTATTTTTTACAGAAAATCAGCTAGGTTGTGTACTCTGCCTTAAGAATTGGTCTGTCTCTTGAGAGAGTTGGGCTTTCCCTTTCCATTTATTGATTATCCACATAGTGGTGGAGCTTCATGCTCGGGCACCGGGGGGGGGGGTGGAGAGCAGGTGGGGGTGTGGCGTGGCACGTGTCCTGCTGGCGTGGTGCACCGCCTGCGGGGGCGGGGCACGCAGTGCGGGCAGGGGGACATCCGCAATGGCACCCTGCCGGGATCATGCTGCCGGGGAGGTGCGCTCCCCCCACACTCCTCTTCCTCCGCCAGTGTATTCACAGTCCTCCAACATTGGAATAGGCCAGGGGACTGTAAGACATCCCCATTGATCCTCAATACAGTCCCACTCCTGAGCCCACATCCACACCATACATTTAAAGCAGTACTATGCCACTTTAATAGCCATGTCTCCCCCCCCCCCCCGAGAATTCTAGGAACTGTAGTTTAAGGGTGCTAAGAATAGTTAGGAAACCCCTATTACTTTCACAGAGCAACAATCAACCCTTCCCAGGAAATTCCCCATGGAGAGGAACAAGCCTCAATAGCACAAAAAGGTAGATTTCCACACCAAATATCTGTCCATACCTTCATGTAGAGGACATTCAAGACATTTTAATGCCTGTGGTGGAAAATCTGAATGGTGCTCTTCCACTCATTGCCCTGATGGTTGTTTTTTTTAAAAAAAGTTGTAAGCTAAAATAACTGGCAAATTGCTGTTTTTTAATGGTATTCACAACTCTATCACCTAGTGTAATTGTTCTCTCACCTGCTAATGATATTGCTATCTTAGTCTTATTATGTCCTGTAATGTGAAAATCCACCCCAAGTGTTCGGTTCTGTTGCTCATGCTTAACTCAATGGCTGCCCATAACAACCAGTGGAACCTGCATTCACTTTACTCACTTAGAACTGTGCTTATTGTTCAGTAAGAAAGTTCACCTTAAAAACTGGATTTGGTGAATTTTGCGATACTGTTTCTATAAAGCAGGGATTTCAAACAATAGCTCCACCTGCACCAGAAACTAGGGATCAGAGAGAATTTTGATTCACTTAACATTAAAATATGAAAATACCTAAATCTCAAATTCTAAAACAATGCGTGAAGTTGAAACAAAACACAACCATTCTTTGAAATTTGCGCTACACAGAAATGTGGAGGGCAGCCATCCAGCCTTGTAGTGTGCACAAAAATGCATATACCAGGATAAAATGTGTGTGTTTGTGTTTGTTTGTGTATCTAAAACACACAGAAATGCATTATAGTGGGTAAAACTACTTCGCAAAAATAGGTATATTCAGAAAAGTTCAAACTAAAATGCTGATTTTCATGACCACTTGTTTTTAAAAGGCATTACCTAACTGATGTGGAAATGTGGAGAGTTGGACTTAAGGTTGGTTAAATGAGAAAGTGAGAGATTCCAAAAATTAACTGATTCAACCATGCCTACCAGAAGCACAATATATGAAGCCCCATATCATCTTTCCAGCTTCCTTATTTTATCAATTTACATTCTTTTGTGGAAAATGTTGACTAAAAAAAAAGTGCATTCAATAATTCATGAATAAATGAATACTCAGGCATTATTCAGCAAATGTCATGAACATTTATCAGGTTGTTATAATTACGCATTTGTTCCAAAAAGTGCAAGAATTAAAAGTTTATGAAAATTCATGACGGCTTTATAGCAGCTTCACAATTATCCACATGCTTAAAGTGTAATTTTTCTCCACAGTCTGGCATGAAATATTTATGAACCTTTCACCTGAGGATAAAGCTCCCATTTGGAAGACAATAAGTGACAGATTATTAACGACACTGGTCACACTGTTAACATGCAGCTACACACTCATTGCATAATTATTCCTCTATTTCAAAATTATTCATTACATTGCTACTGTCAGGTTCTGACACTTAGCATGTCTGGGTGATGTTCCCAAAGTAAAGCTACATGGGTTTTGTTCACATCATGTCTCGATCAAGTGTTTTATGCTGAAGCTAAGCGGTTTGTTCTTTTTTCCAAATGCACCTACTGGAATGTATAATAGGAAAGCAATAAGTTGTTTGTTCACTAGCTATCTTTCTCTGGCACATTCTAACAATTCCTTGTTAAACTACAACAACTTAGTCATTTAGGACTAAGGCTGAGCCCCTTCCATTAAACCTGGAAGCAAAAATGGCAGCCAATGCATTTACACCATATTTTTGCCACTTCACCAACTTCTGAGACAACATCATTTTCTCCCAAAGAGCTAGATAAACTGAAGCAGTGTTACAGCTTGGGTGATACACTGTTCGGCCGCATCCTGGCTACAGACCTGATAGGAAAGCTCTCGTTGACTTCATACTCTGCTTTTGAGCCTCTGCAGATCAGGCTGGTGTTTTATAAAAGGTGGCAGGTGTGGTGCCAGGTTTTCTCATTCCCACCCCTATCCCTAAATCAAATCACTATTGCCAACATACCAGGAAGAAGAGTCAAGACCAGGCATTCCCGGACTGTGGCTCTCCAGATGTTTTGGTCTACAATTCCCATGATCCCTGGCTAACAGGACCAGTGGTCAGGGATGATGGGAATTGTAGTCCAAAACATCTGGAGGACCAAAGTTTGGGGATGCCTGGTCAAGTCAATCAAATGTGGGTAATTGGTGAAAAGGGGAACTGAGAAGCCACCCAGTTTCGGTTCAAATCTTGCTCTTTCACTCTTTTCAAATGGACAGTGATAATACTTTCCTTCCCTTTTTGTTGCAAACACAACTGAACTTGAGGAAAGGTTTAGAGGAATTGAGAAACCAATGAGTGGGGCAGTTTTGAAGGCGGGGGGGGGGAGAAATTCTGGGACTATATTTGTAGTGTTTAACACTGTTGTGCTTTCTGCTTCAGTTGACCTGCTGCTGGTTCTTGTGATGATTAGCGGCTGAGCTTGTAGCCTTGAAATGAATTTAAAAGCATTTTGTTCACCAGGCTGGGAATAGCTCAGCTGCCAAGCCCACAATCTGTGCCTAGCAGTGCATGTGTCTGACAATAACGTTCACTCATATAACCACTTTCTTCCAACTTAGAATGAAGACATTATGCAGCAGTTTTTGATTTAAACTTATCCTGAGGGATTCTAGCTAAGCTGACTTTCTCATTGGTGTCATGTTCAATTATTGTTCTCAAACAATGGTTGAAAGGAAATCTGGACTTGACTCCAAATGCTGATGAGAACGACTTGCAGAAGTAATCTCTTTCTATTTTAGCTCAGCTTGGATATTGCTAATTTTAAAAATAAATCTTTCCCTTCTTTTTTCTTCAGATTTTTTTTTTTTAGTTTTAGTTTTGCTCCCATGCACATACCATGTGGAGCTTGAACACAGAGCTGGTCATTACATTAGAATGAAAATTCATGATGTGATGGTCCCAACACACCCCGTGGATTGTTTCAAATATGACTGGGAGTAGTTGACTGGGTGGAGAATACTCCACAAAGATGCTGATTACTTTCAGACCAAGACATTTTGCTACCTGAAGCAGAATCCATATAGGTAAAGGTAAAGGGACCCCTGACCATTAGGTCCAGTCACAGACGACTCTGGGGTTATGGCGCTCATCTCACTTTATTGGCCGAGGAAGCCGGCGTACAGCTTCCGGGTCATGTGGCCAGCATGAATAAGCCACTTCTGTTGAAGCAGAGCAGCACACGGAAATGCCATTTACCTTCACGCCGGAGCGGTACCTATTTATCTACTTGCACTTTGACGTGCTTTCGAACTGCTAGGTGGGCAGGAGCTGGGACCGAGCAACGGGAGCTCACCCCGTCGTGGGGATTCGAACCACCGACCTTCTGATCAGCAAGCCCAAGGCTCTGTGGTATAACCCACAGTGCCACCCGTGTCCATATAGTGCACCCCAAAAGCCCCATTGAATTTAATGGAGACTACTCATAGGTAAGAGCCTATAGGATTGCAGTCTAAAAATTACGTTGCATAACATTTTGGCCCACTTTAACAAGTCTTGCAGCACCATTAGGTACCAATATGTACCTTCACCAATGATGGAATAGTCTGAAGCAGGTCAGTTCACTGTGCTGCTCAGTAGAATTGGTCCTGATGCTGATCCCTACAGGAACCTTATCATCTAGACCACAGTTTCCCAAACTTGGGTCTCTAGCTGTTTTGGAACTACAACTCCCATCATCCCTAGCGAGCAAGACCAGTGGCCAGGAATGGTGGGAATTATAGTTCAACAACATCTGGACACCCATGTTTGGGAAACTCTGATCTAGACCAGGGTTTCCCAAACTTGGGTCTCCAGCTGTCCACTGGTCCTGCTAGTCTGAGAAACCCTGATAGACCACCACTCAGAAACACACATCATATGGCTCATAACAGTTTTCTGCAACCAGGTACTATCCAGATGTTTTGAACCAAAATTGCCCTTAGTCCCAGTCAGCAGTGCCATGTTGGCCAGGGCTAGAGGAGGATGTAGTCCAAACTTCTGGAAGGCATCATGTTGCAGAAGGCTGACTTAGAACAACTGCATCATATTTAAGATTTTTTTTGTATTTAACTGTAGAACTTACTGGTACATATAACAGCACACACACACACACCCCTCAGATTTTGACATCCATTCCTCATGTGTTGTCTTTAAAGACCTCAGTCTAGTGATGCTCTTTAAACAAAACTTGGGCTGAATAATGCCTTTCATTTTCTATCAGTCTGTCAACTGCTAACACCCTTGCAGCTTACCAAACCTATAGTTTGCAATATTTTACTTCATGGCAGCATATTATTGCTAAAATAGGACACCACATTAATCAACCTCTCCTCTGATGTTATTTTGTGGACCTGAAGAGTATAACAACCTCAGATAATGCACTGGGGGAAAATGTTTTGCAGAGTAATCCTTAAGTGACAATTCTACATGCACTTAATTTAGCAGCTACTTCCACTGAAATCAAGTGAAAGTGACTTTTTGAATAGACATGCATAGGGTTGTTAGAAAGCTAATCACATTTAAAAAGTATAGAACCAGTAAAGTGTCATTCCTTAGGACTACTGCTGTGCTGAATACTTCTCCCATATTTTTTCCTGACAATTCTTCCTCAGTGAATGAGAATGTTAATTGTGGTGCCTGCTTCCAGACTTTGGAACTCCATCCTCAAAAAAGCTAGATTGACTTCCTCTTTGTTGTCTTTCCGCCAGCAGGTAAAGACTTTCTTGTTCCAACAGGCTTCTGGGAACTGACTGCTTTTAATGAAAGGGCTGATCCACGCATCCTTCCACAGTGGGGACATAGGTTTCTGGGTGGGAGTTGATCATGATGAGGGTTTGCCAAGCATGCCTTCCTCTTAGCACGTTTCTCCCTTGCGTCCTGAATTCGAGTGTCTTCAAAGCCCATGACACCTTTGGTGAGGGCTGTTCTCCAACTGGAGCGCTCGCAGGCAAGTGTTTCCCAGTTGTTGGTGTTTATACTACATTTTTTTAAGATTTGCCTTGAGACAGTCTTTAAACTTCTTTTGTTGACCAGCAAGCATTACACATTCCATTTTTAAGTTCGCAATATATATATATATATATATATATATATATATATATATATATATATATATATATATATACACACACACACACACACACACACATATACTATCAACAGTAGTTTTTTAATTATGGCTTTTTCTATATTTTCAGTGATTATTTTTATCTGTAAGCTGTCTTGAGTCCTGTCAGGGGGAAAAGGCAGGGTATAAATAAATATATAATTATAATAATTTGAAATCTATGAAAGGAGAGCAAAAAATGTCCATGAAATGCTCATGGGTAGTGCATGAGATTTTTCTTATTTTTATCTTCCTTTTTTTAGGTTGCTGGTAGCTTTGAGAGTGTCCCTTCTGTCATTCTGCAATTCATCTAATCAGTAGTCGGTGCTCTGCAGGCTTCCCAGGGAAAGACATCATGAGCTGACGCTTCCCTCACAAGAGTTTTTCAGATCAGGAACTGCAGACATCCGGGGAGGCTGCAGAGTGCTGGAGAGATGTTTACTAGAAGGAAATACACACACCATCCTTGGCCATATCACAGTGATAAGTTCAAAACCCTACACAAACTGAAACTCTAAAGAAATTCTCCAGTGTCCTTGCTGTTGGTAGAAGCAAGCTAGTTAGCTACCTAGTTAGCTAGTCATGCTCTGCCTTTTGATTGGAATGTCCTCTGGATGGCCCACATCAATAAATCACAATAAGGGCACTAAGGTAACAGCCTGGCAACCTGGCATGTTCATTTTAATTCCTCTCAATTATTTACTTTACTTCTTCAGAACCTAAGATGTTAATTTCTTCAATATATGCTCTTCTAGGTTCAATACAGTTTTGTTTAATTGCAGCTTTCCCCCAATTATGTCACCTAAATTTAAATAATTGCATTAGAGGAATATGCATATGTGTGTGTGTGTGTGTGTGTGTGTGTGTGTGCGCGCACACACACACACACACACACACACAAATACATGACATGCTTTGGGAAAACATATTGACAAGGTATTTCACCTTGAAGGAGATGATTGACAGGCTCAATGACTGGGGTGAATGAAGCACATGCAGGTGTTAATTTATATGAATAATTTGAAGCATGGAAAACTATGATTATATGAATAAGATAAGCATTGGAGATTTAAAGGATTTATGCAATAGCATGAGATGTGTAATGTGCATAATGGATTAGATGACACAATGACCCTGATATCCTTTTAATTTTAATCAGCTGCATTTCATATAGTATAAAGGTAAAGGTAAAGGACTGCTGACAGTTAAGTCCAGTTGCAGGAGACTCTGTGGTTGCAGCGCTCATCTCACATTACAGGCCAAGGGAGCCAACGTCTGTCCACAGACAGTTTTTCCGGGTCATGTGGCCAGCATGACTAAGCTGCTTCTGGCACAATGGAGCACCGAAACCAGAGCAGTGCACAGAAACGCCGTTTACCTTCCGGAGCGGTACCTATCTACCTACTTGCACTTTGATGCCCATTGTCTTCCTTCTTAGCATGTGCACATGGACAATCAGTGCACAAGAGGCGATTGTGGGTAATTAGGTTGGGGAGGGGGCATGGTGTCCTTCCTATAACTCCATCCAGACCTCTCCTACTTTGATAAAAAAAATTAACTACTGAACCTTTCCTAAATCTACATTGAATCTGTACTTCTGATGTAACATCTGGTATGCCTTTGATGGTGTTTTGTGTTTTTGATGAATCATAGAATTACAGAGCTGGCAGTGGCCTTATTGATCACCTATTCCAACCCCTTGTTAAACACAGGAACTAGGAACATAGGAAGGCAGCCCACTGGTTCATCTTGCTCAGTATTGTCTGCTCTCTAAGGATTCAGGCAGAGTTCATCTCTCAGATCTACCTGGAGATGCCAGATGCTCTACCACTGAGCAACGACACTTCCCCAATGCAATTACAATGACAAAGCATCTGGTTACGGTAACTATCCCCTGCAAAGACAGCCCATCTTCTCCTGAGACTGACTGTTCCACTGTTACAGAACTTTTACCATCAGGATGGTTGTTCTAATACTTTCTAGCCATTTCTTCCCATCAATTCTATTCTGGTTCTCTGGAGCAAACCTGTCTTCTGCATAACAGCCCATAAGATATATGGAGGCAGTTAGCATGTTTCCCCTTAAACTCATTGTTAACTTCTCAGTTAAGTTAGTATGCAGATACATACACACACACACACACACACACACACTGTATAGAACTCACTGTATAAGCATGCTTACCAATACATTTTGTTAAAAAAAGAAAAACGTTGCCGACCCATTTCCCCCCTAGTCTGCATTGTTTATCTCTAACTTTCACAGTGCATGAAAAAATTTCTGTAGGCTAAGAATAATTAAAATTATTTTCTTTCCTAGTTAAAATATGGGAGGATAAGTATGTGGGAAATGGAAATGAGTATTAGCTGGTAGCTTTAAAATATTCTAGTGTGTGCATAAAGTGGTTCTTTGGGGAACTATGTACTCAAATGGCTTTGTAAGGGGGGGATTCCTTAACAATTTTTTTTGAATTTGCACATTAGGGCAAACACCATGTTACATTTCTATGATCCCTTGTTCTGTTTTTCATTAGATTTGTAAATTTCAAGTCTGAAAACAGCTCTTAGATCTACATGACAGTGTACACTGAGATATTGCACAGGGAATCTGGGAATTCCTGTATAAACTATCAAATCACAGCATTTATCTCAGTGGTGGACACAAACGCAAAGGGAGGAAAAAAGGTATGAAAATTGTTGTATCATATGAAACATAGAGTTTCTGTGTTCCCTTATGGCATACTAGTATATTTATTGAAGAGCAACACATAGATCTTGCAAGTTCGGTACACTATAGTTCCAGTTACAGGTGGGTAGCCGTGTTGGTCTGCCATAGTCAAAACAAAATCGAAAATTCTTTCTAGTAGCACCTTAGAGACCAACTGAGTTTGTTCCTGGTATGAGCTTTCGTGTGCATGCACACTTCTTCAGATACACTGAAACAGAAGTCACCAGATCCTTAAATATAGTGGGGGAGTGGGGAGGGGTATTACTCAGAAGGGTGGTGGGAATGGGTGATAGGCTGATAAGTGTGGAAAACCTGTTGACGACTCTAAACGGCTGCAGTTAGTCTTGCAGGGAAATGCAAGGGGTGAGATGGCTAAAGATGGCTTTGTTATGTATAATGAGATAAGAATCCAATGTCTTTGTTCAAACCAGGTTTCTCCATGGTTTTAAGTTTGGTGATTCGGTACACTATAGTTCAACTTGTCCCCTACTCAGCAACTAAATTTCCCTTCAGAAGTAATTGGAAGGTGGGGGGAGGGCAGGAAAAAATTCTGTTGTCACAGATATCAAATCATCCACACATTCTTTGTGTCTATTTTGATTACTGAAGGGTCAGGGGGATTAGGACCAAGGCTTGCTGATCCCTTCACTAGTCTCTCCCTGATGCTTCTCAAAAATGTGCTGCCATATTTGGCATGTTCAAATTATGATATATGTTTTGGGACTCCTGCCCTGATTTGAACACTTAAACATAAGGAGGTATTTTCCATTTTATATAGACAATGGGGGAAGACGTGTTTTTCAGGATTGCAGCCACAGAACAAGATAAGATTAATTCCTTAAATTTCAGATACTTTTACTCTGCTTTCAAAAGGGATTACTTTCCATAATTCAGAAGGCATTTCCTTTCAACTTATGCCAAATTAAGTGAGCTGACTCAGGTAGTAGATGCTGAGGGATGTTAATCAGCAGAGGTATGCCCCACCATTGAGGTATAATTTAAGTGTCGGTTCAGTTGGCATCTGCTAATGGAAAGGGCATGATCTTATATGATTATCACCATCAATTTATTAATCACATTCTAAACAATCATATCAAGACAATGTACACTAGATATGTTTGAGAACAGTCATTTGCTTCTGGCAAATTAGCTTCTGTCAGGTTTGTGGTGGAGGAGGAAGAAATTGCATGTAGAGGAGGGAAGATTCTTGCACATTATGAGTGAGGATATTACTTCAACAGTGAAGGCTGGCCTGGAAGGTAGGAGTCTGCTCTGTCCTTTTCTATGAGAGACTAGGGCACTAGGCTAACCCAGGCCAGATGATACATTATCCCTGGGCTGCACCTCAGGGACCAGGGACACTACCATAGCAGGTCTCCATGCTTCTGCCACACCAGTTAAGTTTGAAGGAAGTAGGGAGAGAGGCAAGAAAATGGGAATTATTATCCAGCTACAATCCAAGCTGTAGAAAAACTCATGGGGCCATAAAGCTCACCTCAGATTGATGGTGAGCATTAGGAGTCACCAAGGTTTCTGTTCTGAACTAGAAAACGGCGGCTTTTCCAGATGCAAGAGAAATTCCAGTGAATGAAATCACTCTAGTTTATATTGTGTATTTCATGCCAGCTAGACAACAAAAGAGTTAGACTTCCACAGTTATGACAGCAAAAATAGGTTGTGGTCATATATTCCACTCTTCTCAATATGTTGCCTAGAGGTAAGTATGAAATATCTACCTCAGTCACCATTGTGAAAGTTACATTATGGTGACACATATTTCATGCCAACATAAAATATTCTTTGGAAGCTGCAATGTCTTAATTTCATAATGCAATATTTTTCCACATTAATAAATCAAATTTCACTGTTCTTAATGATGGGAAACTGAAAGACTCCAGCAATCTTTACTTCTAACTGTTAACTCATGTTGACAAAAATCCTAATTAAAATGAATACACCTTGGGTAGCATTTTCAAATGTGACCTTTATTGCCTTCATTCTTTGCAGCAATTTTTACACCAAGAAACTCTGATTGAACTCTTGTATCAGGATAAGTTTCTGCCATGTTGTACCATATGTGCAACAGAAAAGTTTGGGTAGATAAAAATATTTGATACTTATGAGTCCTATAATACATTAGGGCAGATGAATTAGCAGTTTAAATAATTACGATTGTAACCTTTCCCTTGGGTTACAGAGATTAAACACACAATAAATGTTCTTTCCCCATACCCTTGGCAATCCTTGGGTTAGGTTGCAGAGTACTCTGGATAGTATCCACGAAACAGCATGATTGAAACTACCTGTAATGTGATTATCTACTGTTGCAGCAAATTTTATTGGTTTCTGTTCTGGAAAAGAAGACAGTTAACTGACAACAGTGCTGAATCAGCAGAAGTTGTAGATATTTTATCTGCTGCGAGTCTGAGAAATGAGTATTCTGGGTAATAATCTAGTGACAGGATTTTAAAATAAATGTTCTTCCTTATTATTCCCTTCAAATACTTTCAGATATTTATGCTAATACAGTAGATCAGCCTCCCCACCCCACCCCCAACCTGGTGCCTCTCAGATACTTTGGATTATATCTCCCATCAGCCCCATCCAGTATAGCTCTGCTTGCTAGGAATGATGGAATTGTAGCCCAAAGCATCTGGAGGGCACCAGGTTGGGGAAGACTGCAAATTTAGAATTGTCAAAATTGGTGAGGGCATATTTGGAGCTCTCACAATTTGAACTTTCTTTTCTTCCTTCTGCCTCACAAACAATGGGCACAGTCAAAGGCAGAGCACATTTGGCAAAGCATATGTAAACCCAGTCCCAAAACATCAACAAAGACACAGGTTTGGGTACTAGGTGCAAGGTTCACTGAAGACACCCGCATCTTTGCTGGATTGGGACAAAAGTCTGATTATATATCAAATGTTTTTCATAAGCACACACATGGGCTGTTTTTTGTCTGCTTTGAGTTTCGACTCTGCAAAGTGCTCAGATTTGAATTCTTAACTAAATTAGGCATTTACTCTATGTGTGTATGAACAAGAACGGAGGAAAGGGCATTGGCAGCAGTGCTAAATCAAATATCTACCAGAAAGCTGCTAACGCCAACTTATTTAGTTTGTATCTGAGGAATGAATGAAAGGGTTGCATTTCACTCAGCCTGCCTAGATTATTCCTCATAAAATCTAGAGTGTCTTTGATAGGTTTGATTGAAGCTCACTGGGATGAAGTGTGTCTTCAGTTTGTAATAAATCAGAACAATAAAATCCAATATTTCCTTTAAATCAAAACATTTAAAATATGAGCAGGGTGTGTGTGTGTGTTGAAAGCTTCCTTTTAATTCAAATTAGCTTCTGCAATCCAGGCTAAAGCTGTTTGCTAATTTTCTGTGCACTTTCAGAGATGAGCTAGGGAATTTCATGAAATGCTGCTTGTGGGCAATTTATCCGATGTCATTTTGTGCTGAAGCTACCTAAATTCCTTTAATAATTGAGGGTGACAACATGCAGCTTCATGTTAGATGCAAAATAAGAAAAGCCATTTTGATGTCAGTATGAGCTGCTTGGATTATCTTTCAAATCACCAATTGTGGCACTGATGGGTTGAGATTGGCCACCAACACTAGCTGACAAAATTTACATTGCTGAATTTGTAGACAGGCAAAATTGATACTGAAACATGTAGATTAATGTCTTCAACTGCAGTTTCCCAACAGAAAATGTGTCAGTCTTAAGGTGAAAAAAATGAAGTGATGAGTCTGTAGTTATGATTGCAATGTGTGAGAGACCTGGAACTGTTTTGTGGGGTGGTTCCATGCAGGCATTGCGATTTCTGCAATCTGCTAACCATAACCTTGGTGATGAGCCCCATTATGCTCTCCCTGCTGAAATATGAGAAGCCATATCTCCTCTATGGGCCCCCAAAATACTGTGGCAATGTTAAGATTTCATTGAATGAAGAGAGGAAACTTAATCCCAACTGCTATCAAACTATTTGCTGCAAAACCAATACTATACAGTGTACAACTAGTTCCCTGCTCTAATCTGGGCCCTTATGAAAAAATCCAATCAGGATTCCTAAACTTAGTACTCCAAACCCCTAAATGTTCCCCTAATACAGCTCTGTGGCTGGAGACAGGCTTATAGTCACTTTTGACTGGACCTAACCATCCAGGAGTCCTTTACCTTTTTTTTTTAACCTTAAAGAGGATTGAAGCCTAAGTTTGGCTAGTTACTCTGCATACATGGCTAAGACTCAATAAGACCCCAGCTGGACTGCTCTCTTTGATGCTGATAGATAATTATCAAGCAAACTGGTGGAAGGGCCTCACAAGAAAACTAGTTTCATGTTTCATTCAGCCTATCTCCTGAATATCTTCTAGGTCTAGAATTAGGGAGAGCTAGTAGCATCATTAAAGAACAAATCTGGGATATAGAATTCCAAAATGTAAACTGCCCAGAGTGGCTGGAGAGACCCAGCCAGATGGGCGGGATATAATTAATTAATTATTGTTACATCTTGTCCAGCCACTTATCTAAATGTACTGGAAAACCCCAAACACTGCTGAGTTTTCTCCTGAGCCAGCGCTAATGCCCTCCCCTCAACACTATTAGAAGGCAGATACCATGCCATCCCAGTTGAATTCAGATGAGACCCCCAAAAAACTGGCTGCATTCTGTTGTATTGACCACTATACTGTGATATTCACAAAGAGCTAATTCATCCTTTATTAAGGAAACATCTTGGTCGCTCGGAGGAAACTTGTGTTAAATACTTTCTTGCTAGCAAAGACCTGAATGCCACCAGGTCGGTCCTGAAATTCTCTCTTATGGCAACAAGGACAAGAAAGGCCATGGTGACAGTGACACTGATTTTAGACTCTGTATCACAGGCTTTAGCTGCTGGAGTGTTACTTTTAATGTAAATAAGTATATATGAAATTTAATTTTTGTTTACTGATTCTGCCCCTTGGTGCTGATGTAGAATATATGTGTTATTGTGGCTATATCTGTTGTCTAGTCTTTGAGCATAATAAATATTGGTTGGTTGAAAGACTCTGAGTATTGGCATTCCACTGGCTCTCAAGGACACACCTGTTTGAACAAACATTCTCTTTACTTGAAACTCCAGTTTTAATTTTTTTTAACTGGTGTTTTAGCTCTTTAATTGTGCTTTTTCCGTGGGCTTCTTCCATGGTACATTTTAATTATGAATGCTTATTTTAACATTTTGATGAAATAGTTTTATTGTGTATTTAAATTATGTGTGCTTATATTTTTTTGTTATAATTGAATTTTATACATGTAGCCTGATTAGAAGGTACCATTGTAATTAATTAGTATATTAATTGATTATCTTCATGACATTTCTGTTGGCAATTGTCACTTGTCAGTTGTGACCAGACCATTCCAGGTGGCTTAATGGCTTGCGTGTCTTAAATTTGCCTGCTCAGACCTTGAAATAGTCAATCTCTCATATGAAAATTATAGTTTCTACTGAGTTTTAAATGTTTTTATGCTTCTTATGTTGGGTTTTTAGGCAGGAAATTGAATCAATTAAATTTTAATGTTAATGTATAATTTTTTAAATATTTTAATGTTTGAATTGTTTGACTTCTGCTTGAACCACCCAGAGGACTTTGCTGATTAGGCACCCAACAAATGTTCTATAAAAATTCATGGCAATTTGTTCCTATTTCCCTTGCCAAACATTTGCTCAGGATGGGAAAAAAACATCAACAAATGCATTTGCTTTTCATATATATATTTATATACACACACACTCCATCTTGCAAAGCATCTTCCAACGACAGGCAAAGAAATTCTAGTCATGCATACTTGGAAGTAAGTTCCAGTGAGTTCAATATGGCTTATTCCCACACCATTGAGCACAGGTCTGAAACTTTAAGTACAGTAAAAACATCAAATTATAACATCAACAGAAAATCATATTATAACAAAATAATGTGAAAACAAAATAGCTCTAAAGTCTGATTGCAGTGCTATGACTTGAAGATACTGGCACTTATTTCTTAGTAAGCATGCACAGAATTTCACTTTTGAAAATCATGCCATCACATTTGGATTAAAACTAATGATCAGGAATTCAGTGAAACAAATTTCTAATACAGATCACTGGTCTTATGATCCATTATGTTAAAGGCAGCCCTATGACCATTATCGTACAATTGAAAAATACTTGCTTCTTTTCACTTTAGATGACATTATTGCTTGCATACTTCCATTTTCTCTGATGATCCATTCATTGGGATCAAAAAGACTTCACTGAGAATATCTTTGATATGAATATAATTCATAAGACTTTTTGTCCTTGACATAATTGAATTACATTGTTAATAAATCCTTTCTTTTTCTTTTTAGAACTGACTGTCTGGTCTCTGGACAATGATGAAGTGGAATCTAAAGTCTTTATAAGGTACCAGTGGGACATTGAAGCAAAGAACCAGTGCAGCCTGTTCATTTGAAGTTTTACTACCATTTTAAAAAATGTGATGGCCTCTCAGTTAAAACAATACATCATGGTGTCTTTGGGAGAATGAGGCCACTTATTTACCAAATTATCCAGTAAACGAACATGATGTCAAAGTGCTACTTCATGACAAGCAGAAGTCAGCTTCACCTTTTTTGAGGGTGGATATTTGTGGACACTCCCCTGATATTTCAGGTGCTTATGAAGGGAGCTGAATCCTCAGAATGATACACTTTGGACAATGTCTGCAAAGTAACGGTAAGTCAGAAAGTTATTGTACTACTTTTGACACATCTTTATATATTCCTCTCTTTGGAACTGCCCTAAATCATCATCTTCAAAGACAGGGAATGCTGTAAATCCATTCACTGGGTGGCCCCAGGCAAGTCATGTTCTTTGCTGTGAGGCTAGAAACCTGCTCAACACAACTTGGAGGAAAAGCAATTAGTGATGTTGCCAGAATTTATAATTAAATGGTTCAGCACATAAATTTACCAAGCTCCTGAGGTTGGAAGTAGCTACAAATTGAACAAATGGACTGGCTGGACGATGACAGGTGGTGGCAGGCACGAGCTGAGGAACCCCCAAGGGAAATGTAAGAGGAAGGAGGCTTAGAGCCAAGGGATTGGTGGTGGGACGCTGAGGAGGGAGAAGATTGGGAGAAGGTGTTGGATGTTGAAGGGGCTACAGGGTTTAGTGAGTATGAGGAACCTGTGACAGGGAGAAGTTCAGACTCTAAGGCTGAAACAGAGGAGTGGGGGGGGGGTGTGTCAAGAGACCAGAATCCTGTGATCCTCCCTCTCCTGCTGCAGAGTAATAAGGAGGACAGACCAGAGACCAGAGGTGGACAGAAGCAGTTTTTGACTGCTTGGGAAACATCTGGGAGAGGAGAAGCCTTAGAGGGAGTGGAAGGCAGGGTCCTTGAGTCTTGGAAACTGCTCTATAGGAACAAGACCTACTGGGAAGTGTTGCTGAGACCACTAGGCCAAGTTATATGTTTGTTTCCTTGAACGAAGAGTTAACTTCACTGTCAACTGACTCTACTTTTTTGTGTTGAACTGCAACGGACTCCAGCCTTGACAATAGCTTGGAATGTAACATGAAATTCTGACAACGTGCAGAGTGAACATAAGAAAAGTTCTGCTGGATCTAACAATAGGCCCAACTAACCCAGCATATTGTTCTTACACTGGCCATTACGCTGGCCATCTCGGTGCCTACAAGGCCATCTAGCTGCCCATGTGTGCTTCCAAGCAACTGGTATTTAGAAGTATACAACCTCTGATATTGTAGGTACTATACAGTCATCAAGCCTCATAACCACTGGGAGCCTGTAAAACCCCATCAAAAGCTGTCACATAAAGCTGCTGTCAATATACCTTGTGATTAGTGAATTCCGTAGTCTTGACATTTGCAAAGTTTGTTTTGCCCAAGTCTAATCACAGCTCAGGGAGAGGTGAGCAAATGCTTCCAATTGCTTGTTTTAAGACTTTCTTTCTTTCTTTCTTTCTCTCTTTCTCTATCTCTGTCTTTGGTTTTTTGTAGAGTTCTCTGAAATAATGAGTCAATTTTGAATTGAACAAAGCAGAGAGGAGTTTGTCAGCTGTTAAATGTAATTAATTAATATCTTCAGAATTACAATGCTTAACAAAATCCATCTTGACAGAGAAACATCCATAGAAAAGCATTTGAAAATAACTTTTTAATATATGGAAATGAATATGGAAACATACAATGTTTGAACAACCCCTATACCAAGTAAAATGCTCTTTAAAAAACACCAAGGTTTCGAAAAGATAATACTCTGAGAGGTCAAAGAAAATGTGTTATTTTCAAAAGCATTTTATCTCACTGCCTTCTGCCTTCGCTAAGCAGGTTATTTTTAGAAAAGGCTACACTTATGGTACATTACTTTTTCATTTAAGGAATCATCTGTGTCTATAAAATGAACAAAATCTTTCCCACATCCCACTTCAATGGAACCTTCCATTGTGTTGAGGGGGTCAAGGATGCACATATTTTGCAACACATTCAAAACATCAAAGAAAAGACCTGCAGGCAATGCACTGAGATCCTTCCACATTGAACCTCTGTAAATATAATCTGTGACATGTAGGTTAGTGCGAGTTTGAAGTAGGAAATAAAATATGAGTTTCTAGTATTCATGAAAAATATGCACATCCGTGTCCGGAAAAGTTCCAAAAACTTTGAGAGCAAAAGCCCCAAATAACACAACCACATAACCACATAAAAGCCCCAAATAACACAACCACAACCACATCAAGGATGCCGGCTCCTGAAGCACTGAGGTGGAGTGGCTGGTTGTTTTCTTTAACCACAAAAGGCAGGATAACATTTTAGAACTAAAATAAAACCAATCATCAAAGAACAACATAAATCATACTATTATTACAACCAATCTTGTTCCAAAAGCTACTGCCTGCAGCCATATGAACAGCTGGTCCTTACACAATTCAGGCACATCTGTTTCAGCACATTAGTGTTTCTACTAAGCAATATATCAATAGAAAGAGAAATCAATAGAAAGAGAAAGATCTCTCTGCTACCCTGATGTAGGTCAATTTGTTACAATGAGTTGAGAGATCACTCTGAATTAGAATAGAAATGAAATGGGGGCATTGACCTCAAATTCTCTGCTTTTGCAGAAATTTCTTAGAACGTTCTGAATTATGACAATACAATTAGATACTTTATTTTTCTTTTCTTTTTTTGCTTGTGGATTTTGAAAAAAAATGAAGTAGAATAAAAGTGTTTACCTTGTGAAGTATCAAATTTGTAACATTAAAATTATTAATGAGATTTAATTTTCTCAAAAGTCTTCCTAAAAATATTAAAGTAGGAAATTTAAAAAAAATACTAATACCGAAATTTGATTCACATTTTGGTATTTCAGTTTTTCCTCAAATCTCGCCCTGATATAGATACAGTTTGCATGGTTCACACTACACAGTTTCATGAATTCAAACTTTTTTTACTATCGGTTCAATAATTTGCTAGTCTTTATAAGTACAGTTCTGCATTTGCATTCAGACTATTTTCATGCCTACAACTGCAAAACAGATAAAAAATGATACTGCCTGAAATCTAGCACGATTGTAACAAAAACTGTGATGTTAGTCATCCTTTTACCAGGGTCCTGACAGGCTCAACATTAAGGAGATTAGCTCTGTATATTTTTGGCTGTTCTGGACAGAGTAGTTAAAGGGAAGCACTAAATGGTGTAAACGTTTTTAGAAATAATCAAGTATTAACATCATTGCCTATGCATAAAGGTCAGCTTGCTCATATCTGCCTCATAAGCAAAATATAATTCTTTCAGATTTTGTCCAAACTTGTTTGTGGGCTATAATGAATTTGCCCTGGAGTATCCAGTCAGTTCAGCTCAATGAGACATTACTTGGAGTATTCTTTTCTGTACTTATTTCTCTCTATACAAGATTTGCACTAGTCAGTCATCACACTGTTTTCATGGCTGTTTCCTACGTCCTAAAGGTGGGGAGGAGGAAGCAAGAGGAAGGACTCACTGGATGAGTGTGCCAATCTCATCATTCTCCTCCTGCTGCTGCTCCTGCTGCCCCCCCCCCCAAAAAAAAACAGGGGAGAGGGGGGTAATTTGATTCATTAACAGCAAAATCCTCTACTCATAAGCAAATCATATTCAATACAACAGGGTTTACTCTCAGAAGTGGGATTAGGATAGCATAAAGTTACCAGATTTTTTTCAATGAATCCGGGGACACTTTTCAACTTCAATAGATTTTGTATGGGGAGTGATTTGTAAATCTGGGGACTGTCCCTGGGAAACAGGGACGTCTGGTAACCTTAGGATAGCAGACTAAATCCATGGAGTATTATGTCTCTAGATCCACACTTTCACTCTTCTAACACCCCTGGATTGGGTTTGATTAATGATATGTACAAAGTATCTTCAAACTGGAGAGGCTGTGGCCATGTCATACTTAGAATTGTTCCATTCTAAGTGTTTTTCAGTGCTTTCATTTTGGCTCTCAGCCAAATATTTATATATAATCTGTATTACGTCTCACAGTATTTTTGTCTGGAATAATTCTTGCACTTTTCATCAACCTGTTGGATAGGTCTGTCATAATCTGACCTCACAGGCATAAGTCATGGTGCACTTGGTGCAGTTCTCCTTTTGCAATAAATGGGAAATGCCCTGTAACATTATTGTGCACGTATCCACTCATTTCAGTTGAGCTCGTACAAAAGTGCTTCATGGTAGGTTTCTAACATTTCATCAAATGTGACACAAAGAAATCCATTGCATGAAGAAGAAGAAGAAGAAGAAGAAGAAGAAGAAGAAGAAGAAGAAGAAGAGGAGGAGGAGGAGTTTGGATTTGATAGCATAAAAGCGGCTAACATTCTCCTTTCCCTTCCTCCCCCACAACAAACACTCTGTGAGATGAGTGGGGCTGAGAGACTTCAGAGAAGTGTGACTAGCCCAAGGTCACCCAGCAGCTGCATGTGGAGGAGCGGAGACGCAAACCCGGTTCACCAGATGACAAGTCTACCGCTCTTAACCACTACACCACACTGTATTATTAGTCTGCCAAATTATTTACTGATGCACTTAAAGTAGCATTCACATGTTTAAGTGTAAATGTCTTTGAACAAGACACAGCAACATCCTATATATATTATGTTTCACAGACATGCAGAAAGCCACACACCCTACTAGTGTGTAAGAGTCCATCTTAATTTTACCATTAGCTTTTTCTGTTTTTCAGTTCTTCTGTGATGTTTTGCTCAGCTCTGTCTTTTTGTTAAAATAAAAATACATAACCAGACCTTATTAAGCCAAAAGGGAACTATTTCGTCATGAAAATATATTCTTAAGAAATAAAGTAGTAGGTCTTTTTTTAGTAGTTTAGTGGGAAAATGTAGTTAAATTGTACACATTGATCTCCAAATATTAATGTCAAATGGGCATGACACAAACTA
Source organism: Lacerta agilis (assembly GCF_009819535.1). Lineage (NCBI taxonomy): Eukaryota > Metazoa > Chordata > Lepidosauria > Squamata > Lacertidae > Lacerta > Lacerta agilis. The sequence continues at coordinate 48,169,017 of NC_046318.1, read as the reverse complement.
AGAAATATTACGCTAGTGCTTTGTAATGGCAACCCAGAATGAGTTTATTGATTCTCCTTCAGAGCTGGAACATATATCTGATTTTAAGACATGCATGTTTCAAATAACCAGCTTTCAAATAAAATGCACAATGAATGCCTTCCTTCCACACAAATGGTATGGTGTGGTTATAAAAATACTGTATCTATTCCTGAGTTCTTCTGCAGTTGTCAGGATATGGTTAAAACAGTTTAACAGACCAACCCTATAAACCTCCTCAGCAATTGGGAATGAGGCATATCACCAGGAGGTTTCCTAGGGCTGAAGAGAAATCACGTAAGAGTAAACAAACCACTCAGTTAAGCAGTGGAGCATTGAATATTAACAACAATCTTTACTTGTTGCAACAGGGACCATTTTTCTCACAGAATCATTCTCATTGACCAAGTGGGCATCTTCTCCAGGGCAGAACCATATGGCTCAAAGTCAATATTTTAAGTTTATTTAGGTTGCAAACACTGCCCCAAAATTAATTTAAATCCAATTTCCTATTTTTAAAAAAAGTATGGAGAAATTTGTAATCTACCTTTTGGGAACCAGCAAATGGAAAAGGTTTAAAGGAGACTTTGACTGCCTGCCAGGAACAGATAAAACTCACTTTTTAAAAGAACGATTGGTTATTCTTTATAAATACTTAAGGAGTCATCATGATGGGTGGGTGGGTAAAAGAAAAGTGAGCATCTATAATGTGATAAATGTAATGAGCATGCCAGCTTTCTAGTGCAGAGTTGATTATTTCCTGTAATTTATGACCTCTGGTAACATAATTTAACAGTCAAAACAAAATAAAAAATAAAAAAATTCCTCCCAGTAGCACCTTAGAGACCAACTAAGTTTGTTCTTGGTATGAGCTTTCGTGTCTGAAGAAGTGTGCATGCACATGAAAGCTCATACCAAGAACAAACTTAGTTGGTCTCTAAGGTGCCACTGGAAAGATTTTTTTATTTTTTATTTTGTTTTGACTATGGCAGACCAACACAGCTACCTACCTGTAACTATAATTCAACAGTGGCTTTCAAAATAGTAGTACAATTCTAGTTGGTATATACATATTTACTAACCAGAAAAGGGGAGAATCATCTATTACAGTGAACAGAGAGATATTGTTCAATTAGCCACATGAATCTCAAACTTACAAAATACAATTGGGAGAGATTATGCTAAGTAATACCTTTTGGTATTCACTAAAATGATTTTCTGTTGTTCATAGTGCTAGATAATCTACTGTATTCCCTCTAAAGAAGTCCGAATGAGAGAGAAAACTATTTGTTTCTCAAAGGGGGGGGGAGCCAAGGAACTCACTAATCTTGTATGAATATATGTTTGAAAACTGTGTTTACTTGAATAAGAATTTCACTACAGTAAGCCTACAACTATGCACATTTAACTTGTGTGCATTCAGATTTATGCTCATGGCAATAAATAAATAAATAAAAGGGGTGGAAAGGGGTTGGGATTGTGGGGAAAATGACTGGAAATTCCACTCACCACTGAACCCAATGCACCACTGAACCTATATTTGATTTAGGCTTTAAACACATTCCACAGACTGTAAGCCCATGTAAGTTGCAGGTTTATTATACATTTGCTGTTTGGTACAAAAAAAAATTGCTATCGTGATTAACTGATTTGAGTGATTTGAGTTATTAGATTAAATAGTTTGGAAATGCATGATGCTCTTCAGTTTTGTATTGTGATTTGCATCCAGCTGAAATTCTTTGCTCCACTCAAAGTTTCAACTGATAAGCATTTGGGAAGCTCTCAAGCAGCATTATCCTGTAGTTTGTCTGCATACAGCAACATACTACCTTTGAATATGGGGTTTTGCTAGCTGGTAATCCATTAGGTTTAAGATGCAGTTTATAGGTACCAACTGGACAGGACAATCCTGTAGAACAAGAGTCACCAACTCTTTTTGTGCCAGTGGCACATCTGGGATTTTGAGGTTTCATTCATAAAATGCCTACCATGGGGACATGGTAACTAAATGGCTGCTACATCTAAAAAAGAAAGAAAAGTGGAATTCAAGACAGGAAGACAAAATGGTGCTAGTATACCCTCGGTCACCCCCATTAATGGGGAGAGGGACTTCTAGATCAACTAGCACTGCACTCACAGTGAAAATATATTTCCACCTATTCTCTGTTCAAAATGGAAGGAAAACTGACTGTTCAATTCTACTACCTAATGAAATGTGGACATGTTTAAGGGGGCATTTTGAAGGTAGGAGTGACTGAGCCAGTGCAAACATGACCTGATGGACATCCTATACCCTTTTAAAATGTCGGTGCTTGGGGGGGGGGTTGTTATTGGGATTTTGTTCTTTCTTTGATTTTATATATTGTGATCTGTTCTGTGAACCACCCTGAGACTTCCGGGAATAGGGCAGTATCTAAATTCAATAAAGAAATAAATTAAATTAAATAGGTTGCTGGCAGGCACTACCTTTAGCAGGAAGGTGATGCCCCCTCCTCTGATTGGGGATTTAACTCAAGACCTCCAAAGTAGGTTTGATGTTTGGGGCACAGCCTACTTAGCTTTGAAGACACAGACCACTTAGGGTGAGGTCTGAATCCCCTCCAAGCAGCTCACTCTTGGATTGGGTTTCAGGCTTTATCCAAAAGAGACACACACCCCTATGCTGAACCCAAGGGGCAGGGGCAGGGCCATCTTTAGCATATGTGCCACTGGGGTGCAAAGATCCACCCAGCACCCCCAAATTTAGTTAATTTCACGTGCACAGCACCACTGAGAATGACAAGAGCCGCCATTGTGAATGACAAGCACCGCCGCTAGCGTGGCACGTCTTTGGTAAATGAGCACACAAAGTTGAAAGTCTTTTAGTGAAACACTAGGTATACATTTTGGTAATACCTAAGTATATATGTATTTTGTTTTTCTAGCTTGATCAAAATTATTTATAATTCATAACAGTTAGATAAGAGCTTAGGAAACTTCAGTGGCAGGTGTCTGGCGCCCCCCAGAATTCAGCACCCAGGTGCCCCGCACCCCTTGCACCCCCAGGTAAAGATGGTTCTGGGCAGGGTTGCTATTTGAGAGCCATTTGGAGGACAGAAACAGCAGGTGGTGAAAGGGTTGAGTTCATCTTCCCTCATCTTCCCTCTCCAGCAGCTTTGCCACTCTCATCCTTCCCAAACATATACCGGTAATATATATTGACTCCCATATTCTAAGACACAGTACAGCCATTCATTATAGCCGCCATCAGCCTGAACCTGTAACAGTAACCTTTGTTGTTTCCATTATTGTTTCCCTCTGAGCATTTGTGCCCAACAGAGAATGCATAGTTCAAAGGCTTGCTTGCACAATATTTGGGATGATTAGTTGGCCCAATAAAAAGGAATGATTTCATTTGCTCAAGGTTATCTTTGATCCCACAGATATGTAAATAGGTGAGTCAGTTGAAAGCAAGGAGCAATATTTTCAGTCCACGTGAACTTTTTTTTTTAACTGTCCTAGTTGCATTTCTTAATGAATATTTAGAATCTCATATAAGAGGATTAATGAGGTGCTGTTGAATTGATTAAATGGCAAACATTAAGAGCTATATTCAGCATGAGAGGTGTAATTTATGTCAGCAGCCTGACTGGTTTCATTTCATTCCTGGAGTAGCTAGTTACTTTCATGTCTTTTTATTGACCCTTTTAATGCACTGTACACTGAAAATCTGCTGCATGTCTGGGCATCTGTTATTGTTTGGGTACCATTACAGGAAGAGTCTTCAACTAAAACTGCAGTAAGGGTCCCTGAGAAAGGAAGGAATTTTCCCGTATATTTCTGCAGTTGAGAATCATCACAGTATATAATCATAGGCTTATTGTTAACAACTGAAGATTCTGAACAGTTGGTTTGTGTAAAGTAGGAAGCAGTGGACGCTTGGATCTAATATAATAGATAGCACCTGTCTTGTCTTGGGAGACAGTGGAGGAGTGAGCCTTTGGGGGTGAAGTAAAACCATTGGAGAACCTGGCTGGCTGTTGTAAGAAACAGAATGCTGATCTAGATGTACTTTTTCTTGGAGCCAATTGGACTGTTCTTATGTTTACACATACCATATAATAAACATGTGATTCTTTGCATCTCATATTAACAAACACATCTGAAAGAAAATAGACACATAGTCACTTTAGAAACATCTTTCAGTAATGATAAATAGAATATTTCCTCTAACGTTGTGAAACTGCGCTGTATTCTCTTTTGCCTGGGGCAAGAGCAAGTACAGTGGTGCCTCGCTAGACGAAAATAATTCGTTCTGCGAGTGCTGTCGTATAGCGAATTTTTCGTCTTGCGAAGCACCAACGAGAGAATAGCGGTTTGACGAAAAAAAGAAAAAAAAATCGGAATTTTTTTCGTCTTGCGAGGCAAGCCCCAAGCCCATTGAAAAATTCGTCTTGCGAGACAGCCTTCCGCTAGCGAATGCCTTTCGTCTAGCGAGTTTTTCGTCTAGCGAGGCATTCGTCTAGCGGGGTACCACTGTATTTGCATGCTTGTGAATATTTTGCTTGCACATTCATTTTAATACAGAAGGTGGCAGCAAACAAATGAGACTTAGACAAGAACGTGTAACTTGTCTGATCTAAATTTTAGAAAACATGTTTGATCTGATACAACCTACATGTTTGCATTTTCCATTGTGTACAGCAATGTGGGGAACCTTTGGCCCTCCACCTGCTGTTTAAATACAACTCCTTTCCTTCCTACCATTGGTCTTGCTTGCTGAGGACAGTAGGTGTCATTCAGAAAGGTCTGAAGGGCTACAGGTTCCCCACACCTGGTGTACAGTATCCATGCTTTCTATGATGTTTGCAGGATACTAGGTTACCTACCAGAAAATCATTCTAGGAAAAGGTGAGACAATCCAAAGTTCTTTGTTGCTTGGTTGTCAGATATCCTAGGAATCACATGGCACGGCAAGAATAATTTTCTTTCTTAGCCTTTGTAGAATGAAATGATAATGAGTTCTGCTCACAATATTCATTTCAATGTGGTGCAAAGAAATGGACTACTCTTTTGTTTTGTCGAACCGAGTACTTAAAAATATGATAAAAATGAATGTGAGAAAGCAAATGTAATATCATGGTGTTATGAGTTTGGTGTGTATGGATTAAACTGGGTGTCAGACCTTTCTAATCCCTGGATCCAGCAAATATTAAAATCTAATCAAGGCTTCACAAGTGTTTAAATCCAATCAGGCCTTCTGATCCTTGGATCCAGCAATTGTTAAAAGGCTAATTGTTATGTACCGAGTTGAATAGGATCCAAAATGCAGCAGTCAGATTGGTTCTAGAACAATAGGATTCAGAATGCAGCAGTCTGATTGGTCCTAGAACAATAGGATCCAGAATGCAGCAGTCTGGTTGGTCCTAGAACAATAGGATCCAGAATGCAGCAGTCTGATTGGTCCGCAGGAGCCACCCATTCCAGCTCCAGGTGGAAGTGAATCCGCAACCTGATTGGCATACAGGAGTATCCCGGAATTAGCCAATCACGTGGAGCCCATTGTGTAAATAGTGTATATAAAGCAGACGTTTTGGGGAAACTGCATTCCTGACTACTATGAGCTGAATAAAGAGCATGAAATTCACACTTGACTCCGAGTATATTTCACTACTCAAGACAGGCTAGCTTCCTAATGAAGAAATTATTCAGGTGATGAGCCATTAACAGGGATTAGGGGCCTCTGTGAGAGATGGCAAATAGGTGGGGGCCCTCCCACAACTCACTGATAGAACATAAACCAGAATTTAGAGTTGAGGTGAGCCAGAAACTGGAAGAAAAGCTGCAGGCTGGAAAGGCAGAGAGAGAGCACCATGGCTGATTTCTGTTGGGATCCAAGGCTGTGGATTTGGGAGAAACAAGACTTTCGTGGAGTGCTGATGCTGGGAACTCCTCCATCATACGTTCCAGCATGAAATAAATCCTTTGCCACTTTAACTCCCACAAGTAGGGTGAAGAATTTCAGAATGCCATCTTTGCATAGCCTATATAGCTCTGAGCATTATGAGGCAGAAAAATATTTGTTCTGAATCGGCTTCGGGAATATCACTAATTTTGATATTTTGGGATCTGCATGTGAACATTAATTTTATTTTGATAAGACACTCCTGATAGGATACTATGTTTCATCAAGTGCTTCATCAGCTGAGATATAGGAGAGTGTTGCCAAACAGTGAACAGATGTGCCATGGCATCTTGACTTGCTTGCCCATGCCAATCTCCTTGGGCATCTCAACAGGAAGCATAATAAAAGTGTTTTCCATACAATTGGCCCTTAAAGCATGCATATGCTAGCTGTGTTCCTTTAATAAAATTGTGGCCTGCTCTGATTGCTGTTTCTAGTATCCAGTTACTCATTACCTTCTCTCTGAAATTATTTATGACATCTAATTTTCTAATAGTGCCATTTCTTTAAGCTATTAAGCACTATTGATACGAGAGCATGAGAAATGGTTTCACAGCTAGTATAATAGGCACCATATAATTTGTAGACAGCTCAGTGAAACATTTTACATGGTGGAAACATGCTACTGGGGTGCAATTAAACTCCATGCTTGTAAGATGCTTTGAGACAATTGGAAATATGAAATGAAGTACACTTTGAAATACATTATTGGAATAAAATGAAAACAGCAAGGAACAACTGCTGCACTGTTGCAAGTATATCTACAAAATTAATTATTCCACTAATGTAAGCTGAGGTCGGTCATCCCTGGATATTTGATGGGCTACAGTTTCCATCAAGTCTATTTTTTCATGATATACTTCAAATAAAACCACTGGAGAAATGCTACACTGGAAATCCACTTCATCCATCTACTTGCTTACAAATAGTCATGCAGCCTAAAGCAGCAGTGGCCCACACAACAGGGATATGGATGCAGAGAGCAGATTTGTTGCAGAGCTGGATGCTAATTCTATTCTCATCTATATTCTGGCAACACTATGACCAGACCTGATAATGTCACCTATAACAGGAGTTCATCTACCAACTCATCTTCCTGTGTGCTTGTTCTACCAACAATAACTTTCTGAATTATACATAGGACAAAGAGACCAGTCCCTGTGCAAAAGGATAGTCAAACATCTAACATCAGAAATGGCAATATAGAAAATACAGTGAGGGGACGTTTCAGCCTTGTTGGACACACTAACTGATCTTAAGGTGGCTGTCCTTGATCAAAGGAATTGCAAAGGGAGAGTGCAATTTGAAACCCCTGAATTACAATACATTAAGGGGTTCAGTGCTATCACTTGTGGGTGGAATCAGCGTGATGGATTTTATTACACTAATTGGCTCACCATTGCCAGGATGTTTATGTTATTAACTACTGTTTTGGGGTGATTAGCCAGTGTTAAGAAAGCAAGTATCACACTGTAGTTTTCTGTATTTCATCTCCTTCTGTGACCTCATTGTTTACAATTCCTCCCACCTCCAACCATATACCTGTATATCTGATATATAAACAGTGCCTGCAAAACTTCATGCACCTGTGTAGTCCACAAAAATTTCTGTCATTACATATCTGCTAGCTTTTAAAGGGCTACAAGACTCTTCATTGTTTTAACTTCAGGAGTGTAGGCAGGCCATAAGTAGTTCAGCAAATCTTGGTGCATATTAATCTCATGTAGAGTGAACATTTTGCCTTTGTTTCTGTGGATGATATTAAAGTAATTGATTTCAACAAATCATAAAACAATTGCAATAATGAATCAATGCTGGTATAACATAAATTACTGATTATGAAACAACCAAGTAAAAACACCAATAAATAGGCTAACCTTGCCCTCAAGCCACAACCATATTTAAAATTAACCATATGTGTAACCTAAAAAGTCAAATCTACCGTAGTTTTAGCAGCATCAAGAGCAAAAACAAAATGCTACCTTAAGTGAATGGATGGGGGAGAAATTCAGTCCAGTTTGCATTTTATTTTTTTTTTTTTTATAAGAATTTATTGGCATTTTTCTATAACAAACATATACCCACACCCACACCTACAATTAAACAAATGCAAAACAAATAAAACAAATACAAACAATGTCAAGCTTTCTTATTGCATCTTTCTAGAGAAAAAAAAAAAAAAAAAAATTTCTAGTTCCATGTCTTGACTTTTGACTTCCCCTGCCTTTTCACCTTCGAGTTTGTATCCTTAATCTATTTTATAACCATTTCTCCTACAAAAAAAAAAAACCTTAGCTTCAATTATATCACTACATTCAATTATATCTTAAACATTTACTAAAAATGCATCATCATAATAATACCTCACCATTTAATCTTCTAAATCCATGAACTTATTCCACTTAAATTCACTTTGCTCACACTCCACCTCATAGATCTTCGTAAATCATTCGCATCTAATCTATCTCTTCTATCCTTAAGGTTGCTGCTAATAACGTAAAAACTTGAAATATCTCCTTTCATATTCAAACAAAAAATATAACAAAGTATTGTTGACAGTATTCACCCTCCGATTTCAATTTACCATATCAGGCTGCTTAAAGTTTTACTTCATACTTCACCCCACACCCCCTCTGTCCATTATTCTTCTCCTGTTGGCATCAGCACTGAACTTCCATATCTCTTCCCTCTCCAAGTGTCCACAGATCCAGGCACAGTCCAAACCTCTCCTTGCCGCGAGTTCAGAGGTGTTCCTCACATCATCTCTCAGCTTCTTCGGTTCTTTGTAACATTCCTTTTCTTCTTGTAGATACCTTAATTCTCTGTCCCTGGCCCCCGAGCTCACACCTCGGGGACTGGATATACGAAATCTTAACGTCGCCTTGGGGCTGCCACCCCCAAAAGGCGAATTTCTTCTCCGAAGTAGCTCATTCATTTCACTCCATCTTTGCATCCATCCTCTCAGCTCTTTGGCAAGGCTTTCTTCCAAAGTGTCAAAAGTTTTGTTTGCCTCCTCTGTGGGCAATTGGTTCCATTTCAGACCCCCACACAAGGCTTTGACTTTTCTATAAAGCAGTTCCACCTTCAAGGCAGTAAGTCTCTGTTCGTCCGTTAATCCAGAGTTCAGTGCCAGTTCAAGGACGAAGCCCAGCATACTGGCAGAGGGGGAGGAAGCGGGTGTCAAATTACTGCTCCCCTCTTTGTTCATCGCCATTTTCCTGAACTGGAGCGCAAATACCGCAACTTTAAAAGGAGATATTTTCCTCTAGTTGACTTCCCAAAAGAAAAGTTTGCCAGTCTCCTGTGTCAATTTTAAATACATTGTAACCAGTTCTGTAGCAGCAATCACTCAAATTGGTTAGATTCTTGAGCTCGAAGGGAGGGAGGGCAGGCTGCCATTCTCCTTCCCCCCGGATCGTTCCAAAAACACAATTTCCAATCGAATTCTTTACTCACGACCACCGGGTTCTTTTAGCTCCATTCTTCACAGGTAGAACTTGGACGCTCACCGCGGGCTCTGTCGCCGCATTTGCATCCCGGTTGGGGCATGTCCCCGAAGCCCGGCTCCGTTTGCCCTTCACCCCCACTCCCCCTTTACAGGGGGGGCAAGGGAAGGGTTCAGAGCCTCCGCGGGCACAGCCGGGGAGCCCAGGGTGCGGGACACTCTTCCCGCACCCCAACCGGAGCCGCGCGCTGCGGTAGCGCGGCTCCTAACCCCCGGGATGGACAAGGCGCTTCGGACCCGAAGCAGCCTTCGACCACCCGGCGATGGCGTCGCCGCCGGAAGTCCCCAGTTTGCATTTTAACATACCTAATTTGCATTTCCTAAAACAAAAGTCTATTGAAAAATAGATGTACTTCAAAATTTGCACTTCTCTGAATTAAAAATGTCAATAATGCGTGTTTTAGGGGTAAATGTGCAGTAATATACATATATATTAATGAAACTAGAACATTGGGAAATAATGAACAAAATGCATTATATTGTTTATAAAATGTATATTAGGGAAAACTGCTTCCAAAATGTGTGTATTAGGAGAAATATGCATTTAAAATGCTGATTTTTTTGTGAAGACTTAAAAAAATTTCCCCCCACAAACTAATATGGAAATATGACAAATTCAGCTTGTTACTGGGACAAAATGAGAACCCCAAATGGAAGATTTGTTGATCCCTACTTAAGGGTAATTCAGAATGTCACCTTAGTCTGTATTTACATTTACACCCCACTTTCACTCTTCAGAATAATACACTCATAAAATTATAGAGTTGGGATGCTGAGGGTCATCTAGTCCAACCCCCTGCAATGCAGGAATCTCAACTAAATCATCCATGACAGATGATTATCCAACCTGTGCCCAGAATGCTTCAGCCACAATAATGGAGCAGTATAACCACAATGTAAGAAACACACTGCGCCTTAAGAATGGGAGCCAGGACTAACTTTCATTTTTGGCTGGTGACAGTGTAAATACACTGTTTTTCACTTAATTCAAAGTCACTAGATTTCTTTCCTCTGAAGAAAGTTACCCTAGAAAGACTTACCAGTAACTACAGAACTGTGTGCAAAACAACAGCAAAAGGAGTTGACTGGAGCAGAAGCATGCTTGAAGGAAACTGGAACTATATCATCAAAGCAACTTGAAACAGCTATAAGAATTGAGTTTTCACTTCACAGTGGGTTGAATTTTTAATTATGCCAACCTTGTAGCTACACTTGGGTAGGTAATGATCTATGTAAGACAGTTGGGACAACTTGCCTCAAGTCCTCAGTATCTATTTTGGTTCCTGCAGATAATTATATTGTTGTCTAGAATTAATAGAACATTTTCTCACTTAATTAAAACAGTGCAGAACTATTGCTATGTAGCACTAGTTTCATTAAACTTGAGTTTGGACTCTGCCAGTTTGGTTTTGTAAGCTCAGCATGACTTGCTTTTTACTAAGAACCTTCATTAAGGTCACATCTGTTTCTCATTTCTTCTTTTTGTAAAACATGACCTTGTTGTTTATACTGGTTCACAGTTGCTGTTGTAATTTTTTAATTAGTCTACATAACTTTATTAGGGAAAGTTGCTTTTATTACAAATGCAGGGTGCATGGGGCTGTATCCCCAACCAAGTAAATTTAGTGTACTGTACATTTTGTTGAAGGGACACGGGTGGCGCTGTGGGTTAAACCACGTTAAACCACAGAGCTTAGGGCTTGCCGATCAGAAGGTTGGAGGTTCGAATCCCTGTGACAGGGTGAGCTCCCATTGCTTGGTCCCTGCTCCTGCCAACCTAGCAGTTTGAAAGCATGAAGTGCAAGTAGATAAATAGGTGCCGCTGTGGCGGGAAGGTAAACGGCATTTCTGTGCACTGCTCTGGTTCGCCACATGACCAGAGAGCTGTATGCCGGCCCCCTTGGCCAGTAAAGTGAGATGAGCGCCGCAACCCCAGAGTCCTCCATGACTGGGCCTAATGGTCAGGGTTCCCTTTACCTTTTACATTTTGTGGGAGTGGGAGCTTTCCACATGCTAGAATAATTTAATATAGAAGATTTGCAAACAAGCAATCACTTACTTAGGGCAGTGTTTTTCAACCACTGTTCCGCGGCACACTAGTGTGCCGCGAGATGTTGCCTGGCGTGCCGTGGGAAAAATTGAAAAATTCAAGAGAATTACTTTATATATAGTCAATATAGGCACAGAGTTAATTTTTTTTAACATTTTCTAATGGTGGTGTGCCTCGTGATTTTTTTCATGAAACAGGTGTGCCTTTGCCCAAAAAAGGTTGAAAAACACTGACTTAGGGTTTTACAGAGGTAGCGTAGTCTTGTGAGTGGGCTACACTATGTGCCTCTTTAACAGTTACCTCACGAAAGACTACTGAGTGAGCTTAGCAGTCATGGAATAAGAGGTGAGGTCCTTTTGTGGATCAGGAACTGTTTGAGTAATAGAAAGCAAAGAGTAGCAATAAATGGACAGTTCTCTCAATGGAGAGATTGGTATTGGGACCTGTGTTTTTCAACTTGCTCATAAAGCATCTTGAGTTAGGGGTCGTTAGTGTGGTGGCTAAGTTTGTTGACGATAATATATTGTTCAGGGTTGTTAAAGCAAACAAACAAATAAGAACTTGTAGAGAATTGCAAAAGGCATTCCAAAACTGTGAATTACCTGTAAAATGGCAAATGCAATTCAGTGATGCATGTTGAGGCAAAAACTCTTAATTTCACATATACACCTATGGGATTTGAATGAGACCTTGGGTGGTATGGGATAACTCAGTAAATATGTTTTTCCTTTTCACAGTTGTCACATAGTGAGCAAAATCCATGCTAGGAACTGAACATAAAACTGCCAATATACAAATCCGATTGTACAAATCAATGGCGATACTGCACTTGGAATACTGTGTACAGTTCTGGTCACCTCACCTCAAAAAGGATATTGTGGTGCTGGAAAAGGCTCAGGGAATGGAACAACTCTCCTATAATGAGAGGAAGCGTTTGGGGCTTTTTAGTTTAGAGAAAAGATGAGTAACAGCCAAGATGATAGAGGTTTAGAAAATTCTGCATGGCAAGCATAACGTAGATAAAGTTAAGTCTCCCCCCCCCCAGCACAACACTAGAATGTTGTGCACTAGTTCTCTGGTACTGAATGTTGTTTTTGGTTTCACAATATTAACCACATTTCCTGCATAAAAACTTTTGTAGAACTGAAGTGAGAAGGCTTATCATCATTTAGCAATAAGGATGTGCTGGATTTTCACCCACATATATTTTCAGAACAAAAAGAGAACCATTAGGGAGCTAGATGTTTCTCCAAACTGAAACAGCTCAGCATTACCTTTCCCCCATTGCTATATTTGTATTGTTTTGCAATAATAACACACAATTCTTGATTCTCCTCTGCTGGTGCTTATGCACCATTCATCACCATGCTTGTTTATTCCTTGAGCGATCCTAGCCAAAACAGAGATATTATAGTGCCAAGTTTCCAATCAGATTCACCCATGGGACATCATCACAGAGGTCAAATGAAACTACCGGTACTCTAAAATGGTGAAGAGAAGGGATGGAACTTTTCCTATTTTTGCCAAGGCAATTATGTGACATTGTCAAACACTGGCCTACTTGCATCTATGCTACAAAGTTATCATCTGCTTTTCAGCCCTCCTGAAAAATAACCGAAAGAATGATGCATTGCAGAGTCATATAAATACCCAGGGCTCCATTTCAGCTCCATTCTGTTAATCAACCATCAAATTGTAAGTGGCAAAGAAATAACCACATAAAAAGAATCAAAGAAAGAGGGAGGTGTTGAAATGCCTCAGGTGCTGAGAGATTATTTCTCTGTGTGAGAAGAAGAATCCAAATGTGTATTAAGTAGGGTTTGCAAGCAGTGGAGAAATGCAGGGGTTTTTTTCCAGCCCTGAAGGAATATTGGTATAGATTATGATAATCAAGAGGGAAGAAATGTTAACTTGCACTGACAGTACTTAACATTAAAAGGAAAGTGTGGTTTGGGAATTAGGGTGTTGACAGCAGCAAGCTTGTAGAATTGATCTATTGCAGTTACAGTCTTTATATGCCAGCTGTTAAACACCTGGGACCAAGCTAATTTCTACCCACTTTATGGTTATCAAGATGGATGTTAAAAAGTTGACTAAAAAAGTTTATGCCTACCGAGGATGGCAACTGAAAGCTCTTACCTGGCATGCATTGAAACTATCACCTTCACATGATCCTTTCATCATCACCATCTTTGTTCTACAGTTTGTGGTCCTCATCCTGAAGTGCAGCTGGTGGCACACCACCTTCAGAGGTAAAGTGAGCCAGATCCAGGGTGGGTCCACCCATGAGGCAAGGTGAGGTGACCGCCTTGGGTGGCAGGATCCACAGGGGCAGCACATCCAGCCTCCAAGGAATGCATTGCCCACCACAGCTGCCACACACTCCAATGCTGCCTCTACATTGGTCTCTTGACGAATGGTAGGTGCTGTTGGTCTTCTTCCATCCTTAGGGAGGAAATGGCAGGGGCTGCCTTCTGGGGTCTCCTGGAGTCTGTACCTGCCTGACATGATTCAGAGTAGGCCCCATTCCTGCCTTTGATTTCCACTTCAGTTGTCAGGCAAGGTTGATTTGATTCCTGCCCCCTTTCCCCCAAATATAGATCTTCACTCCTCCCTCATTCCCAACGTAGATCTTCACTTACCCTGGCATATATCTTTACTCACCCCTTCTTCCCTGATGGGGGAGCCACCATTTTGTTGTTCGCCTCAGGTGCCAAAAAGTCCCAGGCCAGCCCTGGCCAGATCATTTAACATGCTATTAAAGCAGGCAATTACATGTAAGGAAGCACAAACCATTTGTGGATCATACAATGCATGTTATATGCATTGATATTTGTTCCAGCTTGTTGAAAATTTATGATAGATAGATAGATAGATAGATAGATAGATAGATAGATAGATAGATAGACAGACAGACAGACAGACAGACAGACAGACAGACAGACCTGGGCAGCCCTTCATCAAAACAGATTCCTGGGCAGTTTAAAAACATTAAATAAGCAGTGAAACACAATTAATGTTATGAAACAAAGAGCAAAACAAACACCATTTCTTAAAAAAAACCCCATCATAAACAATAAAGCAGAGGACCTCCTAATAACTGTAGAACGTCTGCGATTCTAAGCAGACTTACCTCTGAGTAACCTTGTTAGAAATTTGCTGCAATACAGTCATCCTGTGTCAGCATTGCCTGCTACCTTTTGTCTTTGCCATGAGCATGTGGATTGTGATGGATAATAAAGCAGAATTTTAAGTGCCATGTGCAGTCACAGTTAGAATTTCCTGTCAGTGCCTCAGAAATGCAAAGGAACCTAGAGAAGCAAGTACCTAAATATCGAACTGAAGGGACTTTGAACTGAATGAAAATGAAACAAAAGTTTAGAATAAAAGAAGCTGATGGGGGAAACTGCTAAAGGTAAAGGTTTTTGGAAATTAAAATTTACAGCAAAAACAAAAACAACTTGACAACAACAAAGGAGCGTAGAAGAAGCCACAAGAAATGGAACTAGGGCTGGTGCAATCACAACTGATTGATCGTGGCACATAATCAATCATTCAGGACTGTAGATTCTACTGATGGCAATTTACATAACAAGTAACTTCTAACTACCAGGTGCAACATACGGGGCTTGTCAGTATATTCTTCTCATTGCTCATAAATCTTCATGGGTGTAATAATGCAGCACACACACACTCCAAGATAATAATGGAGTATCTTAATCTACAAGCCTCTTTCTACCTTGGCATCCTGCAGTTATCCACACTCTGTTCCTTTAATAACTGCATGATGGGCATGAAATCAGCAGGCTTTTTTCTGGCAAGACTATGCAGAACTATGAAAAACTGCACCTGTTGATTTCATGTGGCTGCTAAAGGCACAGAGCCTTTAAAGTGGCAGAAAGCCCCATTCACATTATTCTTCCGATCCTGTTGTCTTTATAAATGTAATTAAAATTAATCTGTGCAAAGGCAGTGGTGACTGGTTCCCATTAGGACTGGAGGGGTGGAAGTCAGAAAAACCAGCAGTAGGTGCCTCCTGAGCCAAACGACAGGAAGAACCATCTGGTTTTGTTCCCATTCTCCTGTCTACCAAATTCTACAAAGGCAGGAGGAAAAGGAAGCTGACAGACAGTGCCACTTCCTAGTCTGGCTGTAAGTTAGGAGGCAGGAAGGTAGGCGCAGACTAAGCTTGGTGTGGTGATGCCTAATTTGTCTAATGGGCCATCCTCCACTTGGTGAACATTCTTTAAAAACTGAACATAATAAATTGAAAAAGTAGGTTGCTGATCCTTCTGGTCATAAACTTTCAGCAGTTAGGAGCGGGTGGGGAGATTGGCTATAATACTCCCACAGTAAGGCAGGCTGGTTTGGATTGGATTAAAGAGTTAAGAAGGGCAGAACCAGCTGTAATGGCATCACTGTAAGGCAGCCATCCCCAACCTTCAGCCCTCCAGATGTTTTGGACTACAATTACCATCATCCCAGACCACTGGTCCTGTTAGCTAGGGATCATGGGAGTTGTAGGCCAAAACATCTGGAGGGCCGCAGGTTGCGGGTGCCTGCTGTAAGGGGTGCATTTGAAATGAAATGCTCCAATAGTAAGAAGGGCAGGATTACATAGCCAGTGTGATGGAACTGTTTGTAGTACACAAACACTTACATCCTACTTGATTGTGTGTGGGGGGGGGGTGGGACTCTCAAAGTGGTTTACAAAAATAATAAAACAAAAAAAAATGTGTGGGAAGTGCCTGCCTACATTGCTTAAGGTTAAAGTCTCCTCAAAAGTAGTGGGGGGGGGAGCAGGATTGACTGTAATGGCCAGGATTGGATGATACAGGAGTGACAAATGCCTTTGTTCTTGGTACAGTTACACTAGCAATCTGGATCAGGTGTGGCAAGAACAGGAGGTCGCTATACTGCATAAAAGATAGTCAGCTGCTGAAGAAGGAGGCGTTAGAGAAGGCTGTGCTGCAGTTTAATATCACTATGTTTTTAAAGTGTACCTTGAGAAAAAGAAAAAAAGAGGTTAGCATGGATTCATTACAGCCCTTAAGCTACTACATTTGCCAGGGATGTTTTCCATTAATCAAAAGGAAAGCCAAAGCCCAGATACAGTGATAATGACAATGAAACAGACTGAAGAAAATATATGAATAGATAAATAAAAGCAGCATCAATGTCCAGAGGCAGAGGATCCAAAACATTGGAGGTCTGTAAGAAAGTGTTATAATTCTCATTACTATTTTCCTGATCTATTATTGTTGCTTATGAATATACAGCCTCCCACATTGTAAAAGGAGTGTGTGTTCACTTACAGCACCCACAGAGTATGTGCTATTCAGGGCATCCATTGAAATTACTAGTCTGGGGAACCAAAACAATCAGATATACTGATAAAGTTTCTCTAGCCAGCCACAAACGTAATTTACCGGTAAATGGGGAGGGGAACTGTATTGTTTTTTGGATTGAAATTAGTGCCCCAATGATAAGGATCTGGTGGCTTGACTTTAATGAACCCTCAACTTGACTACTGGACCTGTAATCTTGAGCACAGGGCTTGATTTTTATATAAACTGGCTGTGAAGGGATGGAGAACAAATGTGACTGAAGGAAATTATGGATATGTTATTGAAAGAAAGTCACCTTAGAAACGTTGTTAAAGGTAAAGATAAAGGGACCCCTGACCATTAGGTCCAGTCGCAGATGACTCTGGGGTTGTGGCGCTCATTTCGCTTTATTGGACGAGGGAGCCAGTGTACAGCTTCTGGGTCATGTGGCCAGCATGACGAAGCCGCTTCTGGTGAAACAGAACAGTGCACGGAAACGCTGTTTACCTTCCCGCCGGAGCGGTAACTATTTATCTACTTGCACTTTGACGTGCTTTCAAACAGCTAGGTTGGCAGGAGCAGGGACTGAGCAACAGGAGCTCACCCCATTATGGGGATTCGAACCGCCGACCTTCTGATCAGCAAGCCCTAGGCTCTGTGGTTTAGACCACAGCACCACCCGCGTCCCTTAGGAAAGGTATTAGGGCAGGACATTTCTGTTGTGAGGCATATTTCAGTGAGGGAGAAGGCTTATTTACCTGTGAAACCCCAGCTACAGAATATGTTCCCCAAAGAGATGTCCCCATTACCTACATTGTTGCTGTTCAGGTAGAAATATTTCTTTGCATCCAGTTGTTTTAAATTTATGATGTTTTTACTTATTACAGTGTTTTATCTGCTACTGTTACTCTGCATTGTATTGTGTTGTACTGTCATTATAAACTGTCTTGAAATCTGATACACATAATGGCTGTATTTATCAAAAACAAAAATCTAGGTGGAGGAAAATACTGCATTTTTTAAAATATAAAAAGTCAGTATCTTTGAAACCAGATAGCAGAGAATATTAAGAGTAAACAAGATAAAATGGCAGGTGGCTCCTATATGTTTAATGGTTATGCAGAAGTTGCATTTTAAATAAGTGCAGGTTTTCCCACTCATACCCAATAAGTAGCAACTGCTGAAATTCCATCTTCCACACACAGCTATTAACAATATACCAGTAATGGCTTCATTGTCCTTAGCATCTGGTTACCTCAGAGACTGTCACAGTTGCATGTCTGACAGTTGAAGGCCTGCTTGTTATTGGAAGTTCAAGATAGCCCTTTGCACCCTTAAAAGTAGCTCTCTTGTTGTGGGGCTGGGGGAAGAATAATAAAAGTGATTGTTTCATTATGTTTTACTGCCCATTTCTTCCTTAGTTGCTAGGAACACCTGCTAGGCTAAATTAATTAACATATAATTGGAATGAGTGCCAATAATTAAGGTAGCCAAGTACCTCACTAGAAGTTTACATTTAGTTTTGATAAGACAATTATTCTGAGGTGAGAGGGATAACACAGCAAACATTTTGCTTGGACTAATTTGGAAGTTTCCAGTGTCCAAAGCTTAAAAGGGGAGCTAATGAACAATAAAAACTTTAGAGAATATTAAGAACCTCTTTGTTCTTCCAAAGACATTTGAGACATCTGAAGGTAAAAAAGCCAACTGAAAAAGAATATTGCAGTGCTGTGCAGCAGTCTTAGTACAAACTGAATCCTTTGGACCACATTCTGGCAAATGTAGCTGTCCGAAAACACAAAACCCCAAGTAGCGCAAATAGAGATATTTATTTGAACTCTTTCTCAGACTACTGAATAAACTATCTTGCAGTCCTCCATGAGAAGAGGCCCAGACCAAGACACCAACACTTTGAAACACAAGAAGGAATGCTTGTAAAAGGTTTATGGCTCTGTTTAGACTCCAATTCCTGCCTTCAGCTGTCTGCCTATCCCCGTTGTGCAGTCTGAAATAGGGCAGTTCACCTTGCTGCAGGGTTTGGCTGGACCTGCATAAGAAATATCTAATTTATCACAGTTCCAATGTATAGGCTGAGGCTTGCCTTTGTTGTTTTTAATCAATTTAAACACTGCTCCTGTGCCTTCAATAAGCCTGACATTCAGATTTTTACCTACTGGTAGTGAGGGATTCCCATCATTCTGGAACTGTTATATATTTGCTGTGTTTACATGACTGTGCTCCCAGAATCAGAACACATGCCACCTTAGTGATGATCATGGCCGAGCAGCATCTCTGCCCTCCCACCTTGGCTAACTTACTAATAGAAGAATTAATCCTTCTGCCACACACAGAACAATCTCTGCTGTTGCACTTAACCAGGCCAGTATCATGAGGGTCAAATGTCCCCCAGCCCTGGCAAAAAGCAAATGTAGCAGGAACATTTTCCCCGTAAGGGAATTTCTACATCCCAAAATGAAAATTAGATACTGGATAAAATGATTTCATGTGCATGTATTATTAAATAAAAGCACAATCTAATAAAAACTCTGGAATTGAGCCTTAAAATGTTCTATAGCACTGACCTTCTCAGTCCTTGAAATAAACTAAACCCACAATGACTGATTATTTCCATAGAGGTGTCTGCAGCATCTCCACAGAGTGAAGAATGGTAACGGCAATCCTACTGATGGGGACGGCTGCTGTGGTGGGTTCCTCTCACTGCAGGCAGCCTGGGAAGTGAGAAGGGGTGGCTTTTCCTTTCCCACTTTTTAAAACATTTCACCTTTTTCCTTCCCATTGACTGTGGCAGCTCAAAGGCCAAACTAAATGTGTCATTGTTTAGATTTTTCGGCTTTGCATAGTTCTTGGTTGTTGTTGTTTTTTAAGCAAAGGATGAATCTGTCAATTTCAATTGTTCTCAGTTTTTTTTTTTTCAAAACTCATGTTCAGCTCACCATATTTCTGCATCAGTTTACATGAGTCCTCACAAAATTCTTCACATTTTAGTCTACATTTCCACTAATATGCACCTTTGTATTCAGTGTTGCATGATATACAGTACATATTTTGGGAGCAATTCCCCCTACTATAATGTTTTTGTATGTTATTTTCAGCAAGATATACCATTTTCCCTAATATACACATTTTTTCACCCTTTAATTCTTTTTTTTTTAGTTGGAATCTGCACCACAAAATATGGAGACTTGTGAATTTCATAGGGTAGTACTTTTTCCAGCTTGCATCATGTTCCAGGAAGTGCACCTAGTTTTGTGAGCAAAACGGAATTTCTCTCCTATGCCTAGTGCAGAGGTAGGGGCAAGCCAGATCACACCCATGTTGAAGGGGGGGGGGGAATGGAGCTTTGATGATGCCACAGTTGCAGGTTCAATCTCCATAAGGGACAGCTGCATAGTCCTGATTGCAGGGGGTTGGACTAGATGATCCTCAGGGTCCCTTCCAACTCTACAATTCTATTATGCTTTCTCTTTTAATTCATTTTGCACCAATGGGAATTTTTTTTTAACCCATGTTGTAAACAGTAGACACAGGACCTTCTACTGTATATTCCCATCAGAACCATGGCAGGGACAAACATCACATTCTCCAAAACATGTTTAGAGTATGCACAGGGGGAGGAGGGGCATAAAGAATTGTCGAGTTGGAAGGGACCCCAAGGGTCATCTAGTCCAGCCCCTGCAATGCAGGAATCTCAACTAAAGCATCCATGACAGATGGCCATCCAACCTCTGCTGAAAAACCTCCAATGAAAGAGAACCCACAACCTCCTGAGGGAGACCATTCCACTGTTGAACATCTCTTACTGTCAGAAATTTTTCCTGATGTTTTGTCAGAATCTTGTGCTCATACATAACCGACTTAGCACTGCATTGAATTCAACCCTATAAATTTAAATTGGCAATCCTACTTACCTGGGAGTAAGCCTCACTGAGCATAGCAGAAAAGGCATAGGATTGCAAGGTTGCTATTACTTTTTCTTGAATGCTGTGACCATTCAGAGTATTTGTTTGTGGGGAAGGAAGGTGGAGTGTAAACAGAATTGAATGGCTGGTGCCTGTTTGTTTGTTTGTTTGTTTGTTTGTTTGAATCAACATTCTGTTCCTGTAGGCTTTATAATGGCATTCAGTCCTCGCATGTGCAATGTGATTCTAGAAGAGATATTTGTAGAAAGGAGGGAGACTGTTTTGCTTTCTGTGTTGATTGGTTGCCTTTGTATCACTCCTGCTAGCTGAAAAGTGATAAATTATAGAACTATATGTTTGGTGAGTAAAGTGCTGCAGTAAGTTGATGGAAGCTCTGACTATTCAGGAACTCAAATGAATTTTGTAGGAACATAAAGCAAATGTTCTGACTATCATTACACAGATCACATTTTGGATGATTAAGTCCATGCGCCAAAACTTATATTTAATTTAATTCTAACAAAAGCAAACTATAACAGCAGTAATTGTATTTCTTTTATTTTAAAAAAAGAAAAACCCACCACACACACAAATTAGCGGTTTTGCAACTGTTGCAGTGCGATAGGCAGATGCTAAAATGCTGATGTGGCAAGAGCGAAGGTAGAATTTTATTAGCACCATCAGTTATGGTAGTGAAAGACCAAACAACAGATTTAAAAAGACAGTTTGATCTCTCCAGGAAGATCCATGATTAGAAGGGCTTTATTGATGACAGATGTTAATGACACATGGCTGCTTTTAGATTTTGAAGCCCCAGCTGTTAATTTAGATGGAGATTACCTAACACTGGTGTTTGCAAAATGTCAAGGTGTAACTTAGCACTCAATATGTCAAATGACACAGTTTTTCATTTCAGTTATTTCTAAATAAACCCTTGCACATAAAACTTAATTGATAGCTTCAATTCCTATTGTCAGCATTTTGATGCATGTCCCAGATCCAGCCCTATTTGTCGTGTCTTGTCAAATTCCAATTAGCTGTGTTTACAAGTCTTGTAAAAGAGCAGTGAAATATTTGAAATGCACACATAAGCCATAGAAATGGCAAGTGGGAAATATTTATTAGTAATTCTTAACAAACAGTTTTATTAAAACCATGAACATCTAGAAAGGGTGACATGCTCATAAAAGCAGACTGGCGGTAACATATCTCCAGCTGAACTGGGAGCTGGGTACATGAAAGGAGCACCCATGAAAGGAGCATGAAAGGAGCACATCATTTCCAGGACCAGGGCTGCCTACATGGTTCACAACTATGGAGAGATAGCACATGCAGCACCAAACAGGTGTTCATTAGCACTATCAGTTTTGATAGTCTACTGGGTGCAGAGAATAATTCTACTCTTACACCTTGAGGAGGAAAGAAAGCTTGAATTCAGGTCCTCATTTCTCTCCAGCCTGTGCTCTGTGGGGTGGCTAGAAACATTGAGATACATGCAGCAGTCACCGGGTAGCCCATTGTTGAGGGTGCATTTCTCATTTTTGAGGTCAAAGTAGTTTCCACCATGAAATAATGCATTACAGCACTATGACTGACAGCTGCGACAAAATGTTCCATTGTGTCCTCATGCACTAGTAGCCATTTGACAGCCAGGCAACTATGTTGCTACCCAGGATATTAAAAATCTAAAGCAGGCCAGTTCATTTTTTATTTAAAAAAGTACTTCTATAGCACTATATCACAATGTATATTAAAGCTGTGTACACTATAAAACATGACTGAAAATGTAAATAAGTAATAATTCAGGTGACTGAGTAGTCAACTGCAAAGGTCTGTTGACACAAAAAAGGCTTCAAGAAACACCTGAAAGTCTAAAGTGAGAGTGTCTTCAGATACCACAGTAGTATTTTCAGTCTCATTACTGCTTTTGCATTACTCAGCCCACAAAAAAAATGCCTCTTGGTGATGCAGCCCTACTGCTGTTAAACTTTCTAGGACTGATACACCATTACCACCTCCAATATGTTGGTGTACTGAAGCAAAGATTCCGAAAACAGGTTGCCCTTAGACAGGGTGAGTGTTTTCTGTACATGCACAGCAGATTGTGGCATTAATCGCGATGCTGCTCTAGGACCTAAACACAACTGTTACAGTGTTGTTGCATGCTAATGGCTGCAATCCAACTAACTTTTAAAAATGTCAAAGGATTATGGGGTCCAGCAACAGGCACAGAGAGGACAGAAGGCAGAAAATGGCAGGCAGGCAGCTGCCACTTGCATAATAAATGATTCCCTTTTAGCTAGCCAACTCTTTTTCATGTGAACTCTAATTTCATCTGGAGAATTTATCTCTTCCACTGCTGTGGACCATAAAATAGTTTTGCAATGTTGTTAGTATATACTGTGCACTATGCTACATCAGCACTCTTGAAGCAGTGCTTTTTTTCCAAAAACAAGCAAGCAAATCCACTCCCGTAAGTGCTATTTACCAAGCCCAAATGAGATCCACTCAATGGGCTCTTGAAGTAACTCTGCTACTAGATAAAAATGACTAGAGAAGCTGAGAAATCATTTCCCTTAAACTCAGCACAATAA
Source organism: Lacerta agilis (assembly GCF_009819535.1). Lineage (NCBI taxonomy): Eukaryota > Metazoa > Chordata > Lepidosauria > Squamata > Lacertidae > Lacerta > Lacerta agilis. The sequence continues at coordinate 48,145,659 of NC_046318.1, read as the reverse complement.
ATATTTGACCACACTCATTGAAGATTGTTACTCTGTATGCTCAGATAGGGCATTTTTAATTCTTCTGTCAATGTATTTACATTTTTATGTTCTCCTATTTTGAAAATTCAGATTACTGTAGTGAGATGCAAGGAACAAGACCACATTTCAATTTAATTTCACATAATCTCTGTTGTCTTAACCTCTCAGCGCCAAATGGCAGAACAAATAGAGGAACTTTGCATGCTTTGTTAGGAAAATCATAAAGTCTTCAGACTGAGGAAAGATTTCTGTGCTTGCAACTCAAGTGGACACCTTTCTGTTGAATTCATACTTTTTTATTAATTTTTTACTTTAACGTACAGACATAGAACTCATCAATTATATTTACATTGTTATTCCATGGTTTATAATACATCCCATATGCTTGTGTCTTATATCATCCTTATATTCTTTTTTTAGCTCCTATAAGTTCCATTCTTCTTACAATACAGATCTGTCATTACCAAACCCCTCCCTATTCCCCCCCCCTTTCTTCCCCCCCCCGGCTTCCCCCCTTCTTCCTCTGTTTTATTCTTTCTTTTGTTCAGTTCTTGCGGTTTCAAACCTCTTTATTGTTTTTATCATATGTTCTTAATTATTTTCAACTTTATCCTCATCTTTTCCTCCTTATATTCTTATATATTTCCAACTCAATAAAGTGTTCTAAATCAAGCAATGAGATTCTAGTTACTATTTCAGATTCCACATATTCTATTCAAATATAATAAAAATTTTCCCCATTCTTTTTCATATGTTCCACTTCCTGTTTGCCGAATTTTCACTGTCAATTTTGCTGTTTCCATATAGCTCACCATTTTTTGTCTCCATTCATCTACAGTTGGGATTTGTTGTTGCTTCCAAACTTGTGCCAATAAGATTCTCGCACCTGTTGTTGCGTACATGAATAGAGTCACATCCTCTTTTTCTACATCCTCTCCTATCATACTCAACAAGAATGCCTCGGGCAGTTTTTTAAATGAATATCTATAGATCTTTTTTAATTCATTGTAAATTTCTTCCCAATATTGTTTCACCTTAATACAATTCCACCACATGTGGATGAAGTTTCCCTCCTTCAACCCACATTTCCAGCATTTTTTATTTCCTGATTTATACATTTTGTACAGTTTAGTTGGGGTGATGTACCATCTGTATATCATCTTGTATATATTTTCTTTCAACTGTACTGATGCTGTAAATTTCAGTCTTACATTCCACAGTTTGTACCACTTTTCAAATTCAATATTATAGCCTAGATCCATTGCCCATCTAATCATGACACTTTTTATCTCTTCATCCTTGGTATTCCACTCTAATAAGAATTCATATATTTTGGACAAGATCTTGGAGTCATTTCCCATCACTATTTTGTCTAACAGTGTCTCCTCCTGATCAAATCCTCTTTCTTTCTTATCTTTTTGAAAAACACTATGCAGTTGACAGTATTCCAACCATCCTTGTAGCCTGTCTTTAATCTCCTCATACGGTCTTATATTCAGTTCTTTCTTATCACCTATTAATATGTCTCTATATGTGATCCATTTTCCCTCAGTATTGGTTTTTTTTATTGTAAAGGCTTCTTGAGGTGACAACCATCTTGGTGTTTTCCTCTCAAACCATTCTTTATATTTGTTCCAAACTAAAAATAATGATTTCCTTATTGTATGGTTTAAGAAACCTTTGTGTGCTTTAATTTTATCATACCATAAGTATGCGTGCCACCCGAATCTATTTGAGAAGCCTTCCAGATCTAATAAATCTGAGTTTCCTAGCTTAAGCCATTCTCTTATCCATAGAAGACAGGCTGATTCATAATAGATCTTGAGGTCTGGCAGTGCAAAGCCTCCTCTTTCTTTTTTATCTGTCATGATTTTAAATTTTATTCTGGGCTTTTTGCACTGCCATATAAATCTGGAGATTGTTTTCTGCCATTCTTTAAACTGATTTTGACCCATCACAATTGGTATGGTTTGAAAGAGGAAAAGCATTTTAGGCAGGATCATCATTTTAACCGTGGCTATCCTCCCCAACCATGACAATTTAAGTTTTTCCCAAATTTCCAAGTTTTTTGTAATCTCCCTCCACGTCGTTAAATAATTATCCTTATATAAATCACGATTTCTTGCTGTCAGCCAAATGCCTAGATATTTCGCTTTCTTCACCACTTTTATTCCTGTTTGTTTTTCCAATTGGTCTTTTTGTTCTTCGTTCATATTCTTCACTATCATGTTTGTCTTTGTTTTATTTAATTTCAACCCTGCCAGGGCCCCGAACTCTTCAACTTCTTTTAACGCTTCCTTTAATGAGTGTTGCGGATCTTGTAATGTTAAGACTATATCATCTGCATAAGCCTTAAGTTTGTATTCTCTATAGCCTTGTCTGATGCCTATTATAGCTTCATTTTTTCTTATTTTTTGAAGCAAGACTTCTACAGTTGTTATAAATAATAAAGGTGACAGTGGGCAGCCCTGCCTTGTTCCTTTCGATATTTTAAAAACTTGAGTAGTTTCATCATTTACTATAATTTTTGCGCTTTGATCTCTATATATCGCCTCTATACACTTCATGAAGTTCTTTCCAATGCCCATCATCTTCAGATTTTCCTTCATAAAACTCCATGACACGTTATCAAACGCTTTCTCCGCGTCTAAAAATATCAGGGCTGCCTGTTTGTCTATTTTTTCATCCAAATATTCAATTATATTAAGAATATTCCTCATATTGTCTCTTAGCTGCCGACCCGGTAGGAAGCCTCTTTGGTCCATCTGTATTTGATCTTTCAGCACCAGTTTCAATCTTTGTGCTAATATATTTGTAAATATTTTATAGTCGCAATTTAATAAGGATATCGGCCTATAATTTTTAACATTTGTTTGTTCCGATCCTTGTTTATGAATCAAAGTAATATGGGCTTCTTCCCATGTCTTAGGTATCCGACCTGTCTTCTCCACATTCCGTATTACTTCCTTCAATGGTGCCATTATCTGTTCACTTAATTTTTTATAATATTTGATAGGTAGTCCGTCAGGCCCGGGCGCTTTTCCATTTTCTCCACTTTTAATTGCATTTAAGATCTCTTCTTCTGTTATGGGTTTTTCTAGCGTATCTACCTGTTGTTGTGATATTTCCTTTAATTTATATTTTCCCAGGTATTTTTTTATTTTCTCTTCATCCTCCTTTGGTGCTTTATATAATTCTTTGTAGAATTCCAGGAATGCATTCTTTATCTTTCCTTGTTTGTCCAATGTCTCATTATTTTGAATGATTTTATTTATCGTGGTTGCCTCCCTTCTCTTCTTCAATTGCCAAGCTAACCATCTTCCGGTTTTATTAGCAGATTCAAAATTCTTTAATTTCAGTATATTCATTTTCCACTCTACCTCCTGGTTTATTAGTCCATCCATTTGTGCTAATAGTAGCTTATATTTCTGTTTTATTTCTATATCTTCCGGTTTTTTAACCAATTGATTTTCTGCTTCTTTTATTTTCTTCAATATGTTTTCTTTGTATTTATCTCTTTCTCTCTTCTTGATTGAACTCTGCTGGATGAGGTAACCTCTTATTACTGCCTTACTGGCATCCCATACTACATTTATGTCAGTTCCTTTATTTAGATTATATTCAAAATATGTATTTACTTGTTCTTTCACTTTTGTTAGGATCTTTTCATCATCCAATATAGTTTCATTCATTCTCCACCTAAAGTTTTTCTTCCGTTTAGTCTCCCACTCCATACATACTGCCCTATGATCCGACAGGGTTTTTGGTAATATTTCTGCTCTATTAACTCTGGTTGTTAAATCTTTCGTTGTCCATATATGGTCAATTCTGCTCCAACTTCTATTTGCATCTGAATAAAATGAAAATTCTTTCACCGTTGGATTTTTCCATCTCCATATGTCAATTAAACCGTTCTTTTCTGCCATCAATTCGAATATCATTGGCAGTTTCCCTTGATTCGTTCTCTTTTTCTCTGATCTGTCCATTTCCAAAGATGGTACTCCATTGAAGTCCCCCATCAGTATAATTTTGCAGTCAATATAATCATTTAATATTTCATCTAGTTTCTTATAGAATTCAGCCTTATTATCGTTTGGTGCGTAGATTCCTACGACTATTATTTTTTCCTCCTCAATTTGAACTTGCAGTCCTAAAATTCTTCCTTCTTTGTCTTTAAAGATTTGCTTCGTTTCATATTTATTTTTTACATATATCACCACCCCTCTCTTTTTCTGAATATCCGAGGATATGAATTCATTTCCCAGTTTTTTGTTTTTAAGGACTCTATTATGTTTTTTTGTCACATGAGTTTCTTGCAGACATATTATGTCTGCCTTTTGTTTTTCCAATACGTGTCCAATTTTATTTCTCTTATTTTTATCATTCATGCCATTTACGTTCCACGAAATTATTTTAACCACCATTTTGTTCGTTTAATTAAATAAATTTTATTTCACTTTAGTTCTCTCTATAAAAGAAAAAGATGCGAGATCTTTATGAGGCTATCTCTTTAACCTCTTGTTCTTGTATCTCGTTTTCACCTTCCGACTCCGATTCACCTGATTCCAATTCAACTCCTTCTATCTTTCCTAATTCCTTATATCTCCTTCCGAATTTCTTTATTTCCAAGATAGAGTCAATCTTAAATTTTTTGTCTTTATAAAAGAAAGACACTCCCTCTGGATATTCCCACCTAAATCTTATCTTATTTGCCGTCAATATCTTAGTCAATCCTTTATAAAGATTCCTTTTGTGCAAGAACCTTTTCGGGATGTCTTTAAACACTACTATTTGTTTCCCATTTACTATCCACTTTGTCTCTCTCCCTTTCCTTAGAATTTCATTTCTTACTTCCATAGAGTTGAGGGTTACTAAGCAGTCTCCTGAGTATTTCTTTGCTCTTCCCTGAGTTGGGTTAGGCCTAATCCTGAAAACCTTGATAATCTGATTCTCCACCTCTTCCATTTTCCAATCAAGCAATTTAGCTATTTCTTCAACAATTTTCCCTCTTAAATTCTCCCCTACCTCTTCTGTTAAACCTCTAATTTTCACATTTTGTATTTTTTGATTCATTTCCAACAGTGCAATATTGTCCAAAGTTGATTCTTGTATTTTTTCCCATTTCTCCATTTCTGCCTTAACTTTCTCTCCTTCTTTCCTGTTCTCTCTAACTTCTTTTTGAACCTTCTTAGTTTGTTCTTCCACTGACTGTACTTTACTGCTTAATTCTTTCATTTGGCTTGAGAATTCTGTCACAATTTCCGTCAATTTTTCCCCAATACTTTTTTCACTTTCTTTCATTTCTCTCCTTAATTCCTTTATTTCAGATAATATCTTGGCCAAATCCCCTTCCCCTTCTATTTCCGCCCTAGAAGACCTTCTTTCCATTGGTGTTGTTATTTTTGTAGCCTTATGTGCCATTTTATGTGTGTTATATTCCTTTTGATCACTAGAGGTCGCTTTTTCCAATGCCTTACCAGTAATGTTTTTTTCTTTCCTTTACACACCAACTTAACCTTCCATTAATACATTTGGTAATACATTTGGTATAATTAATACAATTATATGTTCAATTATATATTATACCTTGTACCTTGTGTATTATCTTTTATATTCTTTATCAGTTCTCCCCCTTTTCTTTCTTATCCCCAGAGTCTAGATGTCGTATCCCACAGTCTGCAAAGTTTCTATTTCTCCTTCTACCACCTCCAATAACCCCCTCCCCCACTTGGTTCTTCCTCTTTCCACTTTTCCCGTGGCGGGTCGAAGCTGGGTCGTCTCTGGGTTGTGGGTCAATGTTGGGTCGTCTCTAGGTCTTTGTTACCCCCCTCAGTTCAATCTGGAGCGTTAATAATTCAGCGTAAGGTCTTTAGTATCTCTCTCTCTCTCACACAATGTTTCTTAATCACAGCGACTTCTTGACAAGATGTACAGCTTCTAGTGAGCCAAACAGGATTTTTCCCCCACCTTTTTTTTCATTCTCAGTCTTTCGCGACCCTCACCCTATGAAAGTTCCACAATTCAGGTTTCTCCGCTATTTCAAGGTTCAAAGTCAGAGTCTTTTTCTTATAGCCCAATATCTCGTCAGTTCTTTGTCAGCAACATGAAAACAGCATTCCCGTTCATTAAAGTTCGTTACAGTACCTTTCGGCTTTTCCCAGCGAAGCAGAACTTCCTCTTTCAGTCTGTCTCTTTGTTTCAGCGTTACCACCTCTCAGCTACTTTGTCTCACTTACTCAGCAGTTCCTCCTTCTCAAAGCTCTACGCCCCGCGCCATTTTCTCCCGCAGGGTCCGAAGGGTTTCCTTTCTTTCCACTCTCTTTACTAACTCCCGTGTCTTTTCTCTCTCTGTATTTAATCTCTTTGTCTAATGTTGCAGACCTTCGGGAGTTCTTTTCTTTTTTCCGGAAGGTCTCTCCGCTTTTCGTGGAGTTCGAGGCAGCGCTTTGCAGGTTAGTTTAAATCCGTGCGTCCGCGGCTCAACCCGGCTCCCTCCAGACTCTTCAGAGCGAGTCCGGTATCCGAGCTGGGGAACCTTCTTTGGACGCCGCCGTATCTATGCCACCAGAACTTTATCGTCCTGTGTTTGGGTGTTTGTTTTTAGCCTTTAACAAACCCCTTAACCCTGCAAAACTCGGGTTACCTCCTGAGAGCTAACCCGCGCTCCTTCCCGATCCGCGGAGAACCCGGAAGCCAGAATCCTTTCTGTGAGTCTTTGTTGTCTGAGCACAATTCACCTTTAGGGATAAGTTGTTGATCTTGATTAATAACAGTTGCAATGGCAGCTAGAGAAGGGTATAGTCTGTTACATATGTAGCAGAGCTCTGGCTCATTATGGCTTTTTGTCAAAATCAAGCATGTTGAATTGATGGAAACCAACAAGAGGCCAGTATGAAGAGCTGAGCCATTCTTGTTTCATGTGGAGCTGCATCATTTGTACAGACGCCTCCCGAAGGTAGCAAAGAAGCACAGTGTATTAAGATAAACCACCTGATTCAGTGCTATTTGGTGCCTCCCAAGGATACTTTTGTCCTGACCTTTCAGGTGCTTTTCAGGCTTCAGGCTGCACCCAGGCCTCTTAGGAAGACTCTTACTCTTCATGAAGACTCTGAATAGATGCAGATGCAGTGGAGAAGAGCCATTCCATGGTTGCAAGGAGGATGCCTCTGTGGAAAGACTTCCCACTCCATCGGTAGACCTCCTTCTCTAACCGTGGAGTAGGAGATTCATACTATCTTATATGCCTCAGGGACACCCTCCCAGAGATCGTAGAATCAGACTTAATTGGCATAGACTCCAGCCTTAATCATACATTAGGTGGTATAGCGCATTGCAATATTTTATATGAAAGTTTGGTTTAAATTGTTTAAACAAATGAATAAATCATATTAGGCTAACTGAATTTAAGTCATTTTCCATTCTGCACCGGGTCCCTCTTACCAATGTACACTTGGGTCCCCTCGCCACAAGGTTTCTGACTATAGGCTAGGTGCTGGGAGATTGTAGGAGAGAACTGCAAAACTTTTGTTTCCTTTAGCCAAATATTTATTACTGTGATAAAGGGGGGAGAACCTTAAGTAGAAAGTTTAATTATTTATTTTAAATGGGGGGGGGGACCACGACTTTTCTACATTCTGCTTGTCAGTGAAATTCTTCCCACTGACTTTTATATGAGCGTCTTCTTCTAGACAATATATTTTCTTTCTTTTTGTTTAGAAAAGTATTCATTTAAAGTAGTATATTTTAAATTATAACTTCTTGCAGTGCTGGGCTCCTTTGGGAAGAATGGCAGGATAGAAATGTAATAATTAATAAGATAAAAAGCATTTCTCATATAAAAATGTTTTAAGTATGTTATAATTGTCTTGGTATTTTATTTTTATACACTTGATAATTGCCCTGGATAGCAATAACATAAACTATAAATACTGCATCTGTATCCCTTCATGTACCATTAAAGATTTTCCTCTCCTTTAAATTCCATGGAAAGTAGGAGACTTTCCATCAAATTAAATCAGCTGCTGGGATGTTTGTCAGCATCCAAAGTTGTTGTCAACTGAAGTGCATTAATTTCCCCAAAACATTCTCCATGATCCAAATAAGAGAGCCACTGAAACTGGCAACAGTTTGCCAAGTGTGATTGTGTATGTACATTTCTTAATACAATTAAATGTCTGTGCTAAGCATTTTTAAATATAATGAATTACTAGTTAGAATAAATAGCCCCCAGTAACAATTCTGGCTACAAAGATATTTTGGTTAAAGATCAGTCTCAGTCAAATGGCCTGCATCTCACAATTATTCGTTAATTAGAAGGTGAACTAGTGAAGCCAAAATAAAACATTATAGCAAGCCCTCCTTTCAAATAGTGAAGCCTGCTGTTGTTAAAAGATATCCAATCTCAAGTACTAGATTCGCTCACCTTCACATATAGCTTGAAAAATGAAATGTATTTTTTACATTGGAGCAGCTTCAAAATTATGGTTTGTTTAGTTCACAGATTGCATCTCCAAGAACATTCATTTCTTTAACAAAGTGCTTACAATAGAAGATTTTTTGTTCCGATCTGATATTAAAGCCATAATTCCAGAAGCATGAATGTGGTTAGGATTGATAGAATAGTTTCATCAGGTGTGCCAAGGATATACAGCACATTGCAATTACCGGTAGTCTCTGAAGAGTGGCAATTTTACATTTGCCATCTTCCCCCAAGAGCCATGACAAATGTCATTTTTGTTTCCCCCAATAACTCCCAACATCCAGGGCTTCATTTAATGGAGGGGTCACTGTGCTGTAGCCTACTATTAATACATGCCTTAAAACCTGGAATTTGTGATGTAATAACAAGGAAGAAATACCTTTGATAGATTGCAGGATGCTTTCTCTTCACAGCTGAGAAGCTGCAGCCAGTCAAGCACACCATCATTTCCATTTCCTATGTTCTGAGGTTGTGAGGAGAGGAGCACAAAAACAATACTTGTAGTTTCCCATGAAATCTGAGCTTGCTGGCCACAGTCATTGCAATGGCTAAGCTAATTTGGGTGTTCGCTTATGCCACCATTTCTAGTTCTAGAGATTAGCAACACATGTAAGGAGACATTCCTAGCTTGTCCCGTGGGACTGAGTCTGATAAGATGTATGCATAATGTTTGATCATAAAACATTCATATGGCATCTAGAATGGGGAGTTACACAAAGCCTTTAATTTCAGCATTATGACTATGGTGGATGCTAGAGAAGAGCTACCCAGTATGTCACTGCATGTATTCAAATGTTCAGTTTGAAAGTGATGATGACGACAACAACGACAATTATCATCATCATCATCATCACTCTGGGTGGCTTCCAACAAGAGATTAAAAATACATTAAAACATCAGTCATTAAAAAGTGCCCTAAACAGGGCTGCCTTCAGATGTCGTCTAAAGGTCAGATAGTTGTTTATTTCTTTAACATCTGGTAGGAGGGCGTTCCACAGGGTGGGTGCCGTTACCATGATGCTTTTGGAAGTGATGCTTTTGGAAGACAGAAACATTTCGGGGGGGGGGGACCCTAAACTTGAGAATATTCTCCTATTTCAACTATATTTCTGCCATTGTTTCCCTTCTCTGCTGCTGCTTTTCATTATAGAACCCTCTTCCTCAGTTAATCACATGGACATTCCCAGCTACTAAGGAATTACATAGGGAGCAGGATGATGTCATAACATGATGTGGTTAATCAGATTTGATCATGTGTTGATGTCACTGGTGGATAAATAAGCCAATGCTTATTTGTCCTCATTCTAAACAGAACCCTTTCTCTCCCTTTCAACACCATCTTCAAAGACTGCCAAAAAAAGGGGAGTGCTTTTCAACACTGCCCAAAATGTTCACAAAAGGCACCCCCTCTTCAGCTCTTCCCTGTTCTAGAGTATTTACTACTGCTCATTGTGTTTGGATACAGTTATTTTAATTCAAAGCACAGTGCCAAGCGGTGCTTAAATGCTTTTTGTTGTTGTTGGTATCTTGCCCTGCTTTGGACAGGAGCACAACAATGGCTACCCTGCTGAGAAATGTTGCGTTCTTTTGAGTTTTGTTCTTTTTCTCTTCACAAACTTACTTGACGTTCAATGGATAAGCTTTAACAAAAAGAGCAAGAGGATTGCTGTGTTGTTTGTGATAGGATTTTTTTTTTATAATCCAGAACTGATGTCTTCATTTCCCCCCATCAATTACTTGCCGCACCGTAAAGCTCCACTGTGTTTAAATGGAGAGGGCTTTCTGCTCCCTCAAAACTCTGCAGGGTATGCTTTTCTCTTTGTTTATTTCTCTTGGAGAAAAGCCTATTTTCCTGTCTTTTTGTGTGATTAAAATTGTCTTTTCAACGCCGCCCCATGGGCCACTTTCAGCACAGAACAATGCAATGAATAAAATTAATCAATGTGGTAACAAAGGATCAGAGTTCTTTTCACGAAGTGTCATTTCTACAAACATTGTTATGAATTCTTCTAATATAAATGGAAGCATGTTATCCAAGGGAAACATATAAACATTTTTGAGAGAGAGAAATAGTTTAAGGGCTTTTTATTATTAAGCTGCCTTTTAAATTTCAAGCTAAATTTAGCACTGGAGCGATGAGTCGCCCAGCATTTAAAAAGGGAACATTTTTATGCCACCCCAAATCTGACAGCTCAGTGCTTTTGTTGCTGTAAGAGAACATAGCTTCTATATTTACCACTTTTATAAAGGTAAACATTCCCTCAACAGCAGTTGTAAGTAATTCCTTAGCAGCAGTGTAGTGTGGTGACTTTATTCTGCTTTAGTTTGTGAGTCTGTTCACATATGATATTTGCCAGACCAAAATACAGAAATCATAGAATTAAACTCCAGTGCCCCAATCTAGCTAGGGAACTCTGCACATTTCAAAGCAAACTTCTGGATACACATCCTTGGGTGGATGGAGAACTTTGTGCGCAACTAAAGCTGAGCATATGGATCCTGTCTGTGTTTGGAAAGCTCATTTTTTAAAAGGACTTGCTCTACTTTGGGTTCATTCTATCTGAGAAGGAACTAGTCACAGTTTGTCCTTTTACAAAGTGAACTAATCAGGTTCATCCAAGCCCCTGTGCTAGCATGGAGAAGATATTCCATTCTGAGTCTCTGGAGGAAGTCAGCACAGACAGGGAAATAGATCTCATTTCAGTGAACTTGCTCACTTCAGCCACAACAGAGCTGAAAACACAGGATGCTCCTGTATTCTCTTCCTCCCTTACCTCCCCTTTCATGCATATACTAGAAAAGGCTGTTATAGTTGACAGAGAAAGAACTGCCTGGCTTTAGTAAGGACTTAATAAAGCAAGAAGTATGCTTAATGTTTACAGAAGTGTCCTTGAGCTAGATCACAGGGTGGCTGGTGATGAACTATGTAGATACTTAGATATTTTAAATCTGTTGTTATTTTATCTTTAATTGTATTGTTTGCCACCCTGGACTCCTTTGAGAGGAAAGGTGGGATATAAGTTTAGTAAGTAAATAAATAAAACCGTAATCAAAAGAAGCTGCTTTAACTTTTAGGGAGAGGGAAGTATCACGGGCATTGGCTCGGGGTATTAAGAGTGTGGTCTAATAACTAATCCCTAATAAAAGCTGTGAGGTGAGCAATTCCTCATGACTATGTCCATGTACATAAAGGAAGAGGATGGCTGTAGAAAGGAAAGCACCCCCTTTGACATGCCCCTGCCCACAGAAGTCCAAGAGACACCATGTTGGCTTCTCCTGCCATATAGACACTGGCTGTGATAGAGGGAGACAAGAATACAAGTTTATTAAATTTGTGAGGTCCATGCCTTTACACAAAATACCATAAAACATTATTAAAAAGATAAACAATAAAATTGTAAAAAATAAGTTAAAATTCATGCCATGCTGTCCCAGCAAAGGACAAAGGCGAATATCACCGATCCCACCCTTCGGAGAGCTTTCACCATGGGCCGTTTTCAAACTATTCCTACGGCCTATCTGTCAGGCAGATATGCAAAAATCCCAGTAGAGCAGCGTGTATGTCCTTGTCATATGAGAACCAAAGAGGATCTCACACATTACATGTTGTATTGTCCCATCTATTCGGCCTTCAGGGATGCGATGTTACAAACTATTCCCAAATCAATAGTCATGGTGCTCCATGTGCAAATTGAAAAGAGAACTTTCAGCACTGGAACTGTCCCTCTGCATTGTGTGCCCCCCCCAAAAAACAAATCAGATGTAGAATAAGGGATCTGCATGTATCTTTATACCTCCATGCACACAAAGGGTAAGTGACATCCTATTGAATATGATAGCCAGTGAACACAATGGTTCACTTGTTCTACTAGGCTTATAGAAGGCTGTGCTTTCCAGTCACATAAGTGAAAATTTAAGATAGTTGAGTCAGAACACATTGGTGACACCTTAGGGGCAATTTGATGTACAAAGAACCACACTGTGTTCTGGACAACTCTTCAAAAAGCAATTTAAGTCAGGATTTAGGGGATAATAATCTAGATATATCTTGAAAAATTCACAAAACTTCCCAAATTAGTGAAAGAATCAACTTTATATGTTGCTGAGTTGTTTGGCCAAAACAAATTCAATAAATGCCAGAGATGATTTCTCTTCAGTCATTATAATGAATACAGTGTACCAAATTATTCCTATAGCAAAATAAGAGAGTAGCAGTTTGGAAACTAAAGAGAGGTATTTTGCTTGCTTTAGCTGTATGATTATTTTAGGTATTTTCTTTCTTTCTAATTAAAAAAAGCCTTGTTTGCTTTGAGTAAAAAGCCTTTTAAAGACCCATACATTCAGTATTAGCTGTTACTATTATTTGCTTATATGTCTGTTTTAGAATGATTGAGTTGGTGTGTTTGTGAATGTTGCTAGTTTCCATTAGAGATCACATTGGAATACTTCAGTCTGTTGTGGTTATATATCAATAGTTCCTTTTCATAAAATGTTTGCGTTTCTTCGTAATTACTGATGAATCATGTATTGTGTGATTTTTCAGTAATACTTGCTATTTAAACTGAATAAAATGTGTGTGTGCTTGCACACACACTTTAAAAAAAACAAAAAACTATTTCCAATTTACTCCAGAAAATGAATGCTAGTAATGTAACTTTTAAAACGTACTCTTGAGGGCATTTTTACTGCATTATTCAACATACGTTCTTACTATTATGAGAGTAAATACGCATTTTTAAAAGGATTACAATAAGTGCATAAACCTGGAAAAATGCATTAATCCTGCACAATATTTAAACCTAGTAATTATTATTTAACTAAGAGGGGATCATACCACTGCACTTGTGATTTCAAGAAGGTCTCATTCTTCCTTATCCTAGTTTATGTTTAGTTTCCATCTTGGTAATTTAGGTTGCAGTTCTGCACATATATCTAGGTGTAAATCCCATTGACCTCAGTGGGACTTACACATCTGAGTATGGGATTCCATTGTGAAGGAAGTATTATATTCACTCGCTAGTGGGCTCAGTAGCTGACATTTCTGAAAATTCCCAAAGCAGGACTTTATCAATAGGAATGTGCTGGATCTCAGTTCCAGCAACTCTCAGGTGGGCGCCTTGCCACTATAAGAGAACAGGGGAGGCATTCATGGTGAGTTCCAGCACCTCTTTTTCTAGCAAAATAGCACTGGCCAAAGGTCCAGTTACAGGTGGGTAGCTGTGTTGGTCTGCCATAGTCAAAACAAAATCGAAAATTCTTTCTAGTAGCACCTTAGAGACCAACTGAGTTTGTTCCTGGTATGAGCTTTCGTGTGCATGCACACTTCTTCAGATACACTGAAACAGAAGTCACCAGACCCTTAAATATAGTGAGGGAGTGGGGAGGGAATGGGTGATCAGCCTATCAGCTGATCACCCATTCCCACCACCCTTCTGAGTAATACCCCTCCCCACTCCCTCACTATATTTAAGGATCTGGTGACTTCTGTTTCAGTGTATCTGAAGAAGTGTGCATGCACACCAAAGGTCATACCAGGAACAAACTCAGTTGGTCTCTAAGGTGCTACTAGAAAGAATTTTCGATTTTGTTTTGACTGGCCAAAGGATACTCCTGTCTCCCAGGACTGCTATCCCTGAGAGACTGGTTTAAGGCGGGGGGGGCACCCTGTTAGGATTTTTATGCAGTCAATGCTGGTGGTGTGATTAGTATAAATCACATGAGATGTCTGAGAAGAGTGTGGGAACGGAATACTGTCTTCTCTCTTCCGTCTGAGCAGTGGTGGAGCTTCATGCTCCAGCACCGGGAGGTGGAGAGCAGGCAGGGGCGTGGCTGGCACACATCCTGGAGGCGGGGCATGCTGCCCGCAGGGGCGTGGCATGTGTCCTGGGGGTGTGGTGCACCGCCTGTGGGGGTGGGGCGCCCTGCACAGGCAGGGAGCAACTGCAATGGCACCCTGCCGGGATCGCGCTGCTGAGGGCGATGCGTTCCCCCGCGCTCCCCCCGCGCTCCTCTTCTTCCGCAGGTGCATCTGAGCATGTTATTGTAACTGTACTTTTTGTTCTGCCAGAGCTTGGAGAACACAGACGTGATTATGGATTGTCTGTGTAGAATCTAAATAAAATGTAGTTTAGATCTACAGATGTTTCTTTCTTCTTGCTGTATGATGCTACAAGACGTGTGTGCACTTTTCAGATGAAAAGTGTCGCAGAGAGGCACTCTGGAGATGAAGGGACATGCCATTCCAGAGACGTGCCTACCGGGAGATGCTCAGAGGTCTGGGGGGGGGGTCGCTGTTGCCCCCAGAGTGTTTTTCCAACACACCCGCATTCATCCTCTATTTGATTCCTTAGGATTCTAACTAGTATATTTTCATTTCGATTCTCTTTTTAACCTGTGCTATGTTAGAGATTTCAGTGACCTACTGCAGAAAGGAAATGCAGCTGTTATCTATAAGCAATTAGTAGTTGGCAGAAAGCCCAGATTGCTCTCTCTCTGACCATTAGCAAGCACCTGTGATTGGTCAGTGGAGTACTTAAAGAACTCAGCTTTCTCTGAGAGGGGGTGGTAGGTGCTGGTGTGTGGCGTTAGGTTGATGAGAGAGAGAGAGAGAGACAGAGAGAGGAAAAGATTTTATGTTTTGTTTCTTTTATTTTGTAAAGTCTGTAAATAGTAACTTATGGATGCTAGTTGCTTCAATCAATAAATACTGCATATAGTTATCCAGTGAGTTGCTGAGTTCCTGCGTTGAGCTGTCTAGTCAATTTCACAACAGCCAGAAGCTTCCAGAAAGGCTGCGTCTAACTCTGCTGTGTCCAGGAATACGTTATACTCCTGACACTAAATCCCAAAGGTTATGATTGTCTTAAGAGGTTATGGGAGTTCCAGACTGTGGCTGGTGATTGGCTGAAGCTGGTGAAGCTGTGGACGCGTGGAACTGCACAAGACAGACAACAGCTGCAGCGTGTCATTGCTGGATGCTGTGGATTCCTGTGTTCTCTCTCGGAAGCTGTGAGTAGCTGGTTCCTGGGTTGTTAGGAAACATTGCTCTCAGATGGCTTCTCAACCGTTTCAGATGGTGTTTGAGCGTCTGAATGACCACAACTACTTGCTTTGGTCTGAGCGTATGCAGGCTGTGTTACAGAGGGACCATCTCTGGCTGGCAGTAAATAAGCCACCTGCAAAGCCTGATGATGAAGATCAGGACAGAGACCAAAGAGCAAGGGCCACCATAGTCTTGGGGCTGGAAGACTCTCAGTTACCGCATGTGAGAGGGATTAAGTCGGCAAAAGGCGTGTGGAAGGCGTTGAAAGACCTTCATGTGCGTGAGACAGCAGGTTCCAAACTGTTTCTTCGCAAGGCGTTGTATAAAGCAATGTTGCAGCCTGGAGTTACAATGCAAGATCATTTGCACAGTTTGCAGATGAAATTTGTAGCGCTTCAAGAAAGAGACTGTGTATTAGACCAGCAGGAGAAAGTGTCTATAATTTTGAGCTCTCTTCCTGAAAGCTGGGACAATCTAGTCATGACATTTGAAGCGATGAAAGAAGAAGATTTGACTGTTAATTACGTAACTGGGCGTTTGCTGGAAGAATGGCAGAAGCGGGAGGACAGGTCGTTAATTTCAGAGGCTTCGGCAAGCGGTCGGCTTGTAAAGAATGCAAGCAGCGTTCCAGAAGGGAAGCAACAACAACGTTCGTGTCCGGCATCTGGGGAAGAGTCCGCGTATGCTGTGCGTCGGTGCTATCGCTGTGGGTCAACGCGGCATTTGAGAAAATGGTGTCCAGAGGCGGCCAAGCAGCAGCGACAGGAGCAGCAGCAGCGTCAGGAGCAGCAGCAGCGTCAGGAGCAGCAGCAAAGACAGAAGAAATTCTTCAAACGCACCAAGTCAGCGCAACTTGTGACTGCCGTGGTTAAGTGTGCTGATGAGAAACAGACTGTCTGGGTGGTAGATTCAGGAGCTTCTCGGCACATAGTAAATTCAGAGAAAGTTTTTGTTTCTAAGGGCCAAACGCAAAGCAGTCAGGTAGCTTTAGCTGATGGGAGAACTTCTGAGGTACATTCAGGGGGTTCTGTATATGTTCCTTGTCTGCGTGAGTGCCTGGAAAATGTGCTGTATGTACCATCACTAAGAAGCAATTTAATGTCAGTTGATTGTTTGCTTAAAGCTGGGTTTAAAGTTCATTTTGAAAACAACAGCTGTATTATTAAAAAGAATGGTGAGGTTCTTGGCACTGCTAAGCCAGAAGGTGGTTTGTTTAAACTTAAAGCTGGTTCTTCAGTTGCAGCAGTGGTCAGTAATTCTCAACCTGTGTTAAACAACAAAGCTATGCATAACAACTGTTTACATTTACTGCATAGGAAGCTAGGCCATGCTGGTTGGAAAAGTGTTTTGAAAATGCCTGAGTTAGCTGATGGATGTAAGCTAGAGCGTTGCAATAAGTATTTGGACTGCAATGTATGTAAGAAAGTCAAAATTTGCAGAGTTCCATTTCCCAGAAGTGATAGAGTAAGTGACTCACCACTACAGCTTGTCCATTTGGATGTAATTGGTCCTTTTGCTGTAAGCAGGGGTGGAGCACGTTTTTCTCTAACAATTGTGGACGATGCAACACGTTTTTCTTGGGCCTATCCCATGAAACACAAGGGAGATGTATTTACCAAATTCAAAAGCTGGGTAGCATCAGTGGAGAGGTTTTTTTCTGTTAAAGTGAAAAGAATTCAAAGTGATCGTGGAGGTGAATTCATGTCTAATGCTTTCAGAGATTGGTTGCAAAAACATGGTATTGGGCATCGGAAAAGTAATGTTTTTAGTCCGGCAGAAAATGGTGTGGCGGAACGCAAGAATAGATCGTTGCAAGACATGATGCATTCAATGCTGGATGATGCTGGGTTACCAATGTCGTATTGGGCTGAAAGTATATTAACTTCGTGTTATATTCAGAATAGGCTGTTCCATCAGACTATTGGTACTACTCCTTATTTCAAATTGTTTGGTAAGAAACCTAAGATAGATCATCTACATGTTTTTGGTTCTAAAGCGTGGGTACAGATTCCAAAGCAAATGAGAAAGAAAGGGGAGCCTAAATCTAAGCAATTAATTTTTGTAGGCTACCAAGAGTTTTCAAAGGGTTACAGATTTGCTGAAGGTACTAATGGAATTGTGATATCTAGAAATGCCAAGTTTTGTGAGCACGCTGGCTGGGAGAAATTGCATGCAAACACAGAGGTTTGGTTTGATTCCCAGAGGTTTAACAGTGAAAAAGAGACTCAGAGTTCAGAAACTGTGGGGGAGAAAAGTGCTGAGTCATTATCTCCAAAGCAAGGGTCAGATCAGTCGTCGCCTGTTCCTAAGCAACAGCAAAGGGGGCGAACGTCTGAGGGGGAAAATGAAACAGAGGAAACTCTTACTCCTAGGAGGTCACAGCGAGAAAACAAAGGAGTGCCTCCGAATCGTTATTGTTCTAGCACAGGCAGTGTATGTAATGTAACGATAGAGCCTCAAAGTTTCCAGGAAGTTTTGGCATTACCACAACAACAGGCAGATTTGTGGAAACAAGCCATGAATGAAGAAATGGCATCTCTTAATGAGCATGAGGTGTTTACACCTGTGGCAACACCTAAGGGAGTGAAGGTGATTGGGTGCAAGTGGGTGTACAAACTTAAACCTTTGGTTACAGGAGGATACAAATACAAGGCTCGCTTAGTAGCGCAAGGTTTTTCTCAAAAGCCTGGTTTAGACTTTGATGAAACCTTTGCACCTACAGCTAAAAGTGAGAGTGTCAGGTTACTGCTAGCCATAGCAGCGAAGCGAAAGCTTAAAGTCAACCATTTTGACGTACAAACCGCATATTTACATGCACCTTTGAATGAAGACATTTATCTTGCTGAGCCACCCGGGTATGAGACGGGTAACGGAGTGTTAAAACTCAATAAAGCTCTTTATGGTCTCCGGCAGGCCGCGAGATCTTGGAATAAATGTTTACATGCAGCTTTAATTTCATTCCAATTTCGACAAAGTGTAGCTGATAACTGTGTCTACGTGCGTGGGACTGGTGACAAACAAGAGTATTGCCTTGTGTATGTTGATGACTTATTACACATGAGTAAGTCAGACAAACAAACTAAAGCATTTGCTGCACAACTATCCAAAAGGTTTAAAGTGAAAGATCTTGGTTCAATTAAGTCTTATTTAGGTCTGGAAGTGTGCTGGGCAAAGGATGGGAGTTGTTTAATCAGTCAGCAGAGCAAAATTAAACAGCTTCTGGCAACATATAACATGCAAGACTGTAAAGGATCTGCTATTCCTATGGAACTAGGATTCATTAAATCACTTCACACAGATGAAAGTCCTATGTTTGAACATCCTGAGTTATATCAGTCAGCAATTGGAAGTTTAATGTTTCTGAGTCAATGGTCAAGACCTGATATAAGTTACACAGTGGGAATACTTAGCAGGCAGGTATCAAAGCCATCGCTTAATGCCTGGAAAGCAGTGAAATTTTTGCTAAGGTATTTGAAACAAACAATTGGCCATGTGTTAAAACTTAGTTCTGCAGGAGATGAACTGTTACATTGTTATTCAGATAGTGACTGGGGAAATTTACCGGATAGAAAATCTGTTACAGGTTTGGTCATTATGTTTGGAGGGGCTTTAATTGGCTGGAAGTCAAGAAAACAGAGTATAGTGAGTGTTTCTTCGACAGAATCAGAATTCGCGTCGTTAAGTGCGTTATGTTCTGAATTGACGTATTTCAAGCAATTGTTAACAGATCTGAATGTAAATTGTGAAAAGCCAATACAAGTTTGCATTGATAATCAAGCGTGCATTGCTTTGAGTAATACTGAAAGTTTTAAGTCACGTTCAAAACATGTGTCAGTGAAATACCAAAATGTAAGATGCAGTGTACAGAACAATTTAATTTCATGTATCTATGTACCAAGTGATCAGAATGTTGCAGATGTGTTAACAAAGCCATTGAACAAAGTGAAGAACAAACAAATGTGTAAAAGTTTGGGTTTGCTTGATGAAGTGAGTTAAAAGAACTCTGTATATGCACAGGAGTTAATTGCTACGATAAACAGCTGTGAGGGGGTGTTAGAGATTTCAGTGACCTACTGCAGAAAGGAAATGCAGCTGTTATCTATAAGCAATTAGTAGTTGGCAGAAAGCCCAGATTGCTCTCTCTCTGACCATTAGCAAGCACCTGTGATTGGTCAGTGGAGTACTTAAAGAACTCAGCTTTCTCTGAGAGGGGGTGGTAGGTGCTGGTGTGTGGCGTTAGGTTGATGAGAGAGAGAGAGAGAGACAGAGAGAGGAAAAGATTTTATGTTTTGTTTCTTTTATTTTGTAAAGTCTGTAAATAGTAACTTATGGATGCTAGTTGCTTCAATCAATAAATACTGCATATAGTTATCCAGTGAGTTGCTGAGTTCCTGCGTTGAGCTGTCTAGTCAATTTCACAACAGCCAGAAGCTTCCAGAAAGGCTGCGTCTAACTCTGCTGTGTCCAGGAATACGTTATACTCCTGACACTAAATCCCAAAGGTTATGATTGTCTTAAGATGCTATCCCACCCTGCCAGTTCTGATCTACGTTAGAAAATAATAGACTACTAGAGGCTACAGCTGAAAAGAAAATCAGTGCAGAACAGATGGAGAAAAAAACTTGCTTCAAAGCCAAAGCAGGCATGGGGGGGGTGAGGGGAAAACCCACTTGTCCCTATATTGACCACTAATCCTGCACTGAAACTAGAAAACAGTGGACAGCTAAAACCCAACATACAAATGTGACTGTGAGGAAAGCCTTTTAGTTTCACGTGGCTGGCCTGTGCTCCCCCCCCCCCCAAGCAACACTGCATATGGCTACGGCTGCCATACATCTGGAATTTCCTGGACATAGATGGGATTTGGCTGTCTGAAACAGCGCCTGGTTGGAATTCACTTAAATGTCCAGGAAAATCCAGACATATGGCAACCCATGTTAGAAGTGTAGATTTCCGCAAATTTCCTTTAAAATAGCTCAAAAACTTTTCTTTGAGATTGCCACCAGCCATGCTTCACCACCCCATCTGCTGCTTGTGGTGTGGGTTGCACAGCATCGTTATGGTCGGCTTGAAAATTTGGTTGTAAATAATAAGAAAATCAATAAAGGCATATTAAAGTGTTACAGGCAGAAGTGGAGGAGGCAGAACTGGCTAGAAAGGACCACTGTTGCAAAGGGGCCTTGGGGCAACTGCTCTAATTGATCACAAATTAAATATGAGCTAGAATGTGATGCTACTGCCCAAAGTCAAATCCCACTGCAGATTATCCTTGATTTTTTTTTTAACTGAAATCTTTGCAAAACGCTATTGCCAAGAATCGTGCTCTGATTCTGTTTAGCTCTTCATGTAATGAAAGTGTCCTAGAGCAGTGTTTTTCAACCACTGTTCCGCGGCACACTAGTGTGCCGCGAGATGTTGCCTGGGGTGCCGTGGGAAAAATTGAAAAATTACTTTATATATAGTCAATATAGGCACAGAGTTAATTTTTTTAACATTTTCTAATGGTGGTGTGCCTCGTGATTTTTTTTTCATGAAACAAGTGTGCCTTTGCCCAAAAAAGGTTGAAAAACACTGTCCTAGAGGTCTGAAAATGAAACTCAAGGACCTTCAGTCATAGAGTCATACTTTTGTGACACATCTGCAAATTAAGTAACTAAATTGTGATCCGAAACATGAAAGTATTCTCATACTGAAGTGAACAAGGAACATGAAAAAACAAAACTACAAAAAGTAGAAATCTTTGTTATAGTTACTCTTGTGTATCTTATAACCACCAAAGTCTTGGGTGCCCCTTTTGAATAATAAACCCACTGACTGAACATCGGGAAAATGGGTGGAGAATGCCCCAGCATTGTCCCTGAATGCAATTTCTGGTTTTACCAGTGTATAATAGTATGCATTTTTTATTCACTTTCCAATAATGCCTATCCCCTAAAATAGGTACTGTACTGTTTAATGCATGAATATCTTATGTGCTAGTTACCACATTTATATTCTACTACAGGGTTTTAATGGAAAATTTAAAAACTTGGATTTTTCTTTGGCTCCAAAAATCCTTCATCTATGGGACATAAGTTGATTCCAAATCCTTCCTATCCTTTAAATGTGGGCAAATAAATGAAATGCAAAGATAATATCAGAACTGGTTTGCTTTTTTTTTAATCCACTGAAGAGGCTCAGAACGTTTTTCTATAATAGCCCAAGCATAAATATCATTAAACTTATTATAATGAACATCCTAAACTTCTAGACTAATAGACCATGAAAATGTGTTTCCAAAACATCATGCTCCAATTGCATCTACTGCTAGACCATGTCATATATATTATTGCTTCATGGCCCTAGCTAGAGTTGGAAACCTTAAAGCCCTAAATCTAAACTACTTGATTGATTGAAGGCCAGTTTAAAGCAACATTACAGACACATACAAAGGTGACTGTAAATCTCTCTTTCTGTTATTCATGATCACATTGTTCATTATTCATGAATGATAATGCTAATCATGTAGCCATAAACTTTGCACAATGTTTATATAAATAAAAGAGATGAATCAACAGATTTAAAGGCCATTCCTTTAGACCAGACATGTCCAAAGTCCGCTTTGGGGGACTAATCTGGCCTGCCGTTTGGTTTAATCTGGCCCCTGAGGCAGTTTATTTCATGGGGTAAAATCAAAAAAGCTCAACAACATCAATCCTAAAGTTTGTACACCACTGCTTTATACCTAATAGACTGCTGTCCAATACACACTTCCACTACATATGAGCAAATTCCCCTTTCCCAGTGTTACAGAACCAACCATTCCCATTTCTTGTTGTGCATAGCTTATCTATTTACCATGGGTCAAATATCATAGTGTGTCACTGCTGGTTACCTACACTGGCCTGAGGTTGGGTGGTGGGGAGGTACTTGGGGGCATGTGAGGGCACTGTCAGAATCCAATATGCCTTCTAGTGTACCCACGTGGCTTTGACCATGCTGCCATCCTGTTGTGCGCTGCCCCATCCAGGTTTCTAGACAGTGGCTCCTTCTCGCCATGCATGCTGCTATTGGATTTTAAAATGATGATGGAATGAGGCTTGACAAAATCAAAATAGGAGTAAGAGTTGGAAGCGCTCACATCTCACACTTCCCAAACCAGCCTCTAGGGCCAACAGGTTTATGGGATGATCATTTAGGAGCAGAACAGGTTGACTTTATAGAACAAGATCCCTGCATTATTCCTTATTATTCACTTTCCTATCACTCCTTATTGCTATTGACATCAGGCAGATGCCTTTGCTGTACTCTTTTTTTTTTTTTTTTTGGTGTCTGCTTACAACATTATTTGTTTCAGCAAGCCTATCCAGACATGCAGAATGTTGTCATATGCGTTAACCTCATTTTGGCTTACTGTTAATTTTAATAATCCCTAAAAGGTTTGTAACTACCTGTTTTTGTCTTTCGTTGACAATTTTAACGTGGCTTGTATTTTGTTATCCTCTTGGAGGTTTTGTTACAAACAAACAGTATATCCGTTTTGTTAAATAAAAATAAAATGAATATTTTTGCATTAGGGTGCATATAAAAACATGGTTGCGGAAGAAAGTCGACGGCAGGAGAAAGTGAAGGAATGCATTGACCTCATGGAATTGGCAGCATTTATTAGTAGTAGTATTGGTATTAGTATTTTGCTAAAGTTTCAGTGGGACTGGGTAACAGCCAGATTTGCCATGAAAGTAGAAATTGCTTCAGGTGGCCAAGCCATTACCCATCTGTCAGCATGTGGCTTGTGTCATTATTATTAGTGAAAGCATGAAGCAGGTTGTGCTCTATACTTGAATGTTACACACTAACTAACTCTCCATCTTTTAAACTATCCTGTTACATAGAAGCTGCTGGCATGGCATCAGTTTTTGAAACAGATTGGGGGGGGGGGGAGCCAGCCAACTGCTTCCCAAGAATCAGTCTGTGTGCCATCACTGCTCATGCTCTCCCAAAGGTGTGATGGGAAGGAAAGAGAAGAACTTTGCCCTCCCATGAGTTGCTCTGCTTCCTAAAGTTTGTGCTGTTAGTGGGACTAACATCAGTTCTTGATAAGTTCAGGAAACAGGAAGAGCTGCTCAGTGTTTCACCTATATACCAGCCGCTTACCGGTACTTTTTGGCCTGTATCTTACATTTTCTCCAAAATGTTCCTTCTTCAAAGAGGACTTTGTGATCAAAGCAGACGTGTTTCTTTTTGCAATAGGAATTTGTTTGCTTGCTTTCCCCCAGTAAGCTGATATATGTGAAATACAGGAAGATGATCTGCATCATAACCGTTTTGCTGAGAAAGGTTAATAGCATGCTTATTAAAGTAGAGATGGTTTTCTGCATTCTGTTTCAGTGTGACATTCAGATGCCATAAGTTGCCCCCATTAGATATTTTGGAGCAGCACTGCTAAATTATTTTAGCTCCTTTAAATTCCTTAACTAGCAAAAGGTTATACCAGAGTTCATGATTGTGGCTTTAATTTCACTGGAAAAGATACAAGATCACTTTGGAAATCTATGAAGAATTTTGTTTAATATCTCTTCTTCTGTGGCCTGGGAATTAAAAATAATATGCTTAGATGGAAATAAAGTGTAGACTATTAGGAGCTATGCATTAAAACTGTTTTACTAGAAGAGCATCATATTCTAATGGTATCATTGCACTTTTTAAATTGAATTAAATCACATGGATCAAATAGCCATTTATCTGGTCAGAAGGGAATTACTCGGCACACAGTGAACTGAAGAATTGCAAAAAGAGGAACAATTCCTCCCAAATAATAATTTTCACGTGAGCCATGGTCGGCAGCTTGAGTGATTCAGATGCTATCACCTTTGCAGCTACTGCTCTTTCAACAAACTATCTTGAAAAGGAAGCAACTGCCTTAAATATATTCAGATGATACAATTTCACAGTTATCATTGTATTACTGCACACATACTTTTCATACATGACACACACACAAAGGGGCTCCAGGCAGATTAATGGAAACTAGACCCTTCTGCTGACTCCATGTTTGATGTCATGAGCACACACACGCACACACACACACAATTTTCAATGTCCCCCTGCTTCCTTGCCCACCCCACCCCCCAATATCAAATGGGGATGCAGGAAGTAGGGAAGTGCATGGCATCTTGGGTGAAGCCAGGATGGGATGCAGGCTCCTACTGAGAACAAATCTGGGTCATAGACCACAGTACCACTATTTTCTTTTTCGATAAAAGAACACTGTGTTTGACACTGACTTCGTATTGGACATGTTTATTTTCAAAAGCATGTCAGGCATCCACACACAGTGATCCTTTAAATTTTTCTTTTCTTTTCGCCCTGTGATAATACAGCCTGAAGATATATTTCAGTAAATTTGATAACAAACTGTTATTGTAAAGTGTTCATGATCTTGGATATCTGGTAGCTATTAACTATTATACATTACCATGGTGACATTTATATGGTGTTATGGGGTTCTCATCAGACAATATTGCATTTCCTGAGAAAGGTTCAGCTTGAGCACAGTTCTGCTCCTTGTTGCTTGACTTCCGTAATATATTCTTGGATAGAAATATACGGAGAAAAGTGGAACCCAGTGGCAACAAAGTGTTGCAGTATGGAGTGCTCCTGGTTAGTGTGCCATTCAGTCATCTATACCCTCCCCCAGTATATTTATTTGATTCTTTCTGTTATTGTGCACCACCCCTAACAATTAGCACTGCATGGCCACAGGGTATGCTCTTTGGGCTGTTTTGGAGTTCCCCTCTTAGGGTCTCCCACCTCCTCAGCCATATATTTAAAATTGTGAAAACCTTTGACACCCCTTATGGATTTTTCGAAAGCTTTTTCTATACACTTCCAAGAAATTTTGGGTTCCCCACAAGTCTTCTCTTGACCCCTGAATGGTGATGTTTTGTCAAATGTAAAGTCAGGCTAGCTGACTTTTGTCACCAGTCTGAGCAGCCTTGAGTATGTGTAGGCTTCCTTGATGTGGTCCAGGAGGGCTCTTCTTATGTGCTATCAATAGAACATCTATATAATCATATAGCAAAAGAAGAGCTGTAGAAGGGAGGACAGTAGCTCTGTGGTAGAGGTTGCACCCAGAAAGTTCCAGGTTCAATCCCTGGCACCTCCGAGTTTGGCTGGCAGAATCTCCTAACTGAAATCCAGGAGAGCCATGACCACAGTCTATTGACAATGCTGAGCTAGATGGGCCCATGCTGTGACTCAGGGCAAGCCAGCTTCCTATGTTCCTAAAGAGAGATATAACAATATATATATTAAAAAAACACTAAGAGAAGAATCCAATGGTGCTTGGAATGGTGGCTGAGAGGCCACTAGATGCTGTAGGCTTCCTTCTCTGCTCCCTGAGAGAAAGATTTAGTTCCAGGAGGCAGTGGTGGAAAGCTCTGCCATATCACTATTCTGCTCCAGCTCTATGTTCACTTGTTATATTTGTCTATATTAGTGTATTCTCAGGCAGGGATAGCCCAAATACTATATAAACGGGGGAAAATAATATATTGAATGAGGCCCTTATAGGTTTTCAGTGATTTCAGTTCTGTGGCCTTAAAAATGTATGAAAAAGAATCAATTACTAAAGAAATAAAACCACAGTACTCAGTAAATATTTTGGAGTACATGTACGCAGACACAAACAAATAACTTCAGAGCAAAAGAATAATCAACAGAAGTGTCTGCGATACATGAAGATTTGATGAGGAGTGTATGAGGAGAAAGCTGGTCTAAATGCTGAAATCTAATATGTGATGTGAGGGGAGATATTCTGTATTCTTTATCTGTTGCACTTTGTAAACTAGAGAGCTGGCAAAGAAAGCTGGCTAATATGCACAAAAGTAGCAAACTTGTTTGCCAGGTCCTTTGATACTTCCTAAAGAATTATTCACCCTCTCCAAAAACAGCCGTACAGATTGCATCACAACCCTAAACAGATTAAGGGAAACGTTTATCCCCAATCCAAAGAAACAGCACATTCAGCTTTAATGACAAGCATGAAACATTCACCAAAATGCAACAAAACAAAGCACCTACACTCTACACAGAGTTTAGTTTGAGATATCCTTTATTAGACCAATGTGTTCATGTATGCTGTTTCTAACTAACTGAAAGTGAGCAGATTAATATCTTGGTATATGTATGGATGTAGAATGACAGTTTTGTGAGACTCCCCGCCCCAACACAAAGTAGGTATTATTCATACAGACTAGGTCCCTGATTAGTTGTGGTAATGAAGTAAATAAATTGGGAGCTATATACACTGGTTTGGATTCAAATGAGTGTGAGGTTCTTCTGACACCATCAACACAACCAAGTTAGTAAAAACCTTCAAGCTTTTAATTTTTCTCTCAGTAGTCCAGCAAATGCATACAAGGATCTGGGAGAAGCCTTGGTTATGGGCTATATATGATGGAAATATCACAGAAATGGGCACTGTATTACATAAAATGATTCAGGTTTTGTATGGCCTTTAACAACCTTATGGTGGATAAGCTTATTTATCAATAACAGGTCCCAAAGCCTCCCAAACAGGGGTGGGCCTTGGTAATATGCCCCCCTGTGCAAGGCCATTTTGTTCCCTCCCCCTCCCCCCCAGCCCTCCTCCTTTCTAAAGCCCAGTAAGGAGGTAGGAGGACTCTAGGACCCTGTCAGAGCAATCATGCCTCCTTCCTGAAGCCTGGGAAGTACTTACCAGGCTTTGCAAAGGCACCCTTCTTGGCTGCACACCTGATGCAACTGCACTGCACACTGCCCAAAACCCACCCTGCTCCAAAACCACAGTTTGAGAGAATCCTTGCAATGGATTGTAATTACTGCTCTTTCTGCTACTAAAGGATATAACAGAAAGGGTTGTATCCAATGTGTTAGCCTGCTAGAACCATTGCACAAGAGCTTGTCATACTGAAACAGTTGTGGCTAGGTATTTTATTTTTCTGTCCTCTACAAACTGTGCATATAAATACCAACTGCCTGCTTGCCCTGTAGCATAAGACAACCTGGTATCAGAACAGGTTCAGTGCTAACTCTCTGCAATGCTGTGTTGTATACAACTCAAAATCTTTATGCGTTGTAGACAGTAAATCCTTTGGAAAAATGTCGATAACTGCTTTGTATGGTCATAATGTCTATTTCTGTGAGGATCTAATCCCAAATCTCTCTCTCAGAGGACATGAGTGACCACCACAGGCAGACAAAGGTACCAGTCCCTTGACATCTCTTCCAACTAGTCCTTTGAGACCATCTCAGCATTCCATCCAGCATTTATTTGAAGCTTTTTTAAATATCTTGACGTGCCAACAAGAAAGGACATTGGCAATCTCTTTCCTTGCCCTTGCCCTTATAGCCCTCTTTGAGCCAGAAATAAAACCCTGTTCTCAAAGAAGATTCTCTATCTGCATACCTATAACGCTGATTTTTTATAATTACCTTTAAATTTTACTGTACCTGTCTACTTGTCTTTGACTTTCCTGCAGTGACATTTCAGGATTTCTTGTGACAATTGCCACATCATCCGCAAACAGATGTATTGTGTGTTCTTCATCATTGAAGCTGACATCATTAATTTAAACTCAGATACAGTAAACTAATATCTGAAGAAGTGTGCATGCACACGAAAGCTCATACCAAGAACTAACTTAGTTGGTCTCTAAGGTGCTACTGGAAGGAATTTTTTATTTTATTTTGTTTTATCATTAATTTTGTTATTGCTCCTTATTGAAATTGCCAGAGCTGCAATAGACAGGGCAAAGAGCAGGAGCCATAAAGGACAACCCTGTCCTGTTCTTTGCAGAGTAACAGGGAGATTAATCCTATCCAAGCATACTAAGACTCAAATTCTGGACTTTAAGAAAGCCGACTTCAGAAAGCTTAGGGAAATGCTGGGTGAAATCCCATGGACAGAAATACTAAAAGGGAAAGGAGTTCATGATGGTTGGGAGCTTGTTAAAAGGGAGATATTAAAAGCACAACTTCAGGCAATACCAGTGAGACGGAAACATGGAAGGTGCCTAAAGAAGCCAGGGTGGCTATCTAAATAACTTTTAATTGAGTTAAGATTTAAAAGGGATATGTACAAAAAATGGAAAAAGGGGGAAACCACCAGAGAGGAATTCAAACAAATAGCCAGCATATGTAGAGACAAAGTCAGAAAAGCTAAAGCACAGAATGAACTCAGGCTTGCTAGAGAGGTTAAAAGCAACAAAAAGGGCTTTTATGGGTATGTCCGTAGCAAAAGGAAGAACAAGGAAACAGTGGGGCCACTTAGAGGAGAAGATGGTGAAATGCGAACAGGAGACAGAGAAAGGGCAGAACTCCTCAATGCCTTCTTTGCCTCAGTCTTCTCCAAGAAAGAAAACAATGCCCGACCTGAAGAATATGGAGCAGATGATTCAGCAGGGGAAACACATCCCAGAATAAGTAAGGAGGTGGTACAGGAATACTTGGCTAATTTAGATGTATTCAAGTCTCCAGGGCCAGATGTACTACATCCAAGAGTATTAAAATAACTGGCAGAGGTGATTTCAGAACCACTGGCAGTAATCTTTAAGAATTCCTGGAGAACAGGCGAAGTGCCAGCAGACTGGAGGAGGGAAAATGTTGTCCCTATTTTCAAAAAGGGGGAAAGAGAGGACCCAAACAATTACCGCCCAGTCAGCCTGACATCAATACCAGAAAAGATTCTAGAGCAGATCATTAAGCAAACAGTCTGTGAGCACCTAGAAAGGAACGCTGTGATAACTAAAAGTCAGCATGGGTTTCTGAAAAATAAGTCATGTCAGACTAACCTGATCTCATTTTTTGACAGAATTACAAGCCTGGTAGATGAAGGGAATGCTCTGGATGTAGCCTATCTTTTCACAAGGCCTTTGACAAGGTGCCCCATGATATTCTTGTAAAGAAGCTGGTAAAATGTGGGTTAGACAATGCTACCATTCAGTGGATTTGTAACTGGCTGACTGACCGAACCCAAAGGGTGCTCATCAATGGCTCCTCTTCATCCTGGAGAGAAGTGACTATTGGGGTGCCACAGGGTTCTGTCTTGGGCCCAGTCTTATTCAACATCTTCATCAATGACTTGGATGATGGGCTTGAGGGCATCCTGATCAAGTTTGCAGATGACACAAAATTGGGAGGGGTGGCTAATACCCCAGAGGACAGGATCACACTTCAAAATGACCTTAACAGATTAGACAACTGGGCCAAAGCAAACAAGATGAATTTTAACAAGGAGAAATGTAAAGTACTACACTTGGGCAAAAAAAATAAAATTAAAAAAATGAAAGGCACAAATACAGGATGGGTGACACCTGGCTTGAGAGCAGTACATGTGAAAAGGATCTAGGAGTCTTGGTAGACCACAAACTTGACATGAGTCAACAGTGTGATGCAGCAGCTAAAAAAGCCAATGCAATTCTGGGCTGCATCAATAGGAGTATAGCGTCTAGATCAAGGGAAGTAATAGTACCACTATATTCTGCTCTGGTCAGACCTCACCTGGAATACTGTGTCCAGTTCTAGGCACCACAGTTCAAGAAGGATACTGACAAGCTGGAACATGTCCAGAAGAGGGCAACCAAAATGGTCAAAGGCCTGGAAACAATGCCTTATGAGGAATGGCTTAGGGAGCTGGGTATGTTTAGCCTGGAGAAGAGAAGGTTAAGGGGTGATATGATAGCCCTGTTCAAATATATAAAAGGATGTCATATAGAGGAGGGTGAAAGATTGTTTTCTGCTGCTCCAGAGAAGCGGACACGGAGCAATGGATTCA
This sequence comes from Lacerta agilis, assembly GCF_009819535.1. NCBI lineage: Eukaryota > Metazoa > Chordata > Lepidosauria > Squamata > Lacertidae > Lacerta > Lacerta agilis. The sequence continues at coordinate 48,115,323 of NC_046318.1, read as the reverse complement.
AACTACAAGAAAGAAGATTCCACCTAAACATTAGGAAGAACTTCCTGACAGTGAGAGCTGTTCGGCAGTGGAATTTGCTACCAAGGAGTGTGGTGCAGTCTCCTTCTTTGGAGGTCTTTAAGCAGAGGATTGACAGCCATCTGTCAGGAATGCTTTGATGGTGTTTCCTGCTTGGCAGGGGGTTGGACTGGATGGCCCTTGTGGTCTCTTCCAACTCTATGATTCTATGATCTATTTGTCCTGATAACTTCTCCCAGCTCTTTGCACTGCTGCTCAAGTGTGCACCAAAACCTTTGACTCATATCTTGTTCTGTATAACATCAATTTAATAAATGAGCCCTCCAAATGTTGCAATGTTTTTTGACCATTGGAAGTAATAATGGGCATAAGCATCTTTTAAGTTTTTCAAAAAATATAGTATTTATTCAACACTTGTCTAGTGTTTTCTGAGATTTGTCTGTTGGGCATGAAACCCATTTTATCTCTGTGAACATATGCCCCAATTCAGCTATAACGGAAATAAACATTATTAGAATTACACTGTGTGGCATACGTACACAATAATATAATTACATTGAAAGCATACCTAGGAACTCATGTTAATTTAGTAGAATTTACCAGTACTTCTGTGTAGACAGATTTATTATTGGGCCATAGGTAAATTTAGTTTTGAATGAGTACCCCCAAATCATGAGCTACTGCCTGCTCCCATTAAAATATAAATTTTATTTAAATAATTAATGTTTTAAAAATCAGGATAGGAAATTTCTGAAGGCATTTCTTTTGCTATTTCTAGCTCTTGTTTAACTTTCACTACTCAAGCCCATATCAGCAATTCTATGAAGTATAATTCATGCGATAAGCACTGGGCATTAGGTTCTGTAAAAGCAGTGAATTTTCAGCTTGTTGGAGGCAGACATGTAGTGTTGTCAACTAGCAGGACACACATTCATTCTGTGTGCCTTATCATGGTCTCTGACCAATTTTTTTCTTACTTAATAGCACTTATAACTTTTTGGAGGAAAAGCTGGAACTGTTCCCCAGAAACACGTGCAGCACTTCTGCAGTAAGTTTATTTTGACAGAATGTCTCTTGCACCATGATGAATAATATACTTCAGCATTCCAATGCCTGGAACAGTTGGGATTTTTTTCAAGGCTATAATTCTTTCATTTGTTTGTTTCCATGTATTAAGGGATATGTGATGTACACAATCCATGTGCTCAACTTGTCCTTTAAAAAGTGAGGAAAGCACAAGCATGAAGCTGTTTCGCCTTTTCAGCAAACAATGTCCTGCCATTCAAGCCCTCTTAAATGTGAAATTGATTGGATCCAATTACAAGCATTCTGTGGTCTAATCAATTTCATCATTCCCAACTTGCGTGAAACAATGCATACATGTGAGTGGCTGTAAATTAGATGAAGGAACAAACACATTTCCCCCATTCAACAATATATATATAGGTTCCCCCAATTATATAATTATGAATTTAGCAATTCTAGGTTAGGTTTGTTATCACATTAGTGCTAAATTGTTCCCATTGCCCCTTGGAAATTAAAAATCTGTATACAGCTGCAGAGGCATGTAATGTTTAGGTGTAAGATTATGGTTTGTATAGTTAAATTTTCCACAATGTATTATTGCTAGCATGTATGCTGTCAGTATAATTCAGCATGTATAATTCAGCATTTTTTTCTTTGAACACCTTGGAAAGAGTCATGCCAGCTCTATAGCTGTATGCTAAACAAAATGTTTAATATTAGCTACCATACAGACAAAATGATGAAACTATTTGCAAAGTTTTAAGGATATAGCAATGAAATCTTTCAACAATATGCTAAAAATATGATAAAGCAGAAACTCAGAGATAATTCATTTTCAAACCCTGCATTATCACAATTATTCAGGCTGGAAGAAAAAGATATGACAGACACTGGGGTATTGTTTCCCTATTGTCAGTGACATTTAATGATGTAAAATGAGTGATCTGAAGTCATCACACTGCAAGTTCTCCCATCCCTAGTAGCAAATAAAGTAGAGAAGAGCCAAAGAAACACACAAAGCATCAGATATAATATCCTAATTAGGCTGATTAGCCTTCAGGAGTGTGGTTCTCTTCAGATGTTTTGGATGACGAGCCCTATTGTCCAAGCCACCACAAGGCCCTCAGTTTGCATGGCTTTTTTCCTTTCTCTTTCAATAGTAATTTACCACACGGTAGCCTAGTTGGCTAGTTTTTATTCCTACCAGTTTTGCTTGTACTTCTACAAACTTTGGGGTTTCCCTTAAGCTCATTCATATTTCCCCTTTTGTGGATGAATGGTGTCGATTTTGGCTAGCACTTGGCGAACTGAGATGGTGATGAATATATAGGCTTCTTCCATCTGTTCTGTACTAGTTACCTCACTTACAATATTGTTTTCCCCAGGAAGGGACACGCCAGATGAAGACTTTGGTCCTCGGAGGTCCTCTGACATTTCCTTCGGTTTGAGGAAGAGGCGATTGTAAGGTAGGGCACTGCTTGCACTTCAGAGCTTAATACGTACTACAGAGTAAGATGATCAAATGAGCTGTATACTTAAATACATAGCAGGCAGCTAGGTTTTGTTTTTGTTTTTTGCTTTTCCTTAGGTAAGTAGTGTGTTGGGGAGCCCAATTCTCAGACTGAAGGCAGTATGTGTGAAGCGGAGGCTCACTTTTCCATTCCCTGGCCAAGAACCCCTGCCTTGCTAAAAGCATTAGAAAAAATGCCCATCGGCACCAAAGGAGACTCTTTTACCACCAAGCCCTTTTTGGGCTTGGTGGTGGGGAGATCACCATTCTAATCCTGGTGGGGGAGTAAAGAGATAAGCTTCTCCCACCTTCACTCTGCTGTTACAGTGAGAATTCAGCTTCCCCATCCCTGTGTTTACTTAAGGGTGTTGGAATGATTATATAATATGGTTGCAGAGTTAAATGTTCCTTATTTAAACCTGCACAGCGGCAAACGGATTGCTGACTCGTTTGAGTCCTTCATCCTTTCTTGATTGTCAACCCCTTTGTCCCTGTTAAAATAAAGAGACAAATGAATCTGATTAATAACCAAAATAAACTAATTTACTGGCAGATTCATTCATGTACATATTTAGGTTACAAAACAAAAGATATAAACTATATAAACTGAGATACTCCATCAAAGCATCTACAACCAGCAGCAGCAGCCTAACCTAACCCACGGACCTCACTGACAGATTCATAGATGGCAGTTAGTCATCTCATGGGATGTTGAATTGACTGACATATCCCACAAAGGGAACATATGGTACTTAGCTGCCTGATACATATTTAAGTGCACACCTAGTCTGGATGAGAATCTACAAACTGAGCCTGAATCCTAGCAAGATGGAGGCGGTGTAGGTGAGAGGCTCCTGAGTCCAGATAATTGGTCAATTGCCTGCTTCAGATGGGGTTGTATTCTCCCTGAAGGAACAGGTTTGAAGTCTAGGGGTGCATCTGGAGTCACCTCTGCCACTAGAGGCCCAGGTGCCCCCTCAGTAGTTAGGAGTGCCTTCTACCAGCTTGGGCTGATAAGACAGCAATTTCTATTCCTGGACCAGGATAACCTGACTATTGTCACCCTCTGCTGGATACCTCAAGATTTAACCACTGTTGCAATGTGCTTGATATGTGGCTGTCCTGGAGATTGACCTAGAAGGTGCAGCTAGCACAAAATGCAGTGGCTCAGCTGCTTACTGGGGCAGAGTATCAGAATCATATTACACTGCTGTTGAAAGAATTGCACTGCCTGCCCACCTAGCAGTTCAAAAGCAAGTCAAAGTGCAAGTAGATAAATAGGTACCACTCTGGCGGGAAGGTAAACAGCGTTTCCGTGCGCTGCTCTGGATCACCAGAAGCGGCTATGTCATGCTGGCCACATGACCCGGAAGCTGTACGCCAGCTCCCTCGGCCAGTAACGCGAGATGAGCGCCGCAACCCTAGAGTCAGACACGACTGGACCTAATAATCAGGGGTCCCTTTACCTTTACACTATAAGCAGGAGGTCCAACAAGGATAGCTTTTTGAAAAAATTATCTCACACTGATATACCAACTTGAAAACTGCATTGTACAGAAGAGGACTTCCTATTGATAACTTCTCATCTGTACAGTGCAAGGATTGGACCTTTAATGGCATCCACCACTTGGAATGCTTGTTATGTATCAGATGGTCAATCACTTCTCAGCCTTTGGGCTAAGATCAAGTGGTGTGTGTGTGTGTGTGTGTGTGAGAGAGAGAGAGAGAGAGAGAGAGAACTTAATTGTTCCATTTCTTTCATTTATGAATTTCATCCCATGAAACATATTAGCATTAAAAATCTCAGCAATAAAAACACCTGTAAATGCAGTTTCTAGTCTGATGCAGATAGCCACACATCATATGCCCAAAACAAGTTGTTAAAAAAGTATTTTATTTTTTCTTTTCATGATTACAAATCAATGAAACAAAACCAAACAGAAGGAAATGTTTTATTAGTAGTTCATTAATGAGTTTAAACAACTAGATGTCTTTGAGTCACAAAACACTACAAAGAGCAACAAACATAACTAAAAATGAAATAAATATCTAGATTGTTTGATCTGGTATTTTAAACTTCAGTATTTATAAAATATATAATACTTTATATTACATTTACTCTGTCATTTCCCCCAACCACAAATTAAAACTCATGAAATATTATCAATGTACAAAGCGATGAGAATAAGCGAAAATCAGATAATTTTAAGGTCTGGGGAAAAATAGCTGATACGATTTTATTACTCTATGTCAAGATTGTGCATCTGCTGCAAAAATAGTCATTTCCCCAACCAATATATACATATTTTACTTAGAATTATATCTTAAAGCAAGTGTAGAATATACCATAAAATATAGAAATAAAGTTGATCTACATTTTGTTCTGAGGGATTGTTATTTACTTGAAGTTAGGTTTGGAACATTTATTTGGAGTGGCTCAAAGTCTCAGATCAATCCTATTTCTAAAAAGGTCATAGATTATTACTGTAAACCAGGCATCTATTGTTCAAATTGTTTTGAGCCACACTTTGGCTGAAATCCTGTGCTCAGTTACATTCATGCAAGTCCAATTTAATTGAAGAGGAGTTATGCACAGGCAAACCTGCTCAGTATTTTAGTCTGGGGCTCGCAAGATCACCACATGTTCTATGATGGCCTCCATGCCAAAAGGAAGAAAGCAGATAGATACATGCACACTGTTATGTGGGAATACAAATTTAATGCTTGAAATGAATTTGGCAACTCCGGTGGATATTGGAGCTCATGCATCAGTTAGTATTACACAGCTGGGGTGCCTGTTTGCAGAAACAAAATGGAAAAAGTAAAAAAAAAAATTAAAAAAATCCCCAATTTAAATAAATTGGTTTTGGCCATAATGAAATCTCTGGTCACTTCCACAAGGATATCATTTCCTAAGACTGGCCAATTTTTCTCTCCATGAAGACTAAATACTTTTTTTCTCTAGAACATGATTCATGTAAGCCTTTAAAAGCATGCACAAGATTATTCCCACTGATGGAAATCATTACAGCACATGCATGGAGTTGCACATGTATTCAAATGCTTTGCCAGCATAGGAATGAGGCCCCCCTCCCCCAGACATTTTTAAAACCACCTTCATCTGCCCTGTGCTCCATTAATGTCTTTTATGGATTCATACAAAAAGAAAGATTAAGTTCTAAAGTGGAACATATGCATGCAGATAATTCATTCAAGTCTACCTATCTTGATTTCCTTCGCTATTTTCAGTTAGGAACTTCAAAATCTTTAGGCACCGATTCCTTTCACTCCTCTGAGTAAAACAACATGGCTTAATATGTAATCATGAAGATTGCTGGTTATGAGTGGTTCTGAAAAGTTCAAGAGAGTCTACAATTCCCATCATTACCTATACTAAGTTATCTGATCAATACTTGATGGAACAAGGTTTAATAGAACAATGCCTTGAATCTTCAGAGGATAATATTCAATCTAAGTTTTGTGAGTGGTTCTTGAAGCAGAATAATGTGTGGCATTTGCATTTTACAAATTTTACATATCAATTCAGATTGATATGACGAAACAACCCCTAAGTTTCAAGTTAAGGATTACCAAGCTATTCTCATCAAGCTAGCTCTATCTAATTAGACTTGGATCCAAAGGCTGCATATGCACCACGGCTTTCCAGTCTATTTCCCACTGGACCTTTCCCAGCTCCTTCCCCTTTCTGCTTCCCCACGAAAGCTATCTTGAGAATTGGGGAACCCTCTAGAGCAGTATATGATGCTTCAGGGGAAATTGGTGGGGGAAGGAAAAACAGGCAGTCAACCTCCCTTCCCCCTTGCCGTCATGCAGGAGTGTGCTTTGAGCTCATGCATGCTGCTTATTGGATCCTAGCCTAGTTTTTACACAGAGTTTCTGCTGGCAATTACAACCCCAAAATACAGCTGTGCAACTTATAAAGAATTATATGGAAAAGGGTGTTAATCTTTCCAGTGCAATATTATCTGCAGGATATTCATATTCCATAATTTCATTACACACAACTCACAGAGCTTTCATGAAAGTTAATGCATGTTCCCGTGGTCCCAATGTCATTGGGGCAATAGCTGCCAGATTTTAAGGTTCACAACCCAGCTTTAGCTACATCCAGCAACAGGGGACCCACTTCTATATTTCTAAACCATATATGTCTAGCTTCCTGCAATCAGATATTAAGGAGAGAAAGCAGGGGACTAATGTACATTTATGTTCGCTCTGGGGAAGCTGTGATTCTCCAGATGTTGTTCAACTCCAGATTCTATCAGCCCCAGCCACCATGGCCAATGATAATGAAAGATGGCAGTTGGAGTCTGACAACATCTGCAGGGCCACAGGGCTCCCTGCCCTGATTTAAATGTTGAACAGCAAGATGAAATTTTTGTAGATGTAGTTTCCTCATGTAGTGATGAAAAAACATGCTCTTGATGAAGTTCCCAATTCTATAAAAGGGGTCATTTGTTGTAACCAAATACACTATTTTTTTTCTCCTAAACACACACACACACACACACACACTGGTGATGTCACTGCTGTGAGCCCATATTTGGTCAGGATATGACTCATCAGTTGTAGACCAAAGTTCTCAGGAATGCACATACTCAGGACATTCTTTATCATATTCACTGACAACAGGTGGTGTGAACTTAAAAATCACCCAACTGATTTTAACCCTTTTCTAAGTTGTGGGGTTTTTTTAATAGTCACAGGGCATGAGCCAATACACTGGGAACTACTGCCTGGAAAAGCTAAAAAGACATAACAAGCAATGGCACAACTCTGGCCCATATGGACCTCAGGATTGCAGTTAGATTCACATATGTTGAACAGTTATTTAGAGGTGCCACCAGAATTTAGTTCAGTTGACCATCTGCTTACTGGAATTAGCTTAAAAAATTATGTATTACGTATCACCAAACTGTAAACTGAATTACCACATGCATAGTATCTTCAGGATAATCTGGGCCGCACAATTGCAAACAATATGTAAAAAGGAGACTCTCTCATGATTCTGCCATGGCACTTTGCATTATATGAATGGATGCTTTCACAAAATGAATGCAATCACGACCCTTAACTCACTTACACCAGTCAGAGCTATAGCTTGATGGTAGAACACATTTTTCATACAGAAGGTCTCGGGAGCCATCCCCACCATCTCTAGCTAAATAGATCTCTGGTAGCAAGGCCTTGAAGCTACCTGACTCAGTATAAGTCACATTCTTACTTCATATGAGTGACCATATGTATTTAAAAATAAGAATCTTGAGTTCTACTTTTCTGTGTTACAAGCTTATCTTGAAGATGCATTTGTTATGGTACCAAAACTACTTTTAATGAATACCTTGAGTTCAGCAGCTTCCTTATTTTTGTAGTAGTTTCTAAAGAAAACCACAGCATTTTAAATAATAATAATAGAAGGGTGAACTTATCACATCCATACTTGCCTCCCAAAGACAGGTACAAATAAATAAGGCAGCCCTAATGATGTCAGATATCTAAGCTGCCACAAGGTAGCCATTATTGTTTGAAAAATACAACTACATGAGTCATCTCCTAATTATATAGCAGACCCATTTGTAATCTATGTTATCTTTTGGTCTGTTATAGTTTCAAGAATTTTGCTTTTGGCTTCAGAAAGTAGGCAGTTTAGTTGCCATTATGAGAAGCTATTAGTATGAGGATTACTGTAATAGTATAGCAAGACTGATACTTTTAAGGCACAATCATGATCATTCCCATTAATGAGTGCTAATCCCCATATCAGCTTCAAAGTGAGCGAGTGACTTTACTATTCTTAAGTGCATGAGAAGTAAAAGCAACCATATACTTTGCTTGCCATTGATTCTACTGAAGTCAGCAGGCAAGATTTTGCTACTGACTTAGGGCTCCAATGCCAATCGTTCAGATCTCTCCAGTGTCACATTTTCACAACAGAGTCTTTAGATTACATGGAGTACTTGGAATACCTTGGTTCCTAGTTTAGAGAATTCAAATATGCCACCTTGTACAATATTCATCTTGTATAACTATACTCTCACACATATTACTCTGAATTTGTAACTGGAAACAATATTGAATAGATTTATGAATTGGATTTGATGCACAAATTGGCAATGTGATATGTGTGTGTGGTCTTCTGAGACCGAATTTTAAAATATTACTGACTCTATTGCATGATTCTCAACATGCTGCATGGTAATGAAGGATCCACAGAACCATGATACTAGTTATATGAATTCAATACATATTATCATATTCATTTAAACATCCTGCCTTTCCTTCAAAGCCCAAGTTGATGAGTTGAAACATTTGAGCCTGGTATTGGCTCCAATTAGTGACTCATTCTTATGGATACTTTGGACCATGTAACATCAAATGTAGTCACTGTTTCCTTCTTAAACTTCGTTATTTCCTTCACAGCTAATTTCAGCAAGAACTACAAATTATTGAATGATTAGTTCATAAAAATATTGCACAGGGATAGTTAAATAGCAGCAGGTTACCATTCTGGTATAAAATGTATATGTGCTACATGTATATGCGACATGAAAACTGTCAGTTACAAGCTTCAGTTTAAGATAGTACAGGTACAGTGGATCCTTGGTTCCCAAACTTAATCCGTTCCGGGAGTCTGTTCAATTCCTGAAACAGTTCGGGAATCAAGGTGCAGCTTCTGATTGGCTGCAGCAGCTTCCTGCAGCCAATCAGAAGCCGTGCCAGATGTTTGGCTTCCAAATAACATTTGAAAACCAGAACAATTACTTCCAGTTTTCATTTGTCCAGGAGCTGGAATGTTCAGCTCCCAGCGTGTTCGGGAGCCAAGGTTCCACTGTATAGCATTGGCACATCTCATTTTATCCCGTGATCACATGGGCAATGGGACTTTTAAAACTCACGTCCCAAAGAAAACTCCAGCAAAGCAACTTACAGTAAAAGGGACAGAGATGAGGCAACTTTTCTGGAAAGTAAATATAAAAAGGACTCTCTGCATGTATAGATCTCAAATCTCCCTGCACAAAAGGCAGAGATGGACAACCCTTATTTGTGTTGAGGGCCACATTGTCTCAGGGGTAATATGTTGGAGGCTGCATGCTGGTAGTGGATGGGACTGCAGCCACCAATGGGGAAACTGGAGCCAAGAGTGGGTGGAGCCAACTCCCTTTCCCTCCCTTTTGGCCACTATTTTCTCTCTCTCTCCTTCTGTTACCTCATTTCCCACTGGATTGTTCCCCTTTCCCCCACTTGTATGAAATTGTATGAAATTAGATGAAGGACCTTGGTGTTAAGGGCAATGGGGAACAATTTTCATGGTTGAAAATACTTATTTGCATCAATTTGAATCTGGCTTATAAACATAATTGTGCACTGGATTGTACTCAGTGCAAAACTAAGCTCCTTTCAGGGAGGGAGGGAGGGAGGGAGAGAGACAGAGAGAGAGAGAGTTTTTCCTAATGGCTCTTTGGAACCTCATCAGTGTTGTATGCACTGTACATATATAGTAGATCAAATTTTACACTTTTTCTAGATTCATCATTAAAATACAATTCTTAAAAATACATGTAAAGCATATTACCCTTTTCAGACATTTTACAGATGAAATCAGTGCATGTGGGAGGGATTATATCTCAGCGGAAGGCTCTCCCTTCCAATGTATGTTTCTTATACTATTTGAAAAGACCCCAGTGCATGCAAAGAGGGCTCTCTTATAATATTACGGCATGCTGCTTTTCCAGAGTTGCCGAACAGATGAAGAATCCTCTGCATGTACAACTGTATGTATGGAGGTCTTTGCAAATGGTACAATGAATGCATGAACAATGGAGGCAGAGCCTGCTGGCTTCATACATAAAATATCTGAAAAGGGCTTATTGTCTTACCCTGTGGGCTAGTTTTACATGACACAACACTGAATGCCATTTTAAGAGTTTGCTAAAACTTTCCAAGTTTCACTTCAAAAATTGGGATGTTCCATTTAACCTACAAGAAAGCTTGCTTTTTGTAAGGTCATTTTTAACAGCTGTTAATTAAAATACAAAAGAGTAAATGAATTCTATTTCTTGGTTTCCTGTTGGTAATATGAAAATCAAATTTAAAAGTGAAGCCTTGTGCGACCTTTATTGTGCCTGTAACAAAATATAATACTTGGGATTTGAGAACAAAGCCTGGCAGATTAAAAGACACTTCACTATAAAACTGAATAATAAAAGACATAATTAAACAGGTTTAACATTGGTTTTGTAATTCATTCATAATTAAAACAATTCTGAATGTTAACAGATTTTTTACTAACAACGGAGAATCTGTATGTAGAAAGAAAGCAAAGGGAAAAGGGGGAAAAGGTTTTGTTGGCTTAAGACCGTGATCCTCAAACAACAATTTCTGGGTAGCTCTAATTAGCTGAATGGAATTACTCCAGAATTGAGGCCTAGGCCTAGGTCTCACAAAAAACAGGTGAACCTGTGTTTCGTCTCTACCACTTTAGGCTCTGAGGTGAAGGCTCATCAAGATGTGATGATTCTCCATGAAAAATATTCACAAAGAAAGAAAATTAGTATGTCATGTTGAAGGCTATGCTATCACCATTCATGCTCACATAGAGTTCACTACATGCCGTGATTCCTCCCTCTCCATATGCAGTAGTGGCTGGTGCAGCAGCATGTGGAAGCTGTGTGTGCTGTGTTTCTGACTTGCTTTCCCTAAGGCATGCATCTCTACTGGTTACTGGATAGGGAGTGGGAAGGCAGCTAGGAGCAGGTGTGATTAAGAGCAGCAGCAGAGGCAATCCAATATGCCCAGCACTGTGCCTGCACCACCCTGGTCTCTCTGCTGCCTCCCCCCCCCCCCGGCTGCTACTGCCTGTATCAAAGAACACTGAATTTTGAGAGCCCCAAACTGCAATTTGATAATTCCACCTCATTTGCTGTTTGTGGGAGCAAGAGCTAAGTGGCTTAAGTACTAAAGGCTTCAATAGCAGATGGCTTCATTATGCTTACATTTCCTTTTAAAAAACATGTTGACCTAATATGGCTATACTATTATCATTATGATAATGGGATGGAACCAAAATTAAGAATGAAGATGATTCTATGTCAAAAGGGCACAAATATGAATTTGCAACAGTACTTAAGGTGCTTTCTTTTCTAAGGAGATACAGTAGCATCTTTTTGCATTTACTTCCTTGTTGCTACACACTGATCCCTCTTTGCTTGCCATTTATAGTCTAGCAAGAGGAAATGAGTTCTGATCCAGAACTTGGTAGGTTGTCATATAAAAACATCTGGAAAGAAAATGTCTATTATTATGGAGATTTGAAAATTGTATTAAATACTTAAGTGCAGCGCTGTATCATTTGTTTATTTCTGTTTCTTTTGTTTCCAGTGTCATTCAAAACACAATCAGATTATACTATAAAAGCATCTTCATCCACCTCAGAGATTTCTGCTTGGATTATGTACCGATGCCTTGTAAAATTGAGACTTAATTCACGATGCCATGTGACTATACTCTGCTGACAACTGCCACTTGTCTCTTGAGTCAGTTCTCTTGCTTGCTGTTTGTTCTCCAAGAGAACTGTCTGATGAATGTTTCATATACATAGTTTCATGTACTCCTGGAAAGTGGCAAGTGCAGAAATGGGAGCCATCAAGTCGTATACTTCAATTTGCTAGTGCCAGAAGATGTAGCAACAGCAGCACCAGTAGTAGCAGCAGCAGTAACAGCAGTAGCAGCAGCTGTGGCCTGACTGCCAACGTAGAGTGGGTCCAAACAGGCCACTTTGGCCGCAAAGAAGGAGTGGATACAATGCAGGACTGCAAACAGGTTGGAAAATTCCAACTCCTGAAAGTGAAAGCAAAGAAGTCAAAGGTAAGATTAGGCCACCTTTTCATCTTCCACAGCACACACAGCACTCTGTTGTAGAGACAATCCAACAGAGGTTTAACCAAGTCAAGGATGGTCATTCATCACTGTGGAAAGCTGAAGTGTTTGTTGGCCAATGAAGAAGCATCTCCTTTGGATAACATGCACTCAAATATTCGAGTGGAATGCTACAGCAATTTTATATTGGACGTTTGTGACAATGAATGCTAGAAACTAAGCCATGACTTAGCATGGAAAAGAAAATTTGTTGAAGAACTAGAAAGAAGAAAGTTAAATTCACTGTTTCTTTATTTCCACAATCCATGTGCTGACTCATCCCCCTGCCCCTCTGGTAGGCAGAGAAGGATAAAAGGAAGTGGAAACCAATCAATGGGCTTGAACTGGCCACAATGTTATTGAAAGAACATGAAAATCCTTCAGAATTTCTACTAGAATCCTTCAGAAAATTGTGATCATGTCACAGTTCTATTACTTTCCCCATATTTTCCAACATTGGAAAGAGATCACTGTGGGATGGGCTGAGGATATCATCAATATGCTGATGACGTAAAACAGATCCAGGTGAACCATTTTTCAAAACTTGCTTTTGACTATGACTGTTATTGATAATGGTAATGTATATTTTATGGGGAGGGGTTGTAAACCCCTTAGAACAGGGGTGGTCAACCTTTTTATACCTACTGCCCACTAATGCATCTTTCTTGATGGTAAAATTTCCTTACTGCCCACCAGTGCTCGATGGAAGGAGGATTCAATTTGTGCCGTAGAACCCCCTACCGCCCACCTAGAATCCTGAAACGCCCACTAGTGGGCAGTAGGGACCAGGGTGACAACCCCTGCCTTAAAGGTTCTATTTATAGTTAATTGGTATACAATTTTTGTTAAATAAAATAACATTGGGGGGGGATCTTACTCCATGTTTGGAATTAGCAGAGTGATGGATGAGTGACATAAACAGATTGGTCTAACTTTTGCCTAGTATTTTATAACTAAAAGTAATGGAAAACACACAAAGACTTAACAAAATATGATGATATTCACTCTCCACAATGCTGGCATCATTTAAGTTGTTACATCTTCTGTGAACCCAGGAACAAAACAGAAATATCCTATTAGCTAAATGTGGAAATAGCAAAGAGGATGTGAACTTAAAAGACGTGTTTTCTGGGATTCTTTTTGCATGAAATATGAAGCACAGTGTCCCCAAAACAAATACAATTTTAAAAGGCTGATTTTGAGCTTTCAAAAACAGCATTATAGAAAGCTATCCTTTTAAAAAAAATTCTTTACAATCAAAGAGTGAGGAATACACACTAAGCAATTAAGCATGATGCTGCTGTATTTCTATAATGCACTTGGTAATTCTTAATTAAGGCTGCATTGTAAACAATGCCAAAATTTGGCTAGCTTTCTTGCTTTTCACCATAAATAGTAGACTAATGAGTCTGACATTCTCAAGGAGCATTTCACATTACTTCCTGATTTTTACTAATGTGTGCTTTGAATATATTGGATTGTAGCACTAAGTTAAAGTCACTTAATGGTACAATTGATCTGCTGGCAACTTGACTGCACAATAGATTACGAGGGGGAGAGACTGTGCCCAGCCCACCTTTAGCTTATCTAAGGGGGTGGCCAGGTACAGGCTGCCCTATTTGCTGACCATCGCATGATTTTTCACCCACCCAGTCTGTTAGTGGTCTGCTCAGTGGGAAGCAGACGTGTGACATATGGTCTTTGCTTCGGGGCCAAGGAGGAATTTTCTTCTGCAAGCAATTTGGCATGTTTCCACCTACCTCACAGCAACTGTTACAACTTTGGCGGATAAGGCATTGGGCTGGAGAATACACTGTTAAAGAGGTCTGGGAGGGGTGACTCTGTCCAGGAATCCACACAGGGACTGATGGGCCAATACACTCTCCAAACGGCAGCCTGTGCGGGGTTGTGGCACAGCACAGCATCAAACCCACTAGGTTCCTATCAACACAGGCGTTGTGAGGGGGGCCGGGGGGCCAGCTCGGCCCCAGGTCCCAGGGGAAGGGGTGACACTTGGGCTAGCCCCACCCTGCTGGTGGGCCCCGAGCAAGCCACGGAGTGAAGCTGCTCCACCCTGCGGCCCGTCCGGGGTCCGCCCACTGGCACCGCTATGGGACTGCCCCACCCCCAGGGGAGTGCCTCCACGCAGCAAAACTGCCCCACCCAAGAGGCTGCCTACACCTCTGCCTATCAAGTAGTAGGTGGGTTGCCTGATGCTGGATGCATGCCCAGTGCCTAAGCCAAACCTACCCTTTCCTGTAATCAATAAAGTTGTGGCCTAATTCAACCCAATACCAGTCTCCTGTGCTCATTCTTTCAGCCTTCCCTGTACCAGCTGAGGACATCATGTGCCTATGGCAGCAATCCTCTGTTGTGCAGCAGTAAATCTCACATTTCCAAAACCTGCATGTGAACCAAACACATGGAATTTGATCTGGAATAAACTCCTCTCTGAAATCTTTTATGAAATGTATCACAAAAAACAAGTTTATTATTGGCTGGTAATTCCCAATGAACCAAGACTTTTGCTTTACAACTATACCTGAGCAAGACTTGCTTTATCACTGAATATTATAAAACTAGATTTAGTGTTATTTTATGTTCAGTTGGTAACTAAAGTTTTATGTCCAAGCAGGCAAACTTGACTGATTGGTCAAATGTACAGGTGGCTGCTTTAATAGCATGGGCTTCTCACTTGTCAGGATCTATATATATTTCCCCCCTGTCAGAACTTAACTTACAATGGAGAAAGATTGCTAGACATACCCAGGTTAATGTTAGAGCTACTGGCCAATAAAATATTCTGTCAGTGCCTGCACATCAACCCACATTTGAATTCTCTGTTCTCGATTAAACATATAGGTATAAGTGCAGGTGAACAGGAATTTGCTTTTTTATGAAGTAAAGTCTGTTAGAAAATGTAAAATGCTCTGGCATGCTGCTCTATGCAACCCTGAGACGCATGCTCAAACACTTTTACAGAGAACAGGCTTTTACAGTAGTGCTTAATGCAGGAACAAGGCATCACATGTAATAATTTATCCTTTACTCACATGCTATGAGGAGGCACTAAAAAAGAACACATGGTTGCTGTCCCTTGCCCTATTTTCTTCCCTGTAGATAAGCTGTCCTGGCATCAGATGTCTCTTTGTGGGCTTGCAAGTTATAACAGAAGCATAAAACAAGGAGCTGCTTCTTCATAGCATGCAAAAGTCTAGGACTCAGACCAGAGCCACACAATTCAAAGGGTTGGTGCTGACCTTCAAAGCCCTAAACGGCTTCGGCCTTGTATACCTGGAGTGCTGCCACCCCCATCGTTCAGCCCGGACAATGAGGTTCAGCTCCGAGGGCCTTCTGGCAGCTCCCTCATTGCAGGAAGTGAGGTAACAGGGAACCAGCAGAGGGCCTTCTCGGCAGTGCCGCCCTCCCTGTGGAATGCCGTCCCATCAGATGTCAAGAAGAAACATAACTATACAACTTTTAGAAGACCTATGAAGGCAGACCTGTATTTTAAATGTTTGATGATTTTATATGTGTTGCAAGCTGCCCAGAGTGGCTGGAGCAGCCCAGCCAGATGGGTGGGGTATAAATAATAAAATTATTATTATTAAAGAAAATAGTCTTCATTCTTTCTGTTGCATATAACTCCACAATGTATAACCACAGCACATAGACAAATGCACTAGCATTCCCCCACCCACACCATAACTGTTGTTACCAGGTGGCTGAGAAGCAGGAATGGCATCAGTTTCCAGAAATAATACAGTAAATGAAGTAAGTATGTGGCATAATTTCACCTGGGTAGTTTAGTATTCATAGCATATGCTAAGATCTGCCAAACCACAACGTTGAAATGCATACCTAATAAATATCCGTAGCACCCTTTATCACAACGTATTGTTATGAGTTTGGGGGAGGGGCAGACTCTCCATAATCTCTATACCCAGTAAAGAGCTGGAATTTGAGCAAGCTCATGAATTCATGAGGTAAGAAAAGTTTGGTTAATTAAAGGCCAAGTGCTGTTGCATTCAGTTTAGGATCACAAGCCAAGGCAGCTTCACATAGGTAGCCAGAGATAAGCCAAGCCATTAACATGTTGATGGCCCATGATGGCATCCATCTGTCTCAAGTGTTATGTTAGGAGCACTCAAGTGACCTCCCCAGAGTACAAGCAGTGTGTATGGTTACAGCAACAGCCTTTTTGTATGTGTATTAAAAGACAGATAATACCTTAAATAACTGGACTAGCTACTGAGGGGCAGACTTCTACACTGAAAGAACTGTCCTCTCAATGTCCAGTTCCCTACTGAATGAAGACTACAATGCATCAACCTAGTTATTGGCTTGGCTTGGCTTTGCATGCAGCTCTGCCTGATTTTTAGTTTACTTTTTTCTAGTTCTCAGACAAAATAGCAACAGAACTGAGTGTTCATCTTGTTATTTAAGCATCAGTACATGAGCCACAAATTTTGTTGTCTTCCCTGCCCCTGATTACTTGTTCTAATATCCTTCAGACAAGGGAAACCTATTGGAGTTCTTGCTTTTACCTTTGCTTCAATCTGTTTAGTATCTGGATTTTGGAACAAAAATTTGATTTTGCTCTTGCCATCATCTGAAGACCCTTTAAGCTGGGAAAACTTGTACCGCCATAGTACAGCCTAAAAGGGGGGTGGGGGGGGAGAGAAGAAGAAGAAGAAAACATACACAGGAACATCAGCACAGAAAATATAAGCAGAGAAAAAGTCCTTCTAGGGAACTTTATAACCTACCAATGATAATAAAATTAAACAAGAGCAGTGTTCTCTGCTCTGAAGTCTCTTTGACCATAAAGCTGCATTACATTTTGACATTGTCTGGTTCAGAGCAGTCAGGCTGCATTTGTGAAATGTTCACTGAAATCCTTTTAGCTTCGCCTTACCCTGGTTAACAACAAAAGATAGAAGAAAAGAGAAGACCCCAATTTACACTATGTCAAGGATGTGGTAAATAAGCCAGACTTCATCTCCTGTCCTGAGCACCTATTTATTGCAGATTAACTCATTTCCCTAGTGCAAAGTTGGTGTTCTGATAACTTCCATTTCAATAAAATTGGCCAATTGGGCTGATGAATGTTATGTAATGGAGCAGGGTTTCCAAATGGCTTCCTACCAGAGGGGGAATACATAGGACTATCTTGTGCTTTAGAACTTTCTTCTACCCATCATTATCAAGCTATATCTGTATGTCCATTTCTAGGTGAGACAAATACACCAATCAGATTGCCACACATGGGACTTTGGCTTCATTCAGCTCTTGTTAAAGCAAAGAAACCATCCGTAATTCCAAAACTGTAACATGGGGCAATGGATCCAACTGCCTTTAGAGAAATTGTTCCCCAAAGAATGATGAAATATTACAAACTCTACCTATCAAGTAAATGCTTCGAAGCATCATCTACAAATCCTGACACCAAAAATTACAGCCTATTATTATTACTGGTACTCATTTAAGGTCCTAGGGCAGGTTACAACAATCTGAAACTTATTAAAAACCATTTAAAAACAAACAATTACAAATAATACAGACATTAAAAATAGGGTGGCCTCTAAAAATACACATCTCAGGTGTCAAAGGCCAGGGGAAAGAGGTAGCCCTTCAGCATTCACTGAATACGGGATGTGAATAAATGGTCGTCTTTAAGTTTTTGAGATGTAAACATGGGCTGCTATATGTATGCCTTATGAAGATATTCAAACATGAGAAGCATGCAACAGGCTAAACACATTCAGTTCAAGGTCTCTCCGGAGTCTGGTTGTGCAGAACTGTATGCATTTAAGCTTTCTTAATGCACTTTAGGGACACGGGTGGCACTGTGGGTTAAACCACAGAGCCTAGGCCTTGCCGATGAGAAGGTCGGTGGTTCGAATCCCCACGACGGGGTGAACTCCCATTGCTTGGTCCCTGCTCCTGCCAACCTAGCAGTTCGAAAGCACATCAAAGTGCAAGTAGATAAATAGGTACCACTCTGGCGGGAAGGTAAACGGCGTTTCTGTGCACTGCCCTGGTTCGCCAGAAGCGGCTTAGTCATGCTGGCCACATGACCCGGAAGCTGCACGCCGGCTCCCTCGGCCAGTAAAGCGAGATGAGCACCACAACCCCAGAATCGTCCATGACTGGACCTAATGGTCAGGAGTCCCTTTACCTTTACCTTTAATGCTCTTTAAGTCAGGATGGGGCCTACCACCATGATCCTGTTCCGCATTCCATTGTACATAGTTTGAATATTTGCATGGGGCTACTGTTAACTGGCCATGAGCCAAAATGTACTCTTATTTGCTTGAATTGTTTGGAATTAGTAAGACCAAGATACTGTCCCAAACTCTGCCCATTTTGAGGGTTGCAATGGAGTCACACAAAATAGTGGAGCTATGGGTCAACAGTGCTTGTTTTTCTGGCAAAGTAGCAGGTTTGTGGGAGTACTTATTCAGGTGCATGCCTCATCATCATGTACACTTGGTACAATAGTGTAGCACCCAAGTTTTTTACAGCTGTCTAGCATTCCGTTCTGGGTGTCAGAATTCCCTCACACAGGTTCACTCAGTTCTTAAAACAACAGTTTAATACTAAATATTAGAACATATTATAATGTAATATACAATGAGACTTTTGGATCAACATAGTGCATTGGGATCTCTGGGCTGGGGAGCTCAAGTTCCTAAATGCAAATTTGTAGCCAAAAGTTATAAAGTTTCCAATAGACAGTATAAGTTTGGCTTTCCAAAAATAACAGGAATTGCTGCTCGGCATCAGATAAATACAAGTTTCAGGGTTTAAAGCCCTCAATGTATTTTTTTTGTTTTTTTTTGTTTTTTCACTTGCTGGTTTTATAATGGTGGACAATTTTATAATTGTTTGTATTGTTGTTCTTTTTTCAGTTTAATTGAAGCCTCCCTGAAAACACAGTTGTGTTTAAGCTGCAGGGTTTACATTTAGCAAACAAACTAGAAGATCCCCCCACACACACATTAATGTGGAAAATACTAATAGAGATAATGCTCTGCAATCCTTATTTCCTCCAGGTCACTATTAACCCCAAAGTGAAGAAGCAGATACTGAGGGTGAGATATTTAACTTGGGTATAAAATTGCTATGCTGAGACAGGCCATCTGGTTCATCATTCTGTCTCTAGCTATGGACAAATGCCTAAGGGAAGCTTACAAGAAGGGCAAGATGGTGACAACTGTGTTAATCTGAAGAAATAAACATCCACTGATAGATCGTTGCAAACTAAGCTACCATTCTGGCCCTAACTGCAATCAATTTCAGTGGTTAAATTAAGTATTTTAACCAGTCATCTCCAGCCTTTCATTTGCTTTACCCCTGCCTCTAAACTACCGATAAACTTCATTCCAGCAATGATATATTGTGCAACTTCCCATTCTCAGATTTTAACAAAAGAACAAAAACGGTTCCAACTAAATGCCTGGGATATATAGGAAAGTCTTGAAAAGACTGTAATGTTGGAACTAGGTGTGGCTCCTTAGAGAGGGATTCCAAAGTCGAAGAGCCACTACAGCTTCTTTGCAGCTGCGTATTATATCTCTGTTCCAAGAAATTTCTTGGATATGGACCTCTACCGAAGATTTTTAGACACAGTAAGATTGCTATAAGAAGACTAAGCTTATTAACCAGGGCTGGGTGGGAATTCTCTGTCCTGTGGGCCTAATTAGGCTCAGTATGAGTCCCAATTTAGACTGCAATGCTGCTTTCTCTAAACCAGGCATAGGCAACCTTCGGCTCTCCAGATGTTTTGGCCTACAACTCCCATGATCCCTAGCTAACAGGACCAGTGGTCAGGGATGATGGGAATTGTAGTCCGAAACATCTGGAGAGCCGAAGGTTGCTGACCCCTGCTCTAAACCATGACCACTTGTCCCACACCTGAAAGTCTCATTTGTTGGTGCACTTTCATTACCCTTCAAAGGGACTTGATGCAAGATCCTATTTGTCCATTTGCAGATGTTGTTTGGGCACAGGACACCTGCACAACATTGTAGCAAGGATCATGGACTTAGAAGGACTATAGTGATGGTGCGGGGGGGGGGGGAGCGGGCAGCTAAAGCAAGGGGAGGAGGTTTACCTGGTGCCTGCCTTCACAACTTTGTGGTGCCCAGCAGAGACCTTGTTTGTTTTCCAAGACCTGCTTTAGCTTCTCAGTTGACCTTCATTTCTATCAAATGATTTCTTGCTGCTTTTATCTAGCTATCATTATTATTTCTGCTATTGCCTGCTGGTTTTTTAAAACAAGGTTTTTTGTTTTTTGTTTTATTCTGTTTACATAAGCTGCCCTGGAAGCTTTTTTGAAAGGAGCGCTACAAATACACATGTTCAGAAGGTCAAAAGTGAGCAAGGGGGAAAAAACACCAAAGCACAAGACCGCTACAAACCATGCGATGGTGGCCATCCTGGCTCCAGCAAACAAAATGTAGCTGCAAGAAAAAGTTAATAAGCACCCTCCCTCTCTAACTTTTCCGTGGTCTTTTGATCATCACAAAACATCTCATTTTCCAGTCCAAATTCCAGGATAATGCAATATTTCAAGAACTGCTTCTCAGCAAAATGAAAACAATGGGAACTATCAATGTGCACTTGATAGGAAACATTATTAATTTGACATTTCATACTACAACTGGCTGAACATATTTTACCCTATGACAGGAAACCCGAACTTCCTACCTAATTTGTTGATTCTCATGGGCCTGGTGTGAAATGGTTTAGCATTAACTGTCTGTGCTCTGGACTTGTGTGCTCCTCATTTCCTCTTCTCGTATGGCTGCAAGGAGGAAATTGGAAACTTTGGTTTCCATTCTGAATTACCCACAGTGTATTGTTACATCCAAACTTTAAACAGAGGTTCATCTGAACCATAATGTAGAGTAGGGGTGGCCAACCTGTAGCTCTGCAGTTGTTGTTGCACTACAACTCCCACCAGATCCAAACACCACAGACAAGGCTGATGGGAGTTGTAGTTCAACAGCATCTGGGGGGCTGCAGGCTTAGGAAAACAAAACAACTTCCTAAACCATGGGTTTGTTGGGATTTGGTTAGTTGAACTCTGATTAGTTAAAAATGGAAGTGAAAAAAACTGCTCTCTTTGTGCCTGCACTAGAGGAAAACAGAGGACAGGGTGGCTAATGAAGCCCAGGCTCATTCCTGCAACACTCAATTATAGTTTTGCATTACATCCAAATGAGGCCGATATAGCTCTTGTTAGAAACATCTGTTCCTCTTGATTTTATTAGAGGATACATCTAATTGGAAAACCTCTAAAAGCATCACATTCTTATTGCTCTTGACATTGTATCATGCAAACACACTGTTCCAAGATGGGCTTAATACATCCTTCCTTGAATTCACTTTTGTTACAAAGCTTTGCTACTTAGCAGAGCTTGGAATTGGCACTCTGGGAAACAGGCAGTGTATCAGCCATCCCATCATGCCAGCTCATTCCGACCAAAATGAAAGCTACCTTCAAGTGTGCCAGGTGCTGGGTTTGGAGTGGTGAAGAATCCTGATTACTTCTTAGGCACTTGCTTTTTTTCCTTGTTTGGCACAAGTGATTTAATTTTAATTGGAAGCTGCAGGGTTAGCTTCATTGCCAGCTAATAATGACCCAATTTCAGAAAACGTGGAAGCTGCTAAAGCCACCAGGCTTTGTGGGTTGAGAAATTTCAAAACCAAGAATATCCCTGTTGGATAACACCAAGGATCTATCGAGTCCAGCATCCTGCTCTAGAAGTGACCAGCCGGATGCTTTCGGGAATTCTACAAATATGTCAAGAAGGCATCCGTCCTCTTGTTTGCCCTAAAACAAATAATATTCTGAGACAAGCTGCCTCTGAATTTGAAGGTACAGTTTAGTTGCCATGGTTAATAGTCATTCATAGCCATATCTTCTGTGAATTAATTTTATTACCCTCTGAAGCCCTCTCTCTTACATCTAGTGGCAGCAACTTCCATTCAGTTAATTATGTGATGTGAAAAGGACTTTCTTTTGTCTGCCTTTTGTGGTAGAGAATCTAGTTTGCCTGCAGAAGGTCATGGATTGAATCTCTGGCAACTCCAGGTAGGGCTGGAGAAGATTTCCTGCCTGAAACCCTGGACAGCCACTGCCAATCAGTGTCAATATTACTAAGCAAAATGGACCAATCGTTGGACTTGATATAAGGTAGCCTTTTATGTTTATAGGGAAGGGCTACAACTCAGTGGTACAGCATCTGGGTTGCATGAAGGTGATCCAAGGTTTAATTGGCTGGATCTCCAGTTAGGAATGAAAATATCCCCCATCAGAAACCCTGGAGATCTGCTGCTTATCAGTGCATTGGTCTGATTTAAAATAAGTCAGCTTCTAGTGTTTCTATTAATAACCACAACTTCCAGTGTTTCAGTCACCTTTTTCATACCAAACATAATTTATGCATAGTTATGCTCAGGCTAAAGGGGCGGGGAGCATTTCATAAATATTTCCAAGTTTGGTGATAGTGGTAATGAAACCCTAACAATACATGCTATACTGCAAAGTCATGATACTGGATTCCAATAAGGACTGTAGGGAGTTGATTGCTCTTTTGGACAGAAAATTACAGTATGGGAACTGAAACAATGACTGAACTACCATCAGTATAATGATAATGACACATTTCCATTTTCTGAACACAAAGTGGTAGGTGATAGTCTTTAACTGACATATGGTACCAGGAAAGAATTGGTGAGGGGTGAACAACTTGATACTTCATCCAGATAAGATGGAAATGCTGTTAAAGGCTCCATTAATTTGAAGATGAGTATCCAATCTCTTCTGGATGAAGATGCTTTTTCTTCCAAGGTATGTACAGCTGGATATGCTCCTGGATTCAGCCTGCACTTTTTAACCAGCTTTGGCTTGTTTGCCTGCTTCAGCCACAGGAATTGATTCTGTCCTCTGTATTCAATCCATAGAAATACAAAGGATGCTTTGTTGTTGTTCAGTCGTTCAGTCGTGTCCAACTCTTCGTGACCCCATGGACCAGAGCACGCCAGGCACCCCTATGGCCAAATTCATGCCAGTCACTTCGAGAACACTGTCCAACCATCTCATCCTCTGTCGTCCCCTTCTCCTTGTGCCCTCCATCCTTCCCAACATCCGGGTCTTTTCCAGGGAGTTTTCTCTTCTCATGAGGTGGCCAAAGTACTGGAGCCTCAACTTCAGGATCTGCCCTTCCAGTGAGCACTCAGGGCTGATTTCTTTAAGGATGGATATGTTTGATCTTTTTGCAGTCCATGGGACTCTCAAGAGTCTCCTCCAGCACCATAATTCATGCTTACTAAAGAATAATTAATTAATTTATGCTTTGTGTAATTTTATGCTTTGTGTAATTTTAATATTTGTATGCTTTGTGTTTACACTTCTTGCTAGCTACTTTAGATGTGGTTTGCTATAGAAAAGTGAAGTAATAATAATCAAGAACTACAAAGTCTTTGAAACCCAAAGGCCATCATCCCAACCCCCCCCCCCCCCAGTTTTTGATGAATGGCAGGAGAGATAAAAGGGTAAGCTGCCGATCTCAAGTTTGAATTATTCAACTTTACTGGCATCAGAAAAGGAAAAGCAGCAGTAGGATTTTGTCTTCACTCATGAATTTCAAAGATAATGAAAAGGCTTTTTGAGTTTCTAAAAAAATAAAATAAAAATACCAGGATAGATTATGATATGCTGTTATGAGTGCTGCTGCCACAAGTAATAAATTGTAAACATCAATAATATTGGGTAGCAGTAGCTTTCTACTGAAAAAATACCACTGCTGTGAGGTAGGAACCTTTACAGTACAAGCTCCCATGTGATCTGGAACCCTGAGCAATTGGTTCCTCCTCTTGTATTATTGTTAGCAGTGAGCAAATTGTCAGAATAAAGCTGTTGAATTCCTATGCTTGTGTCACCAACCTCAAGGAAGCTTCCTAACTGGACCAAAATCTTGGGCTTAATCCCTTTACATGCTTTCTGTGGGCAAGCCTTCTCCTACAATTCATGTGACTGATGACAGCCACCACCTCACCATGTCCTCAAGAAATAGATTCATTCAGTTGAGTCAGAGGTTCTCTCAAAGTTTGGTGAGAAAAGCTCAGAGCTCTCAAAACCCTTCTGGCATTTTTTTGTAGGCCAGATCAGGGACTTTTCAACACCGCTGAGCAGTGATTTGTGAACTGATGTGGATTATACATGCAGAAACATGCACTTTGCTTAGCTGATCAATAAAGGCCATGACTGACCAGAAGTGCAATTTTTGACATGAAAATTGAAGCTGTCAGAAATTTGGCCCAGCTCTTAAAAATAAAAACGCAGTAATGTGCACAAAGAGAATATGAATGGGGGTATGTGATAGGCTCCAAACCAAATTTATTCTTCTGGTCAAGTACATACACTGGGAAAATAATATGCAGTGTTCTTTGAGGAGGCTTGGGGTATATTTTGGCAATGGGGGGGAGAAATCAATGGAAAGGCACCCACTGACTTCAGTGAAGTATAGATCAGGCTTGTGGTAATCATGATAATGTAAAAGCTGATAGTATGTCAGTGGCCTGTCAAAGCAAATTACTTGCTTCAGGTGGGTGAGCAAAATAGGATTTTATAAGGCTAGAGAAAATATTACAAGGACTGAGGCTGAATCTAATGGTTTCTGTCTGGAAGGCAGCTGATATTTCTCTTATTGTGACACTGTTGCAAGCTGGATATGTTGATTAAGATATCTGTGTGTGGTTTCTTCTGTTCTGAAAATATAAATCCGAAGCCATAACTATGTTAATAGTTTTGTTAGTGCAGTTTCCTATCTGATGGATTCTGTCAGAGGAAACGGTGCTGAAAGAGATTTTAGAGGAAAGTAGCACCATGGAAGAAGAAAAACAAACTGTGCTGTTTCTCATGACTCTCATAGAGAAAGTACAATCTTGACATTTGACCAATGTGGATTGTGATTTTTCTATTAACATCTAGATAATAAAACAATCACCCTGATCCAGAGAAAACAATCTGCAAGTAGAAACCTATTTCACTCCATATCATTTGTTGTAAGCGGGAGTAGGAAACAGAAGCTGGCACAGGCACCTTCTTTTGAATGCATTATAGGTTATCAGCACTGTCAGAGCTCTTACTATGGAGGGGGAAACATCAGGAACACAACCAAAACCCCTTTCTCTGCTTCTGGCTCCCTCAATCAGGGTCACGGAATGAAGGGCTATGATTCAAAAGCATATTGTCTGCATGCTAATAGCTTCAGTCCCTTTTCTCGTTTGTGTAAGAAATTTGTAGCTATGGGCAAGTTTGCATGGATTACATTTATAATTGGGCTTGTCAAACTGAGCCCCCCCCCCTTGAGACTGGAAAATTGGCTCAGTTTATTCTGAACCAGTTAAAAGCAAGAATGGACACTGTCATTCTCCCAATGGCATCAATGTGAGTGCAGTGCTTAATGCTGCTCCCCCACACACTTCTCATAAGCACCCAAATCCCCTTGCCCAGTGGCAACACTTTCTGCTCTTGTGGTAACAGTATGAAGGGTTTATATTTCCCCAAGCTCCTGGCATCAGGATTGCTGCTGTGGGAGGGAGGGTGAGGCAAGGAAATATGTCTCCACACATTCCCTGCCACCAGAGCAGCAACACCTGCTACCAGGTAAGAGAGATTAGGTAAAGAAGGAGTTCATCTCTGAACTGAATTAGGGAAAAAAAACTAAACTGGAAAAGAATTCCAGAGATGCAATGCTTCTCTTCAAATGGAATGCCATACTGAATGCCAAAATGATGTTCATGGAGAAGGGGGAGAGAAATGGAAAGGAGATGGAACAAGCAGAAGAGCAGGGGCTGTAGAAAAGGATCAGTTAATGCATTCCATCTCAAGAACATTCTACAGAAATAAGTCCTGCAGAAACTATTTTTAAAAGCATATTGAGAATGTGATAGGATAAAATTATTATTTATTAAATTTCTATACTACCCTTCATCTGAGGATCACAGGGTGCTTTACAATATAAAAACACAAAAATACATACCATAGTAATGAACAAAAACAATACCCCCAAGTTTTAAATGCCATAGACTGTTTAATTAGCCCAAAATCTGGGAGAAGAGGGATGTTTTTGCCTGGCACTTAAAGATATGTAACGAATGTGCCAGGCAAGCCTCCCTGGGAGAGCATTCCACAAGCGGGGATCCACGGCAAAGAAGGCCCGTGCTCATGTTACCACCCACAGGACCTCTCATGGAGAGCCTCAGATAATGATCACAGGGTCCAGGTTGGTTCATATGGGGGGAGGCAAATACAGCATAGCGACAGACTTCAAACAATGGCTCAACTCTCAATTTAAAAGATAATTATTGGAAATGAATAATTAACAGAATGTAAACATCTTCTCATGGCCTTACCTTTGTTGCAGCATCAAAGCATACGAAACCCATGCCAAAGTCTATGGTAAGCCCCATAAGATGACTCTCCAGAACACAGGCATATGTCTTGCACTAGGAAAGGTTGAAAAACACAGCATGTTAGATAGCGCTTCAGTTGAGTACATGTATTATGAAAAATTATAGCTAAGGGAAAATACCTGTTTAGTTACTAATTAGCCCTGGCAAGAACAAAATACACCTTTGCAAATAACACAAACCCTTAGCCATTCAACCAACTGGCTATTTGCATTCCATGAAAGAGAGCTTCTACCTCTACCTACATGGAAAACACACAGGGGCTGGGTGTGCAGTGGCCGAATAGCAGGCAGCAGCGGCAGAAACAGGCAGGGGGTTGTAGGGGTGGTGACAGCAGCAGTGCAACACAACACTTCCCATTTTGCCTCAAGTGGTGAAGCAGGATGTGCCACCCCTGACTATCTGGCTACAATTTAGCATAGTAGGTAAGTAAATACAGTGGTACATTGGTTTAAGAACAGCTTAGTTTATGAACAACTTGGATTAAGAACGCTGCAAACCCAGAAATAGGTATTTTGGTTTGTGAACTTTGCCTTGGAAGCAGAACATGTTTCGCTTCCTGTTGAGTGTGTTCCACTTGTAAATTGAGTCCCCCGCTGCTATGGGAAAGCACACCTTGGTTTAAGAATGATTTGGTTTAAGAACGGACTTCCGGAATGGATTAAGTTCGTAAACCAAGGTACTACTGTATTGGAATTCAACTGTCTTTTGCCAATTCCTCAATGTAAATGAAGTAATAGAGAGTGAAATGCATCACCTCCTAATTTCTGATCACACATGGAATACATCTGCTCACATATGACTGGGGACACATGCACCTTTGGTAAATAAAGAGAGGCACTTTTGTATGCAGCTTTTCCCATTACTTTAATGCAAGATAAACATATTTTATTGGAAGTGGGTATGCAAACAAATATATATAATGACTAGGTATTTGCTGTTGATGCAATGTCTCATCAAAGAAGACAAAGAATAAGCAGACTCTTAGGTTCCTAGAATTGTCCTAGTGGGGCTCTCATGGACTTGGATCTAACCACTTGATGGACCTGCATTTATATATTTTTATGATGTGTATTATAGTTGAACCCCCCCCCCAATTCATTTTCAAATAATTTATGTCAGGAAATGTGTTGATAAGGGCAAATGACCAAACTTCCATTGCCAGCAAGTTGCTAATACAGCACTTCTAACATTTAAGGAAATCAGAAGAACTCCCTTTATTTTTAGTTTCTTATCTCCCCTTATCCCCCACACATGCAGTGTGACATTTTGGTCTGCGTTGATAAAATGAAACTGTTCAACACTGAGTTTCAGTTAACAACAAATTACATTCTCCCACCGAACTCCTTTTTTGATAGTTGACTTCTGGTTCCTAATGCCAAGCTAGCACTGCTCAGCGCATATTAGGTATTTTTCTGATCAAAACATCATTGTCAAGATGCGAAGTGCACAGCAGAGCTTGAAAAGGCCAAGCTACTCATCACAGAAGTGCTTATGAAAGATGCTACCGTTTCACATTAAAGTCAGAGACAAATCTCTTGAAATCCTTCTGAGACTGATGAAAACCCTAGTTTAGAGCTAGAAGAACAATAACTTTTGGACTTTTTATAAAAAAATAAATGTTTAAAAAGAAACTGCCAAGCAGAAATAATTTGATCGCTAATTAAGTTGTCCACTGCAAAGTGATTGCTATCAATTTAAATTCAGATTTCTGTTTGCTGACAACAGCATCCCCCCAAAAAATTCTCTTAAATCATATTCATAACTAACATGATTTCAAGAAACAAGCAAATATCATCAAAACTTAAAGTTGCTCACCTGTAAGTGCAGTCACAGATATGGAAAAACACATGTACAACCCACTGGTGGAACTTTCTAGAAAGCTCTGGAAGACTGGGTATGCTGGATCCCTTCCTCTACACCCCTGCATAGTATCAATTACTGCATAGCCTTTGGGAGAAATGTCCGTGGTGGCAACAATTTGTTTCCTGAGCACTTTCTGCAAGACTTCTGCAAAAAACTTTCACATTTTAATGATGTGAGCCTCTTTGAGGCATGTGAGGCAGTGACTGCAAAGATCAAGAACTTTACTCACACAGTTGCTACACTTTTTGAAGATAGCCCTACTCAGCATCAGGGCAAAATTCGAGGGGAAAAATAAAGGGTGGAAAGGGGGAGCATAGAGCGAGAGATGTCTCTTCCTGCCACTGCTTTTTGCACAACAAGAAAAGGAGGGAGCCTGAAGAGCTGACTCTAGATTCTTAGCCCATACAGAGATCACAACTGAGTTCACAGGGATGAGAGGGGCAAATCCATTGCTGTCAGTCTTCCAAAGCTTCCTAGAAGGTCCCTGTGAACAGCCCAGGCACATTCCCATATTTGGAACAGAATAGAACGCACCAAGAATAACCAGTTAGTTGGGACACTGAGATGGGTATTCAGTGCACTACTTATATGCTATACTTCCACATCTTTAAAAGTGATCATTTTGTAAACCTATGCAGGTTGCAAAGTATGTGTCAGGTCAGGTGTCTAATTCCCTTATCAAACCAAAAGGGTTACTAGAGGCTATGTGCTCTTTGGTACAGCAGTGTTTTGAAGCAAGTGCCATTCAATATGCACTACCTTTGTGTGGTCTTTTGAGATAAGGGACAGCTTTTTCAAGCAATTCTAGGCAGCCCATGTTTAGACGTTGGCAAAGGCATAAAAATCAGACAAACTAAAGTGTGATATCTTCAGTTGCTAAAGGAATTGACCCATCCTAAATAGGTGGCTGAAAAAAGTGGGGAAAGGTAGGATTGAATGGAAGAAGAGTCACAGAAATTTGGCCCATAGCTAGCTGAGGAGACAGGCTTTCTTGATACTGCATTCCTCTCCAGGGCTTTTGGCTTTAGATTATGACTTTATTATCTCCCATGACAACCACAAATATTTGGTGGGAAGCAAGGAAAGGCGGGGCGATGGAATGAAAAGAGCAAGAGTCCATTCTAGAAAAGCTGCTGGCAAATGGATAGTATGAATCATTTCTCAGCTGCCATTGCCACAGCAGTCCTCAAAAAGTACCATTTATAATTCAAACCACTGGGTCAGATTTTCTATATAGCATGATAAACAATTGGATATAGCTCAGATGTTGGAGCCATGTGTTCCACAGGTGAATATGGCATGGCTCAACAAAGTATAAATACCGACATGGAGCTGAAGAACTGATCCATGGGATTTCATTATCTCCTGCCACAACAGGCACTTGTTCTTCCCCTCAAAAGGTAAGGCCCAGGCAGGCACAATATGTGACCCATCAGAGCAGCAAAACAACCAGACCGTAGAACAGTGAAGGTTCTAACCAGAGGGTGGCGAGCGCCAAGTGGGAGGTTTTCCTCTCCCCTTTGCAAGGGCATTTTGCTGCTGGGCAAAGGCATCCCATGCTTATTGGGCGTGGAACGAGGCTTCCTGAGGTGAAACAGCATGTGAGGGACGGCTGCTAGGAATCATTGCTCCCCCCCCCCCCAATATGTAGAAGCACCTGTCATATTCATGTGCAGGGAACTTTGATTCCAAGCCTCTGAATGCAAGATTTCTGGAAAATGTTTATTGTAAGAGAAATAAAATTAAATACTGGGCTTCAAATGATTAGCAAAAACTAGTACATAAAACATCCAGTAAAAGTAATAGGAGAAAATATATGATTTTTGATTTTGTGGGTGAAACAAATCATTCCACAGGGGAAAATAAAAAATGAAGTAGTCAATGGAAAGCCTCATAAGTAGCCATATTTTGACTCAACTGCCTGTTAAGCTCACCAACTTCATGTAAGTTTTATTAATATTTAGTATATTACGTAGTAATATATTTTATGGGCATAAATGTTTAATTTTATTAACTTGCAAAAAAAACCCAATTGCTTCTTTTATATCTTTCAGTTATAAAAATGATTAAAACACAGAGATCGTTGGGCTGGAAACAGAGCCTCATAATTATTTTCAGTCCCCCAGATACCTTACTTAGGGTTTGGATGCTCGTTGGTACACACATCCATAAACGTATCCCTATCTCAAATTTGTGGGCAAAGTAACTTCTTTATGTAAAGGACCGGAGTGGCACCTTGTGTTGAAGAAGTGATGTGGGTTACCGGTACTTTAAAACACAGGTGTGACGAACCTGTGGCCCTCTGGATGATGTCGAACTCTCATAATCCCTGACCATCGGCCATGCTGGCTGTGGCTGATGGGAGCTGCCATTTTCAACACGTGGAGAGTCAAAGGTTCACCACACCTGCTTTAACGTGTGTGGCAGGTAAGCATGAGGAACTACCTTTAGACTGAAGGAAAGTTCTGTTCTAAATGCACTGGCCATCCACCTTAGTGTTCTAATTTAGCAGTTCAATACCTCTGCAAGTGCTAGATTTGCTCCATCAATCACTCCACCTAAAGATCAGTCTTCCCCTCCCCATTCCCCCCAGCTATAAAGCTATGAGTAACAAGCACAACTCATAGCAGGAAATATTGAAAGGTGAAAGATTATAACGGGCTTTGAGCAGCTGTCACAAATTGGTAAAGAGATATTAATGTGCACTACAGGTTAGAGTGGTAAAGGGTCAGTCTCTAGCCTCTCACTCTCTGGCTCCTAATCAGAGGTTTTATTTCACCTGTAGCTTTTCAGCTTACTTTAATTAATCCCCTTAGCTGTGAACTTGGAGAGAATAAATTGAAGAATGCTGCCAAGAGAGCACATAATGTCAAAGTTCGTACAGATCTAATATAAACCGTTAAAACATTACACCTGCCATAAAAAGAGTGAATTATTTGCTTTTGATTATTGATTTCACATGCTGAAAATGATGAAAAAACCCTATTTGGAATGAAAGTTTCCCATATAAGAGGCAACTCAATATTTAATCTACTATGTGCAACAAGTACAGAATCTTAAAACTGGGTCTGTGAATAATTCAGTTGCCCTAGTTCAGGAGCAGAGACTGAAGCATTATGTTCCTCAGACCCCAAAACCTGAAGTATACTTTAGCTTAGTAGGAGATGTTTAAAGTGGGAGAGAATGCAATGGAGGAAAAAGCTCATCCAACCCCATTTCTAAAGCGGAAAAGGCTCAGAGACTCTTGGCTACTAAGTTCATGCCAGAATTCCAGTTTTCGAAAATCAATGTTGGTACAATATCATACATGTAAGTTCGAATTTTTAAAAAGTTCACAAAGGTACAAATTAGGATAAACTAATAGTTGTACATTGTAACTGTTATTTAAACAAAGCTGTAGTGCTACATATCCTACTGATTTGAGTGAGATGAACTATCTGCAAATCCATTACTCAACAAGTACAACACACCACTGCATGAATTTCCTAACAAGATACATTTTCTTTTGTAAAGGTTGCCCCATTAAATTACAGAGAAGCATTCCCTACCCACGAGACACCAGGTGATTTCCCCAGGTTTCTATGTGAAAAAGAAGGAGCTTTGGGACTATTCTGTAAATGTAAAAACTCAAAATAGTAACCAGGTTCTGAGCCTCTGCCAACTGAATCAGTCAGATTGATCTGCCAAATACTTGCTGCATATCAACTTGAAACACATTGTAATTAATTGAAAATGGGCTAAGAGGTTTACAGGGTTAGAGGGGAGAGAAGTTGTTCATCAATCAGTATTGCAAAATCGTAATACTTGCATTAAAAGTGCATTATTTGTGATCTGTGACACTATTTGTGATCCTGGATAAGCTGGGGAGAGGGGAGAAAGCTGACTTACTAGAACAGGAATGGATGTAAACTATACCCATTAATATAAGAGATACCCATCCAAACATCCTATGTATTTCAAAAGGATGAAGTATAAAATAATAATAATAGATGTTCTATTCTTATAAATATTTACAACATAGTGACTCCCAAGTTCTTCTACCACCCTGAAATCATCCGCACTTATAGAATCATAGACTTGTAGGGTTGGAAGGTATTCATCTAGCCCAGGCATGGCCAAACTTGGCCCTCCAGCTGTTTTGGGACTACAATTCCCATCATCCCTGACCACTGGTCCTGTTAGCTAGGGATGATGAGAGTTGTAGTCCCAAAACAGCTGGGGGGCCAAGTTTGGCCATACCTGATCTAGTCCAACCCCTGCAATGCAAGAATCTTTCCCACAGTTGTCCCTGGGTGGACTCAAACCACCAACATTCTGGTTGACAGTATGTTACCAAGTCCTGGTCTCTCCTTTACCATCCCATAAAATTCCAATTTCTCATTGTCCTCTTGAATAAATTCTACCATGAGATCAGAACCACTATGCTGATAGGGACTAGCCCAAGGTCATGCAACAAGCTTCATGGATGATCTGGGCCCAAGTTTCCCAGATTCAAGCTTCTAGCCCTACTATTGGGATGCACTGTACTGCCACACCATTGTTTATCCTTATCTCATTAGTAGATATTTTTCATTTTCAAAGCAAAAGCTAAGAAATTAAGCAAAATAACAGAAGGCTACAACTCAATGCTTCTAGTTTCTGAACTGCCATTTTGGTTTGGCCAAGAACATATCAAACAACCACATCTAATCTCATTTGTACTTTCAGTGTTTGGGTTTCAAAAACTAAAAGTGTATACAGAACCCTATCTTGTTTTGTTTTTAAATGAGATTTTTTTTCCTGTATAGAAACAATTAGTAGTATACCATTAACCCCTTTTCCTATTAAATATCCCAAACTCCCCCCCCCCCAAAGTCTTTGGTAATAACTATCACTATCACCAGTGCTTTTTTGCTTTTTTAGAAAAAAATGTTTAGGGGTTCTCTCATTTTCCTACTCATATTGAAATACTGCCCCTCAATGAGACCAAACTTAGATTCACAAAATGTTTAGGGGTATGCATACCCCTGCGTACCCCCAGAAAAAATCACTGACTATCACATAAAATGTATTGCATAATAATAACCCAAAATGAATTTGACACCACATATTTCTTACCTGTATTCGTTCCACTTCTAAAAAAGTTGCTGATTGGAAGGCCTTTTCCCATAATATGAGGTCACATTCTAATTCCACAGAAAAGTAGAGATCCTCTCCCGTTTCAGACTGGACACCAAAGCAGTGTTTTCGACGATCCAGTAGATCACTGTCCTGATGAAAACCTGGAGTTATATAATCTTGCATACATCAATTAATATTTCTTACAGTACAGACCCACATGTTAGATGCAGAACAAAGTGCCACGTAATTTTTATTCAGCCCACATTAGTCTCAGCATTTAAATGGATTTGAAATAAAAGAATGTTTTAGAGTTTTCACGCCAAGTAGCAGAGTACAGTTTGGCTACAAGGATTCACAGGTGCCAGTGTCCAATCTCTGAATAGTCCCCAAAGTTACCAGTTTTAAAATGCCTCAGAAGTGTGTCATATATTTTGTGTATTCATGCACAGAAATATACACTAACCATTTCTTTACTCTGCTGAAAAACACTAAATTACTTTTTGGCAAGGCTTAGGATAAAGAAAATAAACCAAATGCATTCAAGCAGTTCTCAAATTATTGGACTTTTCTGCTATTCCTTTAGCAGTGAATGTATTTTATCTGTCATAAGGGCTGCCCATTGGAGGTTTTTAGGCTATTTTCCACAAGTGGTGGTGTAATTAGTTTTGTTGCTGTTGTTGTAGTAGTTGCAATTTGCTGGGTCTATAAACTAAATGAAGAAAACTGCACTGAGTGGCATGCACATATAACTAAGAGTGCTTTCCCTCCATCGTCTATGTGGAATTAACATTTACAAGTTATGCATTCCAGATTTAAAGGTACTTAAGGAAATGTTGTCATTCTCTTCCACAATTGAAAAGGAGGGTATTCTCATTACTCTGATTCTTGAGCGACAACCTGCACAATTAGGGGCCTCTCCATCAAATACAAACACACTTCAACATCTTGCTTCTTTGCATAACCCGCCACCAGGATTCTTTGCCCTTTAGACCCAATTGTACACTGAATGATTTCTTTTGAGCTGAACAACTCCATTGGGATATGTTTGCATTTCCCTGCATCTAATTTAAATCACATTTAATCCACCTGGGGATTTCATTGAGTCCTTGGAGTCTGCTTGGAGCTTTGTTCCTAAGTGTAATTAGCCTTCAAGCTCACTGCATGGCCTTACGTTGCCAGTCATGATCTCATATAAAGGGGCTGTGAAGATAATGTGTGGCTTTCTGTTCCATGCAGAAAGAGTGGGATACAAAATGTCCTATAGCTGGTGATAGTGCATAGTTAATTTTTAAAGGTATATATATATATATATATATATATAGAGAGAGAGAGAGAGAGAGAGAGAGATATTAATCAATTTCATCCTATTTCCCCTTTATACTGTACTCTAGCCAATCATGGCCTGTGATGCAGTTCTGGGCAAGCCACATTTATCCGCCCTACACCTGACATCAGAAGTTTGAAGAACGGTTGGGCCTGTTTGCAAAAGGTCTCTCAAACAGCCCTTTGTTGTGCTTTGAAGTCCCAACAGCCAGGGCTTCAAAGTACAGAATACCTGATGTCATAGGGATGTCAGGTGATTAACTGTCCACCTGTCAGATGCAGCCCTCTAGGGCGGGGAAATAAAGTTCGGGCCCACAGGCCAGAAAAGGTTCCCCACCTGTAGTGCAATGAAGTTTTACCAATTCACCTGTGTGGGCCAACTCAGAATAGAGACTGTGGGGGTGGGTGTACAGCAAAGACAAGAATGTATTCAAGCATGTACAAAATGCCTTTTTAAAGAAGCCCATAAACAATAATCAGACAGCTGAGATTGGGGGAGAGGGCATGTGGTTCAGAGGCTGTGGTTTTCAAGTGGGCCTGAGATTTAGGGATGCCAACATATTATGACAAGATTTCTAAATGTTTAACAGTGTCCTGATATGTACACATTTAGCAGGTGAATTTTCCCTTTCATCTCCATGGCAGATAAAGCTAATTGCATCTTTCCCCCTTAAATAAGGATATATAGCTTTCGGCAATAAATGGGGAACAACTTTATTAAGGATGTTTAGATTTTACTAGTGGATGTTGGGTATAGCTAGATTTTTATTTTAATTACTGTACATAATGGATGCTTGTGAAATCATCTCATTGATTTAAGCTGATATTCTACTGAGTAAATAGGTGCAGAGCTCAAACATCAGAATTTTCAGAGGTTATTAGAGGCGAAAGCAAGAAAGCAAGAAATGAAACTGACGAAAGTAATGTCAATTTCACCTCATTGATTGGGCTTTACTGAAGGGAAAGAATTGTCCTTCTCCCTCTTGCAGGCAGCATCCAAATGCACACAGCATTAAAAGCAGCAGCGAAGAAAACTGGCAACCACACTCTGATGCACATTCAAGCACCCATCAAAAATGAAGAAAAGAATCTAGATGTGACGACATGCATCAATAAAAGAAAAAAGGTTTACTTGAAATTGTAGCAACTGATAGCTGCATGAGGAAAATACACTATATAAATTTTAAATGGAAAATAACGGAAGAGAGCCTGAGCAGAACATGTAACCATGGGGAAAAGATGGGAAATGAAATGGAAAACACTATCAATCCCTGCTCCGTTTTCTGATTCCTGTCTATCAAAGGATCTCTGTGCCAACTCATCTGCTCCTAGCTCAACTATGCTGTGCTACTTTTCTTTCTGTCATCCTCCCGGTTTGTATTTTGAGATTCACATATATTGGATAAATATGCCAGAACTGATTAGTTTGCTTCTTTCATAATGAGCTCAGGTAAGTTTGATATGCTAGCCGCTGGTGCTTCTTTCTATATATTAGTACTTGGGCATTTGACTCCTCCTGTGTATTGTAACAGGGGAGGTTTTAGTCCCAGTTCTTGTGCTTTCAAGGCAGTACAGCTGCTGGAGCTGCATATGGCCCTCCAGATGTTGGCTTTTAACTACTCTCACCCCTGACCATGGACCATGCTGGCTGGGGCTAATAGGAGTTTCCTTTCTTCTTTATTTTCTTCCTTTTCTTATTATTGCCTTTTTATTATTTCTCTTCTGTAGATTAGTTTGGCTTTTATTGTATTCTGTCTTGAAAACTTGTAAT
The DNA here is from genome assembly GCF_009819535.1 of Lacerta agilis. NCBI lineage: Eukaryota > Metazoa > Chordata > Lepidosauria > Squamata > Lacertidae > Lacerta > Lacerta agilis. The sequence goes on along the minus strand of NC_046318.1, from coordinate 48,078,283 downwards.
AAGAAGAAGAAGAAGAAGAGTTTGGATTTGATATCCCGCTTTTCACTACCCGAAGGAGTCTCAAAGCGGCTAACATTCTCCTTTCCCTTCCTCCCCCACAACAAACACTCTGTGAGGTGAGTGGGGCTGAGAGACTTCAGAGAAGTGTGACTAGCCCAAGGTCACCCAGCAGCTGCATGTGGAGGAGTGGAGACGCGAACCCGGTTCCCCAGATAACGAGTCTACCGCTCTTAACCACTACACCACACTGGCTCTAATAAAAATTGATTAAAAAAAGAAGTTCCAGTTTATTTCATAGTTGGACATAGTGACCGATTCATGTTGAGGGAAGAAGAACAGATATAATTCCAGATAAAACTTGATAATCATGATGACTTTAAAAAAGAAAAGAAAAATAAATTACATGTAAAATGGATCACCAGCCACACAACACACACATTCAGGCAATAATCCAATCACTCATCTTCAAGCATCATCAATAACCAATTGTAACTGATTCCTAAAATCTACTGAGGGTGCTGTCTTGTCTAATACATGGTCAAATTAGACACAATGGAATTTCCATCCATCAACCTGTAAGCACTTTCAGATTCAACTGATTTATATAATGTATTCCAGTTTCTAATGTCTGGAGACAGAACCCTAAAAAGAACTTTATGTTGAGCTAGGTACTCAAAAAAGTTTGCTCTACTTTTTGTTGTTGTTGTTGTTGAAAGTAGGGAGTAAGGGGAATGCAAATGTAATAAAGCCTGTAGCACAACTGTCAAGTACTTGGCTCATATCCCAGAAGAGTTTAAACCAGCATCTCTTCTAATGGGAAAGTGCAACACTTGCTGGCCTAATTAATACTGATTTTCATGTTAAGTGAGAGCAATACATCTGTCTAAGGGAGACAAGGACTTAAAAATAAATTATTTCAAATTAAAAGTACTCAACAAATGCCAAGGTTTGGCATTATATATATTTGATATTCCCCTCTCTGTGTACCTTAAAAGGACCTTGTAAGTGTGATACTAGATGCAAAGTAATTCAGCTTCTCAAGCTTCTTGATGATGAAACTGAAAGAGACTGGAAATGACCTGCTCCGAACAATGTTTGTTTTGTGGCCCCACTGCCTTAATTTATGGGCCCTAGCTCCAGTTGGACAGCACAAGGAATATTCAACATGTTGACACAATGCTCAATAGTAACTTTTGAAAAATATCTGCTCAGGAATGCAAGCCTGTCGACAGACACTGCAGATACCTGTCTTTCTTAACATGCAGTGTTAGGGAAAGCTTCAGAAGAGAATTGCTTCATGTCCCATTCCCCGCCCGTCCCATCCCCCAAACCATTTGGTGTGAAATTTTCCTTTATAGAAGTCCCATTATTGCGTTCAGTTAAGCAGACGAGTATCAGCATTAGTAATTGTTGATTGTTGCTTAAATGGCTATTGCCAAGGGGAGCCATTGGGGATAGAGAGGGAGAGAGAGCAAAAGCTAAATGAGGGGAGGAAGGAGAATGAAAATGAGAAATTGGAAAGCACATTTGGAGAGAGAATGCCAGAGGCAGAAACAGAGGAGTGAATTTAGGATAAAATGATGCCTCTTCCTTGTGCAATAAATGGACATGATGCAGAAAGACTGGCTTGGTTCTAATCATTGCCTTGAGTCCAGCCATTTGTGTGCTAAGAGTTACTTATGCACACAGTATATCCAGGCTCAGGGCCTTATCATGCCTAAATGACACTGACTAGATGCTACAGCACTGAATCCCTAGAGACAATATTAAATTAAGACCGAAATGACTAAGTTTCTGAAAAAAATGATTCATCACTTAAGGATAAATTACAATTTTCAAACTAAGTGTAACTGGCGAATATATCTTAACACTTCCAGTAGAAACTAGTAGTCTTCATTTCTTGCCATAATGTTGTGATAAAGCTGGATTTATTTTCCGATCACCAGATGCCACGGTATAGTAAAGTTGGGCAAATGATGGTTTTAAATTCAGCTCCTGTTGCAAGGCATTAGCCAAATAGCCATTTCTACTTCTATAATCCCAGGCACGATGTATTGTGAAGTATTGTTGTGCGTACATTAGCTTTAAAATTATTTGTTATCATTCATTTACTACTTGGCATTTAGGGCTCTTCATTTAAAACAAATTGGACTATCATAAACCCTATCTTATTATGTTTCATTAAATGTAAAGCACAGATGGCATGTGAAGATAAACATCAGATAAGAATAATTGCATTTTTACACTCAATACTTAAAAAAAAAACAATTTGGTCACCAGTTTGTCACTTCTCAATGGTGTTTATATGATACAAAAATGAGGGGGGAAGTCACTTAAAAAGTGATTGTGTGTACTGATCAAGGTGATTCATTCATTCATATTACAAATGTGGGAACATTTATGGTTATGATTCCTAGAGTCATTTGTGAAACTGCCCTAAATTTACAATATGGTTTCATGCAAGCTGTGGTATCATTAACAAACCTCACCTAATATTTGGAAGCAGATTGAATAAAATTGCATAATGAACCCAACACATCATCTATTCAACAATAAAGCAGTTAGGGCTGGTTCCAGGTTTGAAGGGACTCTTTTGGCATAATGCCCTCTGGTGGGTCTCTCCCATATGAGTGCTTACTTCACCCACTGTGCACAGTCGAGCACCAGGGTAACTTGGGGCCACCATTCCTTTAACAATTCACATCTTCTACAATGCACAACAATACCCCTGGAGCACCTCCAATGTAATAGAGGTCTCAGCCATTTAAATGTCTCACAATTTCTCAGCAATCCTACATTGTGACTGGCTTGGGACATTGTAGGAAAGTTAAATGGTGGCTCCAATGCCTGCGATGAAGGGATGCAGCTCTACCTTCAGGTAGAACTGACCATGCCCCCTATCTGAACCCCAAAGAGTGACTGCCAGTCAGCACAAACAGAACTGAACTAGGTGTACTAATGTTCTAACTTAGTATAAGGCAGCTTCCTATGTTCCTAAAACAAGGGGGTGGAAGCATCAGTAGCCAGTCATGCTCTGTGTGGGTAGATGGCAAAGCACCAGACACTGTCAAAGGTGGCCCAGTGCTGACATTCGCCATATGAGGTGCTGTAGCTCAGGCCTCCTTGAAAATCAGGCCCTCAGAGTTGGAAATTGTACTCTACTCTAAGGTGTATATGGTGTCTGGAATGACTATGATTGTTCCATGTTAAAAGAAAGGTTCCTGACAAAGCTACTCTTCTTATTCCACATGATTATTAAAGGTCCCGTGGCAAAATCTTAGTCTACATTAAATCCTTTCCCCAAATTATTTCTATCATTTTGAAACTGTTCACACAGACCATTTTTCTCCACCAACTTGACTTCCATGGGATATTTTGCTAGCAGTAGTCAATGACTAGGTTGTGTTTGGTGAATACAGCCACCCCGCCTTCCCCTCAGTACAATGAAGTTGCATTTTTATTCTTCATACCTTGAGAATTTTGTACATAATCTCATATACAGAAAATGTTCTTTCGGCTCGTGTCCAGTCCCACGTAGTAACCTTGGGTGAAAATAAACAAAGTTTAATTGAACTGATTTTTCATCCAGTTATATGGGTTGGAAAGTAATGTCAAACTATGGTGTATAGCAGGGGTGGGAAACCTTAGGCCTGAGGGCCAAATGTGGTCCTCTTGTCTGGTATATATGGTCCTTGGGATTCTCCTTAAGCCACACCCCTCCCCACTTGCACCCTTTTTCTGCAGGCTATGCCCTGAAATCCTTCTTGAGTGTTTTTGTCTACTTGGAATGTGTCCTTGAGCTCTGATAATGACTCCCACTCACCTCTGTGGAGGTTAGAAAGGGTTAAATCTGAGGCATAGCTGGAGGGATGGCAATGTCCCCAGGTGCCTTTTTCTAGGGGGTGCTGTTCATGCTGCCCTGCCAACCCTGCACCACTTCACAAGGCTGGAATCTGATCTGAATGGTTCAACAAGCATAACCTGAAAGCTCTGCAAAACCAATCTCTGTGGGAAAGCTCCTTACAAAAGCAGTTTCAGTGTGATATATCCTCTTTATTGGACACATGCCAAATAAAACAAAGTACATTTATGTGGCATGGATGCCACACAGAGGAGGACCTCTAACAATGATCTCAGCAGGCAGCTTAGTTTGTTCACATGGGAGTAGACAGTCCTTCAGATATCCTGGTGTCAAACTATAAAGGGTGTTCAAAGGTCATCACTAGCATATTGGATTGAACCTGGACACAAATTGGAAGCCTGTGTAGCTAGCACACTAAGGGATTCATACACTCCTTATATGTGGTCTGTATGAAGAGCCTGACCTGGACCAACTGAAGTGTATTTTTTGTTTTTTGTTTTTTTTTTGTTTAAGAGCTTAAACAAACTTTAGGCCTAAGGAGTTATATTTCTATGCACTGAAAAGTTCTCCCTTTCTTCTTCCTTATCAGATCAGCTCCAGCATAGGGAAAGAATCAGGCAGTCCTCTGTAGCATGGTATAATGCTGTCTCCCTCAGCCTGAAGCAAGATGAGTGCTGCACCCCATAGTCAAGTTTGACTGGACTTAACCGTCCAGGGGTCCTTTACTTTTACCTCATGTAGAATGTATTGCAGTAATCTAAGGAAATGAACCAGGGTATCTCCCCAACCTCATTCTTTTGTTACACGGTCAAACACAAAATTGTACACTAGAAGAAAATTCTATCAAGAATTTCCCCCCTCATACTTATTAGATATTTTCTCATGATCATGACATCAACAGAGAAGGTAGTTTCTGGAAATATGCTGTGTAAAGATCCGAGAGTTTCTAAGTTTACTGAGAAATCTCAGTACTGGGAATGGACAAAATTAGTTGCAAGGTCATTTCTTCTCATAGCAATTTTGTGTTAATAAATCAAATTCTCCCATTGCTATTGTTGCTTTTCCTTACAACAAAGCTAAATGAAATGCCTAGGAGTATCATAAAACCTTTATCAATTTCATAAAAACCATTTAATGGGCAACCAATAAAGGGTACTAATACTTACTGGAGGTGCTATAAATTTGTAAAGTGAAGAACCTCTCAACGCTAGAAACTTTGGTGTATACATTCTGTCCTGAAGAGAATCTTGTTCCCGTTCTTCTGTCCAGCCTGTGTAGACTATCTGGCAGAAAATACAAATAGTTTTGACAAATTCTACACACATACAATGAACATTTCTTATGAAAATATGCAATATTCACGAGCCTGTTTCTAGAAGTCCCATGAAATTTCTGCTGACACAATCCATGTCTCGAATTGTGCATATAATGTGTCACTCAAGATTTATTAGCACAGAAAGTCATTCAACAATATACATGGTATGTACAACTCATCACATACATAATTTCAAGTCTTCAATTGTGCAAACAGCCCACTGTTAATTAAAATTTCTAATGAAATGCTTCTTTTTAGTTTTCTTTGCAACTGTATGAAATAAAAAGGATAAGATGGAAATAAATTTTCACTGCATTGCATAAAAGAATATAATCGCACTTCCCCATATTAGATTATTATGTGAAAATGATGTTGCAACAAATATACTTAACAGTGCATTCAAGCATGTTTGCAAACTTTATGTGGCAGTTTTGTTACAGGAAACTCTATTATATTATACTGAGAGAGAAGTACCAGCTGTCCAAAATAATTCGTAACATTGCCAAAACATGATATCATATGATGGTCATAATCACTTGTGAGGATACAGTACTCATCTTCTAGTGGACCATGAACCTGAGTCTCAGGGTTGAGCAAAAAAGTTAAAAACTAGCAGCATGGAAGTGTTGCTGTGATTTACTGAAAAAACATCTTTGAATTTAGCTTACTACTGGAAATTGGGGGGAAATCAAGCTGCAGCTAAAATGAAGAATTGGAAGCATGCTTCCTTTGCATCAAAGAGTCGCTGCTTTTGAATCTGGGAGAAGAGGCCATCTTTCAAGGCAAGAAGCACCTAATTGTCACAGGACCACCAGAAATGGCTCAGTAGACTAGATCCAGCTACTAGGCTTGTCACCTTTGTGCCAATATTACAGGAATTACCGACCCTAAAGGGATGTAGGGCCAACTAAAATGGTCTATACCCTTGATGACTTTTAGACACAACTGATTTCTATAATGCCTTTGTAAAGTTTGCTACCGCCACTGCTAGCCATCCAATTGATAGATAAGGAAGATAATTTACATGATGGCTCCTACATTTGCAGGTGTAATATCTTGAGATTCTGATCTACTAGTTCCCATAAATAAAGTTAATCAACTATGTGTGAGAACTGAGGATATTTAATTTATAAGCAAGGGATTTTGTTCATTTAACAGATTTTCTCTCTGAAAACCTTGATAATATTTCATAATGTCTGATGTCATTTATCAACCCAGATAAAGCCATTTGTTCTATATAGATGCACTGATATTTCACACTGGATTTCCCCCCAGTATTAAAGCAGTCCCGGAAATTTAAAGCAATTGCTCTTTGATATATTGTTCCCTTGTCTCTCTACATCATGTGAATGAATTAGATTGATTTCACTGACGGGCCTTTCTTTTATTAAAGATTTATTAACATAAAAAGGATATTTTTGATTCAGACTGTACAACACCTGTCAAACTGTTAATTCAAAAGACTACAAGATATCAGAAGCAATATTCAAGACCATCTCTTGCTGCATTGCAAGATATGAAATTGATCAGGGAAAGGGGAATACCCTATAACTTTGTTTCAGCAGAATTGTAAGTAATTTATTTTATATTACTGATTTGCTCACTTACCTAAAAGAAATCTTACAAAAAGGGGGGGGGGAACCATAGTTGGATAAACAGCTCATAGGACACCAAATAAGTAGTCCCTGCATGCAAAAACCTACAGTGAGGGGGGGAAGTATTTCATCCCCTGCTAAATTTGCCCGTTTGCCTTCTGATGAAGAAATGACCAGTCCATAATTCTAATGGTAGGTTTATTGTAGCTGTGAGACACAGAACAGCAACAGGAAAACTCCCAGAAACCCAGAAGACATCATCATCATCATCATCATCATCGTACCCCGCCCATCTGACTGGGTTGCCCCAGCCACTCTGGGCGGCTTCCAGCATATATAGAAACATAATAAAACATTAAACCTTAAAAAGCTTTCCTATACAGTGCTGCCTTCAGATGTCTCATAAAAGATATATTCATCTCCTTGAAATCAGATCAAAGGGCATTCCACAGGGTGGGTGCCACTACCAAGAAGGCCCTCTGCCTGGTTCCCTGTAACCTCACTTCTCGCACTGAGGGAACTGCCAGAAGGCCCTCGGCACTGGACCTCAGTTTATACTGGACCGAGGCAGTTTAGGGCTTTAAAGGTCAGCACCAACACTTTGAATTGTGCTCGAAAAAGTAAGTTAGTAGCTTTGTGCTACCATATAGGTTTTTTGTGATCTGCACTGTTAAATTCCAGTTTGTTAATTTTATATATTGTTAGTTTGGAAACATTAGTGCAACTGAAAATTTAACTGGCCTGGGTGTCAGCTTGGCTGACCTGCATCATGAGGCATCCCTTAATCCAGATACAATCCTGTTCACTGTCAGCCATCAGTCAGGAGACTGACTCAGAGACATCCCCAATGCCTAAGCCAAAGCCCACCAGCATCTGTGATCAATAAAGTTGTGACCATTTTCAGTTCCAGAACACTGTGGTGCCTGTTTATTCTTATGTTTCACTACCCCTTCCTGGCTCCTGGGGGCTCACTGCACATGGCCCTGCAGCTGCAACATATACGTGTTAGTGTCTATAGTTGTTGATGCATGTCTAGTTTTATACAATCCAATATATCTATAAAGTAAGAAATCATCACTGGCATAGAAACATTATTCTATAATCCCATTCGGCTGTCAGATTTATCACTAAAGGGACCCTACTGTCCTTTTTTTCAAAGGAATGCTATGGTTTGCTCAAGGATCCAGGGACATTCATTGACAGTCTCCAAAGAGCTGTTCTCCACAAATTCTTTGATATGAATTTCCTACACATTGTGACCAAGAATTTACCATGCATCAGAGAGTGTTGTGTACTGCTTCACATTGCCCCTGAAAATCCATAGCAGACTGTTTGCTACTATAAAAATCATAGCTGTGAAAGACAAATTGAGCTGGGACTGCAAAGAAGTCCAGAAGTCTTAGTGGGCTTGGATTAACTTAATAGTGTTGAGGCAGCAGGGATAAAGTATGCTTTGGGTAAGTCTTTTGGATATTGAATTTCCAGTGGAACTAACTTACAGGCATAACACTAATGTCTGTATAACTAAATGACCCACTCCCACCCCCTTAGAGCTTGCTCCTCGTTTATATTCAGGCACTACAGGGTGGCTAAGAATTGAGGAGACCTATTTATTGCAAGATAATTCTACTTATCCCCTTTCCCTGGCAATAAGTCATTTTGTTGTTGCTATATAGTCTCTCTGGACCACTCTTCAATCTTGATTTCCTACTATACTGCCTGCATTCTGACTTCTGAAGCTGCTCCACTGTGACTTATCATGGTTTATGGCTCAAGATAGCTACCTTCAGCTCAATTTTCAGGCAAAGATACAGTATTGCTCTTACATGATCCATCTCCAGACCCATTACCATTGTGTGCTGGTCTTTCTTCCCAGTATTTCCAGTCAATCCACCTATCTTTTTTGGGTTTCTATCACATGCTTGGATTTTTAATGCGCTTCATGCTCTGGTCTTCCATATATATATATATATATATATATATATATATATATATATATATATATATATATTCCAATTCCAACATGTAAAATATTTTGAGCAAAGGTTGATCTGCCTCAGGGCACCAGAGGTATAAAATTGCTGAAAATTAATCACAAATTACAAACTGACCCATTTTATCACACTCCAAATAGTTTACTACACAGCAGTCAGGTTTGTCTAAAAGAAGGTTATAGGAACACAAACATCAGAAATAATCAAACTTGATAATATGTAGACATAAGATTAAATTGCTAGCAGAATTATACCATTACAGAAAGGGCCATTAATCTTCTAAAAGAGAAATCAATGCCTATAATTGAAAGAGGATAAAATAATCAAGGTATATAATTCCAATTTCAAGTCTTGAAGTGATTGTGTGTGATGGCTATAGTGTAGGTGCAAACAGCACAGATAAAGATAATGGAACCTATAAACAATGTTGAGAGGTAACTAAAGTAATTGACAGATACAGTATAACAATCTATTACAGCAATGGTACATGTGAAATGGATTCATAACTTATGTAAAATCAGCCGAATTTCATTGTAAAGCTGAACAGAGCTGTCAACCTTCCTTTTTTTGCATTGGGAAATGGCACTGGAATAAGGGAATTTTCCGCAAAAAAGGCAAAGTTGACAGCTATGAGCTGAAACCGAAAAGAATGTATTTTAGTTTTTGAGATCTCCAGATTATATCTCATTTCATTACTTCATCAAAGCTAGATTACTAATGAAAAAAAATTCATGGTTGGCAGATTCCAGAAACATATTATCTGATGCGACTCATTTAAAGTAACTTAGCAAGCAGAACTTCCAGAAATGAAGTTTATTGTTGCCCAGAAGAAGCATCAACACTGGAATAAATTTCCCAGATAAGAAAGTGGCAGATTAACTTTGTGGGTTTTATGCCATATGGGTCTCTGCTCCTTTACATCTGTGTGTATGCTGTAGGTATATGCATTACAATTTACAAGCATTTTCTTATTTATTTCATTCCTCCTAATAACCACCACGGGAATATTGACTTGTCTAAAACAACCTAGCTATAAGAAAGACTATCTGAGCTCCTGAACTGGTTTTATTGAATCAAGCTTTGGCCATAAGATTTTGCTTTTTTATGCTGTAAAAAACAAAAGGCCTCACTTGTTATAAAATAAACTGAAAGCACTTTGCAAAAATAAACATGCATAAAAGGAAATAAAATCAATTACGTAGATTAAAACTATACAGGAAGGACAGGGAAGTACGTCCTAGAAGCGCTGTCACTCTGCATGTCAAAAGAGAGTAGAAATATTAATGGGGATAAGGTTATCAACGACTGTTAGTCAAAACAAAATCAAAAATTCTTTCCAGTAGCACCTTAGAGACCAACTGAGTTTGTTCTTGGTATGAGCTTTCGTGTCAGGGACTGGCAGGATGGGGAAGAGTGATGGAAGCTGCCTGCCCAAGAGCCCCCTAGGGAAGGAACAGAAGACGACTTAGATCTTTTTTCCTGTTAGTGGGAAACTGGCCACACCTCAGAGGAGGGGACAACTTGGGAGGTATTAGAAGCAGGAAGCTTGAGGGATCACAAAGAGGCAGGTGGCTCAGAACATTTCAGTTTGTGGCTCAGTAGCACTGGAAAGATAGCAGACAAAATGCCCACTAAAGCAGAGAGGAACTCCCAGTTTGGCATGTCCCATCTCCTATAATTTGTTCAGCCAACCCACAAGCAACATATACTGATTTCCCACCAACTTAAAGAAGAAGAAAAAAGTTTGATGAATTCTAAGCACCTTCCCTGGCAGTTGAACATGGGATAATATTTTCCTTCCTGAAAAGCGCACAATGGATGCTTCTCAGAAATGCATTTCATGATTACAGAAGGTTGATGTGAAAGATAGATGAGCCTGCCATACACAGGCTGTAAAATTTAGTATTTAAGGGTAGAAGATAAATGGGAGGGCAGCTGTAGATTTGGAACGGAAGCTGTTGCTAGATCATTTGCAGCTTAAAATATATGTTCTCATTTATCTATGTGGCCTAGCTCCTCTTTACAGCAGCACCAAATAAACTGTATGTGTGTATATACAGCAGTATGACTTTCAGATCCTTAAAATTTCACCCAAAAAAATCTAACACTAATTTCAAAACAGAGTAAGAGTCCTAGTGACCTGATTAAGTTAAAGTGCTTACACTGCAAATTTATTTTCCATGGAGAGCAGCAAAAACAGAAATCTGTTGATGGCTATGAGAGAAGGAAATGGCTTCCAAACATGTGGACATGAAGCTCGATGACCAATAGGCAATTAGATAAATCCATGGAGCAAAACTATCAATGACAAATTAAATCACATGGCTATATGCCACCTCAAATATCAGAGGCAGTATTATTTTCAGTAGGAGTTGCTAGGAACATCCTTTATATTCTCATTGTGGGTTTCCCAGAAGTGTCTTGTGTGACCTTTGGTCTGATCCAGGAAGGCATATTTTATTTTTGGCTTATTTTCAGACAAATCTGCACAAAATTGCAGCTGAAATTATTATCTTAATTTCATTGTGCTATTGTGCTGTAACAACCTCCTATGTCTCAGCTTACATACAGATCCATTGAAATATGTCGGACTTCACCTCCATATGCACCTTTAGTACATAAGTTCTAATTATTCCAAGTTGCTACTGGTAAAATCCAGAAAAAAATCCATATGAAATACAGCATTTTCATATCTGAATTGAGTTTTTCAGATCAATATGCTCAAGAGTGAGGCAATGTAGAACTGTAGGGTTGTGAAGCAAGAGATATCTAATTTAATTTATTAAGCAGAGCTTAAATCGTAAAAGAAGAGATGCAACCATGACTGCCTTTTTGGAAGTGGAGGCAAGACAGAAACTCAACAGATATAGCTTTTCCTAGTATAGAGACAGACAACTGTTAAAAAGGGGTGGCCCTCCAGATGCTGTTGGACTACAACTCTCATGCTCCCTGACCATTGGATATGAATTGGGAGTCCTGAAAAAAATGGGAGGGATGCAGGTTATCCACCTCTTTTGAAACATACAGAAGCCCTACTAGTAAAGTTGGCAACCCCACAAAGATATGCTCTGTCTGAAGAACAAAACTGGCCCTCTAATCCCAGATACCTCTTGACTGGTTGTGGTTACTTGGAAACACTCTTTCTGCATGCTCAAACACTCTTCTCCGTATTTTGCATCCCCATCCACTTTTGCTTCAAGCTTGCCCACCAAACTGAAATTGACAAAACCTCCCTACACTACAGAATTAAGGAAGAGAATTCTCTTTTTTGCCCCCCTCTCTCTTTGCATTCTGTCTCTTATGCAGCATCCTTAACTACCTGCATATTTTATGCACTAAAGACACAGTGGAATTTGTATTCTGCACTTCATTTGAGCTGCTTTTTATCCTCACGACTGCCTTCTGGGATAAGTCAGGATGAGAGATCATGACTTGCAACTCAAGGCCAAACTGTGAGCTTGGAGGCTAATTACACTTAAGAACACAGCTCAAAACAGATTTCAAAGAGTCTATCAAATCCTCAGGTGGATTAAATGATTTATATGAGATTGCTGTAAAAACCTACTGAACAATGGGCACAGTCCGTATGAAGATAAGCATGTTTATACCCCATTGCACACTACAAAAGAGTGAACTGTATGCTTAAACAGAATGCATGGTATTTTGAAATTCTCAATGTTAGCTATGGAACACAAGTTCTTCTAAGATTTTCACACAATATTTCAAAGACAGGGAAGGAGATTCCCCCCCCCCCCAAGGAATCATACAATGGGTATACACAATGCCATTTCCATTGCCTTTGAGATTTCCAAAATTTTAGTCGCAAATGTTTCTATGTTTCTCTGCAATGTGAGGAAAGGAGATTGGGGCAGGGGGAAGGAAGATTTGCCAGGATGGAAATTCAAAAACATGCCTATCTATCTAAACCCGAGGACAGAAATTATCTTAAGAAAGGCTTTTGAGAGAGTCAAACACTTGGCAGTACTTTATTCATTCATCTTTTATCATTATTTAATTTATATTTTTTAGTTCCATTCCTAAGTATACAGTCCTAACATCTGAGGCATAATGAGAGCTTTGGACTAAGCACGCATGAGCAGGTAGTTTGACTATTACAACTTCTATAAGCTAGATGAAGCTATAGACGGAGGTACACCATATTTCATGAACTGATCAATAACAAAGACTTTAAATTGCATTGATTTAAGGCTTTGATAGTTTCTCTTTCCCTGAACTCCCATAATAAACAGCATGACTGTTATGTTAGGCTATATATTTGGAGGTATGGGGCACTAGGTTGAATGTATTCATTATTACCTGACAGATCTTCAATACTCTAATATAATGAGAAAGTAAACTAATGCCAGATCCCCTGCAAATTATAATATGAAAGTTAACATTATTTCCATTGACTAGTTGATGCTGAAAGCTTTACCATACTGCAATAAAATAAGTATAAAAATCAAATGCCTTCCTGAATTTCAGCTCTTGATGTTAAGATAAAAAAAAAAAACACAGCAGCAGCAAAACTCGGAGACAAGTATTGTATGCTTTTCAAAGAAGGGTTTCAAAGACGTCTACTTCCATGACAGTTTTATCCTGGCATCACCACCCCTACGGTTATTGCCTATGTGCCAAAACATTTCACATTAAAGGAATACAGAAGAGCATGGCATGCAATTTCATAGATAATGTCCTATCAATGGTCCAAGATGATCAGTAAGGATGTGAGTCTGAAATATCCTAGATTTTTTTTGTTCTTGCATTGAAGAAGAATATCCTATGACAACAAACCTGCCATAACAAGATAACAATATTTGAATTGGGGATGCAGGGGGGGGAGTGTTGAGTGAGTAAAGCCCAAAATGCTTTTACAGGTATTATCACCTTCAAGCATAAATATGGTTATACTTAGGTTGTTGGAAGATTCTGCTTATGGAGATGAACAGCAGAACTGACAACATATCAGTGCCACATCAACAGAATGTCATCTTAGAAAAATTTGCAGTGAACATCCTATGCATACATGATACATCATTTTGGAATTTGTTTGAACTACTTTGCTGCAGGTGAATCTAAAGGGTGAATATCAAATGGATACTGTCAAAATGCTTTCTTCTTGGGTGAGTGTGCAACTAGAACATCTACACTCCATAAAATACTTTAGGGATAAAGATACCATGGCATGTTAAGAAATATTGTCTTACCAGAAATAGAGCAGACAATAATTAAACATTTTTTCATGATTTCCATAAACTAAATTTTAACATCCTTCTTTAAAACTTTTGCATAGCAGTACTTAAAATGTCTACATCATCGGTTTCAATTAACTGATGGAGTTTATACAGTTTTCTAGGGAATAACATTCAATTAGGCTTACTTAATCTTTTCACATTCTAAAAACACAAGAATTATCAATTCTGTGACCTTGCAAAGAACTGTACTGCGAATGCCTAAACTGTGCCTACTAAAATAATTTCCAATCAATTCAGGTGGGCTAATTTTCAAGTGGATTTTGTCCCTTCATCCTTACAGTGGATGTATATGAGATCCAACTCTAAAAATAATCATGGTCAAGGAAATGTGAAGCTGCTAATATGCACCCATTGTAGCAGATGAAAGCTACACATGTCTCAAGGATATCTCAATGAGATTTAGACGCAAGTGCATGGCTCACAACAGCATGACTTTGCTATGTATCACTATCACATGGAAGTGGATATTGATGGAACTGCTAGGTTACACTCTAAAATTTCAAACAGCAGCAGCAACAAAACCGTGCTTTCCTCTATGGATTTCCACCAATTCCTATTGAGTTTCCTTCAGATTCGGGAAGCTGGCTAATTTCCCATTCTTTCTACCTGGCATTTCCAGCAGTTCTCTTAATTTACCTTAACTTTCTTTGCATGAATACAACAAGCATTGCATGTCAATGTGCACAGCAAGCATTCAAGCTGACCATCTGTAGGAAAGCCCACTTGCCAAATACCAATCTAAATGCCCAGTTAACCAACTGGATACCAGGACCCTACACTGTTCCTGCAGAGGATCATGCACTGTGTTTTTTAAAAACCAGGAAAGGGAATTGCAACAAACATTGGGCCTAAAAGATTCTCAAACACTTGCCACATAACTTGGGACACAGTGCAGAAGGACACCAAGAGAGGCATACATTCTCAAAACATGAGAAGCCTGAAGAATCCCAGACTGAAGAAATAAGGCTTCTCAGAAGAATCTAAAGCAGTAATGAGAATGAATTACATTACATCTCTTTTACCTCTTTTTCTTTTACAACTCTCTTTGGGGAATTCTCTTATTTTAAATAAAACCAAGTTAACATGTAATAACAAAGGCATTCTCAGCTCAAATCAATGCAAAAATAATCAAACATTAGTTGCGAAAATAATCAATGCTTAGTTGCACAGACAGCTGACAGGGCAATATGAGGGAATTATTGCAGAGTAATTGACACCCTGGTGTGCACTTCTGCTTAATTTAACAGCAAGAACCCAGCTCCCCTATGCGTTTTTATACACACTTAGCAATAGTTGTTTCAGCCTAGTGCCTTCCTCGTCGTGATGAGCCTGATCAAAAATCTGTTTGGTGACAACAGATGGTGATGGGGCAAGTATATTCTAAGACATAAAAAAAATCCATTGGTGTCTGTCAAGAGACTGTCACGAGTTATTTTTGAGAAATAACTATGGAGAATTAAAGCAATTATCTCTATATAGATTCAAATATCTCAAAGCAGTCTGTGAGTGTACACACACAGAGAGAGACACCCACACGTGGCCATACATTTTTCTTTTTCTTTAGGTATTTGACTATACCTGTATATATGAAGACAATTGCTTCAATATGTAACTGATCACAGTAAATACGTAGGTTAGGTGTGTTTATTCGGCATTTGCGCCCGTCATACAATACAATCATACAATACAAAACAAGCAGTCAATCAAAAATCAGATAAAATCAAATAAAACAATAACCCAATACAGGCCGCGGATATAATAACACAACTCACAGGGACCAATATTATCACTTCGATAAAACATATATAAAAAGAATGAAAGTTAAAATTTAGGCACCCAAAACTAAAACCAATGTCTAATTCTATTTTTGAAAAACATATCTAATCATCAGTAATCGGCTGACATCCCATTTTGTCTCTTGTGCGAGATGACGGCTGTTAGGAATCTAGCAACCTGTAGAGTTATATAAGGGTCCACATCTTGGAGAACCCAAGCAAGACGTAGGTCAACTGGCTTATCAGCAATGGACTGAATTATCGGATTTAATATACTGGCACGTATTGATCTGTACATAGGGCAGTTGAACATAACATGCTGTAGAGATTCAGTTGATTTGTTTTCACAGGCACACATAGGAGAAACTTGGCCCTTAGTAAATCTATGACTCAGCACGTTCGATGGAAAAACATTAAACCTAGCTCTAATGAAGGCATAACGATGTGAAGCAACCGTGAGTGATGTTAAATAAGATGGAACTCTGTAGATAGGGGTAATGCCGATATTTAACGGCGAACAAACTCTCTTTTATTTCATTTTTAATTTTACCACTCTGAAAAGTGTTATAATATAAATAATGTCTACTTGGAGCTTATTATTTCACAGTGAAAACATTTGTATGTAGTCAGCTTCAACACAGATGTCTATCAGTCAGATAAATACCGTCCTATCATCTTGTCACAGATAGCGTTACTCCTCTTTAGAAATGGATCCTCAAAACACACACAAGGGGGACAATAAATGTGATCTGCTGCAGTGACAAGGGCCTAGTTAGGAACGGTAACCCCAATGCCTGCATTTTAATAAATGACACCTAACTTGACATCCCCCCAATATGTACTGCTCACCTTTAACCCTTGTTCTTTGGTGTTGTTTGTGCAGTGAGTGGGGCCCAGACATATGCAGGCCATAGTATGGAATGAGCGCAGAGCAGGACTTGAGGCATCTCCTGCTCAGATCTGGAGCCCTCTTGGGCATGTGCTAAGGGCTGGGACAAATATTTTCCATCATTGTCCTTTTATAATGATTACCAGGAGAGGAAAAAAAGAGGGAGCCTGCATGCCAGGAAAGATCAGTGGGATACACTGAATTGACTTACAAGTATAGCTGTACAGATGACCAGTCAAACAAGACTTCTAAGACAACAGCAACCTCATTTTTCATAACAAAATAAAAAAAAATCCTTCCAGTAGCACCTTAGAGACCAACTAAGTTTGTTCTTGGTATGAGCTTTCGTGTGCATGCACACTTCTTCAGAAACCATGCACACGAAAGCTCATACCAATAACAAGCTAAGTTGGTCTCTAAGGTGCTACTGGAAGGAATTTTTTTTGTTTGTTTCGACTATGGCAGACCAACACGGCTACCTACCTGTAATTCATTTTTCATATATGGGATACATGGATGCTGGTTTATTTGAAGATGAGTACAAGAATTGTCAGAAGGAAAATCTGTGCAGGGGAGCATTGTCAAAAGTAGCATCTGCTCTTGTTCAAAGTCTATTATATAATGCTTAGTGAAAGCAGAGCCTTTGAAGTCTATGAATAATGTTAGAATTTCTGCTCTACAAAGATGTAGGATTGATATGTCTCTACAAAATGCAGTGGAGGGGTCACCAAGAATTAGGTGGTCTTCAGGCAAGCCGCTTTCCCCAGCTACAGCATTACATCTGCAATATGAAGATAATAACACTAACCTGCCTTAAAGTTCTGTTGCAAAAATTACTGAGACAACACTTGTGAAACACATTAAACAAATTGCATGAACACAGTTATAATTTCCTCATCTAGTGGAGAAGGCTGGCTAGCTGAAGGAGATGACTGCCTCTAGACCAGGCATAGGCAAACTCTGGCCCTCCAGATGTTTGGGACTACAGTTCCCATCATCCCTGACCACTGGTCCTGTTAGCTAGGGATGATGGGAATTGTAGTCCAAACATCTGGAAGGCTGGAGTTTGCCTATGCCTGCTCTAGACCTTTAGTAAATCTCTGTCCTAATTGTTCAAAAGAACTAGCCCAAGAAAGCACATACACCCCACCCACTGCCCATAGGGGGTGGGTGAAATTATTGCTAATGCCAGGTGACCAGGTATGGAGGAGCAAATTTACCCTATCTTGCTCAGAGGAGGGCTTTTGGCCTTCCTCCTTGGGTGAGGAGGATTGTGGGGAAGGAATCATGTCAATGATGAGGGTGGCTTCTCTTCTTTATATGGCTCATCTCATCTTCCTCATCCTGTGCTTTTGCAATGACACACCCACCCTTTAAGCAGTGTATGATTACTCAGCCACCTCTGGAGGGGGGTGTAGGAATTTAAGAGTACCTTTCATTGTCCTTGGATTACACCTTTTGCCTACTCTCTACCATAGCCAGGGCTACTCTCTACCATTTGATTTGGGCCATATGTAGATAATTTGGCTTCCAACTGCCTGTCATTTTGTCACAACTTGGCATTTAGGGTACACACCCATGAGGCACCTGTGGGTAAATGGCTTCTGACCTACCTACTGCTTCACATTCCATTCAGTTCCAGGGAAGCTCCTCCTCTGATGCCCTCTTGCATCTCTGCCTCCCAAAGGCTTACACAGCTGCTTGTTGCAGCAGCCCTGGCTATAAGCTCCCCAGGCAAATAGAGCCTCTGGGCCTGGCCTGGGGATGCTTCCCATGCTCCTATGGGGCAGTGTGAGGAGGCACCTCTCTTTGGGGTAGGGAGGGGGGCAGCTCAGAGACCAGGGATGGCAGCAGTGGTTGCCTGGAGGACTGCCAAGGAGAGAGGAGAGGAGGGAAGACTCCACAAGGGAGGGTGTTTGAAAAAGGGTGAGAGTCTGACAGCTCTGCAGGCGAGGGGTGACATAACTGGGCTCCTGAGCCCCACAGGGGTGCCACAGAAAGAATAGAGTTGGTCAAGGGAGCCATGGACTTAAAAACATCTGCATTATGAGATTAACAGGTGTCATCTTCTGAAAGTAAAAGGATACCACACTGAAAGCTCACTACGCAAAAGCAAAAATCCAGCATTCCTGACCAGCTTGAGTGTTATTTGCATCTGGTTCAGAAAACAACAAGAAACAGGAAGGGGACAGTAAACGCAAAAAAGAACTGAAAACCTGGAGGAGATTAAATTGTGCATCTGTTTATTTTTAAGAAAATGTTTACATTAACTTTTTGAATTCGCCACCACTTATTACTGTTCCCATCTCTCCCAGGTACTGACATTTTCTGTCACTGATAAACAGCTGCTTGGCAGTGATGAATTCCAAGAAAATGAAGCACACCTGTGTTTCTATGTCCTAACTTGGCAGACCAAATATAGAAGCCCTTATATGTCACCTTGACATTTTCTAATTGCAGTGCTCTTGGAGCCTCCTTTCATAGAAAGAAATGGAAATTTCCCTCCCCCACTATCATTTCCCTCTAGTGCTGTAATGCTATCAGATGGTGAGCTCCTTCTGCCTCTGGACAGTGTCTGGAGATCTATTACCAAGCTTGAAAATTCATGCTATAGAATGAATCACAAGATGTTTATAAGAATAACTGAGGAGGCGTCTGAAGGGCTAAAAGAAGACTCATATATAACTTAATAAAATAAAACATGTGAATAAACAAGCTACGGTAAGTTGAAAGAAATCCAGAACAAATGAGACAATAGCTTTTTATGGCGACAACAACTTGAAACAACAATTCTTTCAAAATTGGGTTATCAGGGGTTTCAGAGAGAGAGAGAGAGAGAGAAGAAGAACCAAAAGACCTTTCATTGGATCCTTACATTATTTTAAATGACAGCTTTCCTTGAAAACAACAGCCACACATCTAAATCCTGCTCTGTAGCATATGACATCACAACATGACATCATGATGCCCTGTAGTTTCCTGCCTTCAATCCACATATTTTTTTAAAAATATGAACACCTTTACAATACCACCCAATTCTGATGATTATTCTTTTTTGCTGTTATTTTGGGTATAAATCCAAACTATATGCAATGTAACTATATGCAACACTCAGACAGTAATTAAAATCCATGACCCTCCACTCTTCCATACAAAAAGAGAAGCTACCAGGCATCTATTTTCACCCATGAAAACAGCTCATGGAAGAAACAACCTTACATGCTGAATCCAGTACTATGCAATGTCTAGATCACAACATCCTGGTATGAGCTTTCGTGCATGCACACGAAAGCTCATACCAGGAACAAACTCAGTTGGTCTCTACTAGAAAGAATTTTCGATTTTGTTTAGATCACAACAATCTGCTTTAATTTTATGAATGACATTTTTTAAAATGTATTAGAGGCATTCTACAGTACCTTTTTTGTTCCTCTGGTTCACTATGGTCTAATTAGGATTTTGATTTGACAATGAGAATTTCTTAAAAGAAACCAGGAACTTGAAGGCCATGTGCAATTTTCTGTGGCTTTTTCCTATTCAATTTATTTGTGTCTTTTCCTTTCCCTACATTACCAAAGCATACACATTTTCTATGACTGCAAAAGAGCAATCTTGAAGCGACTGTATGTAAGAGTGCATCAAGATGCTTTTTGTATAGTGTTTTACTAAGGCATTTATGTATTTATGCAGCCATATTTACAATCCAATTAACTTTTGTTCTTTTTTAGGTGTTCATGCATGTGGTCAAGTTTCCCTTTATTGCAGTGTTCAACTTTGGAAATGCCACCAATGTCTATAGTCCTTCTGGCTGTTAATTTTGTGAAATGGGATGCACTATTGAAAGAGTCAGCCTGGTGCCTAAAGATATATAATGATGGCACCAGATCAGCCTCCCTGGGGAGAGCATTCCACAAACTGGGAGCCACTGCAGAGAAGGCCCATTCTCATGTTGCCACCCTCCAGACCTCTAGTGGAGGGGAACACATGAAGAAGGGCTTCAGACGACGACTGAAGGCTTATTTCGCCAGAGATAGAACAATTGGATATTAAGGTTTCAAAATGTATTTTTTCTTCTCTTACCTGCTGGTTTACGGGGAAATTCCTGTTGATTTTTTTAATCTATAAAAGTGAATACAGAAATTGATTAATAAATAAGCATATTCAACTATGAAAATCAGGCACATTACACGCCCATTGGCATTGTGATATATTTACTTTGTATTCAGAGCCTACTGAAAGATGCTGACAGAGTTGGTTTTGTGCAGATTTTTAGGGATTCAGTATTTCTAAATGTAGTGCATTTCTGAATGCGACAATGGGTGGAATTTAACACTGTGCTATTACAAACATTCTATCTGTGCAAGCACATCAGCTTGCCAATGGAATGAGCCCAGCTTCCCCTGCACACTGTTCTGGGGGGGGTCTCCCCCAATTATGGGGGTACATGGAGCAGAGGGGGGAAAGTCCCATTGTACAAGTGCATTGTGCAGGGCTTCTACTACTATGGTTCATTAAGTGAACTGTGCCCAATGTATGCCTAAGTGTTCTGCAAACCACTGTTTTCCTTTGATTTACTTATACTCTATACATTTAATTTTGTTGCACATTAGGGCTGGTGTTCTTCTTGTAAACCTGAAAACATTTCAGAGTTTGAACTGCTAACATTTACTAACAGAATAAAATATATGTTTGTATTCAAGAGAAAAGTGAACCAGAATTACAGATGAAGCCTTCAACACAAAGTGGATGATCTATAACAGGGGTCGGCAACGTGCGGCCCATGGGCTGGATGCGGCCCATGAAGACCGTTTTACCGGCCCCCGAGCTGCCCCTGAGCCAAGTCGCCAACTCAGCGAGTCCCCCGCACGCTGCGCTAAACCAGCGCAGCACGGCGTGGGGACTCGTCGAGCGACACCGGAAATCGTGTCTGCGCAGGTCCAGATGCTGGAAATCACTTCTGTGCAGGCATGATTTTCAGCGTCTGGGCATGTGCAGAAGTGATTTCTGGTGCCGCAGACATGCACAGTTGCGATTTCCAGCGTCGCGCTGTGCCAGGCCGGCCCACGGACAATCTCTGTGGGAGTGATCCAGCCCATGGCCGGTAAACCTTGCCGACCCCTGATCTATAATCAGGTTTCACATTCTATAATGAATCAAGTTATACATTTGGATAGCAACATTGCACAGGTAGTAATAGATCATCATTATTAACCAAGCTCATATGAGTTCCAAGAAATAAGGATAACATTCAGTAGTTTTATTTGGACCAGGCTTTACATACAATTTCTAGAGCTAACTCTAACCTAAATCAATTGATTTTGTGTCTCAGTGGAAAGTTAACAAAATGTAAGTAAGGCAAGCTTTATAGGAAGGATACTTCAAACACTTTTGGTATAGTATACAAGGCTCTGAAATAAAAGGATATCACATATTAACATGCCTGTGACATAGGTACTTCTTTATGACAGCATACAAAAATAGGTTCTTTTTCATCCCTACATGTGTTCTACCTACATGAAGGCAAAGCAACACAACACAACTCTAGATTGTTAAATGATGTCAGGAACTCACAAAATGTGAAACATGGCATATTTAACAACTTAGCCTAAAGAGCTAGAGGCACTATCCCAATTTAATCCAACTCAGAGTAGATCAGTTGAAACTAATGGACATGTCTAAGGTCCATTCATTACAATGTGTCTCATATGAGTGAAATTTAGCTGGTTACAACCATAAATCTTAGCCATTGGTTGTCTGGGCTAATTCTTGATGGCATTTTGGTCTCACGTCTGGATACTCATTTACAAAATGCACGGTGTCATTTGAGTTTGAAAGATGGATATGGCTTTCAAATGCAGCTCTTCCTTTCCAAATACATGAAAGTGGAAATTAAGAAGACATCAGGTTCCGACTTATGGTACCTGCATGGAACATGTGTGAACCTTTTATTACACCTGATATAATCAAAATATATTTTGTTGCCTGTACCCAAGAAGTATCTCATGATGGTATTTCATGAGGTATTTTCCAAGAGATCAGAAAGACTCCTATGAGCAGCAAAACCCATATACGTTAGCCACCTTAGATCATGATGAATTATACAATACTGTTATTTGAGGCAACATAAACAGAGGTTTTGATATTGATGTGTTAGTCTGCCTGGATTAATGGACTAGTACAGAGAGGATGGCTCACAACATTCTACCAATCTGAAAACTACTTGGTCAGCTAACAGCATGCAAATTATTTCATCCTCATAGCTTTTTGTAGGTCCCTGCCACCGTGTGGCCTCAGTTATCCAGTCAAACCAACAAGCTACTCCTGGAGATCAAGCCTTTGCATCTTGGAGATAGAAGCTTTCTGCACGTATGGAGAAAGGGAATATGGGAAAACTTTATGCAGCAATATCCAGAAGTGACAAAGACTCTGTGACATTCTTCCAGAGGTGTGCCAAGAGTGCTAGCAGCACCATCAGCTGTAAACAAAGGGATGAACTGGTACGAAACTCCCACTCTCTCTAGGCATCTCTCACTTGTCAGTAAATTTAACAAGATACAGCTTGACCCGACTGTCAAGAATGACATAAACTCAAATGATTTTCACTTTTTTTGTTTTTTTTAAAAAAATAAGAAATATTTTGATGAAGGCAGGATGTATACTGAGGAAATGTAGAGAAAACAGTGTGCAAATCTAACACATTTTAACTACCGGTATATTATAGCCAGTATAATTTCCTCTGGGAGCTTTCAGTCAGGAGCATACACATAGAAACTTCTAGTTCTGGGAACTATAATATCATGTTTACTACCTAAAATTTACCTTTGTTTGAGATGCAGACATAAAATTGTAAAATCCCAACTGAAAAGCCATTTTTCAAAACCATATTACCATTTGACAAGTCGCCTATGGAACACTATTTTGCATAAGCAGCATGCTATGGAAGCAAACTTTAAAGTACAAAACATGTGACTCTGTAATGATCAAGAATAGTTTCCAGCGATGTTTTTATTTAGATTTCTCACTCTCATTGTAAATATAGGTCCATTGTCGCCCTCATAATGCTGCTTTTCACTTGCAAAGGAGCTACCATTCTGACAAAAAGTTTTACTGAACATGCACTAAAGCAATATGGATCATATCTCTATGACATATGGTAAATAATTTTTACAGTAATTTGTCTGACTATTCATAGATGGCATTCAGTCTGGAAATTCCAGGGCCACTATAAAGGAAAAAGATTTCTGGCTCTACAGAAAAAAGCAACAAAATTTCATTGATTTATTAGATAGGCACTGTACATTCATTTCCACAGTCCAGTACCAATTCTTCTTCCTGTGCAAGTATCTGCAATGTACTTTAACTGTATGGCCCCAAACATCACTAAGCAGAAATTAAGTCCCACTTTGTGTAGTATGGCTTAATCTTGAGTGAGTGGGTATGGGATTGCTGCTTAAAACAATCATTATCAAAACAGCCTATGGTGTGCAGGTTTTTTTCTTCAAGAAAAGAAGACATAATGCAGACCGAGGGCATATAGGTAGAGAGATAATTTTTGGTTAAAAAAAAAAAAAACCCACCTAGACAGTAACCATACAGCAGAGTAATGATTCTGCTACCTTGTGATATATGTCAAGTGAGATGGTGGATATTTTCCAGCATAGCAGTGCTAGTCCATGATGGTGTGTCACTGGAATGACCTACGTCAGCTTGCAGCACTGGCAAAGTGCCAGAGAACTGCCACAGGTTGTGACATTGCAATGACACTAAGGGCATTTTGTCTCCTCTAAATGTTTTTGTGGGTTTTTTTCCAGTTCAGCAACTCAGAAGCTATGCTAGTTAGCCTCTCCATTCAGGTAGTAGATTCATAACAGATTACAAATTAACTTTTAAACCAAGTATTTTTGTATTCTAGTAACAATTGTGCATGGGTTGAAATAAAGAAACAACGCATGTTTTATTATACTGTTACAGGTGCATGTCTATGATATATTTTGTAAAAACTTAACCAGATGGGGTTTTCTTTTTTGAAAAATGCAATAAAATTATTAAAAATGGGAGATGGACATAAAAATAGGTTCATGATAGCTCAGTTACTTCATGTGGCATGAAAATACTATTATTTACTTATTATATTTCTATTCACTTTATTCCATTAGTAACTCAAGGAAATTTACCCAGGGTGCCCAGGCAATATCCTATCCAGACACTGACAAAGCACATGGTACAGCACAATGTTCCTTCAGGCCCTGGGACCAAGGTTAACTGACTTCTTATAACAAACAAATAGCATTAGTGCTACACAAAGAACCATTCTTCAATTTCATGTTAGTTTTCTTCTCTTGCAAAAGAGGTTCAGTTATTCTGAACATCCACAGACCACTTTAAAATTTCTCTTAAATTATGGTGGGTGCAGCTGGCTGTGTGCTCCCCCTTTTCCATTAAGAATGTCTCCTGGACTCTGGAGTCTGCCTGAGCTTCTTGATCTGAAAAAGCCCCATGAGAGAAGATGCTTCATGATGTCTTCCCCTGAGGTGTAACTGAAGTGCTGAAAGCAGGCTACTAAGCACCCAAAATTGGTCCACTCACTGGTTTTGTTTTTAAGGGACCCTCTAAAAACCACCAGCACCACTTTTCCACACTGAAATAAAAGGATTTTACTTTAAAATCCGACAACAAACACAACTATGGTTATTCCTGCCTAAGTGTAGTACCCTACATTTGTTAGTTTTGGCCCAGTTCTCCAATCTGTTACGGACATGTTGAATTCTGATTTTATCTTCTGATGTACAAGCCACCTATCCCAGGTATTAGCTTGTATTACACTTCAGTGACCCACCTGGTCATTGTTGCTGATGAACAGTCTACCGAGAGGGAAAGGTTGGGACAGTTCAAAGCTTCAGATGGCTACAGTGGCTGCCCTGAAGTTCTGAGCCCTCATGAGGTTTGTGTGTGGTCTGTAAATAAGCAGGTGCAACAAATAATGGTGCTGATATAGGGCAAGGTATGCACCTAACTATCACCTCCTATAGGACCGGTGGAGTTCTTACAACATCTGTGATTAGAAGTACTAGTCAAAAAATCAAAACGCTGCCAAGATGGCTGGAGTGCACATCTCTAAGGTCTCTGACTTCTTGGTAGTTGTGTACAGCACTGACGATCTGCTGAGATGCTGGAGAGCCCTGTAAATAAGAAGCAAAGGAGATGGGTACCTCCCCTGTTGTAGTTGTTAGTATATCCGCTACCATGACTGGAATTCCACATTAAGGGCATCTGCCCTGTGATTTGGTGATGAGTTGCAACATGGGTTTTATTGTGCCGGAATGAAGGTATAAAGTGAAACCAAAGCACCTTTCCAGTTTTATTATCCTATTAGAAAGATGTTAGGCACCAGCAGGATTAAGTCGATAGCATTATTATGGTTGTTTCACATCAGCAACCTCCTCAATTCAAGATTACTCTCTGGTTAATAACCAGTAATGAACATATCACCATATTATTTGTTCTTCTTCAAGTACATTTGAAAACTTTTAGTACTCACAAAAGAGGGGAAAATAGCAACAGGATGGCAGAAGTATTTCACAAAAGGAAGAAGCATCAAGAAGCAAACAAAGGAATGATAAAAATCTATTGTATTGGTGGCTTTATTCCCAAAGACATAGCAAAAGTTTTTAAAGAACACATTTCAGGCCCTATCATGGCGATAAAAACAACAGCAGCTTATTTCTTCTTTATAATTCCCAAAGATGGGCTATCTACACTTTTCAGAAAACTACACAGAAAGCTACTGCTTCTGTTCTGTAATAGATTAAATGAGGGAGTAAAATGAGCAAATCTCCTGTAATTCCTATTTAATTAAACAGACTAATGCCACTATATGTGTATGGGGTGTGTGTGTGTGTGTGTGTGTGTGTGTGAAAATGCCTGTGTCTCGTAAAAGCTTGAAAGGGTATTGCTTGAAATAAAACAAATGATGATTTCAACTACAATTTTTTGACAGTCTTTTCCTTTCTGTTTCAACTGGCTGCCATTAAAATGACCTTGAAAATATCATGCTACTATTTTTGCCCAATGATAAAGTGAGGAGACCTTTCTTTATCAGGCTATGTGGCAACTGCAAGTGACAAATGCTTAGTTTCTTTCAACATCAGCTGTAAAGTGCTTTTGTCTCCCTGAGGGTCTGTGACTACCTGCCCTGACAGTGTTGATAAATGGAGGGCTTATCCACACTTACGTTTCCTCTGCGTTTTCCAAGTAAGTTTTCCACTGTCTACACTTCCAAGCTCTGTGTCCGAGGGCTCTTTTTTGTTCTGGAGCTTTCCCTGAGAAAACCGCTGAACTGGAGCAAACTGCAATCCACTGAAAACCCGAATTTCCATTTGTTGCACTTCAGTTTTAAAGAACAGGTTTTCATGGGGAAAGCTCCAAGGTATAAAAGAGAGAGTCTGGACACAGAGCTTGAAGGCATGAACTTGTGCCTAGAAAGCACAGGGCAAAAAGTGGGTGTGGATAAGTCCTGAATGAGATACCTTGAGTTCCCATCACAGCAGCACCTGTAGTGAAGTGGCTGACAGCCCCCAAAGTGTTGCTGAAAAGACATCTTAAAATTAAACAGTAGTCATCATAATTATTATTTTCAGTTGCAATGCTTTCTATGCCAGTCAGCAAAATGAACACAACAATTATTCCCTAAAATCAAGTCCTAACTCTGATTCTGAGGTTTAGCATGTATGAGCAGTATTTTTACTTTCCCAAGACACCCATCATTGGGAATTATCCAACTGGTGTCCCTTTGCTGACTCAAGGCATCTTGCAAAGCAACTAGGAGGGAGGCAATTTTCAAAGATTTCACTGCCTGCTAATCTGCCCAGATTTGCTCCAGAGGGTCAGAGTACTTCAACAGCAGATTTTGGGGCTGCAAGGTGTGATAAAAACTTGATTTAATACCTGTTCAAGCCAAACAGATACCTTCTGTCAGTAAAAGGACACCAATTAGATACCACCCTTTATTTTTGACTACTGGGTAAACTTTAGCTATTGCTGGAAATTTGACTGAAATATCTCACACATAATTAAAAAGATACTCACCTCCCACACAGTAATGCCGCAATAGCTTACTTTCCTTAAGCTAAATGATTGAAGATGCAAAGCAATTCCGTGCTGAGAAATATTTATTAAAAAAAAAAAAAACCACACACATCAACACGACTCATTTTCTCCAAATCCTGGGATGAATAATTTAGAGCTGCATGAACAGCAGCATTTAACATAAAGTTACGTTGATTGTATTGTAATAGCTGTGAGGCCAATACATTCCACTGATGTATTTGCTCCTTTGCAAAGGGAAACGACAACAAAACTGGCATATGCTTTTTTTTAAAAAAAATGTGCTTCAACCCACTGCAAGTGTAAATTAAAAATAGAATTTCGAGTAACACTCTCAAAAGTTCCACTGCATAAATTACACCTAACAGCCAGTGTCCCCAGTCTGCTGAAACATCTGTCATCATTACACATCTCCACTGTAATGAGAGTGGAACTTTCATGAAGGAACTGCTGCATGTTAACAATGCAAGCAGCTTGGAGAGTTTCATAGATGATCTACTAGACTGATCAAATGCACATCTGTTTACCTCTAATTTTCTGAAACTGCTTTCCTCTCGCTTCCAGGAGAGCACTTTTCACACTGCACTGATAATTTATCATAGTTAAATGTTTAATCTTAAAGGCATTTCAGATTTCTTTACAAGTTACAAGTGCTTGAACCATTCTGTGCCTCTAGGTTTTGTTGTTTTTAAGTATTTTTTATGGATTTGTTAGGCATCTTGAACAACTTAGAAACAAGATAGAAAGGTGAAGTCATTCCCTTAAGCAAAGTTCTTTTACAAGGAACCCTAAAACCCGAACAGAAGTACGCAGTACAGGCAACGCGCAGCCAGGTTCTCTTTGAACACTCGTTTAATATGGGAGAAAGGAGCTTCAAAAACTTACCTGGGCAAGATTCCCAGTGCCACTAATTTGACTGTATTGCCTGATTCCATGAATGCCTATCACTATCAGAGAGAACTATTTAAACTAGCTAGTATTTAAATGGGAATTCAACCAGATCTTAAAACACACACACACACACACACACACACACACACACACACACACGCTTTTGATCTGAGAGATTGAACTGCTTCAAGCTGTTAAGGCCCATTTTCTTTCGATTAAATCCAGTGTTGCTTGAGATTGAGCCCAATGATAATTGTGTGCTTAATTATTAAACAACTGTGAAACATTAGAGCTCCCCCTATGACTTGACCCACACAGGTCAAGCTTATAGCTGCTGCAGCACAGGCACCAATTTGCACTGTTGCAGTTAATGGAGTTGAGTTGATTGCTTCTTCCCTGCTTGCAAGTTTATGAACTTAAATTGTGAGTTACTCCAAGATTATCTGGGATATGGAGACAGATTATATTTTTGTGTGTACAGTGGAACCTCGGTTGTCGAACGTAATCTGTTCAGGAAGACTGTTCAACTTCCGAAACGTTCGACAACCGAGGCGTAATTGCCGGTCAACAAAATCAATTGAAAAAATGGAGAAACATGCCTCGGAAGCCGTTCAACTTCTGAGGCATGTTCAAAAATGGAAGCATTCACTTCTAGGTTTTCGGCATTCAGCTTCTGAAATGTTCAACAGCTGAGACGTTCAAAAACCGAGGTTTGACTGTATACTGTGTATATGTGTGTGTGCATTCTTTAAAAACTTTCACTTTCAGAATAATAGAATTGTAGAGTTGGAAGGGATCACCTAACCTAACCCCTGCTATGCAGGAATCTCAGCTAGAGATCCCTGACACCAGTGTCATGTGTTTGTGGTAGTCTGTTCCCATCACCAGTCTAGCCAAAGCATTTTGCATGGACTGAAGTGTCTGGATCAGCCCCTAGGGAAGCCCCATGTAGAGTGTGTTGCAGTAATCAAATCTCTAGCTTAACAGTGCATGGGCTGCAGCCTTCAATCAAGCCAATCTTTGGCTGCTTGGATTTGGACATCAATCATACAAGAAATATGCAAAATAACTAAGCAAGTATTAGAAGTCACCCCAGAACTGCCCCTACTAAACATCTTCCAAGATAATAATGCCCACTCACATCATAAAGAGCTCAAAACCCACCTACTCTCAGCAGCCAGAAGCATCATAGCCAGACACTGGAGGGACCTGTCAGGAGTAAGCATGGACCAATGGTGTGGGAAACAGCCTTATTAGAAAAAACTAAGCAATAAACTGAAACTGACATGGGGACAAACAGAAGATGCCTTCACCCCGGTATGGTTCCCCTTTCTCACATACACAGCTCAACAAGAGGACAAGAAGAATCTGCAGGCAGCATACAAATCAATCTAGCCAACTTGATCCAAAACACACATACACATACCCCACTCTCACACAAAAACAAATCTCACTACAGCCAACCAAAGACAACCAACCACACCCTAGGCCACCCCCCAACCTATCTCACCACCAAGGAAATACAACAAGTGAATAGTCCCATAAAAGTGACAATGACACAAAACCCCACACATACACTAAGTAGAAGAATAGAAGCACTGCCACCCAACCCCACCCCACTCACCATTTCCCCCTTCTCCTCTTTCCCCCTCTTTTCTTCCTAATCTAACACTGTAAGCAGCAGTAATGTCTCACAACAAATGAAAGTGATCTGTAGAAAAGGCAACTTGAAAAAAGAGACAATGCACATATTTTTTTGTAAACTAAGAAATCTTTAATAACAATTTTTTAAAAATCTAGCCAATCTTTCATTTTGAATGACCTGTAATGTGTGGGGCTTTTCAGTATTCAAAAAATACTGTGGAAGGGCCAGGCTTCTGCCATGGCTATTCTGTCCCAATATCTCAACAGATCGTGGGAGAAAGCTCAACTTTGAAAAGAGAGATGAAGCCTCCCCTGCTTAAGAGAAGTGACACAAAGGCAGCATATTTTTCTCACTGGGGATCACAAGGTATACTGAAAGTTTCACAGTTCCTACTGGGAAACAATGCTGCAAATGTTATTTCACCCCAGAGTTATTGTAAGCCAAAACAGTAAACAGAATCCAATGCAAGGAAATCTGGAAAAATGAGTCACCACCAACTCTCCACCAAATCATCCAATGGTCTTCATGTGGAACAATGTGCAGTCACTAAGACAGGCACACTCATGACATCTTCTGTGATCATTATGGTGCCTACAATGAGGTCCAAACATTGATGAAAAGACCCCCTGTGGGTGCTCCCACTGGCAACGGGGCCCCAAGATGTCCTTTAAATGGCTGTGATCATGAAATGCTATGTAAAAGCAGAACTTTAGACCAGAGCAATATCCCTTCAATACAAAGGGCAAGTCACTCTTCTTTTTGACCACTGTAAGGTCCGTGGAGTAACCAGGCAAGACTCCGACCAGTTTTTTAGTAGGTTTATTGTGCATACTATTTACAGTGCAGAGCTACAAGTTCATGTCTGTATCAGTCACTCGCAGAATCCGGGAGTGCCCCTTCCAGCTGTGACCCCAACATAAGAGTTTCGGTATCTGAAATCTCCGCCTCCCCTCCTTGCGTTTCATCCCTCTGTGCACTTGGGGCAATGGAAATGGCGTATCTCCCTCCTTGCCCACTGAGCGAGGGGGGTGCAGGGTCTCTCCAACATCCCCAGAGCCTCTGCTCTCCGGCCTCTGAGCTGCCTGCCCCTCCCCACTGGAGACATCGCTGCTTCCTCTGCTGGAGGAGGAGCTGCTGCTGGTCAGGTGGGGCCAGGGCTCTCTGTAGTATCCTGAGCGCTGAGCCAGGGACAGTTCCCTGACACCCACCCTCTTACGTTTTCTGTGGTTACTGCCATCTCATTGCCCTCAATGCCTACAGCCTCTCCTCCATATCCAAAAACAGCTGTTTCAAGTCACCCATCCTCTTGGCAACTTGCACAGGGCTTCAGTTTTTCAGGCTACACAGCACAGCGACAGGCATCTCCAGGCTTAACCTCTCAGAAACTCAACAGGATCTTCGGAAGCCAATCAGTTGCAAAGTGTAGAAAGGGGAAGGAAAATTCCACCTGGCTTCTTGTGTTGTTTTCTGGCAATCTTTGTGCTGCAAGGATCAAAGAGCTACCAACTTAGAGCAACATTAACTGGTGCCAGAATCTCTTGCTATGACTGTGCAGCAAGCTACAAGTATTCTCTGACACAAAGTAAACTGTAATTTATAGAGCTTAACCTTGGATTAGCTGGCCTATAAGGCTTTCAAGTAACATTTTTCACACCAGCTGAGGCTCTTCTTATCCTGCTTTATCTTGATTTGTTTTCTCTGTGCTCCACAAAGGCATGGCGAGTCCATCTTTGCATCTCAGTGAGCTTATACTTATTTCTGAGAGACAGATATCTTGACACTCTTGCCAAGAGCAAGTAAGAACGCATTTCAAATACAGATCAGAAAATATGTTGTACTTCAGCTTGTTTAAATGTTTGCAGATATCTTCAATAACTGTTTTGCCATTCTGACACAGCTTGTCAAGTGACACTGCAATCATTGGCAAACCAAGCAAAATTATACACTGCACTGAGGTGGCACAAAAATCGCTAACCTCAGCTTAATGTATGCCAGAAGCCGTCTTGTTTCAGTTAGTTGAATCACAGACATTTCTAGCAGCATTCTTTTGTTGATAAACATGATATTTTCTTGTGACTCCGTGGCTAAATGTCCTTTTCTTCATCCTCAAATGTCCCTGTGTAGCGGAACACTCAGTTCCTGCTTATGCTGTCAAATATTCCATTCTTCCTGTCGACTAACATTTAAAAGAACATTATGATTAGATTACAGATCAATTCACCATCAGACAAAAAAGACATTAAGGGAGCTAGGGGACTCAGTCACAGAAAAGAAGGGGTTAATTTCATTCTGGCAAGACATTAACTATGAGCATTAAGCTTTTTGACATTTTGCAATAATTGGCCATATAGGAACTACTTGATACTCCTTTCTTATCACTGAGTTGTATGAGATGCTGCACTAGCAGAGGTGCACAAGAGTCCCAGCCCTTCATCCCCGGGGTGTGTGTGTGTGTGTGTGTGAAGCAATTCCCTGGTGCTAGGACAACAACCCAACCCTGGCTCTGACCTTCGGAGTCTAATTTTGGCTCTGTAATGCATACGGAATTACAGTATTATCGGAAACAAGGAGCAGAGTCATAGTAACATAAGACCCATGATGGATCACACCTAGCCCGGACTTCTGTTCCCATAGTATCCAAATAAATGCCTATGGGAAGCTCACAAGCAGGACATGAGCACAACTATGCTCTCCCACTGCTTCTCCCCAGCAACTGGTAATCAAGTGTCTGTTCTGAATCTCCATTTTTCTAACTTGGCAAACCACTGTCTGCCAGGAGAGCAAGAGTCTTGTCAAAAGGGCAAAGCCAAATGCTACCTTGGTATTCCTGTGATAAACTTAGCTCTTTGATCCTCAAACGCTGGTAAATAATAAGGGTTGTAATGCCAGGATGTTTAAATCTCACTTCCCTGCTACTTTCCTGCTACCCTCCTGCTATCTCTTGCTATCTTTATGACTTCCCTGTTCCTGGCCATCTATCCCATCCTTTGATGTATCCTGTCCTTTGATGTGTGGGAATGTGTGGGAAGCTTCTTGGGTCTCTCATGAAAGTCTTTGTTTACCTGAGCCTACCATGTGAAGACTCCTTGAGGTGTGTTGTATGAATCTGATTGGCTGGATTTGAATTCTGTAAGTTCTCCCTGTGTTTAATAAAAGAGCCTGGGTCGAGGGGAGAGAGGACTTTTTCTCCTCTCTCTCTCTCTCTCTCTCTCTCTCTCTCAGAGCTTGCTGGTCAAGTGCTGTCTCTTTGTCTTTTTCTTTCTAAACCCCTTCACACTTGCACACATGCAAACCCCACAGTGGTGTGACCTGGCAACCAAACCCTTGTGTTGTGGGTGGGAACATTTGGACAGCCACAACACCCTATTGGTAGGTCCTTCGATGCTGGGTGTAATCAGACCAATGGGACACTAGCTAAAGGGATCGAGGGACCTACATAAGCCCATGCACGTGTCCCTGAGCTTCCTCTTTAGGCCAGTGCCTCAGAATACCTGCTCACCTCTCCCTATATTTAGGGCTTGCGCTTGAGCTTGCTATGCTGTCGTGTGTTGACTGTCATTGGGATAGGGGCACGGCAGGAATTTTCCCCACTTGGCTGATTGGCTGTTGCCATTTGGGTTTCGCCTGCCGCTTAGCAAATCGTCACAACTTGTAAGGTTGCAGATAGGCTCTGGTTCAGGTGATGGGGTGGCCATCCCTATGCGAAGGGTATTCTGTTAAAGTAATCCAGGGACTCAATAGTTTGGTCAACCCTGAGAGGGGTTGTGCCTGAGTCCAGGGGGACATCTGGGTGGTGGACTAGCCTGACCCTGCTTTCCGCTGTTCCAGGTGTTTACCCTAGGCTGACCTATGCTGGTGCCCTGGGTCAGTGCTACCTGCCATGGCACAGGGAGCCAGTCGAACCAGAGCCTATGCAACCACTCACTTGCTGTAATCAATAAAGTTGTGGCCTAAACTCTGCCAAAAACCAAACCAAAAATTTCAGTCTTGTCTGATTTTATTTAAGGGGGAGGTTAAAGGTCTACACACGCAGCTATTCCTTTCCTAACAATTTATTCACAGCAGCTTTCATTGAGCTACACAAACTCAGGTTCCCTTTCCTGGTCAGTCAACATCAGTTTAGACACCATCAGTGTTTACATGAAGTTGGGAGTTTTTGCCCCATTGTGCATCTCCTTACACTTGCTTATGAACCATTGAATTGTATGCCATACAAGAGCCAACATGGTCCATTGCAAAGCTCAGGACAAAACCACACCAGGCACAGCTAATTTTGAGAGGGATTGGGACACTCACAGAAGTGCAGAACAGATGATCTTACTCCATACTTCAAATCATTCAATGGATTGCTGAAGTTTAAGCCAATCCATACAACATTACCAAAATAAACTCCTTCCCCCCACCTTTTGCCGCCTGGATTATCGGGAACTTTAACTGCCTATGAATTTGCTGTATACGTTATGATCTTGTAAAAACATGCCACGTAATAGCAATGTGTTAAAACATCATTATTTCTGTGGCAATAATTACAGTGCTAATCAGAAGCAATTAATCAGAGGCAATTGAAATTTGGCTTTAAAATGTTTGATGCAACTGTAGGAACATCGCTCCTTGAAATACCAAAAATATTCCCAAGCACAAGCTAAAATTAGTAATAGAAAATAGTTATAGAGTAAGCACAAAGGTTAGTAATGGTCCCATTTGTCAAGGTTGTCATGAGACTGACAGCCATACGCAGTGACAGCACTATCAAGATGAATAAATAGTGAGGGAATTGGCGAGTGCAGCACAGAACATTACAGATGGCAGACAGATTCAAGTCTGCAATACTGATTCGGTATTGCCACCAGCTGGAATGGTCCTGTAGCTGGATATAAATCTCCACAAGATACAAAATTCTTCAGTATGTTCCCGGCATTAGAAACAAAATTAATTTTAGAAGCCTGTGGAGGATATTGCAAGATTCAGAAAACTCAATATGATACCAAAACTAAACTAAAGTAGGGCAATATTTAAAAGTTGAGAGGGAGGGGAGGAGAGAGAGTAATTGGTGCTGGTGGGAACAGACACAGAATAATATCAGTCAAGAATTCCAGCTAGGAATATTATAGAATGATATGCAAGGTTGCCTAAAATCACCACCACTATCGCCACTGAGATTATATACACAGAAGGAACTGTAGCATATAAATACTTCACACAATTTGTTCGGTTTCTAAGATTCAGTTTTTTAAATGTGGGACAAGTCCAACTGGGGCAGAAGGCAAAACACAGAAGGCAGTTTGGGAGGAGGAAGACCCCAGATATTGCAATGAGGTTGGAAGTAGGAGGAGGAATTGTAGCCATTAGAGAATGAATCAACATTCTGCAAAATCCTTTTTTTTATTTTGAACATCTTCTAGATTCAGAACAGTACAGCTTTCACCACTCTTTTGGCATGCTCTGGTCTATGGGGTCACGAAGAGTCGGACACGACTGAACAACAACAACAAGATTCAGAACTGGCCAACTTTCCACAGGCCATTTTTTAATAGGTGGGCATGCTGCCAGTCACCTGATGCCACATGATCACATTCCACAGGAAGCATTAGGAGAGCACTTAACTGTAGTCCTGATCCTTTCTTTTTCTTTCTTTCTTTTTATTAAAAAATTACAGGGTTTTTACAATTTAAAGCACAAAACATTACATGGTTAAGTTTTTTCATACTCCCCCCCTCTCCCACCAAGGGGAGCAAATATCCAAGCCCCCCTCTCACAGGAGCACATAAAATACCATTTCAAATTTAACCAATTAACTTGTATAAATCATTGCTTAGGCCTGGCCCTTTCCCTGGGCCAGACATTCTTACTCTTCTTAATTTCATCATCGATTGACTTCCTCTGACCCCCCCCCCTGTTGAATTCAAAATCAAACCTAATTCCCAGTTTTCCAATTCATCATCCATTCTAGTTTACACACTATAACTTTCCTCCTTTTCACTTTTAAACATATTTATACATCTGACTTAATTACTTGTAATTTTAACTCGACCTCGGCCTCTGAATACCAATGAACTCTTCTAAGACCTTTATCAAATTTTAAATATTCAAACAAATTTTATGTAACTAAATTTTCCTTTTTTCCCTATCCCTTTTCCTCCCTTCGGTCTCAAAAATTTTGGCTAGTAGTTATTAACATTTTCCATTACCGCAATATCCATGTCCATCTGTCAAAACCATGTAAAGAGAAAGATACCAAAAAGCATGTCTGTTTTTTAACCCACTCCAACCTTCTCAAAACCCTGAACCCAAAAGTCAAAGCAAACTGGCTTCTGTTTCTGTCTTGTCTCTTGCAGCATTGTATCATTCTCATAAGAGTGCATCCCTAAATGGTTGCACTTTTTTCCCCTTTCTTCTGCAGTAAGATTTTCCCATTGTCAATTCCATTTAGCAAGCTGACTCCGGTTGGTTTTTCATCTAGAATTTTCTCTTCTTCCGTTTGCTCTTGTATTGTAGCTTCAAAACTTTCACTATCAGTCTCTAGTCCATGTTTCTGCAAAGCCAAATTCAAAAGTTTCACCTCCTGATCCATCTGCTTGACTTTTCCTATCATCTGTTGCAAAAGTTCCAAAGTCTTTGTCTGAAATTCCACCAACCATTTTCTTTTAGTCATATTCAAGGTCAAAAAACAGCTTTGCAGTCAAAACAATTAATTCTTTGCTGCAAACGCAGCCATTTTTACTTTGTTCTTGCCAAGCTTTTCGATACCTCTGGAAAGAACGGGTAATGTTTTTTTCAGAAATCAGTTCCAATCGAAATAAATCCAAAATCCATCTCCCCCTTTCCTGGGGGAACAGTTTCAGAAGTCTTCTTTGTTTCAAGAATTTAACAGCAGCCTCAGATACAATGTTGCACTGTTTCCTTCTGTTTCAACTGTCAGGGACCAACCTCCGTTTTTAAAGTCCCTTCCAAGCCTAATTTTTTTAAAGTCTTTTTTATTATTAAATTGGTACTTACAGAGTCCAAATAGGTTCCAAATCTTGTAGAAATTGAGCGCTCTCTCTGCCAGCAGCCGCTACTTCTCGCTACGGGAGTAGTGTTTAATCCACAGTACCGGTGCCTTCTACCCCGCTCGCTCACGGCATCCCTTACTAGGGCTTACCGGAGAGTAGGGGAGGCGCGCTGGGTACCCACCAGATCCCAAGTCTCCAGGACACTCTTCCAGGAGTTTTTCTGGGGGGTCGCAGCGCAGTTGCGACTCCCCCTTCCCCCACAGCGAAAGAGAAACCTCGGAGCTGAGGTTTCTCCCGACTGTACAGAATGGCGTCCAACCGGAAGTCTGTAGTCCTGATCCTTTCAAACCATGGCTGCAAAAGAAGAATCTGATGCAACTTTGCCCGCCAAAAGCTGGGCTCACATTCAGTGCTGTAAGCAAGCCACACTTGCAGCAGGCAACAGCTGCACTCAAATGAAACTAACCTTGGCAGGGTTTGTATTTACAACACATTTATCAGTTGGAGATAAAAGTGGTTACATGATCCCTTCTCCTGCATATTTTCCCCCTCACAACAAGCCTGTGAGGAAGGCAGGCAGATAAGGCTGAGAGACTGTAATTGGCTTAAGGTGACCATATGAGCTCTCTGAAGAAGATGGGATTTGAACCTGATATCTGTGTTACTATGTGCATGGGGTAGGCGGTTGGGAGTGGGGCAACACAGAGCTTATACAATGATCCTTGGTATCAGAATTGGAATGCTGAAAGCCTGCATATCTTGGAAGCACGATACCTTCTCTACTTTTCTTTCCAGTTCTGTGAGTGGATATCGGGGGGGAAAGGAAATAATACTGATAGCCATGAAGTGGACTATGTAGCCACGAGGAAAGAATAATTCCCCTTTCAAGAAGCTTTCAAAATTCTGAGTTGATGACAGACTTGAGTTGACTTCTCTGGGGAAGCTTCAAGCATAGTTTATGCACAGATAATTCTGTGCGTAAACCCAAGAGGCCTTTATGACAGTCAGGATCAAATATAACTGGGAAATCGGATGAACTAACTCAGAGGCATACTTACATTGTGCTTTGTGAGGTTGGAAATATTCGTTGCTATTGCTTGTAGCCAGTCAATGCAGTCTTCAGCCGAGAGACACTGAATTATTCCACTGCAAATGCCATCCACAGCGATTACTTGAAATGCATTTTGCCTATGGACACATCGTAATAGATTAGGTCAGGAAACAAGTGCACCTACTCCGACATTACCAACTTCATAATACTTGTCAAAAGGCTTTGAAATCACTCCCCTCTACCTACCCTTGCCCCACAATAAAAGTCAGCTATTGAACTGCTACTGCTTCCCCTATTTTATGAGTCGTTCTCTTCTATATTTAGCTTTTGTATATGGCACATCTCCAGATAAATCTTGGCAAAAACCACAGAACCAACTGAATACAGATTGCTCACACTGGACTATCTGCTCAGGGTGCAAAGCTTGAAAATGTAGTAGCCTGGCAGATTGCACAAGCTGCAATTTGCAATTCGTGGCACATAGCTCTTCAGCTCCCCCCCCCCCCACATATTTTGACCATGCTGATTCTGGATCCGAGTCATTCATCTCCACCTTGGAGAATTTCATTATTTCAATATGGCATCCACGGTATCCCCCAAAACAAGAACAGATGCATCATTTAGCTTCTACAGGAGCTAGGATAATAATTGGTGTGTTTTCAGAAGCAAATAATTCATTTTGGCAACCTCCCACCATATGGAATTGCTCATTAGATAAGAATGATATATAGTTGGTAAGGAGCTTATCCATATCTTGCTACATTTTTAATTGTATTTTTATATAAACTGCCCTAGGAACATAATTGAAGGGTGATTGATTGCTTGACTGATTGATTGATTGATTGATTGATTAAATAAATGTAAACATTATGCTTGACGTATAAAGGGGGAACCTGCGTCCCTCCCAGTATTGCTGAACTACAGCTTCCATCATCCCATGCTATTTGAGGCTGATGGGATTTGAACTTCAACAACATTTGGAGTGCCATAGGTTCTACTTCCCTGATTTAATGCGCTAAAAGAATGGAGGTACTGGCAAATTCACACCATTGGTGCCACAAAGCATTCCTAAGCATCTACTAAAATGCAAACCCCATTGAGTTCAAATAAATTTACTCCCCAGGTATGTGTGAATAGAACTGCAGCCTAAGTGCATTATAAAGGACAATTATTGTGGAAGAAGACAACAGTGGCTTCATATCTGCAATTCCAAAAGCAATGGGTGACTTGTTAGAAGGAATCTGTGCAAAAAAAACAGAAAGGTTCTACAGATCTGAACACAGCATATACATTCTCCCTAATTGTGGAATACAGCGGTTAATAGATCACTAGTAACTCAGGTTTATAACTACAGAAGCTACATCAACACTAAATTTTCAGAGCTAGAATAAATAAAAGGGAAAATATTTTCAATGCGAAGACTAAAAAGATACTTTTGAACTTTTAAAATAATAAAATAAAGAACAAGACTTTGTAATAAAATCTATCATAACTTTCTTAAGAGTTCCCCCTCCCCATATTCTATAAAAGCACTAAAGCATAATATTCTATATTGGCATGCTCCACTAAATTATAGATTTTTAAAGAAAATTCAAATATGATCTGCTTCAAAAACTAATTAGGTGAAGGGTTGAGAACTCAGAATTGATCCACATAACTTTAACGATTTTCACATTGCACTTTCCCAACATTTGGACATAACCTAAACACAATGAATGTGTGCAATGTATTTATCAATATGAAGGGAGGGCATCCAAGCATTCTGTGTCTGTTATTCTGCACAGCTGACTTATCTGCCGTAATGCTCTGTGGACTGATTTACTACATCCAAATGACAGATAATTATCAAGCCTATAAAAACCTTTGAAATGCTGAAGCAGTAAGGGCCCAATTTCCTCCAGAAAGTTCATGGGTCTGAGTGGCTTAAGAAACACGAGAGCACGATGATATTTCATGCCCTAAAACCATCTCCTGAGTGTGGGCTGGAAATTGTACAACAGGTCAATTTATTCATGATGAATATATGACTGAGATTAGACATGAGAAATGTGGAAATTGTAGCTGCAGTTCGTTCGAAATCAATCTTCTATCCATTACATCTGGGTCACATTTGAAATCAGACAAATTTTGATAGAAGGTTGATCTGCTTTATTTATTTATCTTAAGAAAAATTTCAGCACAGGGAATATTATTCTCTGGTTCAGGTTGGGCCAGTGCATTTTGCATTAGTTGTAACAATCCTTCCACTTTAACACTGTGGGGTGGAGGGTGGGCCACACAGATTCTTCTATAGGGATTTGCAGGTTGAGAAAAAGAGATCAGCATGTTGATTTCTGATTTCCTTGTCCATTAGAAGCCTGCAAATAAGCACATACCTTTACCAATATGAATTTGGCCCATCTCATCCTACCTTCCTTTGTCCAATCAGAGTCAACTAAAAACATTTTCCAGCCTAGCATCAGAGCAGATGGGGCAGTGTCACACACCTGGCAGGATTGGTGCTGTGCAGGTGCCCTCCTGGGACCACAGGTTTGGATAAATAGGGGTGCCTTCATCACAACAACCTCCTCACAGCCTTGCCCTTCCCTGTCTCATTTAGTGGCAGCCTTGCCCTTCCCAGTCTCATTAAGTGGCAGAGATGCCATATCCAGAAAGCTAGGTACACAGTGCCACTACTCCTAATAAAGTATTCCTGGATTAGAGCACAGGAAAACACTGAATAGTTTTCCATGGAGACTCTACTCCTAGTGTCGAGTCTAGCTTCTGAGGAAAAGATCATGCCTGACTGATACTAGGCGTTTTAACTGATTGTTAGCTTCTCTAGGCATGGAGATATGGATGTGAAATTCCTTCAAGCAAT
Organism: Lacerta agilis; assembly: GCF_009819535.1. Classification (NCBI taxonomy): domain Eukaryota; kingdom Metazoa; phylum Chordata; class Lepidosauria; order Squamata; family Lacertidae; genus Lacerta; species Lacerta agilis. The sequence goes on along the minus strand of NC_046318.1, from coordinate 48,037,056 downwards.
CAGTGCCTCCACATGCCTTATAAGGGTTGCGTAGTCATGCGAAAAGTCTCTTAGTTATATTCTTTGTCTCATGCACGAGTTGAAAAAGAGCTACGTTTCCAGCTATAAGTAATCAACATGCTCCACCTGAGTACCAACAGGTTTTAATTTACTTAGCTAAAATTGTATTTTAACCAACTAAGTCATACTCAATAGCTCTACTCTATGACTTAGAAAAAAAATCCCATTCTACTTATTATTGCTGAGGGTTTTTTTATTTTTCCTTTTGTAAATAGTAAGACTCTCTCCTTCTGTAATATCTAGAATCTCAGGGAAAGTTATACCTTAGAGTATTAATTATATTAGTTTCTAGCACTAACTGTGTTTTACAGCCCCAGTTAATATAACATATATTTTTCCTTATTAGTAAAAAATGCCTTTCTTTCTCTAACGATGGTAAGAAATGATCTGGTGGTTTGAGGGCACCTCTCCTTCTCAGACTTCAAAAATTACAACTGGCATATTCCAGTATATGGAGAAAATATTTCCTTTATCTACTTACCTGCACATATCTGACCCTGGGAGATACTGGGAAAACCGGGAGTGAAGAAGCGGGATTAATCGGAGATCACACCACCTCTTCTCCCACCTAAGCCCTGGAGATGTAGGCCATGAAGAACATGAAAGTGTGTCCTGAAAAATATTTCAAACACCTTTGATGTTTTGGTGTTACCATCAGCAGTTACAACAAACAATACAGTGGTACCTCGGGTTAAGAACTTAATTCATTCCGGAGGTCTGTTCTTAACCTGAAACTGTTCTTAACCTGAGGTACCACTTTAGCTAATGGGGCCTCCCACTGCTGTGGTGGCGCCGCCACGCGATTTCTGTTCTCATCCTGAAGCAAAGTTCTTAACCCGAGGTACTATTTCTGGGTTAGTGGAGTGTGTAACCTGAAGATCTGTAACTGTACCTCATTTATATATTACATTACATTTCTCTCCCATCTTTCCACCACAGAGCTTGAGGTAGCTTCATGGTCCTCTTTCTCCCCATTTTATCCTCAAAACAACAATGTGAGATAGGCTGAGAGTCTGTGGTTGGTCCAAGATCACTCAGTGAAAATCTTTTGAACTGGCTAGTTGCAAAATGCTCCTCACTACAACAAGTGGGATATGTATAGCAGGAAAGGTTTTATTTTGTATGGTTCTCTGGGAAGGGTAACATTAATCTCTTCCTTCTATACAAAGAGAGAACTATATAGTATACCACATCCTGCAGGATGCTCGTAAGTGAAGCCATCAAATAGAGAGGGCTAGTTTTATTCAATGGGCACCATATACTCAGAAAGGAGAAAATTAAAAGGTGTTTCTAGAGACGTCAGTGTAATGAGCATTGTATCTATATCCTTCCTAAGGACCTCAACTGTTGAGGATAGACTTATCCTAGAATCTGCAATGAATAGAAGAAGGCTGCACCATCCTTATTGCCAATGGAAGTAAAAACAAACAAACAACTCATTCATGCAACAAAGCTCTGGCTCACATCACAGATAAAGGGAATAACTCTCATGCCCCTCTATCCAGTTACAGGTAGGTAGCCGTGTTAGTCTGCCATAGTCAAAACAGAGTAAAAAAATAAAATAAAAAAATCCTTCCAGTAGCACCTTAAAGACCAACTAAGTTTGTTCTTGGTGTGAGCTTTTGTGTGCATGCACACTTCTTCAGAATGCACACGAAAGCTCATAGCAAGAACAAACTTAGTTGGTCTTTAAGGTGCTACTCGAAGGAATTTTATTATTTTTTTAATTCTGTTTTGCTCCTCAATACAGAAGATGCTTTCACCTTTCTTCATGGATATTATAGTGGCAAAAGAGATAAACTTGTGGTAATAAAAACAAGTACCCCAACAGGATGTGCTGACATTTAAAACAACATTTTTCTTTCCAACATTTTGAGGTCATGCAGACATGAAAGTGGGGAAATATTACAAGGGTTGTAAGAAACGCTAATAGTGAAGTATTTCTAGCCTCCGCAGAAGCAAGAAGTGTCAAAATGTTCTTGATGGAATCTTTCTAGCTGGTTCCAGAGACAGGAGACTACAGAATAATGCTGCAACATTTCAGGTGTTTATTTGAGCCTCTGGGTCTGTCAGCAGCTATGATGTATTGCTAAGTGATGTTCAAACAAAGCACAGAAAAGCTTCTTCCATGAGAGTCGGTGCTGATACCTTTTTTTTTTTTTTTTTACAACACACAAACTTACCTTTCCAATTTGTTTGGCAGTTTTATGAAATCAGACCTTGCTCCGGTTTGGGTGTAGTAGCAAAATTGAATTGTCCAGGGGAAAACATAATTAAAATTTAGTGTGGGCTCACTAAGATAATTTGAATTGCAAGCCAAAATAGCGATGAGCAAACACTCCTCCAACCCACATCCAATTTAGAATTAATTCTGAGGGGGGAAAGACAGCCAAATAAGTGCTGGATGTCCAAAATAAATTATTAGGTCTTGATATTCTTCTAGTGACATAACAGAGAACACATTGGATGGGACCCCCACCATCATTTCACTCTGCATTACTTTCTTTAAGAAAGTGACTGTACTCAGCATCCTATCCAGGTTGTGATGGGGCACAGGTAGGTAGCAATGCCAGTTATTATTCCCAAGAAGTTCAGGTGCTTCAGAAGCACTGCTCAGCAATGTGGTCAGTTCTTGCTGAACCCACCACCACTGGGGGAACAGGGACACTGGGGGAAACTTACTTTATGCCAAGAGGTTTGTGGCAGGTTCCAAGCTCTCTAAGTTTCCAGGTAATTTATGACAAAATCATACTGGAATCCATAGGTTCTTTATGGAATTTTTATTCCATTTTGATAAGACTTAAATGGAGCAAAAATAATGGAGTATCTAAATCCCCTTGTCAGTTGTGGTCTCAGTCTGAATTCATTCCATTACTAAACCAGGAGTTAGCATAAAGTTCCCCCACCTATAGCTGCATAATGAGAAAAGGGTTTTTACAGTACACTTTGCTTCTATGGAATCTACCTAATATTGAAACTGGCATATTTCCAGCATGCTCATAGACTGTGTAAACTTTTCAGTTAACAGTCATGTGTGGTAAATTTTCAAATTTTTGGCAGCAAGTTAAAAAAACAAAAAAACATTTCTTACTGTATTATTGGGGTGGTAGTTAAGATGTAAACCACTATCACACAGAGGCGATGAAGTACCACTGCTTTGATCACTAGGAATGCCTAATAAAAACATAAATACATACAAAAGTGTATCACAGATTACTGAACTACGCACACTTCATAATCAAAGCTGACATTGGTTTTGTCATACAGTAGTTACAATTCAGCCACACAAAGGGCACAGCTGTTGCCTCTGCTACAGAGGGTTTTTTTATTATTGTGTATTGCAGGGATACTAAATGCATCAGCTCTCAAAAACCACCATGTATATGAAGATCATCAAAGATGACTGAAGGGATGGGGAGTTCTTTGCCATGCAAAGTAATCTTACAGACCTGTGATAACCAGATGTTTTCCCTATTTGGAGAAAAAAACTGCATCACCATCAGGGTACAGATTTATAAATGTCAACACTGTTTTATGATCTGCATTATTTCTTACATTCTATTTTGATACACCACCCAGGTATTCTATGAAAGTAGAGCCATTTATAAATTCTGAAGGAAATAACTGTGGTGATCCAAGATTACTTCACCACCCCCAAATAGTCTTCTGGCTGTAAAAATTAAAGTAGGTGTGTGAATTCTGCTGTCTACATCTAGTATTTTTGAAACTTGAAAGGAGTGAATTGTTTTGACAATATCCAATGAATATAAAATATCTTCATTAGTATGAATAAAGGAGAAACTGGTATAATGATAGAAATGAGTACACTTTCAACAAGTTAATCAACATTTGAAAATAAATAAATATAATGCAATGGGAATTATTTAATGGGTAGGAGGCTATCTGAATTCATTTCAGAAGCTTTTTTAAAACACTATTTTCCTTTTCTTAATTAAAAGGCTGAGAGAAACCCTGGTGATAATCTTCACAGGGCAACTATAGCACACAGACAGCGCCATCTCAGACTATGCACTAGTCCCTACAATTTATTAAAATTATAGAAGGAAGACAGCTGTGTCCCCATTTCTGCTATTTCCCAATAAGACTAATCAGTTTAAATGGTTGAACAAAAACAAAATACTGATCACTATGGATTCCATTAATCTTCACTTAAGCAGAGCAATCTGTTCAAGCCCATGACTGCAATTTAAAATGAAAAGTCCTCAAGACAGATATATTCACTCTCAATTGCCAAGTTAGGGGGGAAATGCCAATCTTTCTCCAAATCTCTGCCATTATGTATTAATCTAAAAATGAAATGCAAATACTCTGGACAAATTATCGTTAAGTCAAAGAACTTTAGTAGCACTCAAAGCAAGTTGTAATCAGTTGAGAGCATAACATCATCTCTAAAGCAAAGGTTTAAAATGCACACTCAAGATCAGCTCTAGGGAGAAACTCAAACAATAATTCTCAGCAAAAATAAGCAAACAAAAACCAAACTATGATTTGTAAATTAACAAAGGCAGGGCAATTCACAGAAGCAGGCTTAAAAAGTCATAATGTGAAGTGGCTCTGGGGCTCCTATGATAGATTCAGACTTGGGTTTGTTTGGGTTTTTTTTATAAAAAAGTAACAGTTAATACTTACATGCACAGTCTTCGTTGAGGGGCAATTTGAGAAATGCAGGTGCTCTTTTGAGAAAGGATACAGTCAGGGTCACCTCTTCTCCAGCATTCCGAAGAACCTGGACCTGAGGATTAAAGTTGTAGATGTAACACACACATACAAGCCAAAATTACATTCTATCCTTCACTCACAACTGCACAGTTGCTTACTATACACCACAAAAAGAAATGAACAATAAAAGCAAACGTGCACTTTTAAGCTTTATGGTTATATTCTGGTTTCCTTAAAATTCTTCACAAAGTTTTCATTCCCTTCTCTGGTTTCACAAAAGGACTTCACTGCACAGAGGTTTGAGGTAAAGCATTTTGGTAAAAGTTGGGACTGAATCTGAGATCTAGCAAAAGCTGAGCCTTATATCTCAAAGGACTGTGAAACCTGCAGATGGTCAGATATTGGAACTATCACCAAGCAGAACACATAACCCTCCCACCTGTGAGCAGAACTGCCTCTCTTATGAGAAAGTTGACTTTGGTGCAAATTCCAGCGAGAGGAGGCAATTCTGTGGAGGCCAAAGTGGATGAACCCACAGCTGTATAGTCAACCCCCCGTCCCCAGTAGACTCATGAGGTTGTGAAAAGTGCCTGCCTGGCCAGGCTAAACCTTGTACAGTTGTGATTAGCATTCTAGAACATTCTTATTTCCAGCAGGAAGGAATGATGCTCCATTGAAATTGTGAAAGAAGGGCTTGGATAGTATCATTTCCCCTCTGATCATAAAAGCACACCATGAGCAGTCATCATCTCCTTTTCTGCCTGGAACAAGGCAGCCTCATGGGATAATTCAGTATGAAGACATCCCCTGTCAAAAATATAATGCATGGGTAGCTAGACCTTTCTAGTCTCACAGGGGAAAAATGACTTCTCTAGTAAATAAATGCATATTGGTGGAATCTGTCTGTTTAAAGATTTTGCCTCTCGCTTTGGACAAAAAACAAAAAAACACCCCTTACATTTTTCCTCAGTGATTTAAAAGAAATGTGTGCTTCCCCTTCTCTTCTGTTACATGAATTACCCAGAGTCGCTCCATCCAGATTATCAGAACTGTTCTCACTAGTGTAACAGCCAGACCATCTATCAAGAACTGAATTGTCTGTCCCTGTGCTGCTCTCACAGATAGGAGCAAATGTTTCACAGTAATTTGACACAGTGGAAGTCATGTAGACTTTGCTGAGCATCCCTTTCTGAAAGTGGGACACACTTGATCACAGAAAATATCAAAGATGATGCTACTTAGAAGGTTGTAGCGAGCAATGCACAACTGAAAGAAAAAGGTAGAAAAAAGGTATCACCAGCAACATGCAGAAATTTAAGAGAAGACACCGATCTCACAAACGTAAGATGTACGGAAATGTTAAAATAGGTATACAAAACTGAGCTTCAATTTACACCGAGTCCTTCAGTTTACAATATTAAAACTGTCTTATTCTAACCCAACACTTGAAACATTTTTGCTGCTGAATATTTACATTCACATTCTACTTCATACATCTGCTAAAGCATACAGTTGCCAGCAAAAGTTTGTTGCTCACTAATCGGACAGTCTCTTTAAAAAGTATACCACAGTAATGTTTATTTTTGATGCTACAGACCTTAAAAATATACTGGTTCACCATGTTGGTGCATATGATGAAGAAAGGCACATTGGTGGTGTTGTTTTTTGTTTTTTGTTTTTTAAAAAAAGTCTGGTTGATGGAATGCACACTTTATGTTTAAATAGTGGGTTTCAGAACACAGGAATCTTTTAGACTCCTAGGAATCATGACCCCGGAGCCTAGCAGTGACCAGAACACCAAACCAGGGGCTAAAGTGTGACTGGCAAAATCAGAGTTTACTGTTGTAAAACTATGGGTTACTAGTTGGATGGGGAGAATGTGATGTTGGCAACATCCAAAAAAATCAAGGTACATGCAGGTTTTAATTCATATTAAGCTCCCACCATGGGAAGGAGTTATGGTGGTTCCAGGAATATCTAGGGTAAATGTCTTGGTCTATACTACTGACAGAAAGGTGCCCTTTGGCCCTGCAGAAGATCTGACCACGCCCCTTCCTCTTTATTCTCTCCATGATGCCCTCTTCTCCCTTTCGAAACAGACTTCATTTCTATATTCTGGCTACATGTGGTTAAGATACTAAGAAACAAACTGGCATTCTAAAATACCTTAAAACACTGGAGTCACATATTTTAAGCAGCTCTTTAATATTCTAAATGGCATGCCCTTCAAAACTGCTCCATATACTTTTAATAATTTAAATTTAAATTTTAAATCACAATCAAAGTAGACCTTATGAGCTGATTTAAATGTGGGGTGCTTTTGTTACTGAAATTTGGTTAGAGGGACCTCAGAGAATGCACAAAAATAAGAATAAAAGCTTAATAAATAAAAGACTAGAAATGTTACTATAGCTTTTTCAATATTTCTTCTAAATAATGCTCGACATCATTAATGTCAGCCAGAGATGCAGTGCTCTAATCAGGCATCTGACTTTATTTGTATTCTCAGGTCATCCACTATCACTGAAAGCTCTGATTTGCTGAACACTCTATATAGATTCCTCCATATCCCTCAGAGTTGCAATAGTAGTTTATTAAAAGTATTTTCAGACATGGCAGAAGACACAAAGCACTATGAATACAGTAGTCTAATTTCACATGTGTTATGCAAGATACATTGTGGTTCAGCTCCTTAGAACTTATTTATGCTGAGCAGCCTTTTGTCTAACTCCAACAGCAAAAAGGATGGGGATGGTTATTCAGAAACTGCTTGGGTGAACATGAAAACATGGTGGCTGAAAATTGACGGAAAGGGCTGACACTGAGCTTTGTAATGTAACATAAAAGGGAGGTATATTTTGTCCTAATGTTGTGGCCCAGTTCATACATATCTGAGCGAATGATGGGATTTATGCAGTGGAAGAATGAAGGCAACAACACTTTTGAGCAAATCAGTCACATGCAACTTCTGCATTTCTTTTGGGGAAGGGGAATTGGAACTGCATTCACAAATGCCACACTTGAGCCATTTCTCAGCCAAATGAAATACTTTTGCCTGCTCAGAAACATGAACCTATATTGAGTCACCAGCCCTACTCTACACAGCCGGCTTTGCAAGAATGTCAATAAGATGTGGAATAAGGGAGAGGGGAAGTGCCTGTGAGCTGGATTCATTATGTATTGCTAATCTAGAGAGAAGAAAATAATCAGACTGCTATATCAAACACAGTCCCACACTGAACAACTCTGTGTCAGCAACTAATCTATGTCCACAATGCCACATGTGGGGAACTTTTGGCTCTCCAGATGTTTCTAAACAACAAGTCATATCTGCCCCAAAAGCATGGTCAATGGCCAGCAATGATGGGAGTTGTCATTCAGCACACCTCCTTCCTATGTTCAACAGAAAAGGGTTTGTGCTGTTGTTATTTTGGCCACTGGTTCCAGATTTTATAGGAGAGATCCAAAGAATGGCTTAAGCTATGAAAATATTTTTGTTTTATTTCTTTCAAAAGCAGACTTCCATTCTGTATCCCAAACTCCCCTCATGGAATGGGCAGGGCTGGCACGGTTGATTATGCAACCCCTTTGGAATAATGAAACTGGTTTCCTTGTTCTTTGTATCTGACCTACGTGTGATCACACTTGAAAAATGAGCCCCAGTACATGTTGCTGAACACACAGTGATGCTGGGCACACTCTTTTTAATATAGGATTTGTTAGACAGATTTATTTCTATTACCCAGCTTTATTTATAAATCACCCTTGAAAAATAATTTTAAATTCAGTTTTGCATACTAAAAATATTCTTAGCAAAAGAAAGGTAACTAAATGGATAGAAGAAAATCTTTTAAAGAACTTGAATGAACTTTTGCAAGCTTTCCCCCCTACTAGCTGAGCTCTCCAGAACCTTGACAGTGGCATAAAACAAAATCCTTTGACAAATCTGTTTTTGAAGTAATGCTTTTGATCAATACTTGCAGTTCTCTCAGCTTAGTATGTAGGCTGCTCTGCCTCCAATCTCTGTTGAGAAAGATATTTTTGTACTGCAGCAAATGCTTTCTCTGACAAAATTAGTCTTGTCACCTGCAAACCATGTGAAAACTTCCTTTCTTGCCTGCTTCAGCCCATCCACATAATGATAGCCTTTCATACACAGATGAATAATTGCACTGCATCTGTGAGACATAACTTGTAAAGCCTCTGAAAGTGGTTGTTGCTTTCTCCCATACACTTCCCCCCCCCCCCTGATCATCCATGCCACTGATTCAGCAATACAGGCAATACAGTCCCATCCCTATTTTGCAAAATCTGAAACCTATATTAAGCTCCCAACAATAGGAATAGATAGGCAATGAAATAATGTCCTACATAATAGTCCAGCTTCCCCCTTCCCCCTGAAATTATCTTTCATGGGCAGTGCAAACTGAAGTTAAGCCATGGGCAGGCTAGACACAACCTACAGGCCTTAATTTTTCTTCTCCATACCTTAAAAAAAATCAGATACACAACATGTTTTTAAAAAACAGGTGTTAAGCCCAATTTAAGATTAGTATCCAGTACAAGTTACACACTCCATTGTTTAAATTGCATCTTCTCCAACCTGGTTCCCTGCAGATGTTTTTTTCAACTACAACATTAATCAGCTCCTGCTAGTTTGGCCATTGGCTCCAGGGTATCGAAAATTGATTTATAGGATACCAGCAGCTACTGAATCTTCTGTCATCTAATCTGTTCTTTCTCATATTTTGATGACAGGAAACAGCCTTATACCAAGACAACCCATTGGTCCATCGAGCTCAGTATTTTCTGCTCTGACTGGCAGTGAGTCTCAGGTGTTTCAGGTAGGGGTTTGTTTCCCAGGCCTACCTTGGAAATACCATGGATTGAAATGGGAACTTCTGCCTGTAAAGGTTGTACTAGGCTATTGAGCTACAGCCCATCCCCACAGAGAGCTTCATAGATTTTTCTAAAAACGAAGGGCTCCCCTATTTTCGCCAAATACTTTGAGTAAGTGAAATGATTTTACATGTGTAGGTTGATAAACAACTCTAAAATGAAAAAAATACTGGGTCAGCATTGTAGCACAGTGCTGAAAAAAAATGAAAGCAACTAGCTTAAATTGTTCAGGGTGTTCACTGATGAGCGTAACGGTGATGGCTTGAATGCACTGGAAACGATAATGCTTATCACAATTCATCTTTAATTTTGTCCCATTGCAGCTTTTACTTCACTTCCATTTCATATTCCTAATTAGGCAATAATCCCAGAGAAATCCATTCTTGCCAGTGGTTAATTGACATTCAGAGTACAACTTCTATTATAGCCATGGTTTTATAGCTGGAAATATCTGAATGGCTCTCTCTCCCTTGGACACCAATCTGCAATATCAACAACAAAAGAAACACTAACATGATATTTAAAGTGTCACTGGCCTCGTTCACAAGTCAAGCTATGTCAAGCTATGGCTGAGGGCAAATATGCAAGTGTATGACCTTTGGAAGAGGAGGTCACAGCTGCTCTGATCCTCCCCAGTTGTTCTGCTGCTAGTCTGCACTGATCTAAGCATAGTTTGGCTTAGCATGTCCTCAGAACTCAGGTCCATGATTTAGCTCTCCTGGGCAAACCACCAACTGTAAACCATAGGACAAGTCTTCGTTGCGGCTCAAGTTAACCTGAAAAGAGCTAAAGAACAAGCCTGGGCTTGCCAATCTCCCTTCTGGAAGCACCAGAAACTTGTCTGGAAGAGCAAAGTGAAACACAAGATCACAGTTGTGTGGAAATTCTGTTTTGAACAGGCCATAACTAAATAGTATTGAAAAACAGAATCTGTTTTATTTGCTGTTAAGAGATGAAACAAAAAAGCTGCTAAACAAGTTTATGCAGAATGAGAAACACTCACTTCTGGGTTTGCAGTGTTTGGGAGCCAAAACGTCCAAGTTGTAAGGCGTTTGGCTTCCAAGGTACGACTGTATTGGTGCTCTTAGGATCCTCTGAGGATGAGAAGTGGTGAATAACAAAGAGGATGGTACTGAACATCAGTAGAAACTGGGTCACAAGGAAAACAGATTGTTGCCTACCACCTGATAATTATAGCTTTCCTTTTTCATGCCAGACTCAGAAGAGAGTAGGTCAAATATTTTTCCAATCATAGCGAACATAAAATGATAAAACAGTGAGAAAAGAAAATAGCCAAGTATCTATTTGCACTCTTCCACACTATTACAATTTGACCCTTCCTTTCAAAATCCCCCCCAATCTTTTGAGAAAATAGGTACTTAGCAGTACAGTTCAGAAAAACCATTATTAAAGTACGTCTTGTTTACAATACACCATTAGGTCAATCATCATTTGGTCATTTAGTTGCTGGTAATTATTATAATTTGCTTATTGACATGAATTAGTGGGTGGAAAACTGCAGTTGGTACCAATTTTGCAGCAATCACACAATACTGGCATTAGCTTTGCTCAGATAATATCCCACCCCCACAATTTTTGGAATTATGATCAAGGTGAAATCAGAAGTTGACATCAGATTTAGGCACTCTGTTGACAAACACACCTAAGGCTGTGAAAAAATGATAGGCTGAATAAGGAGTGTGAGTGCACATTTGAAAACAGGAGTTTTCCGCTACTCACTGCAACGCCTGCAGGGTGCAACAGCCCATAGAGTACATTCAGGAAGATGTGGGGCTTTGCAAGACTTTACCGGGCCTTGCAATTGCTGAGGCAGCCCAAAATCTAGAGCTATATGTGGAAGGGAGCATATTCCTATGTTGTCTAGGTAACACATTCTCTCTTCCAGTGTTCAAAGGTAGACAATGAATCTTCTACAGCATGGGACAAAGGAGAATGTGCTTCTGGCCAAGGAGTGTACTTCCTTTCTTAGCACACTTGAGCAGTGAGTTTTATTGTCTACCCACAAAGTACATTGCCAGAACAGAAGTGTTCCACCTAGTTGCCTGAGCATCTTCTTGGTAATGTTCACCCTCTTCACTGTATAGTCACAGGGTGGTCACAGAGTGGCATGATGCTTCCATGGCTACATGATCACTGGCTAGCTACCAGTAGGATCAGGCAGCAAGGGAGATGATAACATGATGCCAGAGGAGAAGGAAAATGACAGTCATCAAAGAAGGTGATAAGCTTTTGGGGTGGGGGTGGGAGGCATTTTACCCCAAAGGTTTTTGCTAGTGATCATTTGGCTCAGCCTTCATCTTGGCAGTCTATGAACAAACTCTGCTAAGCAGTGAGTCTTAAATGTTTGTTTATTATTGTTTGTTTAATATGTCTATTTTTGGCTGCCCTTCATTCATTTTGTGATCCCAGAATGTTCTGCAGCATAATGGGTTGCATCCAACTAAGTTTTACTCAAGTAGACATATGCAAATTAATAGACCCAAGTTAGCTGTGTTCATTAATTTCAATGGGTCTATTCTGAGTAGCAATGTTGGCTACAAATCACTTAAGACAAGTACAGACAGGTAAAAACACAGTGTTAAGAAGTTCAGTCATACAGGAACCTAGAACTGAAGCGATAACAATTATAATGCATTTTCATATCCTCCAACATTTCTCCGATGAAAATAGGGACATCCCATTCCATAATGATAATTTTACTATTTATACCCCACACATCTGACTGCATTGCCCCAGCTCTCTGGGCAGATTCCAACATATATAAAAAAACATCATAAAACATTAAACATTTAAAAAACCTTCCATATACAGGATTGCCTTCAGATGGCTCGGGAGTCTGATAACTCCATAACCTCCAACATTTCTCCAATGAAAATAGGGACATCCTAAGGAAAAGTGGGACATTCCAGGATCAAATCAGAAACTGAGACAGCTTCTCTAAATAATAATAATAATAATAATAATAATAATAATAATAATAATAATAATAATAATAAATTTTATACCCCGCCCTTCCCAGCCAAAAACCGGGCTCAGGGCGGCTAACACTAATTAAAATCACAGCAAAAACATAAACACAATCAATTTAAAATAACAGATTAAAATACAAATTTAAAAATTCAATATTAAAACTGCTGTCTCATTTTCAGATAACCCACCAATAAAAGAATGAAGCATAAATATCAAACAGAAACCACCCCAAAGGCCAGGTGGAACAGCTCCGTCTTGCAGGCCCTGCGGAAAGATGCCAAATCCCGCAGGGCCCTGGTCTCTTGTGATAGACCGTTCCACCAAATCGGGGCCAATACTGAAAAGGCCCTGGCTCTGGTTGAGGCCAACCTAGCATCTTTGTTGCTCGGGACCTCCAAAAGATTATTATTTGAGGACCTTAAGGTCCTACACGGGACATACCAGGAGAGGCGGTCCCTTAGGTACGAGGGTCCTAAGCCGCATAGGGCTTTAAAGGTCAAAACCAGCACCTTAAACCTGACCCTGTACTCCACCGGGAGCCAGTGCAGCTGGTAAAGCACTGGATGAATGTGGTCCCGTGGCAAAGACCCGGTAAGGAGCCTCGCCGCGGCATTCTGCACCCACTGGAGTTTCTGGGTCAGCTTTAGGGGCAGCCCCGCGTAGAGCGAGTTACAATAGTCAAGTCTGGAGGTGACCGTCGCATGGATCACTGTGGCCACATCAGGACGAGAGAGGTAGGGGGCCAACTGCTTAATACGGCGGAGATGGAAAAATGCCACCTTTGCTGTGGCTGCAACCTATGCCTCCATGGAAAGAGAGGCGTCAAAGGTTACACCCAAACTCTTGACAGAAGGCGCTGGCACTAATTGGGCCCCCGCAAGAGATGGGAGTTGGCCTCCCAGCCCCATGTCGTCCCGACCCAGCCAGAGGACCTCTGTCTTCGAAGGGTTTAACTTCAACCGGCTCCCACACATCCATGCAGCCACAGCCTCCAAGCACCTGGCCAGTGTGTAAATCAGAGACACCCCTGGAAAATAGGGACAATCAGAGGGTCTGCAATTTTATCATTATCCACATAATACAAATATAAAATGTATATATTTATCTATGCTGCTGGTTAGTATGTGGATATGTTAAATTTCCAATATGTTATCTAAGTCTGGCACACACAACAGATGGTGTTTCTACATACATAGATATTAATTCACTTATTACTTATCAGGGGTGTGTGATTCAGCTCATTCATGACTTGCCCAGACGCAAATGAAACTTTAAAAATGTGGAATCCTTTTGGTTTAAGAGGAAAGTGGACCAGTAGTATCCTCCACCCCTCTCACCTTCTCTCTCTCCCCACCTCTCTCTGGGCTGGCTCTGTCTCAAGAGACACATGCACTTTTCTAGGCTCTGGAGATATGAAAGAATGCATGCCTCTGAATACCAATTGCTGGGAATCACAAGTCAGTAAGAGTGCTATTCTGCTCAGGTCCACTTTTGTGCTTCTCATAGGCATCTGGTTGGCCACTGTGAGAACAGGGTGCTGGACTAGATGGGCCACTGGCCTGATCCAGCAGGCTCTTGTTTTCTTAAGAGCCTTGGAGTCAGAGCCATCCAGTACTGCTAAGTGGCCCAAACAAAGGGCTTTTGGAAACAGGTTTTGAGAACTTAGCCAATGAGTGAAGAAAGGCCAGACTTGTCGAAACCTATTTATTTTGCTCTTCTTATGCTATTTCAGTCTGCTTTTTCTGTATAATAGTAAGTCTCTCTGTGGGTATCAATTTTTCACTCATATTTTACAAAAGAGAGTAGCTAGAGTGGTTGGTTAACTGCTTCCTTGGAAAAGATCTATTTTAGGACTTCGTATCCAGGATGGCTTGTCTCAAAAATAGGCTAGTCGCAGCAATTAAAGGCCAAACTAGGGACAATGATTTTCATTTTACTACTTAGCAGCTCCTAAAGGACTGCCTTGATGCTGACTGGGGGAAGTGATGCTCTGGGAAATGGTCTCAACCATTTCCTTCCATGTTCCTTCTGAAATCTAAATCCACTTCCCGCAAAAAGCAAAGCCCTGTTGTTATCTCCACAGGGAGGGGAGAAAAACCTTTACCAAAGTCTGTTAAATTGATGGCAGGGTAAAACTATATTCCACAATTTACAGAAGATAAGTCTCTTTAAAAAAATAAAAAATAAATAAAGATTGTTTCACTGGGTGAACATACCCTCCAACATTTCTCTGATGAAAAAAAGGATGTCCCATTCTATAATAATAATGTTACTATTTATACTCTACACATCTGATTGGGTTGACCCAGCCCTCTGGGCAGATTCCAACATATATAAAACATACTAAAACATTAAACATTTTTTAAAAAAAAACTTCCCTGTGCAGGATTGACTTCAGACAGCTTGGGGGGTCAGGTAACTCCATATCCTCCAACATTTCTCCAATGAAAATAGGGACATCCTAAGGAAAAGTGGGACATTCCGGGATCGAATCAGAAACCGGGACAGCTTCTCTAAATCAGGGGCGTCCCTGGAAAATAGGGACAATTGGAGGATCTGGATGAAGGCAGCCGAACACCACTTCCACAATATTCAGCCTCATGGGGCTTGAGACCAGTTAACTTAAGGTGTTATCTTGCCCCATAGGAACCTATTTGAAGGCTTCCATCTGTGTAACTTGCACAGTGTCTGTTCCACATTTTCCAGGAGTTGCAAAGTACAGCACCTGCACTTTGGAATATCCTGCCTACTGACATTAGGCAGGCACCCTCACAATACTGTTTTAGACACCTGCTTATAAGTTATTTCAGCAGGACCACCCAGATATCAGTATATAATTTAGTTACCTATACCTGTTTTAAAAGTTTTAAAGATTTTATCTTTGTATATATATATTTGTGTGTGTGTGCATGTTTATATATAGATATACATACACACACTTGTTTTTAATCGTGATGGTTTTATGTATATTTGTTTTTAACTGGGCACTGCATTTCAGCTGTGTTTTATCTCCAGTTTCATTTGGGCACCACTTTCTTCTTGTTGTTTTCTCAAGCAGCTTATAAATCTTCTAAATAAATGGTAAAGCAAAAGAAACCCCAATAAAACAACAACAACAACAACAACAACAACAATTAACTGACATCAAGTCTGATTTGGCCCTAAGAAACAGCCTTTGCGTATAAGCAGCACATTTTTTCTAAAGAAATGTTTAGGGGTACTCTCATTTTCCTACTCATATTGAAATACTGCCCTTCAATGAGGCCAAACTTAGATTCACAAAAGGTTTAGGGGTATGCATACCCCTGCTTAACAACCCCCCCCCCCCCCGGAAAAAGCACTGCCTATAAGTAAATATATTGTGTAGATTTGGACTGAGGGTCCTATCTAAATGTGACAAGAAGTTTCAAGGCATTAGAATGTTTTTTGAAAAATAAATAAAAAGAAGTCCACAAAACTTTGCATTTGATACTAATACAGCACATTAAAACACACAGCATATTTTTGCACTGCCATCAATTTAACAGACTTGGGGAAAGTTCTTATTCTGTGAAGCACTCCAAACAACAGCACCTTCCATTTTAACATACACTCATTAGAAACGGGCCAAAGCTCTCTTGGACAGGGAAATTAAGACAGAGAGGCAATGAGATGACCTGCCTTTGCACACATCAAATATCTGTTTGCACCAGATTTATAATTAGGTTTTTGTTTATTTTTCTTTCATGCACTTTTCTTTGAACTCACAAACAGCAGAGCTCCAGGATAATACATGAAAGGGAGAAAAATGTGTTTGTTTCCCAGGAAGGAGGTGGCTAAGGCCACAGGTCAGCCTGTCTGTTGAGTCGCATGGTGCTTGTCTCAGGCACCAAGGAAGGTGGGAGTCGAGAAGTGACATGAACTCAGTGTGGGAGGAAAAACATTTGTGGATCTGTATAGCTTAAGAAAGATTTAAAACATTGCTGGTGTGTGTGTGATTCTATCCCTTCATGACTGAGCGACACAACAAGATCTATCACAGCCTCTTTCAGCCCAAATACCTGAGATCTTTATAACTGTAGATAATACGAATGAATATGGTCCTTCTACATAGAAATAATGGTTCTGTCACCACATCCTCTCCTTCTACCACCACTTTTAAAATTCCCAGCTTTAATATATAAATATAAATGACTAACTAGGGAAATGTCTTGCAACAATATTAGGGCAGTAGCTAGAAACAACTTATCTCCCCACACCCCCAAGGCCAGCCTAGCCTGAGGAACCAGGTGCACAGGAAAGACAGACAGCCTGCTTCTATAGGAGGGCAAGGTGTGATGGTCAGGCAACATGAAAGGGACCACAAGCAGTGACTCATCAAGGAATGCCAAAGCAAGGTTGGGAACATGAGATGGGAAATGGAGAAATCATTCAGTGCCTCGCCTAAACATATCCAATCCTCCACAATTCACGGGACAGTTTATTCCATTTTCCCATTGTTTTCCTAACTGTTATTTTCTGCATTATATTTAAGCTTCAACAACTTAGACCAAGTTTAGCACTTATTTCTGTGTTCTTTGCAAGTGGTTCCCCCCCAAAAAAGCCAATAACATGGAAATGAGCATTAAAATATATTCTGCTTCCAGAAGTGGTTTTTTGTGTTGCATGAAAGATCAATTTAACAGTTAAGGATACGTCATGAGAATTGAATAAACTGCCATGTGAATGCGGCCAATGAAGAGCAAATGGGTCACTCAATGGATCCCAATTGATTTTGGGGCGAGCCTCTTTCTACTCAGCTCTAATCAGGCCGCTGCAACATATACATACCAGATGTGAAACACTTGTGGCAGGCCAGAAGCAGCAAGTGATGGGAATCTGGGGCCAGTCACAGAGGTGAACAATTTGATGCCCACAGATTAGAGATGCCAGATGGGGGAGTGGGCATTTGGGCTGTGTAGGACACGAGCTCTGTAGCTCTGTAAGACAGAACAGGAATAGCTGCCTAATTGAAGACAGAAGAGACAAGAAGCATAGCTCCAGGATCTGATAAGCACCACAGTGGAAGAGTGGAGGGCTCAATCATAATATTCTGCCTAGGATGTCCTGTTCCCTGAATATTGCCACAGTCCTTTTACTGAAGTGCCCCTCTCAATTTTCTAAAGACATTTCTCAGTCCAGTCATTACTGATTCATTTATATCTGCTTTGTTTTGATTGTTGCAGGAGAAGAGTCATCTATAAAAGTATCCAGTCATGTATTACAGAGGGTTGGACTAGATGATCCTCAGGGTCCATTCCAACTCTACCATTCTATGATTCTGTGGCTGAAGGTTTGGAAACAAGCGCCCACTTTACATCTCTGCCTAAGGTTTTGGTTAAGCATTTGTCAGGTGCTAAAATATAAGCATGGCTGGCTGTGCAAAATATTACTGAAAAGAAATATTAATCCTAGAAAGCATAATCAGGTTAACAAGGATGCCAGCATAATTTCACAATCATTTCATATCTTGCTTCATTGACTCTGAACACAAAACAATGACATACTAGCATAGCTGTATGGCACTGCACTCAAAAATACAACCAAACCTTTTCCTGAAGCCCCAATATCTCATTTTGCTCCCACAGAGAGATTTTCTGCATTAGCTTAACTACTGACTAAAGTAATCTGATCACTGCTGGAACACCAAGGCTCGAAGACACAGTAAATAAAAATCTCAGTTTTAGTATACAGAAGCCTAGCAAAGGATTAAGCTGCTTTTGCAAACAAATCAGACTCTGGAAGTTGATGAGCCATATATGAAATAAGCACAAAACTGAAAAGGAAGTACAGCTCCAAGAAATGGGATTAGGAAAATAACTTAATTCGTTATTGAACCTCATATAATGCAATATACAATTAAAAAGAAAAGAGTTTCTTGAGGAAATCAGTAGCTCCTTTACATTACTGTTTGATGCACAATTTTGTAAGAGTCTATTACTCTTCTTTTTTTTAAAAAAAAAACTATAATTCCCTTGAATTTACATCTTCAAAGCATTCTTAAATCACTCAACTATGCAAGACATCTTATCTTTTAGAGCAGAGCTGGGGAACCTCTAGCCCTCCAGATGTGGCTAGACTACAACCCCCATCATCTCTGACTATTAGTCATGCTGGCTGGCACTCATGGAAGTTGTAGAACAGAAACATCTCAACGACCACAGGTTCCCCAGACCAAACTGGGTGAGAAACTATTCGTGCAAATAGCAATTGTGTGAACAGCTTTGAAAAAGGAAATAGGCTGTGTGGGGAAGCCCAGTCTAAACTGAGACCTTTTAGGGGTGGGGGTGGGGGGAGAGAGGAGATTTCACTCCTGGTGCCATGCTGCAGTCCCAAGCCAGATTAGCCGTACCCACACACAAATTTGCACTGGGGTAAATGCTTCCACTGGCACCTCAACCATACTGAGCTGTTCATATTAAGGGGTTCCACTGTAGACATCTGTGCTCAACGTGTGGGTGCATGATGTTTGGGGGTGGGCCCAGTACCCTGACCCTCACTTCTCCATTTATACACAAGAGCTTTCCACACATCTGGTATGCACAGGGAGTGCTACTTGGCTTAAAGGAGGTACACACAGCACACCAGAAATAAAGGACCTACAAATCCTAAAATAGCAGAGGCTCCCTTAGGCTGTAACACAACTGAGGTCAGTAAACCATTTCTATGGTGAAGTTACAATATTCAAAGGTTGGATCATTTAGCAATCTTGGATCATTTATCTACTTACAGAGCATAATGATGAACACTGTGACAGAAGTGCAGCTATGCTGACTTATATTAAGAACCACAATGGTTTTTAGAAAAGGAGTATAAGCTCACCACTTCTTCATGCCTGCATTTTCTTACATTAATTCCATTAATCTGTTGAGTTTAAAAAAAAGAAAAGACAATTTTGAGCATTGGCTTCACTCAGGTTAGATTTCACATTATACTTGGGATTAAAACCTGGCAAAAGTGAATGGGTTTGCCTACCTGTAGAATTGCATCTCCTATAAACAGCAAGCCTGAGAGTTCCGCTAAAAAGAAAGAGAAATAAAGGAAAGGTGTGCTTTTCATTTCAACCTTTGCTCTGTATTTTTCCATTAGCTGCATCAATGGAGCAGGATGTGAGCAGGACAATGAGAAATAGGTGACAAAAGAAAACAAATTCATGGCAGGTTTCATATTTCGCATTTACATAGATAATTAATATTTTCTGAAAGTATTACTGAGGAAATTTATTTCCCCTTTTGCATCTAGGACATGTTTCTATTCTTGAACCCTGAAAATGTAAAGAACAGCTGCAGCTCTTGTTTCTAAATACAGTATCAGGATTCAAGGCTGCAGTAGATCTTGTGATCTGAGTGACATTTTGTAGGGATTCTGCTAGAGACTGACATATCTGTCTATTTCTTGTCCCGGTCACTTTCCACCCAGTTTCTGTGCTTTAAAAAATCTGCACAAAATACATTGCCATGCAAAGCCCCTTCCACCCCTAGCAAGGAGGGGGAGTTGTAGGCGGCACGAGCCCTTCACGTGCTCAGGGGATGGCTGTCATCTCCTGAGCCATTGGTTGAGCCCTGGGTACAGTGCTGCTCTGAGCGACCAACCTGGTCACTCTGGGGGCGTGGCTTGCTGCATTTAAGCAAGCCCATGGCTGGGGCTCAACCTCTTGCTCCCGCTCCCCAGCCACGAAGGTTTTCCCACCCTCCCACCTACCCTTTAGGCAGGTTTCTCCTGACCTTGCTATGGACCTTGGTTGGTCCCCATTGAGGGGCCTGGTAGGAATTTTCCCATTGGCTATGGCCTGGTGCTTTTTCGCCTACCTCGTAGCAATTCGTCACAACTTTGGTTTTGGCGGTTAAGCATTGGATTATCTCTGGAAGGCTGAAGGTGTGGGGGGGAGGTTGGGCCATCACCTCCCACAAAATGCTGAAGGGTATTCCGTTAAAGGAGTCTGGGGGCGTGGCCGTATCTGAAGCCGTGGAAGGTGAGGGCCTAAGGCACGCCCCCATCTGTGGCCCCAGGGCGAGTTCCTAGTTGATGTGCAGCAACAGGGCTCCCCTATCAGTGGTTAATCCTTCCTGGACTCCCAGCACAATGGGCTGGAGGGAGTCAGATATAGTTGGTTAGATCCAATGCCTGGGGCCAATACCGCTCAACAACCGTAACCAATAAAGCTGTGGCCTTTTTTATGCCCATTAACCTTACTTATTGGTGTCCTGAGTCTTTATTTCACCATGGGAGGGGTCAGGTATCACTATGCAACTCTAGCCAAAGAAGGGAACTGCTATGGAATTTGCTCTTGCTGGCCACAGTCCACCTCCTCCTTGACCTTATGCACAACTTGACTGAAACCTAATTGGATACATATTAGTGCACCCTAGACTTCTGGGGTGTTTTGTTGTGCAGATGGTGCTCCATGAAAACAGAAGCTTCTCATTCATTATGGGAATGCTTGGCACACTGCATGCGCACCACAGCTACAATAATCTGTGCCGTACATATAAAACGGTTCAGGGACAATAATTAGGCTTGTATTGAAGAGGGTTTTAAAGCATTTGAGGCTAAAATTCACAAGAAAATTCTATTTTCCTTTAAATGTGCGAAGTGTGAGGAAGGGTTGCAGGCCCAGTGCTCCCCGCATCTGCCTTGTGTCTCCAGCATTTCCACATACGGCAGGGAGAGAACCTTGTCTGAAATCCTGGATGGCCACTTCCTGCTACTGTAAACAATCAGGGGCGGAGGAAGGGGATGCGGTGGGGGCGGTCCGCCCTGTGTTTCACCGCTGAGGAGGGTGACAAAATGCTGGGCGGCACTTGCCGCGGGGCCTGCAGCACACCCAAGCCACGCATCTCTCCTGGGAGTGATGTGGTGGCTTGTGTGCCTGCAGGCTCCGTGCTGCCCCAAACGGTCTGCCCGCTGCCTCCCCCTCAGTTGTAGGGCAGCTGAGTGGGAGGAGGCAGGCAGGCTCCTTAGAGGCCCTGTGGAGCGTTCTGCCCTGGTGCACCCCACCCCCGTGAGTGGCTGGCCCAGCCCCAGGGTGCAGGGTACGCATGCTGTCCCAGGCACCCAATCGGCTTGCTCTGCCACTGTAAACAATACCAAACTAGTTGAACCAGTGGATTTGACCCGGCATGAAGCAGCTTCATATGTTCCTAAAAAATACCCTGCCGTGCACATTTATGGTCCAGATTTCACCGCCCCCCATAACTATTTAGCTTTTCCTCCCCTGCCTGAAATGTATAAACCTGGTGATGCTGTGCTGATTCCCCTGAGCAAATAGCTTGGCACGGCTACTTACCTCGTTGTTCTTTTGAAATTTTGGAAACAACCACTGGAATATTATGCTCCGCTCCGCCCTTTGAGATGAAAATAACCACATTTTACTGAGCCCGTTGTCAGTTTATAAATATTATTACATTTCTTTGAAGTTTTTACTTCATTTTAAGTTTGTTTTATTCAAAGGGGTAAAGATTTTCTCTTTCACAATTCTGTTTAATAATAGGCATATGAATGCAATCAGCTCCATTGTTTGGGGGGGGGGTGTCTGTTGGAAGCATCAGCAGACCGGGGTGTGAACGGAACAATGTGGAACTGTTGACAAAAGAAAGCAAACTTACTGCAGGTTCCCCTAGATTCTCCAGAGATGACCATATGGAGCCCACTTTATAATAAGAAAAATTGGCCCAGTTCTGAAACAGTAGCCATGCTGTGATCATTTTGTCATGCTGACAAGGAACAGATAAACAAAGCCATACAATAGAAAGCAAGAATATTGGACATTTGATTAAAATGAATGTGAAGGTTTTCTTTGCTGCTTTCCATTTTCTTTTTCTCATTGTAACCTAGCACAAAAAGTCAGTAGGAAAATGAATAAGAAATCTGGAAGAGATGAAAAGAAGAATTCTAAGAAAAGTAACAGGTTGTCCTTAAAAGCGGGGGAGGAATGGAAGTGGAAATCAAAATAAACTGCTCAGTTTCTGTGCTGGGTTTTTAATATAGAAAAATAAACAGAATTTAAAAAACCCAGAAACTCTTCAACTAAGTATGATTAAGCATAGTTTTAGTCCTTATGCGTTCTTATCCTAGAAGCAATTCTGAAACATCAATGTTAATGACAGATCTTATATTTTTCAAACAATGCCTTTCCAGAAATAGGCACTTTGAAAGTACAAATCAGATTGCTGCAGAAAGATTCAAATCTCTAGCCTTGTTCGCCTTTTTCAAACCAAGGTTGCACTGTTCAATTCACACAATGACTTCATCAAGCAACTCTTACAACCCTGAGTGTCATCAAGTGCAGCAAATGATAGTTGGTTCATATTGGCACACCACTACATGTCACCAACAGAGATGGCTCCTACGGAAACACACTACTAAAGAGATGGCAGAGTGAGGCATCCTAAGAATGAATGATCCATAAGGACAGATCTGTGTTGGCTTTGGGTGTTTTCAAGCAAACCTCCTTCTTCTTACAGGTAGGTAGCCGTGTTGGTCTGCCATAGTCAAAACAAAATAAAAAATTCCTTCCAGTAGCACCTTAGAGACCAACTAAGTTTGTTCTTGGTATGAGCTTTCATGTGCATGCACACTTCTTCAAGTGTGCATGCACATGAAAGCTCATACCAAGAACATACTTAGTTGGTCTCTAAGGTGCTACTGGAAGGAATTTTTTATTTTGTTTCTTCTTCTTCTTCTTCTTCTTCTTCTTCTTCTTCTTCTTCTTCTTCTTCTTCTCTATATAAGCAGAACTACAACTATCTTGTCCATCGTTAACTTTATGTTTCGGGTGAGGAGGGTGGGGTGCAGATACTCTCCCTTCACAGAGCAAAGATTAGTGGTTGGGAATTCATGCACACAGAGAAATGAGAACACAGATTAGTGGGAAGCCCAAAACAATGGCCAGTCAGCAACTTCGGGAGGAGAGATACAAGGAAAGGAATGCTAGGAACTGACAGCAGCATAGTGGGAACTATTGTGGTGATTCTGAAGCTGGTCAGGAAGTCAGAGTTAGTTGTTGGATGCAGAGAGTATTTAAGCAGGGGCGAAACTGGGCTTTATTTCACCCAGGTCAAAGACCCAGTTTAGCGCACACACCCTATGCATATATATATATATATATATATATATATATATATATATACACACACACACACACACACACACACAGGCAGGGAGCCTCAATGGAGCCCCTCTGGAGGCTTCACCCAGAGCAAAAAACCTGGCAATCCTCCCCCCCCCCTTAGCTGCGGCTCTGATCTATGGAAAGGTTTGGAGTCCCAGAAATGAGTTAGCCTGATCCAAGCCCACCTCTTTATCCCTTATGTTTGGGATGGGGACAGATGTTTCTGAACTACAACTCCCATAATCCCCTTGATCAGGTGGAAAGGAGTTCAACAGCATCTGGAGGTCCATCCTGATTCTGTGAGTAAGAAGGAATTGGGCAAAAGCATAAAAATGAAATGAGGATATTGAGAGGTTTGTGGGGATTTTCCTACAGCATGAGGGATGTAACTTGTAAACGCCTAGTTGATACAGAGAAATGAACAAGGAGAGAAAGAGAAATGCTAATGAAACAGATGGGCACCAGAAAAAAATAATCAGGACTCGCAGGGCTCTTAGCTTCTATTTCCACTTTGACTAGCTACTAAGAACACAGAAAAGGGTAAAAAAGTAGGTCTCTGGAAGCTAATAGTGTAGTAATGACAATCCCTGCCCCTCTTTTTAGGATATAGAGATATTCTTAGGCTTGCTAGGTATTAGTACCAGGTTATGCATTTGTTGTTTTTTTTGTAAACACATTCAACATCTTTTGAAGTGCATGAATGGACCAACATAGATTTTGAGAAAGTAGAAGTTGACCCTAAATTCCTACTGTCATTTTATGTGAATTCCTTCTGTTCTCCTATATCTGGTATTGTATGTCATTACATCTGTTGTTAGCTCTGGTTAAAATACAGCCAAGGATTCTGTTTCAGAACACCAATTAAAAGCATGAACAGCAATTTGAGGCAATTAATATCATGATGGTAGACTGAGCAAGCTATCCGAAATTAACTGAATGTATGAAAGGTGAATACAATTTTTGGATTTTGTCCAAAGTAATAATTTTCTTATGCTTATAAACCAGCGTAACTCTGTGTTGCGGGAAAAAAAAGTTAATTGTATTCCAGTGCCTAGCATTCTGAACTTTCTTTAGCATCTTCATAAATTATATAGCAGCTTTAAAAAAGAAAAGAAAAGGCTACCAGTGTTCCAATGTTTAATTTTTTAGTTCAGGCACGCTTACACAACTTACTCTCTTTTCTGTTTCTAGACATGAAAAAAATAACAGCATGTAATGACTTTAAACAACAACAAGAAAATCTTGTTCCCATTTTCATTCTTATGGGATTTTAGCCATAGTGCACTAATTAGCATTTGGTTTAATTAGGCAGTTCTGCTAAAATAAACACACCAGACTCGTTTTAAGAACTGGAAAGTTGTTTTTTGTTGTTGTTGTTTTTTTCAAGTTCCTACTCTATGAGAATGCAAGAGAACTACCAGTACATTTTATTTTTCCCCCAAATCATATTTCATAAGTTCATTTTTGGGAAACATACACTAATGTTGTTTTGCATTCATAGAAAACAACTAAGATTTCTGTGCTAAAGAGATTTTTTTTAAAAGCTCTGTTCAAGAGAGATTTGTTGCTTTATATGGTGTTTCAGAGCTATGATGTACCATTTAAAATTATCTCCCTTTTTATGCTTCCTAAGCTTTTCTAAGGTAGATATTGGGGGTGGGGGATGACGACGACACATAAACCAATCCACATGTGGATTAATCATTCCATCTGTAATGCAATGAATACAGTGGAGAAATAGGACTATTTTCAATCTTATTAGCAAGTGACTATGAAATTAATAAATAGTTTATGGGAACTCACTGGCTATTTAGTGAGCCTGCCATTGTGTTCATTAACAAGTAATTAAAATTAAAGGATCACTGAACAAAAGACAAGACTACACAGATAAAATATACTTTTAAAATATATACCAAACCTTATAAGCACAAATGAATCTTAAAGGGATATTGCCTCTATTGTTCCTCCATTAACTATGGGTGAAAAAATTTCAACTGATTATCTATTGTAAAGATCAGCCAATACAGACCTTTCAGGACTCATTGAAATTGCAGGTAATAATACAATCAAGCACCTTTTGATCTCATTAAATGCATTATTCACAAGACAAATGGCATTTCTGATTGAACATAGGAAACAGTTGGGAAAATGCAACCTACCTTTATACTTAATCCAAATCCTCCTACGGCTTGTCTTCTAATTGTTACAGTCCTTTCCTGAAAGAGTAAGCCAAGTTCAGTTCTATTCAGATTTAATATTTCTTATGAAAATAGGCTTGCACACTATATCTTCATTTTTGAGTTTTGAATTTCAACATTAAAGAAGAAGGAACTGCTCTTTCTGGGTTTTTTTTCTAATTGTAAAGTGACAAATTAGTTACATAATACAAATGCAGGGACGTAGCAAGGGGGGTGTAGGGGGCGGTCTGACCCATGTTCCATAATGGATGGGGGTGACAAATTATCAAGGAACAATTACTGCCCTACTAGGGCCGTTCATAAAAAACTTTTTTTAAAATGCCTGCTCCAAAGGTCTTATCTTACTATACTAGGGATTATATAGCTATATATGAAATTTCATGCATATCGGTTAATATCTTGACCCTCTCCACCAAAATAGCTGTTTACTTGGCTGTTTTCCTATGTTGTGAAGGCTGAAATTTCAGTTCAGTGGAGCACTTACTGTTCCCAACGCTAACCCTGTAGAAAGCCATCTAATTTGACTTCAATTTGATTCTGAGATGTTTTTAGGAGGTAATTTAATTATTGTTTGATTTTGTACCAATGTTATGTATCTGATGTTAGCCACCCTGAGCCCGATTTCGCCCGGGAAGGCCGCGGTATAAATAAAAGTTTTTTATTATTATTACTTGTTATTATTCCTTTGTAAGAAAATATGAAATAACCTAAAACCATTTTTGCAGGGGGGGAATCAATGGGGGGGGGGGGAACAAGAATTTTTCTGCACCAGATACCACCTGACCTTCCTACGCCTCTGTCAAATGCCAATGAGTTGCCACATGCAAACACTTAGTGCTAGGCAATTCTTCTAAAATATGTGTCCAGTTATCCAAAATAACACAGAGATAAGCCTGCAGTCACTTTTCAGTAGCATCTAGGAGTATTTTCAGAAATGAGTCCCTCGTATGTTCCCATGAAGTGGGGTGAAAATCCATCCTTATTTATCTAGTGGTACCTGCTGTTATACACCTAAGGGGATCACAATAATAACCAGACCATTTGCATGCAGAAAAAAATGCACAATACGATACTAATACCTCAGCTGTACTATCAGAACACTAAAATAATCCTGACACATATACAGTGGGGGCTGATCCACTGGGGCTCCTGGATCATATCCCTCCCACTGAAATTAGGAACAGATGTGTAGGTGAAAGCAACACATGGATTCAAAAATTATAGTTAAATTTCTAAACAAGAAAATCATACTTTAGTCCTCTTACATGGAAGTTATTTCCCTGTTCCCTGATGATTGATATCTTTTTTTTGAGAGAGAGAAGGTGATAATGGGACTCTGCACACGTGAAATGGCACACTTTCCTAAATATGTGCTGTGCAAGTCCTACTGTGATGAAAACAGCAAGTTTAGAAAATGCAGCCCTACCAAGTCAAGATGTCACCAGCTGCCACTGTGTGCAGCACAAACACTACCCACAATTACACCAAACATTTCCTGACCTAAAATGAATATTGAGTCATGGATACAGTGACAAATGGCAGTGGGTTAACTACATCTCAAAAGTATCCCAGAGTGGACCATTTTACTCTCTCCATATGTGTGGATGGTTTTCATTTATTCCCATGAAAGGAACGGAAAATATTACATTTGGAGATGCTGTATAGTTAGGATAATTGTGTTAGATATAGTGTCAACGAAAAGTCTCTGATCAGACTCTTGTAGGAAGAAACCCTCTTCACCACAAGAAATAAGTTTTAAAGCTTTACTTGTGGTGAAGAGGGTTTCTTTCTACATGAATCTGATCAGAGACTTTTCGTTGACACTATACCTAACACTTGTTTTTAAAACATTTAGTTACAAAACAATAACTCTTGCAGAACAACAAAATGCTACATTGTGTATTAGTAATGAGTTCCAATCTTTTAAAGTCCAGTAAATTCCTTCCCCTGATCTCACAGTAAGTCCATGCTGCTCAAAAGCAAAGCTTTTGTATCTCTCTGCTGTAACACAAGAGAGACACCACTCAAAAAAACAACAGAGCAGACTGTTTCCCTGCACATAGCACCCAACACAGAGAAGCTCAGGTTATGAGTTAGGAAAAGTACCTCATAAGCCACTCGCAAGACTCAGCCTGCCCCACCCTAGAATGGAAAACCACCAGCCCTCTGCAACAGGCAGCACAACATATTCAAACACATATAACATTTTATCTACATTAAACTCATAACTTCAACAAACTGCTCCCAGTACCATGTGGTCTGACCTTCAGTGGCATTGATCCTTCAAGAGCAAGGGCTCACAAGACATGTCTGGGAGGCAGTTATCCAATAAATGTGGGAGAAGCAAAGTTCAGCTATAAGGGTAGAAATGTGTAGTGCTAGAACAATTGTTCCATCAGTGCAAGCATTTCTGCTTGCCAAATGGAACAACCTCCTGTCTTCTGCCACCATGGACTGTTCTGGGGGTTCTTTCAACCCCAGGTTAGATGTGGGAGAGACACAGAAATTGCAGAGGAGGAGGGGGAGGAGGAAAGCCCCACTGCACTAGCAGGAGTCCTTGCACTGGCTTCCGCTAGCACACACCAGGTTGGTTGAATCAGACCCTCCATATCTAATCACTAGACAATTATTTAAATAGCATACAGCAGAAATAGACAATACTTTGAACAAAGAGTATTTTGGGATGAACCTAGTCATTTATAATCTCATCTCAGTTCCTGAGGAAATAAAGAAAAGGGCTCAAAAGTGTCAACTGTGACAATTGTTCTAGCAGGAAAAGTAAATCCCATCTTCACATTGATATGTTATCTAATGGGTTGTGCATTTAATCTTCAGATAACATGCAGCCAGGCTAACCAAGCGGAGCACATCATTTGTTAACTTCTAAAACAATATTCTGGAAATGTAGGCTGTAACACTGTACGGGAAATTAAAAATATCATGCATTTATGCCAATGCATTATTTAAATGCCATCTAGATATAAGTAATAGGTGTTCTGACATATTAAGGAAATGCAAATGGGAATGATAAATCCATTAGTTTAAAAAAACCAAAAACTGGGTATGATCTGGTAGAATTGCAGGGATATGGTTTGATGATCTATTCTTAAGCAACTCTTAAATTCTCTTTTGGTAGAGCCAATGGGTGACTCAGCATCAACATAAAGTTATATACTGGATCAGAAAGAACAGCCTCTGAATACCAGTGACTAGGGAACAACAGTGGGAAAAGGCTATTCTCTCATGTCTAGCTTGTGGACTTCCAAGGTGCATCTGGTTAGCCCCTGTGGGAAACAGGATGCTAGATTAGACAAGTCTTTGGTCAGATCCAGCAGAGCTCTTTTGATATATCCACAACACTCTGCTCTTGGCATTAGGGTTCTTAAGAAACCTTCATACTTGATTATTGCAATGTGCTCTACATAGGGTATCTTTGAGCCTGGTGCAGAGCAAAATGTTGTGACTAACTGTTGATGGGGACAGAACTACTATCAGCACATAACTCCAGAGCTCAAAAGCTTGCACTGAGTGCCTGGACACTACCAGCCCAAGTTAAAGGTTGTTGTATTAATTTACAAGGTCCCTAAGAACTTGGATCCTTTATATCCCTGCCAAATCTCTTAGGGAGAGACTCGTGGCCACTGTTTTTGTTTTGTCTCAGGAGTCCTGGGTTTAACATGAGACCAACATAGCCTCTAGTAGAGTTCAATCCCATTAAGTAAGCTATCTCACCCCACTTGAATCATGACTGTGAATTATATTAATTGAATGCTTCTTAGGACCATTCACTGCATTGATCTCCTGAACGCTGCTCATATTATTTACACTGTACCAAAACAACACCAGGAAGTACCATACTACTGCATTTCATGACTTCTATGTAGACTTGATTGCATCATTTCAAAAATCTGCAACTTTTCTTCATTTCAACACCCTCCAATGGAAGGCAAAAGTGAGCGGGGAAAGCTCAACATACACAATGATTTCATTTTGAAAACTGCTGAAGAAAATGATACTTACACCAGAATAGAAAGGTTCACCAGACACACAGATCACGTCTTGCTCTTGAATCGTCAAAATATCTTTGGCTAAGTGCAGCCGCACTTTGAAAGGCTCCTGGTTACCATCCTGCAGCAAACAAATCCCTGTCTTTGTCTTCAAAGGATGAACAGAGAAAAAGGTTTCCTTAGTTTCCAAGCTGCACGCTGATTGTTCATGTTAGAGGATCAAAAGGATACTTTTTCTCTGATAGTTTTTTGGAAAAGCTTTAACAGAGGCCAGCATATTCCAAAATATATCTGGCTTATCAGTTGAAATATCTATGGTTATTAGTTGCAAATGGAAATATTGAGACAATGACATTACAAAACTGATTACTAGCAACATGTCTGGATTGTGGAGATTGATCCACTTAATAATACCTATTTGCATATCTGTGCTCAGTATGGATATGTCAATAAATGCTGCAAGCAAAAATCCCCCTTCACAATATCAAGACACTTATTTCAGTATCCAGTGTCACAGTGCATATGGGACTGAACCTTACACATCACTTAATGGAAGGTGTCACCCTATGTGAAGCTTACAGCCTCTGATTAATCCTAATTAGGATTACTCATGAGCCAGGAGCTTAACTAGGATCACAGTAGAGCACTGAAACACCATGAAGGATTCCAATCATCCTGCTTTATGGTTATAATCCAATAGCTCCTCTATGCACAAAAGCAAATCCATTCCAAATGCTTTTGAGATCATGGCTTGTATCTGCAGATTGGTTAACTAAAGGATGTCTAAATCCAGCTGGTCAGCTTGGACTAAAACAATGGCAAGAGGTGTACTGTGACAATCTGAAATGGATGATGCAGGTGATAGCCTAATGCCCCTAAAGACCTTTTAATGTCCAGACATTATGTCCCTTCTGTTCCTATCTTTTTCTTATTTGAGAAGGGTAATGGGTAATTATTACATGGGCACATTTCTTCCTTGTGTGGCAGTTCATATGCTGAGAAGGGTAATGGGTAATTATTACATGGGCACATTTCTTCCTTGTGTGGCAGTTCATATGCAGCTTAGACGGCGGAAGTGTATCAATTTGATACCCTGCAAAGATCTCTGGTTTCAGTAATTTTCCTTCTCAGTATATCTTTGCCCCTAATATCCATTCATACTTTCCAAAGTCTGAACGGTGTAGCTAGGGTTGGCCAGGTTTCCCCCCACCAAGGATGCAGGCTGGGGGGGGGGAGGCACAAAAATTGCATCTCTCTTGGCACTGCTCCCCATGCTTGCCCTGAAAGCGGCCTTTCAGCTGATGTGGTGACTGAGAAATGTCAGGAGAGACTCTTAATTTACCACAACCAAGTCACCTTTCCCTGGTTCCTTTCCAGCCTTGACCAATTTCCACCTGAAGCGAACCACAAAATGGTGCTCCCCTCCCCAGGGTGAGTGAAGATTTATACCAGGAACAAGGGGGAAATAAAAAAATCTACATTTGAATGTGCTGCCTCTGTGAATCCTGTCACCTGAGGGGGTCACCTCATTGTGCCTCATGGGTGGACCAGCCCTGCTAATAATAACAATAATTTATTATTTCTACCCCGCCCATCTGGCTGGGTCTCCCCAGTCACTCTGGGCAGCTAGGTGCATTTCCATTGTTCCAACTTTATGGCTGACTCCAGACCCTTTGCTCTGTTAATGGAGCTCAAGCAGAAGAACTGGGCAGCAGACAAAATCCTAATGAGTTATCCTAAAAAAAACTGTTTGGGCTTCCTGACTTGTGGAATAAGAACATCTTCAGTGCTTAAAATCACAGGCATGAGGAAGTAGGGAATAAAGGTAAAGGTGGGAGAACCATGCTAATAACCATATTTTAATTCTATTATTATAACTTCTTTCAGCCAAGCAAGGTTGGAAAGTGAGTAACAACACACGTATTGATTCATACCTAGGAGTGTCCCAATGGCTTCCAATTATAATTTGAGGGCTGCCTGAGTTATTTATTTATTTTTTATTTTTTAAAAGAAATGCTGAATTGTTTATACAGTCATTTTGCTTTACTTGACTGCACACTTCTGACTTGGCTGATTACACTGTAAAATCTCTCGAGAAATTTTATAAAGAGAGCTTAGGGCAAGAATTAAGCGGCATGTAACGATACAGTAAACATAATTAAACATCACAATGAAATTAAAATAGAAGCCGGCATTGTAATGCACATGGGCAGAGTTTGTTCACAGTTTGAACAAAGAAGTCAAGCATGAAAAAAGCAAACCATTTACAACAATGGACTGACTGATAGCACATGAGCAGAATAACCTAATTTACATGGAAAACTTTTAAAATGTAATAAGGCCCTAGTAGTCTTTGCCTTTTAGAAGCTACAGTTGTGCAATACATCTTTAGATGATGTCTTCATTTAAATACCATCCTTTCCTATCTCAATGCAGCATTGATACACAAAAATAGGGCATTCTTTAGCACCAGAAGAAGGTTAAATTATTTCAGATTTCATAAAGCCA
The DNA here is from genome assembly GCF_009819535.1 of Lacerta agilis. Taxonomy (NCBI): domain Eukaryota; kingdom Metazoa; phylum Chordata; class Lepidosauria; order Squamata; family Lacertidae; genus Lacerta; species Lacerta agilis. Next base: position 48,004,585 of record NC_046318.1, on the reverse strand, counting down.
AGCAAATATATGCTGGCCTGAAATACACTCTGCGTAATGTTTTGATGTTGTATTTTATTTTCACAGATCAAGGTTTACTTCTTCTGCAGTTGCGGGCTAATTCAAATCAATTTGAAACCTCTGTTTTCACACACACCTCCCTACCTGCCACTTGGTCTTATTGCCCCTCTAAGAACTGCATGGAAGGGAGAACTTAAACAACCGCACATTGTTCTCCTCATAGCAATGATGGGAAAAGCTGCATTTCCTTTGCCCAGTACTTTTCTGCCAAAAGAGGAAAACAACTTATTCTGCTCCTGTGCTATGTATCCCCAGTTTTAAACACTCAAGAACTGTGCTCCATTTTCTTCTGTTCCCTGAGCAGCACTATCAGAGAATTGTAGGGATGGAAGGGACCCCAAGGGTCAACTAATGCAATTCCCTTCAATGCAAGAATAATTGTATTGATTGTATTATTGTGTAATTTCCTTTGAGATAAGTCCACTCAAATTGCAGTGGGTTAGTTATAACTATTTCATTGTTTATGTGGGGTTTGGGGGATGTTAGGGGAGGGTAGTACCTCTGGTGTGGGACACGTCGTGCTCATTCTGGAGTGCTTTGTGCACCTTTGGTCCCCCCCCCCCCCCCGCACAGCACTCAGCTCTCACCTGTGGCTCTTAGAAGCTATCAGCAGCCACACCTCAGGAATGGCTTTCACTGGCCAGCTAAACCAGGTGAGTGTAGCCAGTGGGTCTCAAACACTTGGTAAGTAAGGGTCTTCTACTGCATGAGAAGACAGGCTCTGGCAGATTGAGTGGATGAAACCAATAGTGGGTCCAATGGCCAAGATGGTTTCTGCACAGGATGTAGAGGTAAGGGAGGGGCAGGTGGAGCTTGTCAACCTGGGAAGGTAGCACACCTAGGAGAAGGAAAACTCTTATCCTAAATCTCTGCTGCCTTTTCTTCAGAGAAGAAAAGGAGAGGGAGTAAACTCTACACAAATCTGGAGTGGAGTCCCAAAAACGGTTGGAATAACTCTCTCTACCCTGTGAGACTTACTGGAAAATGCAGTTTAGCCTTCCTTGTAACAGCTCAGTTAATCCATATCACATTTAACATCAAAAAGCCCACACAATAATTGTGTGTGTATTTGGTATTACCTCTTCACATGTAGTCCTGAAATCCATGTGCTATGGCACCAAGAGATATTTGTCTAAAAATAGGGGGGGAAAGATTTTATTAAAACTAAGACTTATTGGCCAGTAAACATTAAAACAAATTGTGTAAATTAAGCAGACACACTGGATTACAAAGATGCTGTCAAGAGCAGGAATTATAAATTCTTAGAAGAGTATCAATTAGTTGAGGCAGGAGTGGAGAATCGATGGCCCTCTGGATATTTCTGCACATCAACTTTCATCACCCACCCACTCTGCCAGCTTTGCCAAAAGTCAGAGAGTTGCAAAGCTTTGAAGAAATAAGCAAGACAGTTTCATTATATATGATTGAAGGTAAATTTGTTTCCATGTATCTCTCAACACACCAGTCATTTAAAATTACTTTTCACTAGCAGCAACACTGTAGTTCATAATTCCTTTCGTTCTGAATATGATACTCACTGACTCATACTGCTTGCCTTCAAAAACTTGAGTGTTTGGATATGTGAATGAAAGGGAGAGGGATTTTTTTGTGGGGGGTGGGGAGGGGAGGTTCTTAATTTTTTCCCAGTGGAAAAATTGGAAATTGGGGTGAAATTGTGGGAGGTGGGAAATATTGCCCACTATTTTATATTTTAGAAAAGTAAGAAAAAATATTTGCATTAGCTGCACTTTACTTCCTCAACGGAGTATATAATAAGTAATAGTATGTAAAATAATCTACATGTTGTAACAATCGCTCTGTACCTTAGACTAGTAGTACTCAAATCCTATTTTGTAAGATTACAGGTGGGCATTTTGTGTTTTTTAAGATTTGAAACAATTTGACGAGTCTCTGGGACCCTCCAAGTGCCCTTTTTATTTCACATTTGTGATAAACTGTGCTCATGATACTGGTGTGCAATCACATGCGACCCCACTTTCATTAATTTTTGCACCTGCCAAAGTTGTGGGGAGATTCACACTGCTTCACACAGGCACCAGGTTCCACCCAACTTGTGAGGAGCAGAGCTTTTGTGCGATGTCGTGTGGTGGGAGGAGGCCACAAGGAGGTCCAGTGTGCCTTCCATATAGTGAAACCATCTTAAAAAGTTACTTTTAGGATTGAGATAAAGGGTTCTATGTATATAACTTGATTCCAACCTGATTTCAGTTTGAGGTACAGTGGCACCTTGGTACTCGGACGGCTTGGCTCCCGAACAAATCGGCTCCCGAATGCTGCAAACCCGGAAGTAAGTGTTCCGGTTTGCAAATGTTTTGCGGAAGCCGAATGTCCGATGCAGCTTCCGCAGTTTCCAATTGAGTGCAGGAAGCTCCTGCAGCCAATTGGAAGCTGCGTCTTGGCTTTCAAATGGTTTGGGGAGTCGAATGGACTCCCAGAATGGATTAAGTTAGACAACCAAGGTACCACTGTAGTTTAGGACGATGTTCACAGCAGATAGTGGAGCAGGAAAGTATAATTTGTTTTGGAAAGGGGTTAGCAGTTCCAAACCAAGACTTAATTAACTGATCTCACTCTCTTACTACTGACAAGAACTCAAAAGTTCAAAAGTAGCAAACTCATTTAGCTTATCTCAGATGGCATATGCAAACAAAACAACACATGATGGGCAGCTTGGCAATAAAACCTGAAATCCCCTTGGTACAGCAAGCATTTATTCAATACTGCAAAAAATATTTTTGAATGCTTGATTAAAGTTTTCTTGTTCTACAGGGAAATCAATAACTACACTCTAATAGAAGGGCAACAGGAGCACTTAGAGACAAAGATATTCTGCTTCATTTAAAGAAACACAGAGATCAGATCAGCTGCCTTCGGTGTTTCTATAAGGCCATTTCCCTATGGCTTAGAAACTACATATTTTTTTAAAAAAAAAATCATTAAAAATACTTTTATTATATACATAAGACAATGAACAACAGGAAAGAGGAAATGGCTATTACATATAATTTAGTTATGCACAATTGTTTTCAAATTCTGCTGGTTTTATTGGTGCATTACTACTAATAATAACTTACAAGATGTTTTGATTAAGTGGTTTATAAAAAAATAAATTTCATGTTTTATTAAATTATTAAGTAAAATAATCTTGAAGACTGTGCAAGAAATCCCATGTGAAGTGTTAAAATATGCACATTATGTTGCCATGCTAAATGCATATTTTATTTCTATAGAAGGTAATGTGCAATATAACAGCTTAAAAGGTCTATACCAGGCATAGCCAAGCTTGGCCCTCTAGCTGTTTTGGGACTACAACTGCCATCATCCCTAGCTAACAGGACCAGTGGTTAGGGATGATGGGAATTGTAGTCCCAAAACAGCTGGAGGGCCATGTTTGGCCATGCTTGGTCTATACTGTCATCCATATGTACTTTCCCTGGTATGGCTGTAGCTGCTGAAGTTAAGAGACAGATCTACAATCTAAAGCTCCCAGTCCAAATCTCCTCTGAACTCAGCCGGTGGCTTTTGGCAAGTTACAATCTCTCAGCGCTCTACCTACTCTAGCTCAGGCTTCCACTGGGTTGCAATTTATCTGATTCTGCTTTTATACTGGTGTGTGGTATTTTAACTCACAACTGGTTCTGAAATTACAGTGGTACCTTGGGTTACAAACGCTTCAGGTTACAAACACTTCAGATTACAAACTCTGCTAACCTGGAAGTAGTACCTCGGGTTGACAACTTTGCCACAGGATGAGAACAGAAATTGCGCACCAGCAGCATAGTGGCAGCAGGAGGCCCCATTAGCGAAAGCGCGCCTCAGGTTAAGAATGGTTTCAGGTTAAGAATGGACCTCTGGAACAAATTAAGTTCATAACCCGAGGTACCACTGTATTTGAAATGAAAAACAAAGTAGAAATCCTTGTAGTAATAATCAAAAGTGATAATACTGAACTACTGAATAAAGTTGTAGAGATGACCAATTCATATATGTCAGGGGTTGGTCAGCAGCCAGAGGTACAATGGCACACCCGAGCTCTTCCGTCACTGCTCACGAAGCCTCTGAACAAGTCTCCACCCTCCATTTACTGCCTTATGGATCATGAAGTGGTAAATGTGTGTGGTTGCCTTTTCTGCCTTTGACAAATACATATAGCTGGACTGGGAAACTGGAAGATCTCTTTCCCACTTTCTCTTTAAGTCAATGTGCCTTTGAAGGCTCAGATTAAGTCTGCTGAATCCAACTTTTACTCAGATCACACAATCTTTTGTGGAATGCTCTCTTTAGGGAGGATTACCTGGCAGCGGTGGAGCAAGCCGATTGGGCACCTGGGGCGGCATGCATGCCCTGCGCCCAGAGGGCCAACCCCCCATGGGGTAGGGCGAGCCGGGGTAGAACGCTCTGTGGGGCCTCTGAGCAGTCTGCCTGCCTCCTCCCACTCAGTCGCCCTACAGCTGGGGGGAGGTGGTGGGCGGACCATTTGGGGCAGCAGGAGAGACGCGTGGCTTGGGTGCGCTGCAGGCTCCGCAGTGAGTGCCACCCAGCATTTTGTCACACACACCTCTCAGTGGTGACACCCAGGGCGGCCCGCCTCCACCGCACCCCCCTTCCTCCGCCCCTGTTACCTGGTGTCCTCATTTTATATCTTTAGGTGCCAAGCAAAAACATTCCTCTTCAACCAGGCCTTTGACTGATTAAACAATCTATGGATTTTTAAATGTTTTGTTTTGTTTTGTTTTGTTTGTTATGTTATGCATTTTAAAACCAAAACTACCTATTTATTCTCACTGTCCACTATGATGGAATTTCACAAAATTAATTATGTTATTCTATTCATTTCAACAAGAAAGCCCATCATTTCATATCAAAGTAAGCAATGCAAATAGGATGAGTAATCAAGTGCATATCTCAGAGAATTTTTACTCTAGCTTTGCATTTCTGTATAGCAATAGCAATAACAATAACAATTTATTATTTATACCTTGCCCATCTGGCTGGGTTTCCCCAGCCACTCTGGGTGGCTTCCAACAAAAGATTAAAAATACATTAAAACATCAGTCATTAAAAACTTCCCTAAACAGGGCTGCCTTCAGATGTCTTCTAAACATCAGATACTTGTTTATTCATTTGATAATAGAAGGGGAGTGTGTTGTATTTAAATGAACACTGCACATCTGCCCTTTGAAACAAGAATGAAAGAAAACATATTACACCATTCATTAAGGCTTCCCCCAAACATAGAAGTGGCAGAAACTGCCTGGCATTAAAATGAAGCTAGCAGAATTCTTATCATATTCAAAGGCCAACCCACAAATTGTTCTTGGGAAATATGTAACATACCACTTGAAGACTTGATATAGCAATGCTGAGAGGAAAACTGGTAGCCATCCACAGAGTTTTTCAGTCATGATTATTCTTGATCCTTTATGGCCAAGTTGAAAAGAAGAAACAGGATGCATCTGTGAAACATACAGGGTGGGGGAGAAATATCACAGCTGAAGCCTTGGATGCTTTGCATTTTAAAATATAATACTTAAATAACTTTCACTGTATGGTAGGGATATGAAAGGTTATACGAGTAGGATTTGATTCCACTGACAGTCATAACATAGTAATAAAGACAAGTCTATACCGAGCACGAGGTATAAGTTTCATTTTAAAATGTAGTTATAGAAAGCAAATAGAGTTTTTAAATTTACTAGAATCACATTATGATTATCCTAGAAAAATATTAAACACTATGTCAAAAAGAAGAGAACAAAATGGATTGAATGGCAGGGCGACCCAGATATATGTTTGAATTTTTACCCATGCAAGGAAATTTTATGGTGCTCTTCTCTTTGATTTTCCTAGTGAATTCATTTTCAAAACAAAGTTTAAGATGCAATGAAATGTATCATTATAAGCAGATGCCCAGCCAGCCACATGCTATACTGGGGTAGCCAATGCAGTGCCTTTACCCCACCAGCTCCAGTGACCACGAACTACCATTGACAGATAGCTAGAAATGATCTGACAAGTCTAATAATAAAAAGTATCTAGAAGGTTAATGCCATGGAATTTCAGCATCTGAATATTGATAGAGATGAACAATTATAGAATCATATTGGTGAGACAAAAGGTGCCAGTGTGGCTGTGTGTTGTGGGTGCTGTTGTGCTGAAGCAAAAGTTTGCTTTCACTTGAGAAAACATGCTCAACACCTCAAATAATTCCACATCAAGTTGATTTGTGGGTAGATTTCCAATTTTGATCCTAAAAGTTCATTGTTATGTCATTGATAATTTGAGACTTTGCCGACCCTACTAATTTCAAAAGTTTTTTTAAAAAATTACAGGTTTTCGTTTAAATATAGACTGAAATGTTTAATGTACAATGCACTGCTTTAATATGAAAGTTATGCAGTCTATTAAATTGATGCTTTTATTAATGTTGCCTCACTTCGTTCTGTCATGTCTTTTGTTCACATTTCACAGAACCCTGTCAAGACTATCCAGATGAAGCAAAATTAGGATTCTTCTGGAAATCTTCTGTATAAAATATTGTTAAACACAGCATTAGGATGAATCTCCATATTCCCTTCTGGTATAAAAGGAAGCAGTTGTGATTCCATACTGTGCTACCTGAATCCTTAGAGTCCATAAAAATGGCATGTGACCAAATGAAGGACAGAAACACTATGTAGATATTGCATCATTGCTATTTAATATTGCCACTTTTTGAAAGGAGATTGGAGAGAGGCTAAAAATGAATTGTTTGCATCAGTCTTCACACTGGGAAGCACTGTTACCTGTCTTCTGGGATGTGTGTATTTGTTTTGTGTGTGTATGTGTGCGCCTACCACCCACACAGTAAAGTGACCTCTTCCTGGAAACAACTGAGTGATGCCCTGGGAATATGCCTGAACTCCATGTAACACAACAATGTATTATCCAAACCAAAACTATATTGAATAAAACATTCATTTATTGCAAGAAATAGATGAAATAAAGATATCGAAGAATCACAGTGCAATTAATGAATATTTGGTGCATTGTAGCACATATATGGGATCACAGGAATATTTTAATATTGTGACACATTTATACCTGTATAGAAACAATGATCCCTATGCTATGAGAGGAAATTTGAGAGTGGTAAGAGCACAATACTGTGATTTTCAAATTCCCAGAGAGTGAGAGATTACGAAGATTACCTATCCTAGGCTCGGGGCTGAGCTGTTTTACACAGCTATGTGAATATGGGTTTGAGAAGGAGCTCTTGACCAGGAGTAGCAATGGGTTATCTCTACCCCCAACGGCTGTTACTGAGCCCACAGAGTCCCTTTCCAGGATTGAGGTCCTGAGTCCAATGCTGCAGTAAAGGAGCATAGGTAGGTATAGATTCACACTGAAGCTCAATAAAAGCCATTCAATTTCTCAAAATGAGGTCTTAAGTGCATTTTCTCTCACAGACAGGTGAAAAAGGAGGGGTTTGGGTGACATGAAAAGGAGATAAAAGCATCTGAACCATTTTCGCATATGAAACTGTTGGCAGAAATCTTGGTGGTACAGGCAATGGATTTTCATCAGTATGCTGCTGCTGCTGCTGCTGCTGCTGCTGCTGCTGCTGCTGAGCTTTATATTTCCTTTCTATTATTTTCTGGGGTGGCCATGGAAGTTCTCAGTGTCTGGAGTTAGTGACAGGATCAGCGAGTGAGTCATTAAATCTGGATAAAAGAGAGGTGCTCTTGGTTAGGAGGTCTGCAGGTCCCAGAACAGGACAACTCTTCCAGTGTACCAGGTTCTTGATCTTAGGGAGACTTCTAATCACATTCAGCTAAACACAGTTAGAATACCCATTCAGACATTTGTGCTTTGTATTGTGGGTAGGGCTAGCCTGTTTGCCCCTTCCCCTTCCCACTGTCACTCCACAGATGTTCATAGAATCACCTACACAGGCCTGGAGAAGAGGAAGTTCTGCTGAGGAAAGCAACTGATCATGGTTTCTGCAAATGGAAATCCTGTCTCATCAGCCTTTTGACATACTGTATCAGCATCAATAGGCCTAGTCCTATTGGTCCATCCATGTCAGTACAGTGGTACCTCAGGTTACAGACGCTTCAGGTTACAGACGCTTCAGGTTACAGACTCCGCTAACCCAGAAATAGTACCTCGGGTTAAGAACTTTACCTCAGGATGAGAACAGAAATCACATTCTGGTGGCACAGCAGCAGCGGGAGGCCCCATTACTAAAGTGGTACCTCAGGTTAAGAACAGTTTCAGGTTAAGAATGGACCTCTTGAATGAATTAAGTTCTTAACCTGAGGTACCACTGCATTGCCAACACTGACAGGAAATGGCTCTCCAGGATTTTAGGCAGGATTCTCTCCTAGCCATACCTGATGACACGAGGGTTTGAACTGAGACCTTCTGCAAGCAAATCAGATGCTTTGCCACTGAGCTACATTCCTTCCCTTCCACAAACATGCAGTTATTGGTGGCCCAGGAGACAAGTTATAAACATGGGTTACAGAAAAGTTTTTTTATGCAAGTTTCAGTGGCTCCTAGGTAAACTTAGCAGACACAGAATAAGAGGACAAATCTTATTATGTATCAGTAAATGGTAAAAGAAGAGAAAGCAGAGAAAAACGAAAATGGATGAGGGGAAATAAGCAGCAGTTTCTCTGAGGGATCTGTATTAGGTTGAGTACTGTTCAAGTTATTCATACAAATGAGCCATAAGGAAGCCAATTTGAGGAAGAAACCACTTTATTCAGGATGGTGAAATGGAAAATAGACTGAATTTTTTCAGAAGGCTCTCTCCAGCCTGGGTGAATGACAACATTAACAAATAAGCAAATAAGATTCTGGGTGGTGATGTTTTTTAAAGTGTCATTTGGCACACATTGGGAGGGACATCTAACCTATCATAACCTCATAGGGTTTGAATTAGCTATGCCTACTATCTTGGAAATAGAAAAATAGCAACTCAGTGTGCAGCATCAGCAAATCCATCAAACTAAATGTAGGAAGTTATTGTAAAAGTTACCGAAAACAGAATGGTCAGTGATATACGTGAATCCGTATGGTGTGGATGCATTTGGAATAGAGCATACAGTTTCCAGAGCATCATAGCACTGCAAAGGGTCTTATAAGAGAATGGGGTAACTTAATGCCAGCTGTGTTAAAGCTGCATAAATTATGCTGGTTTCCTATAGTCTGTATTGCTCTGTTAGCGAGACAATTGCAATGACAAGCAGCAGGTAGAGGCTGCCACCTATGGACAAATGTATTTTGCAAACCTATGTGGGACTTCAGATTCAAGGCCCAAATGGGTCTGTTTCTGAGTTTTACCAAAATTGGATGAGCACCCCTATTTAAAGTCCTATATAATATAGCATCCATGCAATGTAGAATATGAGTGGCACTGAAAAGCTATTTGCTTGTGGGGGAGGGAAAGTTTAATTTCAGACCATTTATCTTTAGATAATTTCCTCTGCCTTACCCATGTATGACCCCAATATTGCTAGGAATAAAGCAGTCCAGAATGAGAGAGCAGTGCTAGTTTCCTTTCTGTTAATTCAGCATGAGGTTGTTGTGGTCTCTCTCAACTAAATGGGTTTTTTATGTTTTATTTATTTATTGGAACAAAGCCTTGAATTTAATTTCCTGTCAGGCAGCATTTCAGAGCTGCAAGCCTCATCCATACTACATGAAAGAGCATGGCTGGGTTTCGGGTGGCAGCTTCCCTGGGCATTTAGTCTTGCAGTCAAATAAGTAGCAGACTGCAATGCCATGCAGCTAGCTCCCTGTCAGCTGTAAAGCTTTGAAGTAAATGAAAGGATTTCTTCCTCTTTGCTTCTGCTCTTATATACCTCAACTTACAAGCAGTGAAGTCTGATATCATGGAGCAATTCCATCTTCATCACATCAATCGTACTAAGATACCTAGTGGGAAGGTAGGTTTATTATGAACCCCAGCATAAAATTGGTAATTACTAATAGCCCAGCTTTTAATGTGATATAGGTAAAGACAGGACCCAAACTACTGATGAGAACTGAAATTTTATTTAATCTACCCAATTTCCCCAGCCCTGAGTGCTCACTGGAAGGACAGATCCTGAAGTTGAGGCTCCAGTACTTTGGCCACCACATGAGAAGAGAAGACTCCCTAGAAAAGACCCTGATGTTGGGGAAAATGGAGGGCACAAGGAGAAGGGGACGACAGAGGATGAGATGGTTGGACGGTGTTCTCGAAGCGACTAGCATGAGTTTGGCCAAACTGCGGGAAGCAGTGAAAGATAGGCGTGCCTGGTGTGCTCTGGTCCATGGGGTCATGAAGAGTTGGACAAGGCTGAACAACTGAACAACAACACCCAATTTCCTCTCTGTAATCTCAAACCTGTGTCCCAGGCAAATTCAGATGAGGACTTTTTCAACTCTTTCATTAGACAAATTCATTCATTCATCATTTTATTTGTATGCCGCCTTTCCACAGTTAAAACAATGCTCAAGGAGGCTTACAACATAACAAGATTTATTAAAATGACACAGATTAAAAAATAAAAGTAATTTAAAAACAAATACAAAACAAAAACAAAAACGGAGCCCCCTCTGCCCAGCACCAGCACTCCTTTATGGAGCCTGTCAGGCCTTGCCCCAAGCCAGGTGGAGAGAAACAGGGCAAGGCCCTTCAGACAAATGAAATAACAGAAAGGGGCAGTTAAAACTTGTACAGATATATTTGTTATTTAGTAAACTCCAAAAATGCATTCAGTCTCTTGAGCAAGAGATGCATAGTAAGACAGTCCCTGCTTTGAAGAATGGGCAATTGAGAGGCAGTGAAATCTCAATTCACTTTGCAGCAACTAACTGCTGGGCTTCCATAGAACCTCACAGTTCCTGGATTGAAAGATTTCAACACATGCTGATAACTGCAAAATGGTAGCACACAGAGAAGAAAAAAAGTCCACTGGCAGACTCAGGAAAGGATTTAACTGACAGGTTTTAAAAGGACAAGTTTTAGACTCCACAAGCAGGCAAAAGAATATGCCTCATTTTAAAAAGCAAAACGAAAAGCACCTTAAGATTTTTTAAATTGTTTTACAGACTATTTTAAGGGATCTAGGGCTGGTTCCTTAAGACACATCTTTCTTATACCCTCAATTTTTCAGTTTTCTTTTTCTATTAAGACAAGCTTGCACAAGCAGAAGGTCGCTTGCCCCTTCTTCCCTACTGCAGCCTCTTGCCCTCCACAAACCCACTCCTAAGGGTCACAGGACCCTATGCCATAGTATGGGATGGCCCATCGGGGCAAAAGAGGAAGGGGGTAAAGCATGTTGGAAATGTCAGGCAAAGGCACTGAGTGAACAGCTTTCCAGGACCTGCAGACCAGTGATGTGAGGTAGAAAGTTTTCCAGTGTTTTATTTCCCCATGGAAAAATTTCTGTTTTATAAGTTCATTAGTAACAATGAATGGGTGCTGAAAATACTGTATTAGGCAAGCTTGGCAGTTTCAAAGTGTTTATTAAATAGAAATAAAATTAACATGCTAAATTAGACCACTCTCTAGGATCTGATGCAAACTGATTTTTTCCCCAGTGCAAATGTAAACCCATGAACAAACCATGGTTACAGCTTGTAGTATGTCCTGAAACAAACCATGAACCTGAGTTTGGACAATCTGCCAAACCAAACCAATGTTTTGCTCACAGCAGCACAGGGACTCAATGAGGAGCAAAGTAGCCACAATCTTTTCACACTCATGTCTTCATGCTAAGCCATGGTTTATCTTAGCACTACATACAAAGCACCTATAAGTAATGAATTCAGTTGGTTAAAAAACCAGCTCTGGCTATGACAGCCACCTGTTGAATGGAGAGTGATGTGAAATCAAGAAGGACTCCAAGACTTCACAGTTCTTCAGATTGGGAAATCATAACCCTATCAAAATTACATACAGCCTGAGGGTAAAACACCAATGTTCACCTCTGACTTCTCACCAGTATCATCCATTTGCCACTGATTCAGGGTAGATAAACTTCACTGAGAGGGATCATGGAACCACCTGTTTTGCATGCAGGAAATCCTAAATCCAGTCCCTGGCACCTCCAGGAACTTCTTGGAAAACCCTCTTCCTGAAATCCTGAGGAGCTTCTACCAGGCCGTATGACAACACTGAGCAAGATGGACCAATGGTTTGCCTCAGTATATAGTAGCAAGGAAGACCAACCGTCTGATTCAGAAGCTTTCTGTAAACAGGCAGATCATATGACAGCAGCTCTGGGATGCTATACCACAAACACAGAACTGGGAGCCATCAGCATACTGACTCCAAAATTATGGATAATCTCTCCTAGCACTTTCATGCAGATGTTCAAATAACATCTTTTTGATACATCTGAACACTACAACAGTGCTAAATTCTTAGCAGTTTTCAATGCAGCTTGGCTCAATATATCTTTGCCCAGGAGTAGTCAGATAATATGGGGGTGTCTCACATTCCCTTATGCTAATTTCTACCTAACAGGCTTCATCTGGTTTTGCAAGTCAAGTTCTCAGTAAGCAGGCTGTGTGAATTTAGCTGCCAAGCAAATTGTTCCTGTTGCTGGGAATTGTCCTCTTGCCCCAGTCACTTCCTCCTAAGTGGCTAATTAACCTCCAGATGCACCTGCTCCCACAGCTGAGCGCCCTGAGCCACAGGATGCTGGCAGCTCAATGCATGTCCTGCTGTTAAGACAACTCGGTGATGGCAGCAGCTTGCCTAGCCCTGATATGGCTCCACACCAGACCAAAGGAAGCATTCACTTGTGTTGATGCAATGGCCCATTACTCTGAATTCTCATTTACAAGGAAGGAGCTCAACTGGCACAGCCAAGTTTCATGCACTTAGTGTTTAGTTACATATCACACAAAATCCCTTTCCTCGCTTGAAATTGACTATTCATACTTTCAGTTATAAAAGAAACCGATAATAGGGGATTTGGATTGCTACCATATACATCCTGGGATTTTGAACTGGGAAGTTTCATTTACTAACAATATTATCAAGTGGAGATCCAAGGTTTGCAGCTCAAGACAATCTTCTGTTTAATTAAGCATCAGGCCTTTTTACGTTATGAAATTTCCACACAGGCCAAATGCATACTTCATTGACTGACAATAGGAAAATTGATAGTTTGTGGAGAAATGTATAATATGCCAATAATGGAAGTAGGCTTTACTTTAGTTGCTGCAAGCCCTTCTTTTTGTTTATGAATTTTTTGAAGACTCAATATTCCCTGGCTCTCAGACTCTGCCCCTTTCTTTAAACTGCAATATGGGCAAAACACTAGCCTACTTTGAAGAACTGGTGCAAGGTTTACAACACGCATGAAAAGCAAGTAAGAAGAGCACTGTGTAAATGAACATATACACATGCTTAATATATTAAATCAGAGCCAGATTGCATACAAGAAGAAAACTGCTAAGAAATTCAGGCTTTGTAATGCCTGCAATATTCTGGTGGTATCCGTCTGCATTAGATATAGTATAAACACTAGCTTTTGGATTCTAAAGTTCTTGTGCAAATATAAAAACTGCAAACTGCATAACTTTGAGCACTTTTGGAGTGTGGTGCTCTGTGCTCCATCTCTTATCAGGATATTGGCACTGAAATGCCATTTGGTACTGTCCATGCAGTGCAGAACTACAGCATACATGACTTCAGGTTATGCATGGAAGGGATTTCACCACCCTCACTAATCTTTGGCAGCATAGGATGCCAGAGGTCTAAATTTATTTTCACGTGCACAAATCCCACTCACTGGATTCTGAACAGAGAAGGGAACAAATTGAACTAACAATAGCTACAAGATTCTTGTCCAGGTCATGCTGCATTAGAAACAAAACAAACAACTAATTTTCAGGACTGCAACAGTAGTTATTCTATCATTTCTTGGCATCTTGAGAACCAAAGCTATTTTCAGACACTTCCACTGATGAGCACTAACTGCTTATCCTCAAAGGCCATATTTGATATGATGGTGCAAGTACTGTTTGGAGTGCAAAGTGCTCTCCTTTTCCCCCATCTGCATATCCTAAGAGAGAAGGGTGATTGCTACAGGCACAAAAATTAGACCTCATTCATGAATCACCAGCATTTAGGGCCAGGCGTAATGATTCACGGTATCATCAAACGTGGCACCACACTTGCTTCATGTATCACCAAAGAAATCACACAGAGGTACATACATCAGTTCTGCTGCACTGAAGATAGCCACTATCACTAGTTTTATGACACACTACTGCACAATCAATCTCACATAAAAGGGAAGAAGCTGAAAAGCATTACGGGCATATTTCTGTTCATAGAAAACTTTTAGCATGGGTGGGAACCTCTTTGCCCCAGTGGGAGAAATAATTATCTGTTCTCACCCCATGGGTCAACTTTGACAGTTGAGAGAGATAATCCACATGTCAATCACCTGACATCATTGATGGCATCATATAGGATTTCCTGTTTCTACATAGTACATAGAGATAGGAAATCCCTACTGTGTTGGACACACAGTTTATAACTAGTTGCCTCATTGATTTCCTCTCACTGCGATCATCTGTTTTGGAATTAAGTGATTGTACATCTAACTCCCACATTACAGCAAAATTTATTACCCTTCAAGCAGCTGCTAAATCCATCTATACCAGCCATCCTCAATCTTGGATCCTAAAATGTTGTTTGACTACAACTCCCATCATCCCAAGCTATCAGGACCAGTGGTCAGGTCATAACAAATGACTAGGTTTTATTAGCCTGGGAAGTCTTCAAATCAAGAAAGGAAGACAGATGTGGTGGCCCAAGGATGGAGTGCACTGGCAGAAGGCTCCAGTGTATCTTAAGTTTAATAAGCTGAGACATGTATTTCCAAGCCAGGTCTTTTAAAAAATAATAATCTGTGGAGTGTTATTTCATGTCAGAATGGGAGGAAAGAAAACAGTCTTCAGCTCATTAGAGCCACGGAAGGATTCTTTCTGATCTCCAACACAAAAGAAAATAATAAAGCAGCATCGCTAAGAGACAAGTTTAATCAATCAGGGGACCACTTATATCTTTGACACTGATTTCCCCCACACACCAACAGAGATGAGACTGGAGTGCCATTTCAAGAGTACTTAAAATGGAAATGTCTTTCCCTGAGCATCACCAGTTGGTCAGTGTTTTTCTGGGAGTTGCTAAAAGGATGCTCATGGGGAAGAACAGTACATTTTCCCTTCCCAAGGTGCAGACAGTAGGGCCAACTGATCTAAGGTTTCTGCTCTTTTCAGCTGTATGGCTTTCAAGAGTATTAAAATGCTGGGCAGGGGCAGGAGTGAGAGTGAAAACATGCAACGCTCAGCAGGTTAAAAAAAATAACATGCAATGCTCAGCAATATGACTGATGAAGCACAATTGAAAATAATGGTTGTCAAGCATGATAATTCTGCATTTTGGAAAGCTAAGGAATTCTAAAAGAAGGTGAAGGAGAAGATGATGTTTCAGGGGAGTGAAACACCACTGAAGTAGTTGATCAAGACTCAAGTATGCTTTGAGGAAAAACAGAATTTGGCTTCCCATCCCCTATGAAAATAACCGATTCCATTCCATTAGAAACTGCACTTGGTACTCTTTCGCTCTTTGACCTCCCAGTTGGATTACTACAACCTGATCTACATGGGACTGCCTTTGAAGAGTGTTTGGAAGTTTCAGCTGGTCCAAGCAACCATGGCAAGACTGCTGGCTGGGGCTGGTTATAGGGAACATGCTACTCCCTTGTTAACCTTGCTAGCTACAGTTTTGTTTCCAGGCACAATTAAAAATGTTAGTTATGACCTCTAGGACCTAGGTCAGGGGTCAGCAAACGTTTTCAGCAGGGGGCCGGTCCACTGTCCCTCAGACCTTGTGGGGGGCCAGACTATATTTTGAAAAAAAATATGAACGAATTCCTATGCCACACAAATAACCCCGAGATGCATTTTAAATAAAAACACACATTCTACTCATGTAAAAACACCAGTCAGGCCACACAAATAACCCAGAGATGCATTGAAAATAAAAGGACACATTCTACTCATGTAAAAACACCAGGCAGGCCACACGCTGATTGCCAGACTGTCCATGGGCTAGATTTAGAAGGCGTTTGGGCCAGATCCGGCCCCCGGGCCTTAGTTTGCATACCCATGACCTAGGTCAGGTGTCCCCAAACTAAGGTCCTTGGCCACAGGCTCCTGAAAGATCTTATCTCCCTATGCAAACCTGCCTGGATGTTAAGATAATTGGGTGACCAAGCACCTTTGCTCGGCCCCATCAACATTAGAGGCACAGTTGGTGTTTACACAAGAGTCAGCCTTTTCTGGTGTATTTCTCTCCCGCAAACGTTAAGGTGAAGTCCTCTTTGTTACCCTGCTGGCAGAAGAAGACCTTCCTGTTCAGACAGGTTTTGGAAAACTAAGGTAGAGATGATGCTTGTCACTGGCTTGGCTTTCTGGGCAAACTGCATTTTTAATGCTGGTTTTAAAGGAGTTTTGCTGTATTTTAACTATTGGTTTTTAACTAGTTCATTTTTATTGCTCCATTACTGTTCATTTTATAATGGTGTTTTAAATGTGGTACGCTATATTGAATCCCAGTTTGGGAGAAATGCAGGAAATCAATATGTTAAACCATCACCACCACAACATCAATATTTTGTGGTTCAGAAGCAGGCAATAGTGCTCTTGCAAAGCAGGTCCCATGCCCCAGTGCAACATGTGTCACTTGGCTTGAAAGGAGTTACACAGGCAATTATGGGTAGGAAGAAAGGGAGTGCTGTAACCTCCTTTTACAGCATTGTAGTAGCTTTCTGGATCATTAGGAAGCTGATGTGCCCAGTACAAGTGCATGCCAACCATATTTAATGGTTGGCAAAGGGGAGTGACATTTTTTCCGGGCAAGCAATGCTGAGCCATCTGGTTGTGATCTACTTGCCAGGCATATGACTGGGCTTTAGCTAAAGCATCAAAAGTTGCTGTTTTAAACACCAAAGCTAAATCAAGGAATAACATTATGTCTATTCAGTGATAAAATGTATTCCATTATTTTTCATTAAGAGCTACCTTGCTGGAATTCAACCACTCTTGCCTTGTTCCCAACAGTGGTCAGCCATATATGCATCCAGAAAGCTTGCAAAGAGGTTGTGATGGAGATAACCATCTCCTGATTAAATTATTCAAGAGGTATACTGCATCTGTATATGGAGGTGCAATTCAACCACCATTACTAGCAACTGCTGATAGGCCTTATCTCTATGAATTTTTCAAAGGCTTTTAAAAAGCCATCCGTGCTAATAACCATCATACCCGAATAGAACACCGAGGTGCCCCGTTGAGCTGCATAACGTATGATGTTAATTCAAATCCATCACTTGCTGCTTTCTAACCAACATCAAACCACAAAACATATACCAAGCTTATCATCCGGACTGAGTTAAAATCAATTGTTAGTTGCATAAAACATCAATTTAATGTAATGTGATTAGTGTGATTAAGTCCTAAGTTCATTTTAAAAAAAAAAAACTATTAGAAAACACATGTCTCAACTTCTCACAGTTTGTGTAATGTGCATAGCTATATTGGAATTCTTCTTTCTAAACGTACTGCATGATTTTATAGAAAATAAAAGTTCTTTTTAACATATTGTCTACCTCAGTACAAAAAGGAAGTGATAAATTCACTGGTCTTTATAGAACTACAAATATAATTAATAATATTCATTGGCTACAGTTTATTGACCTTAAACTGTACCTAATTACTCTTATGGTTGTATATGAACATTCACTTTCAAGTTCCAAAGCATAATAAATATACTCCATTTCCCCCACAAAGGTCTAATCTTCTTGCCTTCCTCCCTTTATTGTAACAAAATTAGGACGCTTTCTCATACTTACAATAACCCAGATTCTCAATAGCCATTGAAGGATTAGCAGATTTGGAATCATATTCTATTTAAAACTAAACTAGCAATTGTCAGATTTAATAAGATCTAAATTACCTGGTTAACATTTTGACTTTGTAGAGCTGCTATTTTTAACCTTGCCGTTTTCATCACAATAGGACTTGTACAAAACTTATTTGAGAAAGTATCATTACACAAGTGCAGAGTATACCACTGTTTCTCCCCCACCTATATATGTGAACTGTGCATCTATGGACAGGAAGAGAGTTTCCATGTAAGTGGGCCCAAGTATGATGTTCAGACAAGACTGACTCCATGCCTGTTTATTTAGAACTCAAGCAATACCAAATACCATAAATTTTTGAATCCATGTATCATTCATACATACACATCTGTGGCCAAAAACTAAACACACGAAACCTTTTAAAATCTTAGAATAACATGCTTCCAGTGCTGTTTTCCTTCCCACTCAAACAACAACAACAACAACCCAAAAAGCAATCAACTGTAACATTACCTAAAACACTTTTTTCTCTAAATTAAAGGAACAAAGTATTCCAACCAATAGACAAAAAAGCACAGAACATATTTGCAATGCATGGCTCAATCCTGAAAATGTGAAGTACCTAATAATCTCTGTTCAGTTGCTTCATTCATCATATGACCATAATAATAAGCAACCACTGTTATACCTTAGGTCAGATAGAATATCTTCCAATTTTGTGGATGGATGTGGAGTCACATCCAGGAAGGCATCGAGTACAAACTTTTGATTTTAGAAATTCACTGACAAACTCACAAGAGAATGTGTGTAGCTTCACAGTTAATGCAATAATTTATTTCCATTTACAATACAGTAAAACCTGAGTGGACCAAAATATCACATGAAACCCCAAACTCTGCCATTGTAATAGTCAAACATGGAAAAACTTTCCTATTCCCAAAGTGAAAGGTAAATGTCTTATCCCCCTCCCCACAACTGCACAATAGCTTTCTCATACAGAACGTCATTCAAGATGCTAATGGCCTATCCAACTAGATGTCTACAATCCACTGGAAAAGAAGATTTCATTTAATACAAAGCTGCTGAGGAAGAAAAATAAGGAAAATATGGCTGAAGTAACATGAATGCAAGGGTGCTTTCTTCTAATAGAGAGATAATAGGCATGGCAAAGTATACTCAGGACCAGCAGCCCCTATTAACTAAACAATGGGAACAAAACAAAACAAAACAACCTAATTGCTGAGGGAAAGAGCCACAGAATTTTGAAAATTCATGAACTTTTGACAGAGAAAAGAGCAGCATCTGTTTGGCAGAGGACACCCAGGACTCAGCTAGATGGGTAAAGAAAAAGTCATTTATATGCATTGTATATGCAATATAACATTGTGCCATCCAATGGTGATATGGAGTCACGTTTTTCCTCTGCCTGTTCTCCCTGTTTAAATTTGTAGCACTTTAAACTGAAACGCTTCTTTGATGTGTCTAGATCCAGCCCTACCAACGGAAGAGGTTTTGTACACAAGAGGAGCTAGGAAACAGGGAACCAAGAGGAGGAGGAAGACTTGCTTGCCACAGTATGTGGTCCATAAGCTTAGAAAACAAACAAGATAAAGGCCAGGAAGCCTAAGCAACAAGCAAGCAGGGCCGACAAGACTATATGGGAAAATGCAGGTTTTCGGCACAAGGCATGGGTCAACTGGGATTGATTTTCTACTGGTGGGACACAAAGGAACAGGGGATGACTGAACATCACACAGCAATTGAAAATAAATGGTTAATAGCCTGAAGGTTTCTATCTGCACACCTCCACTACAATCAATCCCTTACAGCAGGCATGGCCACACTTGGCCCTCCAGATGTTTTGGAACTACAACTCCCATCATCCCTAGCTAACAGGGCCAGTGGTCAGGGATGATGGGAATTGTAGTCCCAAAACATCTGGAGAGCCAAATTTGGCCATGCCTGCCTTACAGTACTGAACAAATATAAATAAAAACCAACCTAGACAAGTATTGTTTTGAGAGAGAGGAAGAAAGAAAATTAAATCAAGAACACAGTGAAATATTTTTACCTGCCTGACACTCCCTCTCCCAATACTCTTGGTTAAATTTCTTTGTAGAAAATATATTAATAAAATGCATATTCTATAGACATAATTAGATTTTTATCAGCTTTCTAGAGGCCAACAAATAAATAAAAATTCTCTGTCTAGACAGTTATCATTAAATACATTTTGATTAGCACCTTCAAGTGGCCTTTTAACTAGGGATCTGCGTAAGCATATGTTTTCTTCAAATGATCTACAGATGCATCAACAGTCAAAGTGCTACCCGATTAAACAGTAAATTGAACCATATGCCTGTCCATTCTGCACCAGACAGAAATGTAGTTCACTATGCAAATGCCTTGGATGTTCCAAGGACAACACAATACATTTGCACTTCGCTTAAAACAAGTAAGAACACTATTGGCAAGCTTTTGAATTTTCAGATCTGCTGTGAAGGGTGACCAGTCTCGGTCAAATGGGGCTTCATTGTAGCAGAATGCCATTTCTGCATTTCTTTAAACAAATGGTAGAATATGCACACGGTTAACAATATTAACGGTCGCAATATGCAAACAGTTTTGTGCTTGCTCCCCAAATACACTATGCACTTTGAGCAATAAAGTTGAATGCTTGGAAATGCTGGTGGGAGCTTCTCCAAGCATTGATATGATGGTCAGAGGGTACCATGACTGTCCTCCTTTCTTCTGCTCCTTCTCCCTCATCCAAGAACAGAAGATACATCCTCTCTGGTGGGCAAGTATAGTTCCAAGCATTTTTCCCCCCCTGCAGGGACTGATTGATAGACCACTATGGAGTGCCATTGTGTTTAGACATTCTTCTGCCTGCTCCCCGCTGTCCCTCCCTCAACCTGTTTTTTTCTACCCTGGAGGAGGCAGCTTGCAGAGAAGAACTAGACAAGTGTGGGCGGAACTGAGCTTAGGTCACAGCAGCAATGCAGGCTGGGGTGCTGGCACAGTTGAACACTCCTGTACTGAATGCTTGCTAGATGCCTAATTAATAGTCCAACTGTGCTGTCCTTCTCTCATCCAAGTTTTGTCTCACCATGGCTTTCTTTAACTCAAAGGTTTCACATACAGGAGAGTAGGAATGACAAATGATAAGAAAATCCCAAGTCAAATGTCAGGCGTGCTTAAGAATGGGATTTCTGAGTCATGCACTTATCTTAAACTGTCTATCCTTGATTTTTTATGACTTTAAACTCAGTTAAGCTGTTCCTATTACTCCAAATGAGTTAAGAAAAAATGTATGTATTAAAATGAAGTGGACTCCAGTCCACAAAAGCTAATATGGTTGTCAGTCTTTAAGCTGTCATATAATCATTTGTTGATTTTTGTGCTTGGCCCAGGGGTAATCCGGGAAGCGAGGTCCAGGTCTGGTCCAGAGTCTGAAGAGTCAGTGAGGAGTCAGTCCAAAGGAGTCAAGGCAGGAAACAGGACAGGAAACCAGGCAGGGTCAGGTACAGGAACACAGGCAGGGTCTGGCAAACAGCAATGTTGCTCCCGAAACCTGGGGTGGGGTCTGGCAGCCTTTTATCTCTGACGAGGTAATGGCCAATTCCGATCCTCCGATGACTGACCACCCTGTCTCGCCTGAAGGCGAGCACTCCTCCTGCGAGTACTCAGGTCTCTCCTTCTCACAGACCTGAGTCTCTGCAGCTCAGGAGATGTCAGTGGGTTGCTAGACCCAGGGGCCATCTCAGCTGGTAGTGGAACAGCTGTCAGTGATGGCCCAGCTGACGGCAAAGAGGTATTCTCTGCATCTGGAGCCAGGACAGGCTCAGGCCCCTGACTTGGCCCAGCTGGTGCTTGTTGCAGGGGAACCTGTGCAGACTGGGGCTCTTCAGGATCAGGCCCCGGACTTGGTTCCGATGATGTCTGAGGCAGAGGATCCGGTGCAGACTGAGACTCCTCTGGTTCCGAGTCCGAGCCAGAGTCCCAGGCCATCACAATCTTACTGCTATGAACATACTGGAAAACTCTCATTCAGTTACTTATTTCAACTTTAAAAAGGAACAAATTTGTATTGTTTTAAATTGTTGTAGAGTGTTACATCAGGAGTTTACCAGACTTACTTTAAAGAAGTTTACAGTCCTTATGAAAGTTAAAATATGCCCTCATTATGTCACATCAAACTATACACAGAAAATGTAACAAGACATCATCATAGACTATTTTAGATAGTTTTAAACCAACAATGCCACGGTGGCATTATCTTTTGTGAAGAAATACCTGGCCATTTAAATTTAAAAATACACACACAACAGAACTGCACAGACTCTGAAAAGCTACTTAGAAAGATAACCTGTTATTTAAGGAACACACACACCAGTTTGTATCATTTGAAAGGTGGTGGATGATGCTTCTTTTGAGGTTTTTTAACCAAGGATGCATGACCATCTGAAGAAGAAGAAGAAGAGTTTGGATTTGATATCCCGCTTTTCACTACCCGAAGGAGTCTCAAAGCGGCTAACATTCTCCTTTCCCTTCCTCCCCCACAACAAACACTCTGTGAGGTGAGTGGGGCTGAGAGACTAGCCTAAGGTCACCCAGCAGCTGCATGTGGAGGAGTGGAGACACGAACCCTGTTCCCCAGATTACGAGTCTGCTGCTCTTAACCACTACACCACACTGGCTCTCCTGTCAGTGATTCCTGCATTGCAGGGGGCTAGACTAGATGGCTCTTGGGTTCTCTTCCAACTCTATGATCCTATGATCTTTCCTTATGCTTTGCACTATTTCCTCAAACCCCACCATTCCCCACCAACTCATAGGTAAAATCACTGCCTAGTCACTAGCTGTGGTTTTCTTCTGTGCATGCCACCAAATATTTTATTTTCAAAATGTCTCTTTTAAGAAGAGAATAAAACATTATGCTAATACTGAAAAATGCTTTTTCTTCTCATTGACTGTCTCATATCCTTTAGACACTGATATTTACTGTAAAACATAACAAAGAGGTATAACATAAATTTACCATCCTTTGAATACAGTTAATTTACTGGTAATAAGAAGATGGTGGGAGGTCAGTTAAGCATCTGCCATTGGGCAGCCCTCGTCCAGTTCCAAAACTTCAGCCATAAAGCTAGTCTCCAAAGGAAAACCCCTGAATTGTGAAACTGAGAGAACCTAGAAGGTTTCCTGTACAAGAAAAGCATAGGCTCATACTGAAAGGTCAACTTCTATCATCAAGCCAGACATCTCCGACTCAACACTTGCAGCTAATTGTGACATGAAACACAAGCTTCCTGATCCTAACCATGTTTAGAAGAGTACTTAACTGCACATTGGCTCAGGTTCAGACAATCTTATCAACCATGCATGTAAGCCATGGTTTAGGAAACTGGGAATGAACAATGGGAAAGAATGCCTCACCCTAACACCTCTTCCATTGCATGCCATATTAATTCCTGGCTTGAATTAAACAAGAAATCCAATCTTCGGGTGATGAAGTCAGGTATCAATGGCCATAGAGATGCCCAGCTTCTCCAGTGAAGGACATGTCTGACAAACCAGCTATGTAGAGACTGGTAAGCAATGCAGCCCAGTGCTACCTGGCCATCTAGGCTAAATGCAGGTGTTTCTGAAAGCTGCAAATGTGATTGTCAAGGAGGTGTGCAACTCCATCTTAACTGGTCAAACAGCTATTCCTAAGACTGCCAGAACTCTTAAACAATAGTGCCTCCTCCTTGTCTGAATTAGGCATCAGTGTTTTCACCTTCATCCACTTCAAAACTGGCATCAAATACCAATTTAGAACTTCCTACCTCACCAGAATTAGAAAATGTAAACAAAAACCACCCTGTGATCCTCAGATAAAGGACAGTATAGAAATTTAATAAAGAAATAACTACATCTGGGTATCATATGCACATTTAGGATAGCCTAGTCTCCTTACCCAACAGCTTTATCTACATTCTAAACAGGAAACAAGATAGAGACAAAATGAAATCTTTTGCCTTAAAGGCCCAGGGAGGATAGATAACATATTTCTGAGCATGTAGTTTAGCACACTGAATATGTGATTGTTTGGGTTTCATGCAAACAACACTGAATTTGAAGTTTATAGGAAGGAGAATTACAAATTCAATATCTACCTCAGACACCGTGAAGGCATGGTCACGGTGGCCTGACAGGAGCCAAACTTTTGACATGAGCAAAGCTTTTGATGTGAACAAACACAGACTGACATGAGCAAAGCTTTGCTCTGAATCTCTATGAAGTTTATGCTTACGTTTGTGGTTAACAAAAATAGAGAGATGGGTGGAATCTGCAACTTCATGTCTAGATTGGAGAGCTGAGCAATTGGAATTGGAAGAAAATTAAGAAAGGTCATACCAAGACAGCAGAATTTGGAGCAAGCAAAAGAAGAAGTGTGATATATATGGGGTAGATGCCAAGAGAACAACGAGGGGATGTTCAACCTAGGTAACAAATGAGTAATAATAAAATAAGTTAAAAATCACAGCTTTGTTCCATCTTTTAAGGGAGCCTTGCTCTTTCACCCAGAAGCTTACAAATACATTTTATGCAGGTATCGCACCAGGTAGGTATCCGATAAATAATGTAAGCATATCATGGCATTATTGGCCAATTTTTGCAAGCACAGAAGATGGAAGGTAGAAAGGGGCATTATAAAACAAAGATACATTTTTCTAAATGAATAAAACAAATAAGCAGTTCAGCTGCAGTAAGCCATCTTTGAACAGTAATTATACCTACTACTGTGGCCAAAGCCTTGTGACAATTATTTTGATTTGTTTTGACTGAAGCCTTGTGGGCATTTGCTTTGCTTTGTGCTTAACAAGCCTGAGTTGCACCTTTTGTAGTCTGAATTTCTGTTCCTGCTTACGTGGTTTACAGAACCCTGGCAAACCCTCTCACTGTGCCAGTGCTTACAAGGTGTTCTTAAGTAATCCAACTCAATCAGGCTCAAAGTGTTTTGTGTCTTTCTGAGAGCTATCAAAGCTTTTAGGTTTGGATTCAGTACCGGTATGTTGGAAGAACATCTATTCTCTTACAGGTGGGTAGCCGTGTTGGTCTGCCATAGTCAAAACAAAATCGAAAATTCTTTCCAGTAGCACCTTAGAGACCAACTGAGTTTGTTCCTGGTATGAGCTTTCGTGTGCATGCATGGTATCTGAAGAAGTGTGCATGCACACGAAAGCTCATACCAGGAACAAACTCAGTTGGTCTCTAAGGTGCTATTGGAAAGAATTTTCGATTTTGTTTTATCTATTCTCTTATTTCCAGTGATGTTAGAATTGCACATTCAAGAGCAATGTATCTTCTGGTCAGCAGAAACTTTGGAATCTCACTGGAAGATTAAAAAGATTTCACATTGAAAGGGAAACTGCAAAGAGGTTTGACAAAAGTATTCTTTTGTTTTCAACTGAACATCATCAGCTAATAGGAAAGGGTGAGCTGTGCAAAATGCTCCACGGATTAACTCAGAAAGGATCCAAGTTTTGTTTTTGTTTTTTAAAAAAGGGAGAACTCAGTTTATTTTTTAGAGCACATTCTGTATTTGATTGAGCAATGGTGTTAATGCTGAAGTAACTCGCAGGGCAATCCTATAACAAGATCCACCAGGATGAGAACTTAGGATACAGTGGATCTCTACTTTAGCTGGCTCAGCCAGAATTAAGTCACCAACCCCAGCTCAGCCTTGTTTTTATTTTGGCTTTCATTTAGTGTTAGTTGCATTGTTCAAATATAATAAATAATAAGTCTATCAGTCACCCCATGGAGTGCATGAAGCCTCCATAGGTTCCCAACTACATCACACATTTAGTGCATTTTTTTAAAAAAATACTTTAAGTAAATTCTAAAAAAGCAGCACTCTTGATGACAGTAATGTTCAAAAGTGAATTCTGACTCCTCATTCTAACTTTAGAGAAGAGTTACATGTACAATAATTCTTGCCCTAAAAAACACAATTCTTTTTCCATTCACTGAGATGTTGTCTGTGCTTTTAATTACAGTACAGTATACCTCGTACAATTGGTACTATGCCCTGGAGGCTAAACTGCCATATTAGTTTCAGTCATCCATCTTTCAATTAATTTTCTTTTCCAACACAGACCACAGCATTTGTCGGACGGAATCCTGTTTGGGATTTTATCTTTTTTTATTTATTGCAACAGAAGTGGTTGTGATGCATTCAAGGGTGGTTCCACCCACACTTCGGCAAGCTAGCTAGGAGTTTTCATCTCCTTTACCAACTGACACAGGAAATTAGCTAGCAGAGTAGCAATCTTATTTAAGCTTTCTCCATGTGTCTTTCCCCATGAATAATTCCCCTACCTCCAAACCATATGGCTCTTGAGATAAGCAACCAATTGAAAACTTCATTATTAAACACAGGAATTGCCATACTGGGCAAGATAACTGGTTCATTTAGTCAGGATCCTGTCACTAAGTACAAACTGTACTACAGCCTTCAAGGGGAAAAAAATCCACTAGCATCCCCTCCCTGTCACAATCAATCAAGCGAAATTAATTGACATAAGCAATTGGCCGTTGGCTGCTTTTGCTCACGTTGCCCAACACCACATTGTTGCAATTTCGGTACTCAAAACAAAGCAACAAAGCTGCTTGGTTTCTCATGTGGAATAGTCATTAATATTAATCTCACTTAAAATTACTGCTTTAGTTAAATGCCTGGTTATCTGAATGGTTTGAAAAAAGGCTGCTTGGCTGGCATTGACCTGTAGGGCCTTTTCAGTGGCAGTTTGTGGATTGCCCTCCCTGGTGAGGTGTGCCTGCCACCCTCTTCACTGACTGCCAGTATAAATTGAAAAACATTCCTCTTTACCCAGGCATGTGATGGATGAAAAGCACTGTTCCTCCCAACCCTGAGATGACTGTTTTTAGAACTGTTTTCAACTGTTTTTAGTTGCACATATATATGTCTTATTGATGGGTTTGCTGCCCTGGGCTCCATTGATAGAAAGGATGAGTTATAAATTGAATGAATGAATGAATGAATGCATCTGGCTCAAACTGTACTTTTTATATATTCCTGTTAAAAATAATGGCCAACATTCAAAATTGGCATCATGTGCTGTAGATCAGACGTCTCCAAACTACGGTCCGGGGGCCAGATACGGCCTGAGACACTTGTTTATCCGGTCCACAGCGACCTCCGCCGCCCGCTCTTACCGGCATGGCGTGATGCGGCTGCCCACTTCCGGGTCTGAGGAGCACTGGAAATAGCTTGTGCGCATGCGCAAGCATCATTTCTGGTGCACTTCCAGGTCAGAGGAGGCCTGTGCGCATGCACACAAGCTATTTCCGGTGCTCCTCCGACCTGTAAGTGCGCTGGACATAGCGTGTGCGCATGCATATGTGTGCACGCTCCTACGCACTCTCCTGCCCTCTGGCCTGCCACGCAATCAGCGCTGGAGGTACCGGCCCGAGGCCAGGTAAGTTTGCCAACCGCTGCTGTAGATGCTTGTCAGCAATCACCGATAAATAATGCTAACATTTCCCAACTCTGGACTTTCAGTGTAGCATACGTCATTTTTTCTTGTTTGTCTACCTCATACACCTCCACTGATAAATCAAATCCACAATCTTGAGACATGACCATTTGAAGCTGGTGCAGCTGGAGGGAGGGACACCTCTACCTCATCCAAATTCCCTCCAGCACAACTGAATGGAGTTTGGACTCGTCTGTCAATCACCCAGTATTACGACTACTATGGATATTTAGCTTCCACAGTAGATTTTACTAAGTGGATAATATGAGTGCACTACTCTAAAATGTCATGTCAAGATAGGTGAAGGAAGGTTAAATAAGCCACTCTCTTAAACCATAAATTTGTTTAAACTTAAGCATACAGAAACTTAAGTACTAGAGTTGCCAACCAATTAAATATGTTTTAGCTGATGAACTGTCTGGAATTCAACCAAATTAACTAATTAAATTTAAGTGTATTTACATATTATAGTGGGTAATACTTCATGCATGCCTATACATAGTAATTATGCCTGGGAAATTATATTAAAATATATTAGACCTTGCATTATAACTTAACAACTGGTAAATTATGAAGTGGAGCTGAATTATGCTTAATCCAATTTTGTGTCTTTAAAAAAAAAAAAAGCTCTTGGAAGCATTTACTCACTGTGATGAACGGTGTGTGTTTTTTTAAATGTATATTTCAATTTATAAACCCACCAGGCTACTGCCAGGGCAGTTTACATCAAGATACCAAACAACTACCATAAACCAGTTTTAACATTAACAATTTCTCACACCACACCATTTACTCCCCTTGCCTTTGGAACAACATAAACAGCCTCCCTGGTTGATCTTAATACATAACCAGGTTAGAAGGGAATAAGATGTTCATTCAGCTATTTGGGACGCAAGTTGCTCAGGGCTTTATTTGTCAGTGTTAGCACTCTGACTGGGCCTGGAAGCATGTTGGCAAGTGAACCACACATTCTTCAGGACTGGTGTCTTGTGGTCCCATCTGGATGTACCACTCAATGTTCTGCCATTCATATTCTAGACTAGTTGCAGCTTCCAAGTTATATTAAAGGGTAGCTCTGCACAGAGCACATTACAGTAAGCTTGGTTCTTGAACGGAATCCTTTCCGGAAGTCTATTCGACTTACAAAAACGCTCAAAAACCAAGGCACAGCTTCCAATTGGCTACAGGAGCTTCTTGCACTCAATCGGAAAAGGTTTGCAAACCAGAACACTTACTTTCGGGTTTGCGGCATTCGGGAGCCAAAATGTTCGAGTCACAAGGTGTTTGAGAACCAAGGTATGACAGTATATTTCCTTTGCTCACATATATGAAACTGACAAGTTTCTCTGCAGAAAGAGAGATGGCATTCCTTGCAATTATTCTAGCATCAGTCAAGTCAGGAAGTGCATACCGGTATATGCCAAGAGGCAAAAGGTTCTTTCTGTTAATTTTGTCTTCCTTACAAGATGCAAGTTAATTATTAACTTCAAATATCAACCCTCGGACTGGTCCCATCACCTCCTGGCAAATAGAAGGGGAAGAAATGGAGGCAGTGAGAGATTTCACTTTCTTGGGTTCCATGATCACTGCAGATGGTGACAGCAGTCACGAAATTAGAAGGCGCCTGCTTCTTGGGAGAAAAGCAATAACAAACCTAGACAGCATCTTAAAAAGCAAAGACATCACCTTGCCGACAAAGGAGCGTATAGTTAAAGCTATGGTTTTCCCAGTAGTAATGTACGGAAGTGAGAGCTGGACCATAAAGAAGGCTGATCGCCGAAGAATTGATGCTTTTGAATTATGGTGTTGGAGGAGACTCTTGAGAGTCCCATGGACTGCAAGAAGATCAAACCTATCCATTCTCAAAGAAATCAGCCCTGAGTGCTCACTAGAAGGACAGATCCTGAAGTTGAGGCTCCAGTACTTTGGCCACCTCATGAGAAGAGAAGACTCCCTAGAAAAGACCCTGATGTTGGGAAAGATGGAGGGCACAAGGAGAAGAGGACGACAGAGGATGAGATGGTTGGACAGTGTTCTCGAAGCTACTAACATGAGTTTGGCCAAACTGCGAGAGGCAGTGAAGGATAGGCGTGCCTGGCGTGCTCTGGTCCATGGGGTCACGAAGAGTCGGACACGACTGAACGACTGAACAACAACAACAACAAATCAACCCTCGGAAGTGCCCCATGCCTAGTTGTTTACCTCTCTGTTTATGTGGCTGAGATTTTAAAAGCTTTGCATGATAAATGATAGTGGTGCTTGGATGACTCTTTAGCACTTGTGTGTGAAGAGGGGGAAGTGGATTACTAATTAGTCCTGCTGAATTTACTCTCATGTGGCAAGAAATCTGAATTATAGATTCAAAACCACAGGGTTGGATCAAGACTGAGGACCAAACTACATGCTATGCTTAATGAGTAGTTCTTTGCCACCACTTCTTCATTATTTTTATTAACTACAGTCATGAAGTAGGGGGTATACCTTACAAGGAATGCAGTACATAGGGAGGGGAGACTTATGAAACTGGCTGGCTGCCCATTCTGACACGGCTAGTATGCTTAGGGGAAAAGCTTTCCATTGACATCAGCAGGAAGCTTTTCCCAAGAACTCTAGCAATAAAGGAGATTTTCATTTGTCCTTCTTAGTACACTGCTCTTCCAAAAAGGATTGCCACACCTCCTGCATGCCTATAATTAATAGATGTAAAACAAGCGAAGTAGCTACGTGCTA
Organism: Lacerta agilis; assembly: GCF_009819535.1. Lineage (NCBI taxonomy): Eukaryota > Metazoa > Chordata > Lepidosauria > Squamata > Lacertidae > Lacerta > Lacerta agilis. The sequence goes on along the minus strand of NC_046318.1, from coordinate 47,974,299 downwards.
TATGTTGGCTTGGTTCATATGTCCTGCTATACCGATCTATGGCTTAGTATGATGATGTGAGTGTGCAGGCTCCAGGGAGATTACATCCTCAGTCATTCTGCTGTGGTGCTGAATTGTGCTAAAGCACAATTTGGCATATAGTACATTGTCCACATCCAGGTTGGTGGCTTATCTATCTGTACATGAACCAGAATCTTTAACAAAGGTTTCTCCTGTGGTTTATGGTTCGTGATTTTTCTGGCAAACCATGGCTTAGATCAGGTGTAGGCCCGGGGGCCAGATGCGTCCCAATCGCCTTTTCAATCCGGCCCGGGAATCAGTGTGTTTTTACATGAGTAGAATGTGTGCTTTTATTTAAAATGCATCTCTGGGTTATTTGTGGGGCATAGGAATTCGTTCATTCCCCCCCAAAAAAAAAATATAGTCCAGCCCACCACATGGTCTGAGGGACAGTGGACCAGCCCACGGCTGAAAAAGGCTGCTGACCCCTGGCTTAGATCATCAGTGCAGCACAGCAGCAGAAGGACCAGAGAGGAGCAAAGAGGCTGGTTTAGTGTGACAACTGAACTAGGCCATTAAATGTAGTATGTCACATGGGTACACTTAGTTCCTATTGAAATCACTTAAAAATAGCCATTATCAACTTGCAACACTCATTTCAAATGGGACCAAGTATGATTAACTTAGAGTGGTAGTCATCCAAGTTTTAGCCATCTAGTAAACATACTGCAATTAATGGACCTGACTTAAACATATTTACCAGTTTCAAAACTTGGTTGACTATCACCCATAACATAAAATTCACTGATAAGGGCCAAACCATGCTATGCTAAATGCATCATCATCATCATCATCATCATCATCATCATCATAGTTAAGAAAGGTAAATGGATGGTGGTGATTGTTTTAGAAATCACAATGGGGACTCCCTAACTGCAATTGTGATTTTAAAAAATCTGCCCAGAACTACAAGGTTTAGAAAAATTGCTGTTGTTTTTAAAAAGCTCTCATAGCCATACTGAAGAGTGGGGGGGAGGAGATTATTTTGGGGGGTCACAGCTTGGGATGAATGGGGTAACTCTCCTCTCCCTATGTGCAGTAACAGTCCACACACGTAAGCAAGTGCAAGATGTAGTTTGGCCCTGAGTCTATAACATCTAGAAATCATACCACATCTTTCCCATATTGCTTCACTGCTGAGAAGTCTCTCTTCCAAGCAAATGTCCACCTGCAGTATCATTGCCACAGCCTTGCTTGCTTGCTTCCTGTTTTGCTTGAACTGGCCCTGCACCTACAAAACCCTGAGAGAAATCTGAACCACGTTTAATCTTTTAAATGTGGTCATTTGTTTCCAGTAGCCTTGACACTCTGCTGGCTTGATCCTAGCCTCAACAGGCTTTTGGCATTACCAGGATTTCCTGCTTCTTAGCCTGCTCACTTCACAAGCTTGCTTTAACACATGAAAGAACTGAGGCTTGACAGAAAGATCAGAGGGATGAAGCTGGCTCCATTACTTAGAATCTGGGCTTGACTCTAATGACCAGGCTGAAAGATCCATTCATTTGGCAGAACTGACAAAGGAGGCATAAAGGGAATAAGACAAAAAGACTCAAAAGACTATGATGAGGGTAGCCAGGTATGAGATACTAGAACAGACGTTTTCTGCTAAATAACTCAGAAGGAATCACAATTCATCCACTCTGCTGATGTTTGCTGCACAGCTACAGTTCTTTCCCTAATGAAATATAGAAATGAAATAGACAGCAAAGATGTGTAAGGAGATGTAAGCTAGATGCCAACTGCAGAGAAGTAATTTGTGATGCTATTATGTTTGTGAGTTACTGGATCATCTGAAAACAGAATGAAATCCACATCATTTCCTGTGTCATCTAAAAGAACTCGTATGGGAGAAATGCAGATTTTGCTCAGCATATTTCTCTCCTTTGTGAGCATCTTGTGAAGACATGGAAATCCTCCAGGGATGACACAGAAAACAAAGCTTTCTCAGCCACTGATAATGCAGAAAGGCAAGAGGGGAGGGTGGTTCAAGAGTGGATTACACTGGAAGCTGAATCTTCACGCCACCCTAAGCTTCACTGGAAGGAAGGGAAACTTATAAAGTGAATAAATATAAAAATGGAATTTAAAAAAAATGGAAAGGTTCTGTGAAGAAAGGGGGAAAGCTAGCAGAGGCAAAGAGCTGAGACAAAATATATCCTTCAAGAGCAGGAACAGGTGTCAACGAGTGAGCTGGCTGTAAATCACACCGTTCAGTTTTAGCAAAAACATAATCTTCACATATCTGTATGACTGCCAGCCCTAATGAGCACAGCAGCTTATCCCCAGTAGGTCTTGCCCCATGGATCAGTTGCGACCTCCTTACAGCTATTTAAGTCCCCTTCTCCCCAGGGCTTTTCCCAAGCAATCAGAGACTGTGCCTGCATGAAGCCTGAACAAGTAAAGCTTTGTGACCACCATGAAGGCCAGCCAATCAGCACTCTGCACAGACAAGATGTTGGTTTGGATGGAATGCAGCTGTGGCTTCATGACTGGCTGGCTGTTGTGACAATAAGCACTTCACACAGGTGGGTTTTAGGTACACAAGGAACCTGCCTTATACTGAGTCAGAACACTGGTCCATCTACCTCAGTACTTTCTTCACAGACTGCAATAGTGGTCTGTGGGGCATCAGCACTTACCTGACTTCCCATCCCCCTCACTGTGGGTTACTGGGAGAGTGGGGGGCAGTAGAAAGGTCAATGTGCTGGTGTGAGAACACCAGTTTGGCTCTGCTGGTGGATTTGCGCCCTGCTGACCTTGCTGCCACCTTTCCATCCTGGTAAATCACAAGCATCGCCTATGATGGGAGGTAAGGTAAGTGCCAACACTCTGCTGACTGATTGACAGCAGCTTTCCAGGGTTTCACAAAGGCAGTCTTTTTCCTATACTGTATTATACTAGTATGGTGTGTTTGGGGAGGGGCAGTACCTCTGATGGGGACATGTCGTACTCCCTTGGAAGTACCGTATTTTTTGCTCCATAAGATGCACTTTTTTCCTCCTAAAAAGTAAGGGGAAATGCCTGTGCGTCTTATGGAGCGAATGGTGGTCCCTGGAGCTGAATTGCCCAGGGGCCAAAAGAGGATCATGCTTTTTATTTTACAAAGAGAAAAGGGAGTGTTGAAAGGACCCCGCTCAGCAGCTGATCAGCAAGAGATCGGGAGAGAGATAAGAGTCCCGGCTCCCTTTCAGCCCCGCCCTCCTTTGTTGAATGTGCTGCAGAGGGAGGTTGTTTGTTTCCCCAGGACATGTGACTGGCTGATTAGATTATCTGTCTGGAAACTGTAGAAATGGCTCCCTTTCCTTAAGATTTTTCAGAAATGTGAGTTAAACCTGATAAAAATGGGGCTTTTCCTCTTTGCTTTTCCCCCTTTGCAAAAGGAGCTTTGCTTTTCCCCCTTTGCAAAAAAAAGCTGCAAAACCTAGCTGATCCTGGGGGGGGGGGGGAAACCCAGGGCTTTTCCCTTTGCAAAAAAAGCTGCAAAACTTTTAGCTGATCCTAAAAAAAGCCTTTTGCCTTTGCAAAAACAGCTGCAAAACTTTTAGCTGATCCTCAAAAAAGCCAGGGCTTTTCCCTTTGCAAAAAAGCTGCAAAACTTTTAGCTGATCCTCAAAAAAAAAAAAAAAAACACAAAACACAAAAAAGGGCTTTTAGAGGAGGAAAACCAGAAAAATATTTTTTTTCCTTGTTTCCTCCTCTAAAAATGAGGTGCGCCCTATGGTCCGGTGCGTTCTATGGAGCGAAAAATACGGTAGTTCATCCACCTTTGGTCCCCACCCTGCGCTCTCACCTGTGGCCCCTAGAAGCTGTCAGCATGCAGCTGCGGTCACACAATAACCAGTAACCTTTCCATTGACACTGAGCTGGACAAGCGTATTAACAAGGCAACTATGGCAGTGGCTTGCCTCTCCAAAAGAATATGGCAGAATGTGATGCAAATGACCAATACCAAGATGAAGGTCTGCGTGCTGAGCACACTGTTTTATGGAAATGAGCCATGGACAACTTACATCTGCCAGGAGCAATGCCTCAATGCTTTACATATCTGCTGTGTCAGGAAGATTTTGGGCATCACATGGCAGGATTTGACCAAACAAAGATGTGCTCTCCCCAAGCCCACATCCCCAGAATGTTCACACTTCTGTCTCAGCATCATCTACACTGTTTTGGTCATGTACATAGAATGCAAGATGGCAGGATCCTCAAGGATGTGCTCTACACAGAGCTGGCTTCAGGCACTAGGCCTATTGAGAAGACCTGTGTACTGTGAAAAGATGTGACTATAGTTAGCTACCAACAAACATGTTTTCAACCACTGCTTTCATTTAAAACAAAATCGAAAATTCTTTCTAGTAGCACCTTAGAGACCAACTGAGTTTGTTCCTGGTATGAGCTTTCGTGTGCATGCACACTTCTTCAGATACACTGAAACAGAAGTTTAAATACTTGGGAGAGATTAATTTAATAAGCCATATGTTTGTTCATTTTAAGAAAAATCTGATCTGTGAACGCTGGAAATCTGTATGTTTTGTTTGAAACAGTCATAAATCTTTGGGATTTATATAAAACCATAGCATCATTTATGCAAGAGAACTGCCTGGGTATGCAACTTTGCTTAGCAGCAGTTGGAGAATGAATGTGCTGGGGGGAAGTTGCTGATCAAATAATAATCTCTGACACCTCAGGTCTACTATACAAATTGCCACTAAATCAGACCTTTTGTGTTTAATCAGCATGCTGTTATCTACTGGCATTTGGTACTCAGGAGATTAGGTACGAGCAAATGAAAGCATTTACTTAAATAAGCACACCTTATTTAAGTAAAGAAGATTCCCACTAAACATTAGGAAGAAGTTTCTGGTTGGAAGAGCTGTTTGACCATGGAATGGACTACTTCAGAGGTTTTCAAGCAGAGGTTGGATGGCCATCTGTCATGAATACTTCAGCTGAGATTCCTGCATTGCAGGGGGTTGGACTAGATGACCCTTGGGATCCCTTCCAATTCAAAAATTTTGTGATCCTGCTATTTGTGCAAAAAAATGTGAAGGGACAAGGAGTAGAATAATTATTCCTATTCTTTATTTGATTTCTATACAGCGTTGTATCACTTGGACAATTTCCATGGAATACTGCTTCTGGGCTGTTATCAGCTAGGGATTACACATACCACTCGTTCATCTTTATCAGTGTTTAATTTAGATTTTCTTTCAGATTTCCTGCTCTTTCTTTCAGTGCAAGTCTTTCTTTCAGGATTAATTGTGTGGGGGTGGAAATAAACTGTGAATCTTGACTGGCTGGTTAGCACAATTGCTCAAAACTTAATGGTACCTGTTGGAGGCTATTCAGGAAGCAGTTATCTCCCTAAGGCTTCTTACAATGAAATGAATTCCAAAGGCCACACCATAAGCTTTGCATTGTTGTTGCTGCGCTCATGCACGCAGAGCCACACACATATACACATTCTCCCAAGACTCTCCACAGTTCTATCGATGACTCAAGACTGCAACAGCTTGAGGCCAGTGATATTTCCAAGAATCCAACTGGCATCCATAAAAAGAAAAGGCATAAATACAGCAAAGAAGAATTCAAGCAAGTAAGTATTGTTTTTCTTTAAAAAAAAAATTGTTGTAGTTGCAGTTCCTTGCCTTTCGACCAAATGGTGCTCAATGCACAAGTATAAAACGATAAAACAGCAATGATACATTTAAAAAAAAACAACAACAACATGAAAATGAGGCAGGATAAACATCAATTAAATCAGTAGACATTAGGAGAAAAATCAATATAACTCACCAAACAAATTCCTTGGACGAAGAGCAGAGAGTTCCAAGGGCGAGTAGTGACATTGACAAGACTCTACTTCCAGTCCAAGAAACCAAGGCTCCCCTTGCTGATACCCAAAATGCCACGGCCGACTTTAATTGCCACTGTGAACAGAAGGAAGACAGTAAAGTCAGAGCCTGAAAGAGTTCTAGTGTGCTTAATCAGAGGCATGCAACCTAGAACAAAGACTGCAGGGGAACTGGCAGACAGTATATGGGACATATATAGTATTCTGCTTTGCAACTAAATAATGGCTACACGTATTTTTTCCATCACATATTCTCTTTCAATAAAGGTTATATTAGAAATTTTCCAGTGTATCTGAATTTGCCATTATAAGAAGCATGCATCAACAAGCAAAGAGGAGCTCTTAAAAAATTCTTCCAAGAAATGGTTCTAAAGTGCCTCAAAAATAACCATAAAACTGCTAGTGTCACGAATCCCATGGAGATGCCATGGAGGGGATGGTGAGAGCCTGAGGAGGAATGGGAGGTGCTATGACCGCTCCACTCTTCAAAAAGAAAATGTGCAGGGAGTGCATTGATTGTTGGATCAATGTCTTAGCTTGTGCTTAGCCAGGTGTCTATTATACCTCTGTACTTCTTGCACCGTTTCTCCTGTGCCTTCCCTATGTACTGATCTGATTTACACATTAAAGACTTTGGCAAAAACAGAGCTGGGAGTTGAAGTTCATCATCTGGCACTGAAGGCCAAGACAGCTATTAGCACATGAGGTTAATTTCTCTGGTTTTAAATAATTCTTTTAGAATCCAGTTTCTACTGCACTGATTTTATTGCATTTGTTTCCCTTTGTATGAATGCTTAACATCGCCGCCTAGACTTCAGCAGCCATTAAGACATTATTGATACGTTTCATAATTAAAATACAGAAAAGGAAACCTCCTTGAAGCTACAAACTGAGATTTCATTATCACTAGGAATCACCTCAAGCACAATACTTTTAAATGGTGAAAAGTTACGTTTTCAACAGCATGCCAATGTGTACTGTGGGTGAGACCTAACCCCACTGCTGTGTGGTAATAGAAACCGACTCCACTTATGCATCAAGAAATGGGCAGCAATTCCTTCGGACAACAACCATTTGCACCTTCAGGCTTGCCTCCAGGGGTAATTTTGGAGAGTGTGAAGCCTACCTCTTGAAGGGGGAAGCTAGAATGCTTCCTTGTAAAGAGCACAGTGGAGTCTCTGAATTGCAACACTGTGTAATAAAGAGAAGCATATCCATGTGTGAATTGGCCCTAAGGGTATCAAAATAAAGCCTCTCATAATGACAGGCAAACATGACTTGTTTTCACTTTGGCCTTGTACCATCTCCAGCTATCCTTAATTCTAGCACCATCCGTAGTAGGTCAACTTTGCAGTAACTAAAATTCTTATTAGAAAATTTGGTGTGAAGTTCTAGTAATTTATTTAAGAACTGTTTTTTGGAATGTTAGGGATAAATGAAGAAATGCCAGCGTGATTTATTTTTGTTTGTGTAACACAATATTGGAAAATTTAAAGACGGACCACATATTGCAATCTGTATATTGTGCATCATGGCTTCATGTATCATTTATGCACTGGTTTAGATAAGCACAATTTTATTATTTCTGCACTGCTTTGTAGTGTTTTCCAGCAATCCTGTGTTGCCTTTGTACACATGCCAATATATTATCCATATGTTGTTGCTTGGCCTGAGGAAATTTGCAAATGAACAAAACCAATCCAAAAAGTTAAAATAATATTTTATTAAAATCCAGCCTTTATTTACTTTCCCACACCAAAAGAAGAAGAATAAGAATAAGAACTTGCATTCCCTACTTTATGGTATAATATAGCAGCTTCAATCCTTGGCGATTTCCCACATGTAGTTCCAAAAGGGCCTATCATTTCTCTAACACCAACTGGCCCCCAAAAGCCTTTAAGAAAGATGTTCTATGCTTAGCTATTTGATGTTCATTATCTCCTTTTGCTCCATTTACACCACATTTCTGGAGTGCCTTGAGCTTCTTTCAATAATCCCATCAATCCTCTCATTTGCTGTATGCTTTGTAGTTTTTATGCTTTGACTTTCACCCAGATATTGTTCTTTGTTGCTTTTGGTTTCTGCTTTCCCTTTTTCATGGCAAGAGGAAACCTTCCTTCCTCTCCCCTCCTTTACATCAGTTATTGAAATCCCCTTTGCTGTACCAGTTAAAATAGGTTGTTTAAAAAAAAACAAAAAACCCCAAAAACCCTGAAAATTCAGATCAACCTTTTTTCTTCCTTATACATTCATTCTTATTATTGAATACAAGAATCTAAGTACTCTTCATTTAGAGGCTTCTTAAATGTTAGCTTAGCCATTGGATAACTCTTTCCAGTTAAACAGCTCCAGCACAGATGGGAGATAACACTTAAGTGACTCAATTGAGTGGCTCTTTCCAACTGAATGGGCATTTCCTATCCTAGGTAAAGGTAAAGGGACCCCTGATCGTTAAGTCCAGTCACGGACGACTCTGGGGTTGCGGCACTTATCTTGCTTTACTGGCCGAGGGAGCCGGCGTTTTTCCACCGACAGCTTCCAGGTCATGTGGCCAGTATGACTAAGTCACTGCTGGCGAACCAGAGCAGCACACGAATATGCCGTTTACCTTCCCGCTGAATGGTACCTATTTATCTACTTGCACTTTGACATGCTTTCGAACTGCTAGGTTAGCATCCTAGCAGGGACCAATTCCACAGTTGAGTCCCATTCAGTCATCCCCAGCCATGTGATTCGATAATTTTTTTTACCTCCACCATGTAGAAATCAACTCATTCAAAATGCAGGTTTGACATAGGCAGAGTGATAAAGGATGAGGACATGATCAAGCAATGTGCTGGGTCATAATCCTATGACAGGAAGACATGACAACAGGAGGAACTGCAGTCCAGAAGAGAAATTGTAAATATAAGAAGCCTATCAGGGTTGGGTCTCCTGTCTGCTTCAAGTCCAGTTATTAGACCATTTGTTTCAATACTCTGTGTTGACCATCAGAAGAGATTACATTATCACATTGTTAAGGTTGCATGTGGAAGCAGGGCATATGAAGTCACAGTGTGCACAAAGCATTGCATTCGCGTTGGGAGTTCTGGTCAGTTATAACTGTCAAAGGTCATGGGCAGGTTTGAGACTGAAACACTACACCCAGATGAAGTGCTTTACTATTTACTACAAGTATAATCAATTAATCCTCTTTACTGGCATACAGAGAATACAAGAGTATATAAGTTAAAGCATAAAACTGGAGTCTGTTCATAAAAGAAGAACCTTTAAGATGAAACTAATAAAGGCATAATGTTAAAAAGTGCCTCTTGAGTCTTGTAGCAACATCAATCAATCAATCAATTTTATTGTTTGTAGACAATACAGTGGTACCTTGGTTCTCAAACTTAATCCATTCTGAGAGTCTGTTTGACTCCTGAAAGTGTTTTAAAACCAAGGCATGGCTTCAGATTGGCTGCAGAAGCTTCCTCTACTCAATCAGACGCCGCACAAGCCATGTCGGACGTTTGGCTTCCAAAAAAATTTCACAAACCGGAAGACTTACTTCCAGGTTTGCAGCATTCAGGAGCCGATTTGTTTGGGAGCCAAACTGGTAGAGAACCAAGGTACCACTGTACAATACGAACATAAATCGCACAGCTGCAAAAGAGAAAAAAAGCATTGTATATACCAGAACAAGGCAAATCTACAATATCAGCAACTTCCAGCGACAGAGTTTCATGGTATCGCTCAGAAATTTGCTACATTCGTTGTGGTGTCATGCCTGCAACTGTTCAGTAGAGAGGAAACCCCAGAGAAGTCAGAGCAATTTAAGCTTTATTTCAGGATGGTGTTCAAATATTCATCACAGATTTTTGCATAAAATGGGCAGTAGAATAAAACATGTACAATGATTTTGACCTGTTTTATACCACAAGGACAATACCTTTCTGTATGCGGCATTTTCGAGAACCTTCCTTGCAGGATCATGGATGGAATTACATTATGGTAAATCTTGCAAGGGAGAAAGCTCTGCGTTGGTGGGGATCATATACATGATGTAAATATGGAGTGGCCTGGCCAAATGAAGACAGCATTCCTAGCCCCAATGGAGAACAATAATTATTTGCTGCACTACTGAGATTTAGGAATTCAGTCTCTAAAATTGTTTGAAATGCTTCCAACAGTGGGAGCATAAGCAGCATATTAACTATACAGCTAATACAAGCATAAAGTGTCTGTGACATATTTTATTTTGCTCATTGCTTTGATAACATTTCCCTTTCTCAATATTTCCAGCATTGGTTTTAACCAGTGTGTGCATATCTGTTCTCTCCATATTTTACTTTTTCAGTATGTTCTAAATCAAATCACATTCACAGCACATTTGTGATGCATTTCTACTCAATAGAAAGCCCCACTGAGTTCAGTGACACTCACACCCAAGCAGGCATATACAGATGGCTGAATTTCCCATTCCCAATACTTATTTATGTCCATTCTCACTTGCCCTGAATTCTCTATCCCCTGCTATCCATCACACTTCTGTTCCTTCCCTTAAGACTTTTATTTGCTTCCTTTTCTACTCAACAAGTATTTATCTGATTTATTTTTAAAATGCCAATAAGCATTTCCATTTATTTGTTATTTTGAGAGTCCATTCTTATGAAACTGCAGTGTTTTAATTTACATTGCATAGTCTTTCCATCATTCCTCCATGTATATTATCTATTAAAAACCGCAAGCCTTCAGGCAGAGACTTGTCATTTTCTTTAACAGAAACCCAGATTGACTACCTAATGTTAAAATGGGTATACTGTTTCATTGCATTTTTTATGTAGACAATCACAATTAAATCCAGTGTGATTTTTGCCTTTAGAAACTATTTTAGTGGCAAAACAATCTGCCAAACACAAATTAATAGGAAGCCAAAAATATAAATCCAAAACTCAGAAACCTTGCTAATGTGTACTACAGTACGATCAAGTTTTTTTAAAAAAGAAAAAAGATGACAAGAACTAGTACGGTAAAAAGGCTCACAGATCTCTAAACCCAATCTCATTATTTAATCCACGTTCCAAGTTCAGACATGATTAAAATAAAATCATGACATTCAAGGACACAATCACTTTTTACACAAATGATCTTTTGCTTGGATGTTGTTAAAGATGCATGCGTCATTTTCACTGTGTGTGCATTCTTATGATTGTCACGCACATGCCCTGCCAACTCTGTAGGTATCTTAAATCCCTTTTACTAATTGATACAACAAATGCTTATTGTATTATCCATCAAGGGCATGAATTGCTTTGATAATAGTAGGTTGAGGTGAATCTGGTGGGGGGAGGGCAGATTTTGACAGCAGATTCTATAAAAGGAAGTGGCTTGGGGAAATTGTTGGAGGGGAAGCAGGCCTACCCAGATTCTTTAAAGAACCTAGAAAAGTCCAGAATACCATTACTCTACACTGGGTCTCGTGGCACATTCAAGCTTGGTTTAATAACAAATCCATCTTCAATCCTTATTAGTCCAAGCAATCACCACTATGACCATCCCCAAGGGGGAAGTAAAAATCCATATATGAGGTAGTGAATGTCTTGGGTGTAAAGCATACAAAGGAATAGGTGACAAGTGATCTATCTCAGTAGTAGGAACAGTAGTGGAACCTGGGGAATAGATGAGTGAGCAGAAGCATTGTAATACAATTTGACCTTGGTTTTTAAAATGGATGTAGGAATTAGCTAAGAAGGTTTTTCAAACCTCATTGCACTGGAGATAATCAAGGACCAGTCAGGCAGGATAAGTGCTGAGTGTAAGGCTGGAGTAATGCCGATTTAAAATTATTCAACATTTTAAAAGACCATCAACCAGATCTGCTATAATATTAATAGCAGTAAAAATGTGCTAGATTAATTGGTTTATACACTCAAAACATTCTCCTATTATGTCAAATTGCACAAGGAGCCTGAAATCAAGGGATGCAAGTCTCCAAAAACACCACTAACAATAGAACTATATGTTACAACTAACAATGGAACTGTATGTTTCTTGCAAATATTTCTGGCAAACCTTGGACATTCTTAACCCATATGCATAGGAGAACCAGTGGTTGCAGGAACTGAACTACTGAGCCTCTGCTACAAATTTCTCTCCTCCCTTATTACCTTGGCAACTGTGAGTTTCATAATATTTCCACCCTGCAAAAATAAAGGACTCTTATACGCACATTTTTTGCAAAGCAGTTTCTCCCAATATATACATTATATTGTCATTTTCACTTATATATTCATTATGTTGACGTCACTCTAGTATACAGTATGCACTTTTGTACACCATACTTGATTGGAGAACTGCACTGCAAAATTCAGAGAAATGCAAATTTTGAAGGGGTGTTTGTGTTTCGATTTGCATAATGCCAAGTGTGAATTAAGTAGGTTCACCTTCAAATGAGAACTCAGTCAAGTTTTTCCTCCATCCCCACCTCTAGGTTATTGTAAAAGTCAAGCTCAACCAATCTATATAATGCTAAGCTGCTGGAAGAGATTTTTGTAAAATGAATAATATATAAGGCTATGTTTCAGTCTTCAAATAAACAGATTTTAAATATCGTATTTCAATATTTTCATTACAAGACCACAAATATTTGGTTTCAGCTAATGACAAAGGTCTCTATCTTTCTAAATAATGTTCTGTGTGTTTTAAAAGATTTCACCATACCTCTGAAAAAGCAACTCCACTGAACTTAAAAAAATCATTTAAAAAACAAACCCTTAGGCTGCAGCCCTTTGCACAATTACTTGGAATTAAGTCCTATTGAGCATAGTGGGATTTACCTCTGGTTGAACTGGGCTGGTGGTACTGTTTAACAGTGTATTCAAAGTAACTGCTCTTGCCAAAAGGTTTCTTCCTTCTTAAAAACAGCTACAGACAATTTTAACTTTGTATTCATGCAAGAGCTACTGCACATTATAGCTACTTCCCTTTTATATAATGGTCTAAGCCAGGCTTCCCCAAACTAAGGCCCGCGGGCCAGATGCAGTTCGAGGGACTCAGTTATCCAGCCCACAGCGACTGACACCGCCCACTGCCGCCGCCCGCTCTTACTGGCGTGGCGCGGTGTGGCTGCCCACTTTCGGGTCGGCGGAGCGCCAGAAACAGCTTGTGCACATGGAAACAGCTTGTGCGCCAGAAACAGCTTGTGCGCCGGAAATAGCGTGTGGGCGCACACTCCCTCACCCTCCGACCCACCGTGCGATCGGCGCTGGAGGAACCGGCCCAAAGCCAGGTAAGTTTGGCGACCCCTGGTCTAAGCAAATTGTAACAAGTTTCCAAACAAACTAAGAGGCTGAAGTAAGGCACATTTATAGTTTGGGTACCTGAAACTGAGTTGCTGCTGATCAACAAAAGCAGTGGGTCCCATGGGTTTATGAATTCAATTGGTCTGGCTATCTTTTTCTCTTTTTAACCTTGTTTGTTTGTTTGTTTGTTTGTTTGTTTGTTTGTTGTTAATACAAAACATGAGGCAAATTTAAAGAAACCAAAAGAAGATCCCCACAACAGCAAGAGGAGCCAATAAGCAAGCATTGCACCACCAACTGTGGTTATTGGCAATTGTGAGCAATAAGAAGGAATGATGAAAATAACTACTTCTTCTTTTTGCCAAATTGTATTCATTTATTGATTGTGCCACACACACAAAAATATGCTCTGACCATCCTGATGAAGACTTGATCTATTCCTACAATAGGGAGTTAGAGCCATAGCTTCTACATGACGTCACGTTTCTAACACTCAGGTGTCACAATGGTTCAGTGGTGACGTGAGTGACCTGAAATTGAATGGATGAATTTAGCACAAGCAGAAGAATTCTAAAGAAATCTGACAAATCTGACTCTTTAAACTCTGTTTGAAGACCTATTGCATGGTGTTTATTTCTCTTTCATCCTCAGTTTTCCAGCTGGGTTGTCTGTCTGTCTGTTTGTTTGTTTGTTTGTTTGTTTGTTTTTACTACTACTACTACTACTACTACTACTATTGCATTCTAGCACTAAGCTGAGTGTAAGTTTTGCTCACTCCGTAGCCTGCTGTGATACTTTTGCTAGGTTCCTTGAGGATAAAATGGTTTGCATCCATCCTGGCTGCAGAGGGGGCGCGCGAGGGGGATGTGTGATATTATTTATTCTCCTTGACCTGTCAGCAGCTTTTGATATCATAAACCAACCTTCTGGACAAGTGACAGGGCTTGGGGCACCATGCTGTAGCAGTTCCAGACAACTAGAGGCCTGCTGTTCCTTTGTCAGGGAACGCAGTTGGGGAACCCTTCAGAGGCCCATATCACCCATATTGATCAACAAGGTCAACAACGGTGGTAGTGTAATGTTTGCAAAAAATAAAATAAAATGGGGGTAATAGAGACTGGAAGAAAAAGGAATATAAAAAGTAAATGAGGGGAAAAAATGAAGAGCAGATAAAGAGGAGGGAAGGTAGGAGGTAAGAAAAAGAAGGCAAATAGGTTTAAATGGTGGGGGAGGTATTAAATCTCCAAAGATAACATAGTAAAATGAAGAAAATTAAGCCAGAGGGAGCATAAGAGACAAAATAAAGGAACAGAAGGTGATAAGGGAGTCATAATTGTATTACTGATAGATTCTATCTTACCAAGAAGGCAAATTCATGAAGAGAAAGGAAGACTGAAAAGGAGTAGCAGAAATTGGAAAAAGGGGGAATGGGAATTAGGAGAAAAAAATACCCCAAGGATTAGATGAAGAAAAACCCATGAAAGATAAGCCTGTTTTGCATATGAAAGAGCCCAGAAATGAAACAAGCGTGAATTTTCAGTGCATAAAGTCATGCCGGCAGCAAGTTTTTTGTGAAGGTTGCTCTGTTTCTCTAACATAGACTGTTGGAGAGTATGAAGGTGGGAAAGTGAGGGATGAACAGGCTGTGGAGGAGGGGCAAAATCATCAGAAGGAGGAGAAGAAAGAGCTGCTGTGAAAGAAGCAAGAGCAAAGAATGAAAAACCAAGGACACACAAGGAGTGAAAAGGAAGATTGAATAGATCAATAACCACAAAAGGAATGAGATGGGGGGAAATAGACTTAAAAGAAGCAGATTTCACAAAACTTGTCAAATGCTGATCAGAAAGAAGAAAGTGGAAATATGATAACTGCAAAAAGCAGCCCTGAGAAGTAATAGCTAACAGTTCAAACCTATGAGTTTTGACTGAGAAGTTACTAGTAAGTTCCACAGTTCAATATGCCTCAGTCCCAGGTCAGTCTTTGCAATCTACCGGCAAGTTAAGAGCATGGCCAGCTGACTACATATATGTAACCCCTATGAATGGGTTGGTTTAATCCAATATGGTGGAATCATCCAGAGGAGAGCTAGGAGGGAGCTGAATCTTGTTCTGCTGAGGAGCTAATGTTGGGCTCCTATCACCTTGTACAAAGCCTATGTCCTTCACTGCAAATTGTAATATTACCATTTGCCATGGTTTTCTTGTTGTTTTGGAGCTCAAGCTATTTGCAAAGCAGCGATTCTTGATGCACCCAGCACCTTCATGCATTGATAGGGGATGGGGAGCCTGTGGCCTTCCAGTATTGCTAGACTCCAAGAGAAATGACGGGAATTTCAGCTGTGGCCCTGGTTTAATATTCCCAGCTCCTTTTCATCACTGCATGGTGACATAAGAAAATGGGCTAACAAGAGTGACTTTGCTGGTGT
This sequence comes from Lacerta agilis, assembly GCF_009819535.1. NCBI lineage: Eukaryota > Metazoa > Chordata > Lepidosauria > Squamata > Lacertidae > Lacerta > Lacerta agilis. Next base: position 47,958,683 of record NC_046318.1, on the reverse strand, counting down.
CAGCATGGAACACATGAAAGAAGATTAGGCTTGAAGGCAACACACACGAAGAATAGCATTGGGCAAGTCACTGTTTTCCAGCTCACTTTCAACCCACATCTCACAAAGGTATTGAGAATAAATTCTCCATTTAAAATCTATGAATAAAGATGATACATCCAAAAAACTCACAAGTTTGTCAGCTCGCACTTTCAAAACCATCATATAAAACACATTTGAAATACATTTTTATGTTGCGAATTTGCTCACTCAGGCAGATTTCTCAACTCAGTTCATTTCATCACTGTTTTCAGTTCAAGTAATAAGTAACAGTGCCATCCAAACCAAGTCTACTCAGAAGCAAATCCTAATAAATTGAATAGGGCTGACTCCTAGATAACTGTGCTAAGACTACAGCCTAGCAGTGCTAATAATAAATTTTTTGATAATTTTATTATTTATATCCCACCCATTTGGCTGAGTTTCCCCAGCCACTCTGGGTGGCTTACAGCATATATAAAAATATAGTAAAACATCAAACATTAAAAGAAAAAAAAACAGCACAAGCATTTCTGCTTGCCTGTGTGCTCTTCTGGGGATCTTCTGACACATACACCCCAGCCAAAAAATTGTGGGGGGGAGGGCTGCAGGAGGAGGAGGAGGAAGAAAGCTGCATTGAGCTAGCAGAAGTCTTTTTTGTGGGCTTCTGCTACTGGTACCAGATAGTTGAATCCAGCCCAATTAAAACTAATAATAAAATAGAAAAAGAATGTGGAGAAAAAGGGAGAGAAAAGTATTATTTTTTCCAAATTAACCATGAGCAAAAAAATAACAGGTAGATGCAATGTACAATATAAAATGTGTCCTTGGCAGACATGTGCATTGGCAAGTGGCACACAATGCACTTCAGGTTATTCTGACCATGGTTGCCATGGCTTCTCTTAGGTATGACTTAAAAATAACCCACACCTAAAGTTTAGTGATGGAAACAGAACCACTATACAAAAGGAAAATATGTGTGGAAAGATGCATGCTGGTGAATCTTGAAATGTACACTACAATAATCCTTCCTTCTGTTCTGTTAAATCACTTGCAGCCTGATCCTACCCAAGTTTCCTCAAAAGTAAAGCCCCACCGATTTCACTAGGACGTTCTGTTATATAAGTGTTCGTAGAACTGCTGTCTTAGAGGGCTACAACCGTGACTTTTCAAATGTCCTCTTCTGCCTTTGAAATATTGACAAAGGTCAAGTTAGTTTTTACTATCAGAGTAAACTTATCTAAATTTCTTTAGGAAAGCTATTTCCCATCCCTGGGGAGCTGACATTGCAGGCTGGGAGCAAGCCCTCCCCATGAGCATGGGGCGGGATAGCCCCTGTGCCATTGGTTGGTCCTTGGCCATGTCAACCCAAGGCTGTCCAATCCGGACGGTCCGGGGGCATGGTGTGGGCTATTTAAACTGCCCACGGCCAAAGACATGTTCCTTTTCTCCCTGCTCGGTCAGTTCTCCCACCCTCCCTCCCTTAGGTTAGGCTCTTTATCTCCTGACCTTGCTATGGACTTCGGTTGGTTGCCTGTTTTTTAACAGGGGCCTGGTAGGAATTTTTTCCACTTGGCAAATTGGCACCGGCCATTTAGTTTTTCACCTACCTCATAGCAAACCATCACAACTTTGTAAGGTTTGGCGGTTAGGCATTGGAGTAATGGTTGTAGGGGAGGGGAGGGGAGGTAGTGGCCATCACCTACCCCTCTCCTATTTCAAGGGTATTCCGTTAAAGGAATCCAAGGGGTGTGGTCTCTGTCCAAAGTCCCAGACGGGAAGCTAGGGCCATGGCGCAACCCCTAGCGGTGACCCTGGGGGAGTTCCTAGTTTATATGCATCAACAGGGCTCCCCCTTCTTTTGGTTAACCCTTCCAAGACTCCTGCACATGGGCAGGAGTCAGATATAGTCATGTGGTTTCCAATACCTAAGCCAAAACCACTCACATTCTGTAACCAATAAAGTTGTGGCCTTTTTTGCCCATTAACCTAAAATGCTGTTTCATGGGTCTTTATTCCACTCCCCAGGAGGGTTTGGGACCTTGCCACACAAACCAAAGATGATCAAAACATTAAAGCAAGAACCAGTTCCAAATATTTCAGTGGTCAAGAATAGGGCTATTACATTTGAACAGGGGGTGGGGTGGAGAGTTTCCCCCATTTAGGGACATTTGTAGAGTGCAGCAAATAAATTATTGATCTGTCTTTTCCTATTTTTTTCTTTTGAATGGTAAACCTCCAAGGAGACCATTGAAACAATGTTAACCAATGCTTAGCCAGAATCCAACAGTGTTTGGTGGATTGCTGTGAGCCTTCCTTAGAGTGGAAGTGCTTTCTTGACCTCAGGAAAGTCCTGTAACTCAGCAGTTTGACTGATCAGTTGCTCTCTCAATCCTTCCCTGTCATGGCTTATTATGGTTAGCTGGAGGAGACTGGTGAGGCGGACTTGGGAGTGGTGAGTGTCTCACTGCAGGAACTGGTGGTTTCTGGCACCCTAAAAGAATTGAAGGTGTGCTCCGCTGATTACAACCTCTGGGAGCTCATGACTAGGACTTGTAAACAGGGGCATTTGAAAGGGTTTTTTGGGGGGGAGGTGTCCAGAGTGCTGTCTCACAGTATACATAGGACCAAGAGATGGCAAGGGAGCTGCTGCAATGGCCTGCAACACCTGTGCCATGTTTTGTCTTCCTGCCTGAAAATGTCATAAACTACACCTACAGCAAATGCAAGTTTGTTCGCTTGCTGGAAGAGAAGGTACAGCAACTGGAGGCCCACCTATCCACACTGGAAGCTACTGGGCAAGATGAAGAATTTATTGATAGAGCAGAGTGGACTGTCCTGGAACAGCAATAAAAGTGAGGTGCCGCCCCTAGTCTGCAGGCAAATTCCTCCCTGGCCCCGAGTATGGTGACAGATTAGTTCCATGACAAGATCTTGCATATGCACTGCCTGCTTGCTTTCAGGCAGGGCCAAGGGTAGGTGGGACATCCAATGACTGATGGCGCTGCTGTTTCCAAGCACAGTTGGTTTAAATGGATTGACCGCAGACCTGACTGAAGCCAGGTGTTCCCAGGTCTGGTCACTACCTTTACCTTTAAGGTTGGCCACAATTGGCCCATTCAATTTCAAATTTCCTGCCTCATCCTGACATTCCCCGTGACCAGCTGAGGCCGGTGAAATGGTCAGTTGGCCATGTGAGAGAGTTTTCCCCACTCTAACTTTCCCAGAACCTCACTGGGCAGATGCTGACTGAGAATGGCAATGTGTCTTTATTATTATAACAATAATCATTTTAGCTCCTTATGAAACTACTCTTAGAAAAAGTTTAGTGCAACAATATCTTAGTTCACAGGAATTCATAGACAAAAACTGTGTAGTATCCAGGTGCTTAGTGGAAGTTATTGTGATTTCATAATATTCACAAATATTCTAACAGTTGAAAGGAAAGGGATAGTATGAGGACTAGGGACAAACTGTACAGAAAGGGCAAGAAATAAGTTTTTTCTGGTACAATTCACTGGTTCTGAGGGATGACAATGTACTATTGGTAGGAAGAAGAAAACAAAGTCCACTATGTTGTAATATATAGTCTTACTGACAATCTACTACTGTTATAGTGCAATCCCATAATAAGATCCACTGAGTTCAATAGACTTTACTCTCAGGCAAGTATCTACCATTTCAGTGATGTATTCAAGTCTGAATACATTCAAGTAAAGCCAAATTGCCACCCTCCAGATACTGTTGGGCTGCAACTCTCATCATTCCCGGCCATTTGCTATGGCAGTTGGGGCTGTTGGGAGCTGCATTCAGGGAGCACCATGCTGGCTACCCCTGAAATGCATATTTTATTTGTATTTTTTTGTAATTCTGACACACACTGGCAAAAGACACTAAAATAAGCACCAAAGGATTTTCAAAAGCTTTTATTCCTAGCATTTTGTTTTGCTGAGAGAAAATGTTACAAGGAGTTTATTAGATGCCAGTTGCTGTACACCCTTGGGGACTGTTGCAAAGTTATTTTCTAAAGTAAGAAAAACCTATTGCACAGTGCACACACACACCCTGCAGGAGACATTCAGCAATGGGTTGGGGTTTTTTTTTGGGGGGGGGGTTTACCAGAATTTCAGAAACTGATAAACAGTTCAGCAGTGCTATTAGGCACATGTGTAAACCCTTCCAAACAGTTAATTTAAATAGCTGGCACTTGATGTTTTCCTAAAGTCAGATGAGTGTGTGCTGCTTGTTCTTCAGGATCTCTTTCAGTAAACACAGGTATGTCAGGACACCATGGAAACAGAAGAGAGGCACATACTCTCTGGTGTATGTTAAGAACATTGCACCTTATAAACCATATAGAAGTTTTACTATAATCAAGCATGAAACCCATTTTGTTAAATAAATTAAATAAAACAAACAAAACAAACCAGAGTTCTGCTGCATCAGACCAAGGTCCAGCAGGACCAGCAACATGTTTACAGAGTGGCAGAAGACCACCCAGAGGGCTGGAATGCAGCAACAGAATTCTCCCTACCCATGTTTCCCACCAAAGGGATACTAGAGGTAATACAATCTTCATGACTAGTAACCACTGATAGTCTTATGCTCCATGAATTGATCAAATCCCCCTTTAAAGTCATCCAAATCAGTGGGTTTAACTTCATCCTCTGGTTATACGGAGTATCCACTACAAAGCACAGGACTGACAAGCAACATCTGTTGCATAAAATATATGTATCAGTTTTAACAACCAGAGAACTAAAACTAAGGCCTCACCTGCACTACACATTTAAAGCAGTATCATACCATTTTAAGTAGTAATGATTTTCTCCAAGGAATCTTAGGAACTGTTAAGGGTGTTGTGAATGATTACGAAACCCTAATTCAGGGGTCGGCAATTCTTTTTAGCAGTGGGCCGATCCACCGTCCCTCAGACCTTGTGGAAGGCCAGAGAAGCGGCACCGGGGGGGGGGAGCTGGAAGAAGAGGCGAGGGGGGCAAGTAGTCCTCCTCCCCAGCCCCCACCGCTGCACTTACCTTCCCAGGGTCTGCCACCACTGCTGCTGCTGCTGCTTCTTGTAGGCAGAGCGAGCTCGAATGCTCCACTCTCTGGCCCACAGGAGCACCAGGGCTATGGGGGTGGTGGGAAGATGAGCAGCGTGAAAGGGCTGGCTCCAGAGAGGGGCTGCTTAAAATGGTGCTCAGCCAGCTAAGCCCAGCCCCCTTCCTCCTCTAGGCAGGGCAGGGAGAAGCCAGGGGGGGAGGATGGAATGGCGCAGGGGGGAAATGGCACAACCCAAACAAATAGAATCCCCATGCCGATCCATGGACAGTCCGTGGGCCAGATCCTTAAGGCAATTGGGCCTAATCCGGTCTGCGGACCTTAGTTTGCCGACCCCTGCCCTAATTCCCCTCAGACAGCTAATCTCAGAATGGTTTATCAGTGAATCCTTCATCACGGGGAACTCTGGGAATTGCAGCTCTGTGACAGGAATAGGGGTGCCCCGACAACTCTTGGCACCCTTAGCAAATTAAAGTTCCCAGGATTCTTTACATGAAGCCATGACTGCTTAAAGTAATATAAATATGCTTTAAATGTGTTGTGCGGATGGGACTTAGGAACATTACCACTGGGCAACATCTTGAGTTTATAGCCTGCCTCTTTCTGAAAGTACCTGTATTCAATGAGGTTCACACAAAATTGGTCACAGCATATAAACAAACAAACAAATAAATGCACAATAGAACAAAACAAGCAAATAAGCAAAGCCAACAGCAGTTAAAAATAAACAAGTAGAAATTTTAAAAGCAGGTTGCACAATAGAAGACTGGGAGCAGGAATATTCCACTTGGTTCCCCCATCCTCTGGGCTCCAATTTCCCCTGCTAGCCTTAAGCAGGATTCCTTCTCAACCAAGATTTTGGGGCAGGATTTAACGCTGCTTCCACAGTAAAGAGTAAATTTCATTAGCATTAACTGTGGTTACCACTAATGCTGATGTAACACAAAACCACAGTCAAAGCAGACTCCCTACCCCGGCTATAATTGCACTAATTCAGTGCTCTTAGGTGGGATTTTCTTTTTTGTCCCAGTGTTGGCACCTTTCCTGTCTCCCCACTGGTCCACCTAGTCCAGTATTTCTACACTGAATGAAGGTGGCTCTGCATTGTATCAGATATGATCTTTCCCAGAAACCTTACTTGAGATCTAAGCACCACTAAGTCCAAGCAGTATTCTCACTGCTGTTTGGTTTACCATTTTTTGGCGTGGTCAGGGTGATGCCTTCCAGACACTACAACTCTCATCTTCCCTGATCATTGGGTAGGCTGGCTAGGGCTGATGGGAGATGGAGTCCAACAACACCTAAGGGGCCCCACATGGGCAATACTTTACTTCTTGGCTGTGGAATCAACCCAGATGATCCAGCCATGTAAACAACCATCTGCTATAATACATGAATCATTCATGAATGATCTTTTTATATCCCACTTGCATAAATAGCAAATCAACCCTCTGGAAGAGTTTCTGATTCAAAAGTGCTTCTTTCTTTCGTTTAATCCTAATTGGTTTTCATATCTTTGGTTAGTTACATCTCAAATCCTTCCTAACCTTCATGCAACTCTGCCAATACTTAATTCCCCCTGCTAGTAGCATTGGCTTATGCTTCACCTTTGGCCAGCTGCTGTCACTACAGTGGAAAACAAAAGAAAGTGGAGCGTGTGAACTCTAATCTGCTCCCTTTATGGCATTCAAATTCTTTTCCAGCCTTATTCCACAGCTGGGAAAAATAAAATGCTGGAGAAGGGGAGAATACTGGAATAAATATCTATTCTCCCTTGGCTCACAAATGGCAAATTGAAAAGTGGGGATGCAGTGTTGGTGAGCGATGGAGTACAAATGAGAGAAATGGCTCAACATTAACTATATAAACTGGGCATGTGGTCGACTTCCCTCCCTGCTTGAAAGTGGCTTTATGACAGATGTATTCCTTCAGTAACCATGATTACTTAAAATTATTCTGGGCTACTGCTACCATGTGGTTCCTGCACAATTACTCCTTGAACTACATCTTAATCTGTACTTAAAAGAAAATCAAGATTTTTTTGTTTTGTTTCGGGCTTCCTTGCAAGAGAACGGCTTGATGTGAGGAAATTTGAACTCACTCAAAATGGGTTAATTAAAATCACCCACCATTACTGTTTTCTGACTTTATGGTTTCCTTTGTATACATTAACGATTTGTTACCTGCTGCCTTCCAGACATTTTGAATTACAACTCTCATTAGCCCCACACACTATTTCCAGCTCCAGATGTTTCCATGTCCAAATCATCAGAAGGGCACCAGGATGTGAAAGCCTGGTTTAAATTCTTCCCCATTTCCTTTTCCTTGGTGTACAGTCATACCTCGGGCTACGTTCGCTTCAGGTTGCGCTTTTTCGGGTTGCGAACACAGCAAACTTGTTTACTTCCAGGTTTCGCCAGGCCAGCATACGCAGAAGCTTTCTGCATGGTTTGCGCATGCACAGAAGTGTTCTGCACAGTTTGTGCATGCGCAGAAGTGCTCTATCGCGCATGCTCAAAAGCGCCACTCAGGTTATGGACTTTTCGGGTGTGAACGGCACACCGGAACAGATCGGGTCCGTAACCCAAGGTACCACTGTATATGAGTTCTCTCATTTCCATTTCAAAAGCACCGCCACTAGTCTCTTCTTCTATATTAAGCAGACATTGGATTATTATCCATAAGGAGATACAATTGCACATTCCATTATTTCAAGCTTTCTAAATTTTAAAGACAAAGACAGCAGCAGCAAAATATATAGATTCTGAACTGTTTGGGGGATATTGTCTTCCACTTACTCTTTTAGCAAGCTGTGCCCCTCAAGCTGGAACGATCTGAAAAATTAGTTGTGCAAAAGAACCACTGGAGAAGAAAACAAATGCACCAAAATCCTTACAGACCAAAATGACTTATATCCTTGTGAGAGGCAGACTTAAATCTTTTAAGATTCTTGTGGGAAGATAGAAAAAAGAACATGGTTCAGCATTTCCAATCTGCTCCTGAACATTATGAAGTTGCTTGCAGATCTAAACTGACCCCAAGTACCTCATGTTGTCTGGAGTGCAGGGAGGGGTAGAAGGAGAAGGAACTGTGTTCTGCTGGATCTGCTACATGAGCATCTGTCTCCTTCCACTCCCTCCCACAGCTCTCAGCTATAAGGACTGAGCTCACAGTGACCTTTGGGGTCATCATGGTGGGGTGATGATATTTGTCGTGTGTCTATTACCACATCTGTCTGTGCTCATTTGCTGTAATTACTACTAGGGTTGATGTTGGTTATTTGTCATGGTGCGGGGTTGTTCAGTGCCACTGGTTCAACAGCACATTCATATTGTCTAAATAATGAGTCTATTAATGGTGTGATCTTTCACAATTAATTTCCCAGCATTTTGAAGCTTGAGTGAAGATGGTAGGTTGAAAGGTTTGTTTTGTTTTGTTTTTTGTAATTTGAATAATAGATATGGATATAGTGGGTGGAATGTTCATTGTGCTCATTCAATTGTTCCATCCTTTCTTCCCTCCATGTGCTGTTCTGGGGGTTCTCCCAACCCTGCCAGAGCCAATTCCAGGGGTGCAGGAGACATGCAAGGAGAGGGTAAAAGACTCACCACACATGCAGAAATCCTTCTGCAGGGCTTTCACTGACAGGGCTGGCCAGGAGACTCCTGTCCTGATTTGTCCCAATGTAAAATAATCTGAAATTGTGCTTATTGTATATCTATGTCTATGTATTTCTATGTATTTGGAATTTCCTTATTATGGAAAGGCTATGTGAAAAACATTGTGTTTAATCCTGGATGCAAAAATCCTGAAGCCAGGATAGCAGCAAAATAAATATAAAACAACAGATTTCTGCATAATCAATACAGTTTAAGATTTCTGAATTATAAAGCACTCAAATAAATTCTTCATGAAAACTAAGATGAGCTTATCTTAACATATGAGAGATTTAATAAAGGGAATTCTTTCCACTATCTCCACAAATACAATTGCTTTTACTATTATTATTTTGAAAAAGAATTTGAGGTGCATTGCAATTCACATATAACTAGAAATGCATCCACTCTTAACGTTCCAATTACACTACCACGGGCCTGGTAAAGGTAAAGGTAAAGGGACCCCTGACCATTAGGTCCAGTCGTGTACGACTCTGGGGTTGCGGCACTCATCTCGTATTACTGGCCAAGGGAGCCGGCGTACAAAGCCACTTCTGGTGAACCAGAGCAGCGCACGGAAACGCCGTTTACCTTCCCACCTGAGCGGTCCCTATCTACTTGCACTTTGACGTGCTTTCGAACTGCTAGGTTGGCAGGAGCAGGGACCAAGCAATGGGAGCTCACCCCGTCGCAGGGATTCGAACCGCCAACCTTCTGATCGGCAAGCCCTAGGCTCTGTGGTTTAACCCGCAGGGCCACCTGTGTCCCACCACCATGGGCCTGGTAGAGGTGTAATATTCACCACCCAGAAAACTATGAACTTCTGGCCTGGAAATCTGCAGAAGCACTAAAGTGCACCTTCCTCCCATTCCTTCCTCCTTTCATGTTCCCAGCTGTATAAAGAATGACCTAGTTTGTTAAACTGGTTTACTATGGCATCCAAAGAGGGATACGATGGGTTAAGAGCTTCCTATTAACCAGGGCAAAATATTAGCTCCTAATTATGGGTTGCAGAGAAGATTCAAACCAGAGTTTTCTGGTTGAGACTTCACAGAAAACTGTGGCTTAGTAAACTAGGGAATCTCCTCAGAAGTTCAGTATAAGGGAGTGAGGAAAGTGCTTACATTTATAGCTACCGTTAATTTCTGCTTCAAACAACCATAGTTTATTAGACCAAGAGGCAGGTGAATAGAAGTTGAACCAGGCTATTAAGAAATCCTCCTTTTAGATTCCCAAGCTAGAGATCCCATCTGGAGTATGATGGATAGGCATAGCATACACACAAAGATGCTGATCTTACTTTGATAGAATGAACCACTGAAATCAATTTGCAGGATAACTGTCATTGTGGTCAGCATTCAGGACAGAACTGTGGTAGCTGGATCAGGCAAGATTGCAACAATCAAACCACTGATTAGACATAGACCCATTTCACATGTAATGCAAAGCATAAATCATGCAGGTACTCAAAGCAGAAATCATGGCAACTTTGCTCCTTCACGACTCAGCTATACAGCTGCAAATAAAATGATTTAAATGTTTTGTAAAGTGCAATATACAAATGTGGCATGAGATGACAATGGTGAACTATGCCAAATTCAATGTATTTTCCAAAATGTGTTCAGAGTGCTTTTTATATGTGTGTAGATTCCACCTCAGACTTCCAGGATTCCACAGCTACGCTACCCAGAGCTAAACCATTATTTGCCTTAGTGTTGCATCTGACTCATGAGCAGAAAAGGACACATTCAAAGCACATTCTTTCCTCAAAGAATTATGGGCACTGTAGTTTGCCCCTCAGAGAGTTTCAATGCTTAGAAACCCCTAACAAACCACAGTGCCCAGAATTCTTTGAGGGGGAATAATGTGCTTTAAAGATACAGTGTATAAGCAGCCTATAACACACTGTTACATGATCAGACAAAAGGAACTTGACTGTCTAGCCAAGGTCAATTCTGTGTCCAGGGCAGCTGTTTATCAGCTCCATCTGGTACCTGCCCATGGACTGTCTCGCCAGAGTGGTGCATGCTCTGGTTATCTCTCGTATGGATTACTGTAATGTGCTCTATGTGGGGCTACCTGTGAAGGTGACCCAGAAACTACAGCTAATCCAGAATGCGGCAGCTAGACTGGTGACTGGGAGCAGCCTCCAAGACCACATAACACCGGTCTTTAAAGACTTACATTGGCTCCCAGTATGTTTCCAAGTACAATTCAAAGTGTTGGTGCTGACCTTTAAACCCCTAAATGGCCTTGGTCCAGTATACCTGAAGGAGCGTCTCCACCCCCATCATTCTGCCAGGACACTGAGATCCAGTGCCAAGGGCCTTCTGTCAGTTCCCTTGCTGCGAGAAGCCAAGTTACAGGGAACCAGACAGAGGGCCTTCTCGGTAGTGGCAACCACCCTATGGAACGCCCTCCCACCAGATGTCAAAGAGAAAAACAACTACCAGACTTTTAGAAGACATCTGAAGGCAGCTTTTAATGTTTAATAGATTATTGTATTTTAATATTATGTTTGAAGCTGCCCAGAGTGGCTGGGGAAACCCAGCCAGATGGGTGGGGTATAAATAAATTATTATTATTATTATTATTATTATTATTATTATTATTATTATTATTATTATCCATGTTCTGTGCAACACCCATGTAACACTGAATAGCCATGTCTGCTGCAGAGAAAAAAACACCAGTGTCTTGCAAAACTTTAAAGTCAGAATTTCCATCCTTTTTACAGGATGCAACTTCTGCCTCTAGCCATAGAAGCTTATGCTGCAATAAATCTGCTGGACTTTAAACTGCCACAACACTTGAGCATACTATGCAGAATTCTACCGCTGCTTTGGCCCACTTCCATCCCCATGGTGTTTCTTCCACCTATGTCCGTCTTACAGCACCACCCTGTATACAATATGCCTGTCAGTAGGAAGGGAAAGGAAAATTGAAATAAATGAAAAGCCATTCCATCTGCTGTTACTGAAGCATCACCCCTGCAAGGTATGTCTATCACAGCTGCTTGTGTGTGCCTAGTGACACTGCTGACTATTTGTAATTTTACTAGCCCCATTTCTTTTTAACTTTTATATAAACGACATTGTCCAGTATATGGCAAAGTACAAGTCATCGGCTCCAGCCCTCGAAGGTAAACGTCTGAATATACTGTTATATGCCGATGACATGGCTTTAATGGCACTCACCCGAAGAGGCTTACGCAGCATGTTGGAGGGGATCGCAGCCTACTGTTCCCATAACTCACTAAAGATAAACTATGACAAAACAAAAATTGTGGTGTTCACTAGAGCTCGCCACACTTTTAGATGGTCTTTAGATGAACATGTGATTGAACAGTGCCCTTTTTTTAAATATCTGGGTGTTACATTCCAGGCTACATCTAGTTGGCAAGCCCACTTTAAGGCTGTAACCCTCCTAACACGAAGAACAATTGGTGTCCTGCTTAGCTTCTTCTATACCCGGGGAGGACAATTGGTGATCCCGGCAATAAGAGCTTTTGTTGGGAAAGCTATTCCCCAGATGTTATATGGGGTAGAGCTCTGGGGGTGGAACCAGAGGCTGTTGGAACGGCTTGAAATTTTGCAAAATTACTATCTCAAGAGGATCCTAGGCCTTCCTCAAGGAACTCCGGCAGCTTACTTGAGAGTAGAGGTAGGATTACCTTCTGTGTCTGCCAGGGCCCACTTGAGATTCTTACGTTTTTACATCAACCTTGCAAATACCTCGAACACCTTACTGGCCAAACAAGCCTTTGTTTCTCTTCAAAAGAACACCACTTGGCGTCAAAATCTATCTGATATCCTGGTTAGATACACCCTACCGGAGTTTAATACACTCAAACTGTGGAGCCCGGACAAAGTTCGGGAATGGATCCTGGAGAGAGACGCCCTGTTAGACATCACAAAAATACAGAACCCAGGGTCCTCCCACTGGTTTCCCCGACTGAAATCAGTTAAAACCTGCGCCAATTACTTGGCGAATATCACCGATCCCACACTCCGGAGAGCTTTCACCATGGCCCGTTTTCAAACTATCCCTACGGCCTATCTGTCAGGCAGATATGCAAAAATCCCAGTAGAGCACCGTTTATGTCCTTGCCACATGAGAACCAAAGAGGACCTCACGCATTACTTGTTGTACTGTCCCATTTACTCGGCCTTCAGGGATGCGATCTTACAAACTATTCCCAAGTCATTAGTCAACTCTGAGGACCAAGTAAAGTTTCTGCTGGTGGACGCTGACCCACGGATTACCCACGTGGTAGCGGTTTTCATGGCGAGGGCTATGAAAACCAGGGTGAGGTTCCTGAATGAGGCAGAGAAGGCCCTCCCATCGCTCTCCTAACCTGTTGAATCCTTTTTCCTGTATGGGGGGTGTTGGGTTTCATTTTTTGCCTCTTTGTTTTTTTTGTTTGGTCTGGATTTGTCCCCTTTGCTGCGGCAGCGCGGCACAGGCTTTTAAAATCTTAAACCTATTTTAATAATTTTATTGTTTACTTTTTAATGGTGTTGTATGGTGTTTTGTGTAAAGGCATGGACCTCACAAACCTAATAAATGTTGTTGTTGTTGTTGTTGAAGAATTGTCTACAATGAAACATACCAAGCTCTTGGCATGATACATTTTCATATATACTAGAAACATAGATTTATTGGGGGGGGGGAGGGACAGATCCTTGATCCAGGTGCAAATTTGTCTGAAGTCTGCAAACAGGAACAACCGCCACATTCTGAGAAACAGCTGCAAAAATTATATTTACAAAGGATTTTGTGGTCATTGTTTCTTAAACAGCTACCATCTGCTAGCATCCCACTATGCATTCTTGTTTCCCACCAACAGATAGCAGAGATTTGGCAAACACCCTTGCTTTTGACTTTCAAGTGTTCCTTGAATACTTTTTGTGCTGATACACCTTTGCAGCTGTTTATTTATTGATTAGCCAGTCACCTGAATGATTATCTTTTTTATATATAAAAAAAGTTTAAATCATGTTTTATGTTTGATAGTGTACACCACTTTGATATTTTATATGGCAGTGTAGAAATTATTTTTAAAATAAACAACTCTAAATGTGAGTTTTTCACCCATCTTGCAGCATAAAATGTGATGGCAATTATTTGGCAATGTAACAGACTAAATAATGGATTCCCTTCTAGTCCCTTGAAGTCACTGTGGGCCATTGTGCAATTTAGGGCTTGCAGGCTCCTCTCAAAATGGCAGAGCTGCTTGAGGAGTGTGTGTGATCAATACAAACATCCTTTGACCATGAGCTACCTGACTGGCCCTGTTCAGGAGCTGCCACACACCATCCCAGCTGAAGCCAAGAATAACATGGAGCTCTGTGGCTCTCAGCAAGGGAAAAACTGTGTGCCTCAAACCATCTGCAACTCTGTTGGTGAGCAGTGGGGCCATGAATGCATGGGAGCTACACGCTCTGGATTCCCCATTCAAATGTACCAAGAATCCAGCAATGAAGGGAATAAATCCTATGCTCTTCATATTCATTCATACTTCTTTACCTTTGTGGAAGTTGAATAACATTTCACTTGATATTTAACAGAGCAAATAGTTTGAACTCGAGGTTATCATTTCATTACCACCACCACCACTATGACTACTACTATGTACCATCCATATTGAAATAGAAGCAATTATTATTATTATTATTATTATTATTATTATTATTATTATTATATTTTACTTTATTTTAGTGGATTGTTTCTTGGACACTTGCATTCCTATCTGTGCTTCTCAGTGAGGACTTGAACCACTTGTTTGGTGAAATTGGAGCAACCACACATATTCATTTTATTCTTTTCAAAAAGCATTAGGCTGCCCTTCAAAAAAAAAAAAATCTATCAGGGAAACGTACAGCCAGAATAGTAAAAAGTCAATATAAAATGTCAGAAAATGTCTGAACAGAGAAGAACAGCAGCATAAAAAAATTTCAACCTAGAATTTCAGCAAAGCAGATAAAATCTTTATGCAATTAATTGATAGTAACTGTTTAAAGCCTGGACAAATAGAATTTTTTGTCTGATATGGGAATCTAATCACAGTTCTGGCCAGGCAAGTCTCCCTAGGTAAGACATTCCACAAGTGTCCACAAAGACTAAAATAATCATTGTTCACTGACTTCTGTGCAGATTGAACACCTTACTTCATGCTGTCTTGCCTGCAGGCCATTTTAAAATCTAGCGACAAGCAGACTCCCCACCCCCACCCATAGCTGTCAACTTTTCCCTTTTCTTGCGAGGAATCCTATTCAGAATAAGGGAATTTCCCTTTTAAAAAGGGGAAAGTTGACAGCTATGCCCCCACCCCAACCCACAGCTGTCAACTTTCCCCCTTTTTAAAGGGAAATTCCCTTATTCCGAATAGGATTCCTCACAAGAAAAGGGAAAAGTTGACAGCTATGCAACCCCGCAGATCCCTAGCACTAAAATTAAATCATATTTGAAAGTGTACAACGTGTAATTCACCTGCCAAGTAAGACATGTTTAGGTCCAAGGAAAATCTACAGCCACTAGTTCAGCTCACAAAATTACTGAGGGACAACAGCAAGCAAGTGGAAAGACACACATAAAGGATACCATTTCTTGTTTCCTTCTTTCACAGTGCTATACAATGTTCCTTCAGCCTAAGCCCCTCACACAAATGCTACTTTCAGTCCAAAGCAATTTTCTGCTCTCATAGCACTTGACATTTGTAGCCACAAGGCTTGTAAAATTCACTCACTAGGACAAGTGGAAGTTCTGTCCAAGCAAGTAGGCAGACTGAAACCAGAGAACTGCTGGCTCCTTCCCTAGAGGGAGGAACAATGAACAGAACAATCTCTTAGATTTTGTCTTTTTGCGGTGAGTCAGAAAGACATAGGGAGCAAACTCAGATGCCAGTAATGGTTTGCTAAACAGAGAATGAGTGCATATAAATTTGATGTCATTATTCCCCAGTACAAGAACAGAAGCTGGTCAAGAAAATTGAAGCATTTGGGGATTTTAGCTGGGAAAGGAGAAAAGAAAAGCAGCTGGAATCTCTGTTGACATTTCAGAAATTACAAATTTTACTATCAAGCATCCTGAGGTAGTGTCAATCTGGGCTGAACTGACCTCGGATTAAGAATCTGCTGATCAGGACCTGGGGAAGGGTCATTGCTCAGTAGGTCTGAGGTTCAATCCCTGACATCCATTTTCCAGGTAGGTCTGGGAGAGAACCTCATCCAAAATCCTGGGGAGCTACTTCCAGTCAGCGTAGACAAAACAGAACTAGATGGGCCAATAGTTTTTTTTTATTCAGTTTAAGTCAGTTTTTTGTGTTCCTCTGTACCTGGGTGAGCAGACAAGAACACCCCAATCAGTATTTAAAGGCTGGGACGGATTTCCCTAGGTCTACACCCAGGAGATGCCTGGAGAACCCCTCGAGTGCTTTTATGACCCACATCTGACAAAGGACCCTCTGGCAAAGTAAGAGGGGTGGCAAAGTCACTCTCCAGGGCTTGAAAGTATCAGAACCAGAAGGTCCAAGCCCAGGCTGCTGGTTGACAATGGAGTGCAATCCTGATAGGCCAAGGAGTCTTAAGAGCAGATTCAAGCATCATTTTGGGCATGGTATGGGAGACTACATCAGGCTGCAGTTGAAGCCTGCCAGGCACTGGAACAGCACATCTCATTCAACTCCATGAGCCTGACTTCTTTAGCTTCCCCAACTTTTGAATTGATCTCTTCAGCTGCTGACCTCAGGAATCCTGTTTATGCATGCTGCCACTAGGTTGCATTATGCCTCAGATCAGATCTGTTAGTTTGTCCTCAGCCTGGCTTTATGGACTCCTTAACATTCTGTTAATATTGGGGAGTGGGCCCCTAAACCAGCAATGGACTCTACCGAGGGACCTGGCTCACAGATTAATAATGCCCGATGTTGCCAGAGCAGGACAGGTGGAGGGCAGGGAGATATTCAAAATGACAATCTGTTCCCAGATACATCTTGGCTTCTTGTCATGGACTGATAATTTGGAGAGGACTTCATTGCCAAGTTAAGAACAGAAGAAGAAGAAGAAGAAGAAGAAGAAGAAGAAGAAGAAGAAGACGACAACTTTGGATCTGATATCCCGCTTTTCACTACCCGAAGGAGTCTCAAAGCGGCTAACAATCTCCTTTCCCTTCCTCCCCCACAAGAAACACTCTGTGAGGTGAGTGGGGCTGAGAGATTTCAGAGAAGTGTGACTAGCCCAAGGTCTCCCAGCAGCTGTGGAAAACTGCTTGGAATGCAATGGAAATTAAGAGCAGAAAATATTAGGACCCCCCCCCCCCCAATACTCATGACATTCAATAGGATTTCAATATCATTTCCCTATGCTGCTCTGAAAATCCCCAGCATATATAGTTATGGAGCCACAGCTATTTGACTATCATTCACAGTGTAAAAGGGAAGTGGTACTGCCTGCATGTGTTCATCATTTTATTCCCCTGTTAACTTTCTTTCCCAGCCCAGTCCTCTGTTCAAAAATCCTGCTCAATACTTTCTCTACTTGAGATACAAACAAATAAAATCTGAAAGCCTCAGCTGGCAATTTAAGATAAGTAACTTCTTTGCTTCTTGAATTATTGAACTACAGGCTGATATATGATTTAACAAGATTAATACAGAAACATTTAAAGCATTACTGTAATTTAATGTATTTACAGATGATTGCTGTGAAAACATGTACCGTTAAGCTCCAAGAAGAGAATTCTCTGATATTCTAAATATGCCTAAAGGAGATTATTAGCATATTTATTGAACAACATGATGCATCACTGGACTGATATATTCTATCATACACTTCCTGCTCAGAATCACAATGTGTGTCAATAGCCTATTGGAGTTTTGGAGGTAAAAGTGCAAAATTAAGTTTTCGCTTACATCATTCCATTGATTTTATTAACTCATATAGAATCATGTACGCTTTTGTTTCACAAAAGTCATGGACAGAATGTATGACTCCTTACAGAGATACATCTCTATATACTTTAACAGTGGAATTTAAGGTTAGAAAATATAATTTAAAATATACTGAGAGAATGAATTAACAATTAAAATCCTTTTTTTCTTTACCTCCACTCTTATGCAAGAAAATTAACTTGGTTTCACCATAATTGTGTCATGGAGTTTTATTCCCGTTTGCTGGTGACATTGGTAAACTAAAAGTTCCTGGTTACTCAAACCCTTCACTGATCTCAAAGCTGCAGCACATTATAGTCTCTGTATCCCCATGATGTATCTTGCCCTTGGCCTAGCAGAATCTTCAAAGTGAGATCAGCCTTTATGCCAATTCATTCCTGATCAAAGTCACTGTAAATCAGGACACAGGAAATCTCTGAATTAGATACCGAAACCAGATTGCAACTCCAAAAATTGTCGACCCTAACAGCTTTATTTCTATTCAAGCAAGATAGTACTTTTGACAGGACAGAAATGACTAATAGCCACTGTAAAGGTGTTCCCAGATGGAGAGGCTTGCAAGTGTCAGGCCTGCTAAATCTGCAGACTAACATCATGTCAGGCATATGAGAACTGTTTAGATCCCTGTGCTAACAATTCAGACAGGATAGAAGGGTCACAGATGGCACAATTCAGTGCCATGGATGCACTCAAAAATAAAGTGTATTTAAGTCCATTGGTTTCAGTAGGTTGAAATATGCCTGACTCTAGTGCTACAGCCATTGCACACAATTAACCTAGTCCCCCTAGTAGTTTAAGAGGCTACTGTGGTTTTCTATGTATTTCCTGCCCATCCCCCACTTCAAAGAGGCTGGTCACATTTGCATCCTGTTCAAAATCCTGCACCCAAACTAGGAGCAAGTCAAAGTGGGCATTATCATCATCCCTTTAACAGATCCATCAGTTTGTCTGGCACCCAGCCAATTTCTAACTGTTCCTGAAGGAAGAACCTGCACCTCTCTCTGCCTCTCTGCTCTAAATCTCCCTAAATTTTCCCCAGATTACAGCTTTCTTCACACATGGGCACAACTAGCTTACACTATTTTATCTCCCGTTAGCTGGGATGGGATGGAATAGTTGTAGTCTCCCAGCTCTGATGAGCTTCGCATTCTAAAGTCAACTCTTCAGTTTTGGAGAGTTAAAAAAAAATCAGGATAACTTAGTTCAAAACAATTGGTAACACAAACACATCCAGTCTATAAGCGCCATTGACAGTCTTCATTAAACAGCAGAATCGAGACTCCTTTAAGTGAAGTATTTCTGCTGATTCTCATGATGGAATATATTGAAACTGAGTGAACAAAACATTTCTACTAGATTTACACATGAGATTGACTTCACTTCACATCTTTTAAATTCTATAACTGCAGGTTCATTTTCTCAATGGAGTCTGAAGCATGAAATATACAATGAATGTGGCATTTCTGCAAACGCTATCCCCGCAGTACACACTATAGGCTTGTAAAAACTGCCACGCCTGAATGTTCTATCCCTCATCCTGACAAGCTTGTTACCATATGACTGCATGAATGGCAAGAAAAATGTAGTAGTAGTATTACTTTTCTTTAAATAAAAAATATTCAGGGGTTGAGGTTATTACACCTCTTAATCATCCTGAAAACACTGAAGAAATGAAACATACTATTACCAGAACCTCCCTTTGTGCTCTTGTTTTTGGTTTTCTTGACAAATTATCTGTCTGAAAGTCTACAACAGTTAAATCTAAATGGAAATTGAGTCGTAATTTACTGACAACATATTGTACATGCAAAATAGCAGAAGGGTTGTTTGTCACTGTGTGCACACCTCTTGTTATCAAAAACAGTTTATGAAAATATGGCTAATGTCAAGAGTACCAACAGCTGATCAAGACAACAGCCGCCATATCTGCAATATATGAAACATACTGGTTTCAACTATTCAGAAATCTTATAGACTCTATACATTCGCATCTGTGTTGTGGGTAGTGATGGACAAAAATGGTCTTCAGCTAGATTTGGAAAAAAGGCTGGCAATTACAGGCATATTCAGGTTGGCAAAGACATGCAACTAGTTGCCATGGTTCTTTTCAGGGACTGGCTGGACACTGAGGAGTGCTGGCTGGATACTGATGAGTGGGCACCAGGAGAAGTGTGGTTGGAGACTGACTTTGAAGAAGGAATCAGTGAACTGGGGGAATCTGTAAGCAGCCAGGAGACGAGAGTTTGAGGCAGGTGAAGCTGCAGGAATGCAGAGTGAAGAAAAGGTGCAGGAGCAGGGAGAGATTGGTCAGGCTGCTGGAGAGTCAAGGGATTCCACACCTACTCCTCCTGCCTCCACTTCTCCTGCTCCACTGTCTCCCAGGATAGTAACCATGTGTTTTATGTGGGGCTGCCTTTGAAAAGAGTTCAGAAAATTCAGCTCATGTAAAAAGTAGCCAAGAAGTACACCAGCTTCATGAAACCAATAAGCTCCATTGTTACAGGAGTTTCATTAGCTTCCAAGTCACTTCTGGCCCCAATGGTAAGGGACTGATGATTACCTGGAAATCTCTAAATGGTTTGGAACCAGATTATTTGAAGGAATATCTTCTCCCACATGAGTCTTCCAGCCCTTCAGAGGCACAGCTCATCGGAAAACAGGGCTTTTTCAATAGTAATGCCAAGCTTGTGGAATGCCCTCCTGAAGGAAGCTTCTTTATTTTCCTCTTTTAGACTTTAAGTGAACAGCCCAAACATTCTTGCATCGCAAGGCTTTTGCATTGCTTTAACTTTTCATTCTGATGCTGGTTTAATGTGGTCCTGATATCTGCTAAGTAGGGCCCTGGACATCTGCACCAAAGTCTTGCAGTGATGGTACCATTGCCTTTTCTAATTTTGGATCAGCAGTTTCAGTTTTCTTCACAACCAAGAGAATCCACTGAAGGAATTTTGTCTTGCTTATGTGTATAAACACAGGTCATAGCACACAATTTTCAACAAGCTACATGCATTTTTTTCATTTATGTTTACACTTATATCCCACCCTTATAGTGCAAATGCACAACTCAGAATGCTTTACAGCAATAAAAACTATATAATTTATTATGCTAGCATGCCCGCCATAACATTCTCTCATCTTTTTTTAAAAACCCTCTATGTATTCTTACTTGGTTTTTTAAAAATATATATATGCTGAAACAGACTATTTAAGGCAGGCTGCCATCACATTTAGCTTTTATATTGGAACTTGCTTCACAGTCCCTACACAGAGATGTGGAATTGTATCGAAGTATAATACATTCCTTTCTTTTTAAGATCATGAAGGAACTAACAGCATCATCTAATCTTGCTTCCAGCGCAATGCAAGCCATGACTTCTTCCCAACTAGGGAAGACAGTGCCTAGTTCATGCTAGTAATGGCTGATTTAAACACTGCTACAAAGAAGCACAAAAGAATGGACTGGACTCTCTATAACAGCTCATTAGTAAGACTGCTTCACAACCTAGAAGTTGTCATGAAACTGCAGAACACAGCATTCCTTAGTGGCTAAAGCTGCAAAGTTTCAAACCGTATGAAGCTTTATCACCCAAATCCAGATTGTGGTTTTGCATATTGTACTACAGCTGCTGAATTAGACAATCATACGTGTAACCGAGCATAATGAATTGCAGAAACCTGAACACAAGAAAGGGATGGATGGTCTGCCTAGAAGGCAAAACCTCACCTCAACACATCTAGTGAGAATTGCCCAGTTATTGGGGATGCATGAAAACTACCTCCATAGGCTACTTTTTGATACTCATGTTTCTGCCCAGTTATGCTTCAAACACAGCCACTTTATTCCAATTGAGCAAGCAGTTAACCATAGTTTCCTGTTACATCCAAACTGGGAAACTATGGTTAACCTGGATATTAAGTCAATTTCAAACCATGTCTTAATATCATGGCTTTTTTCAAGGCTAACTAGCTTCCCTAGAGACTATATTTGTACCATAAACACTGTGCAGAAATGTTGATGTTGAACAGGCCTAACTCTAACACCATGCAATATTCTTAAGTGGGTCCCTCATGCATCTGCTCACACACTTGCATACCTTCCTGTTAATTATGCACCACAACAGATGGCTTTGTGGTCTCCAGATAGTGGGAGTAATTCAACATAGCACTAAGAAGATTGCTCCTTCAGCGCAAGCATTTCTGCTTGCTTGATGTAATTATCTGTCAACCTGTTGCCTCCATGAGGGGTTCTCCTGACAAATACAGAAACACAGACAATTTGAGGTGGGACAAGGAGAAAAAGGGGGAGCCCCACTGCATTAGCAGAAGTCCTTTTGCAGGCTTCCACTAGTGGTACAGTAAGCAATCTATAACTGGAAATAACAAGTAATACTTTAAGAGAACAGCAGAATGGCTAACTTATTAAGCTCTGAGGTCAGCATACACAGAATGGAACTGACAAAAATCTGAAGCGCACACAGCACAAATCCCACCATGTTGTAGGAGGAACAAGGGTTGCTGTAAATCTCCTTTTAACCTTTTACATACTATAAACACTAGCTCCTCATTTCAGGTATGGAGGGCAGAGTGAAATGGATGTGTGTGGAGGTACAAGGCTCATTCATATCTTGGTGTATTAAGCAAATATACAGTTTCTCAGGCATGGCCCTTGTCTGCCCCACCTTTGATTACTGTTTTGAGCAACTAGCCTTGTTCCAGTCTTACTTCTTTGTGCCCACTCATTGCTAAAAAGAAAAAGAGAAATAGTCCAGCAGTGTGAATGTGTTGCTGCTGTTGTACTCTAACATAATTAACACAAAATGTATCAGATCCCTGTGATACTGATTCCATGGACAAGAAGGACTGTAAAGACAAGGATAGAAAATAAAACTGTCCAAGCACAAAAAACTAAACCATGGAGAAGTCTTCCTGCACTCCCAGCTTTTTTATTTCCAGGATACTATTTAATTGCTGATCATTTAATATGATACTCCGAGGAGACCAAAAGGTTCCCCACAAAATGTGAAGTGATACAAGCCATCTGTTATACTGAGGCAGGGGTGTTGCTATACAGTAAACTCACATCTTGCACACATTTAACTTGTGCACATTCAGCTTTATGCACTAGGCACATTAAAAAATAAAATAAAATAAAAAGGGGTGAAAAGAAGGCAAGAATCCAGGAAAAACACTTTGGCAATGCAACCCACCATTTCACCCAGTGTGCTTTGACTATACACGATTATGGCTTTAGGCATGCTCCCCAGAAAGTAGCTATTCAAGAACAGCATTAGGTTAAGAGAAATTCCATCAAGGAGAAAGGTGTCTCTTGTCTCCAGAGGTGCATCATACTTTTCTCCTTTATCCTCTTGCATGGCAAACTTATGAATCTCTTGGGGTGACCAAAGCACAGTCAAGTTCTGTTGTGTTGTATGAGTTTCGGTTGGTAAGGCTCGAGGATGTGGGCAAGGTGTTCGGATCGCTCAGGGCGACCACTTGTGCTCTAGACGCTTGCTCCTCTTGGTAGATAAAAACCAGCAGGGAGGGAACAGCTGGTTGGGCCAGGGAGGTAATCAATGCCTCTTTACAAGAGGGGGTGGTCCCTGCCTGTTTGAAGGAGGCAGTGGTAAAACTATTCCTTAAGAAACCTTCCCTGAATTCCCTCTATGCTCTTACTCTTGAGGGCTCAACACATTTAAGCCAATGAACCTGTTTTGTCTTTTTTTTTAATGAAATCTAGTCTGTAATGCTGAGAACATTTCCCTGAACACAAAACATATATTATGCAAATCTCCAAGGAAAGTGTTTCCACACAATTCTTACACAACTTGTTTAAATGCTGAACAGCTCGTATAGCTAAATGTTGCTTCCCTAATGTTTGATGTTAAATCTGCTACTCCATATTTTAATCTTATTGCTTTATGTTCTGTTCTCAGTAGTCATGGTAATCAACTAGTTTCCCACTTGTTTTGACATTTCTTTTAATTTTAAATTGTTTGCATTTTCTTCTTTTATCCCTTCCTTCCATTTTCTGTCACAGAATCTTATTCCCAGAGTGGTTTTCCCCCTCCGAATCCTGTGTTTTTTCTTGTCTTGAAATGCAACATCTAAAACTTGACGGTAACTCTCCCAATGGCTTCTTTTCACCACAGAGTAGGGCAGCCTTGCCTAATTTGGTGCCCTCTAGATGTTATGGAATACAATTCCTATTAGACCCAGCGATACTGGCAGGGGCTGATGAGACTCTGTGGTCCAAAACATCTGGAGGACACCAGATTGGGAAAAGCTGGAGTAGATAGAGCAATACTATTCACTTTTTAAAAAGCATCAACATTAACAATAGGCAGTTAGAACAAAATGAAGCCAAAGGCAGATTTGCACATTAAAATGTTTCACTTGATTGCTCATCATTCAATGACTTTTCAGATTATGAATTCCAGCTGAAAGTGTGAACTGCCTTCAAGGCGGGTGGGTTGGGAGGATAACCTTTCATTTTGAGTGGTAGGAAAGATCTGCTTGGAGTGATTGAATCTAGTTGTTTGAGATACTGCGGTTACTGAGAGATGAATGTGTATGTGTAATCTCACCCTAATTTATTTGTTTTCAGTGAGAAATGTAACAGATCTTGGTTTGTCGATGTTGCTGCAGAGAAAACAGAATGGCTGCTATCAACAACAACATACCACCATTAACACATTCCTTCACAATTCTCCTACTCTTTTCTAATTGCAAAGCCCTAGAGAGGATGTAATTTATTCAACAGAAGACGTAGCTCATAATCTCACTCTAAACAGTGCATTGTGCTGCACTCCATAAGGAGTTGAACCTTACTGACTTTACAACTGATAAACACAAGAGTTTAAAGTAGCAGGGATGGTGAGAAGCACCATATTTTATTTTTATTATTACTACTACTACTACTACTACTACTACATTTTCCAGTTTCAATTTACACATCATACATTTTTCATCATACATTGTTTCTACACAGACTTCTCAAACCATTGTTGCGAGCACTTCAACCCTGCACCGCACCCCCAGACGTTTCACAGTCTATGAGTGCAGCACCAACGACAAACGGTCCCTAGGTGCTAACTGCTAACTTGAACCTACTTGCTTTATTTACCACAAATGAAGTTTATGTGAATAAATAAGTTGTTTATTGTGTACAAAAGCTTGTGGTTTCTGACAAATAAACGGTGTTCAATAAGCTTATAAAGATGGTCCTATACTGGCCTATTACCGCTAGATGATACTGGCCTATTACCTCTAACAGTCAACTAATTAAAAATAACAACACGTTTCACAATAACTGGTTATCCTCGCTGCTAACTTCCACCACAGACTCTTAGACCCAGCTCTCACTCCTGACTCACTCTCTGCTCAACTTACTTCTCCCACCAACTCTCTCTCCCACTGACCACAGGGAGGGGTTTTTTATACCCAGGCTGAGCCCGCCCCTTTGGGTTCTAACTGACACAAAATTTAACCCCTACCTTGCTTAGTCCTGGCTTTGGGCTTAGTTCTCCACACCCATCACTCCAGTATACCTTGTTTTGCTGCATATCCATTAGTTTTTCTACCCTATTTTCCTTCCATCAATTTCTTTGTTGTTGTTAACTGTTGCTCAAAGTATTACCCCTACTTGTAGAATAGTTTTGGTGTCATCTCTTTTTAGATATTCATCTCTTGTTTGTCTCTCATCCTGATTCCTTATTTTGGTCGTCATATGCAAACTATCAGTTTATACAGCCATTGTTCTTTTGTTGGAACACCTCTTTCTTTCCAATATCTGGTGTACACTATTCTAGCTGCAGCTGTTGCATAGAGGAATAAATTATATGCCTTCTTTGGTATCTCATCCCCTACTACGGCCAATAAAAAGGCTTCGGGTGTTTTGGGGAATGTGAATTTGAAAAACTTTTTTAGCTCCATCATATTATTACATTTTGGTAGAAGAAAACAGCTTCAACTGTAAGAGGGCCAGTTCACACATTACACACACACCCTCTAAAGTGCTGGCAGCATTCATTAAATCAATAGTATGCATATTTCATGGAGAGGTTATATCTGTAAAGGTGAATAATCCATTACAACTCCGTTGCTTTTCTGGAGATCTGACTCAACAGAAGCAGTGTGAGGCTGTATGAACACAAACAACTATTTATCTAAATCTAATGGTGTATAGTAGGGATGCGGGTGGTGCTGTGGTCTAAACCACTGAACCTATGGCTTGCTGATTGGAAGGTTGGTGGTTTGAATCCCCATGATGGGGTGAGCTCCCATTGCTCCCTGCTCCTGCCAACCTAGCAGTTCGAAAGCACGTCAAAGTGGAAGTAGATAAATAGGTACCACTCCGGCAGGAAGGTAAATGGCATTTCCGTGTGCTGCTCTGGTTTGCCAGAAGCAGGTTAGTCATGCTGGCCACACCGGCTCCCTTGGCCAGTAAAGTGAGATGAGCGCTGCAACCCCAGAGTCGTCCGTGACTGGACCTAACAGTCAGGGGTCCTTTACCTTAACCTAATGGAGTATAGTAGCTGGGTAAACTGGTTGTCTGAGCCCAAATAAGTGGCTATTTTAAAGCTTGATGTATAGTAAGGTTTTCCTTGCTATTTGGCAGGGTGATACAAATGAGAGCTCACACAAAAAAATAGGTGTCCATTGCTGTAAGGGCTAGAACCTAATGCACACACCTCTGTGTACTGCCTGCTCTTTATCACACAGGGCTATAGTCAGTGGTTTTCTCAGGGGTACTCAGTACCAGCACAATTTCCCCAAAGCACTGGTTAAAAATGCGGCACTTACTGTAACAACATCATGGTGAGTACTGGCACCTGCTTTTTTCTAGAAGAAAAGCACTGGCTACAGATTAAAAGATTTCCTTAGGTTGTAAAGCAGGGGTCAGCAAACTTTTTCAGGAGCGGGCCGGTCCACTGTCCCTCAGACCTTGTGGGGGACCGGACTATATTTTGAAAAAAACGCTGAACAAATTCCTATGCCCCACAAATAACCCAGAGATGCATTTTAAATAAAAGCACACATTCTACTCATGTAAAAACACACTGATTCCTAAACCGTCTATGGGCCGCATTTAGAAGGCAATTGGGCCGCATCCAGCCCCCGGGCCTTACTTTGGGGACCCCTGTTGTAAAGGATTCTCTGGTACTGGACTATCTCCAGACACTCAACTCTTGGCCATTGACTCTCCTTAACAGAAACAGTTGTAGAGCATTCCTGCTTGTTCAATTACTGTACTATTCTTGGGCAACTGTCTTTCCTGATTGTGCTTATTCCAATTCTTGACTTTGTTTTTCTGTTCCGGAGTGACCTTCCAGCTTCACTGCAGGCTCTGACTTCTGCTAGGACTTTGAGCTGTGTGTGACTCAGCCATGGCAGATAGTTTTGATCATCAACATTTATTCCTAACCAGGGCAAGTATATGTTGCTTGTATACTAAAGTGTTACATCAATCTAATTTGGGTTTGCTAGTTTGACTAATGTTGCAAAGTTCTATTTATAGACAACCAAAAAGAAACAACTCACAAAGATGATTTATTTGCCTACTCTTTATAAATATTTTGTCAGACCAACATTGAGTGCAACTTCAATGACTCTTAAGCCACACAGAAATCTTTGAGAAAACGGATACATCCATTCTTAACTTGATGCTTGCTTGCTTCTTGGCATTGTTGGGAGACAATGGAAGAGTGTGCCTTTGGGGGTGAAATCAAACTGTTGGAAGGTTACAGTGCATGCTGTGACTGTAGAGACCGATACGGAAGAGGCATGTTTTCTTGCAGCTGGGGCAGATGAAGGTGTCTAGTTGTGCTGTTGCAACATGGTGTTTCTTTTCTCTGCACACCTCCCAGTGGTCATTCCTCCTCTGGTCACTATTATGGATACATGACCTGACTCTGTGTATCCAGGCACTGCAATAATCTACAAGGGATTCTCACATGGCGGGGGTTGATGATGCAATGTGAAGGTTTTGTACAGATCTTCCAAAAAAAATTGATACAAAATAGGGACACTCAATTTCCTTGAAAACAGGAGATAAATGTTCTGGAAAATGCCACATCTTTGCTTGGAAACACTGTAGAATTTAACTAAGCATCCCCCTTAAAAGTTAGGTCCAGATTAACAGAGCTATTGTTTTGCAAGTGATTTGCTTACAGCACACATGAGGTGGAGCACTAATCCAATTTCAGTGCCAATGGGCTTACCTAATGATGCTGAAACAAAACTCCGCCTCCCCATTTGTTCAAGTGTTATTCATTTTTCTGTTATTACTGTGAGACCACCAAAACAATAAAATATCTCCAACCAGTAATCTAAATGCAAACTTTTAATTATATTTTTAATTAAAAACTCCAATTAAAATGTAGCTTTGTTAGTTGGCATTGTGATATGAGCAAATGTTAGCAGCCTGTGGCTAATATTACAGAATACAGTAAAACTGAGGATCATTCAGTCTTCTTCTTCTTCCTTTGTTTGTTTCTTTGTTTATTACATTTATAGACCACCTTTTCCTCAAAGGAGCTCAGGTTGCTGTACATGGTTGTCTCGTCCCCATTTTATCCTCACAACAACCTTATGGTGTGAGTCAGGCTGAGAGACAGTGGCTGGATCTAGACAGGTCAAAGAAGCAATTCAGTTAAATGCATTGTAAACTCATACAGGGAAAGACAGTACGGGAAGAAGGTACTCCACAGTGTCATCTGGTGTCACAGTGTTATACCACATACACAACACATTCAAAACACTTTGTCTTTACCAATCTAGCCGAGTCCCAAGAACTGGGCCAAGCTCACCCAGTAACTATCCTTCAGATATTGCCTTATCAAATTGTGTGGATTTCATGTCAATCACAAGACTGATAAAATCACAGTTAAGCCCTCTTCAGGGCATTATAATCATTCACTTTAGAAGCACTGTATGGGGGAGAACAGAAATTAGTGTATTCAACTTCAGTGCCCATTACCATCCCACTGCCTTCTATGAGATGCCGGATGAACTTCTGAAGTGGAAGCCTTTTCAACCCTTGGAATATCTCCACACAATTTAGAACCCTGTTCAAATATATACTATTACATTCAACACTTATATTTTCACACAGCCTTGGGGGCTAGAATTCTTTTGTTCTAGGTGACTTCTCCAACATGTGAAAGTGTACAACACTACTACAAATGCCAAATCATCAAAATGGAATTGCCATTTTGAAGTTAAAGCATTTTTATAGTAAAAACTCATTATGTGGGAAGCTGTTTTTATGATTTCCTTATTTTTGCATATCTGGGGTTGTTAAGCCTATCGTTTGCTATTTTATTATGCAATTAATCCGCAAAAGAACTGTTTACATTCCAAACTATGTCTGACATTAACTAAAAACAATGAAAGAGACACACATTGCATGCACCAACAAGCAGCCAAGCGGAGAAAAAACCCAACTAAATGGTTTGAGCATAAGTGAAGATTTGTAAAAACTACAGCAAGAATTGAAGCATGCTTCTAAGGTAAGGGTGAGTCACACTGTAAAGAAAGGTGTCTCTCTCATACACCACCATATAACAAATCTCCCCCAATGATAGTATACATAGAAGAGTCTCCTCAGAAAATCTTAGGGCACATGTAGGATGATTCTCCTTCAGGTACTCGGGTCCAAAGCCATTTAAAGGCTTTATGGGTGAACATCAACACTTTAAAATTTGACTCCAAAGCAAACATACAGCCAATGTCATGCTTTCAGAATCCATCTGGTTGTACCTGTTAAAATTCTGGCAGCTACATTTTGCTCTGCACTAATTGAAGCTTCTGGATCATCTTCAAGGGCAGCCCACCTCCAATGTATTACAATAATAGGAGCATATTATTACTAAAGTTTGCATTCACCATGACAAGGCCACTCTTGTCCAGAAATGGCCATAGGTGGCAAATCAGAAAAAGGTACTCCAAACCACTGAAACTACTTAGTCTTCAAGCAACAAAGCAGGATTCGGGAGTATCCCTATATACCTGTTCCTTCAAGAGAAGTGCAACTCCATCTAGAACAGTCTGTTTACCTAACTCCTGGTCATGGGAATTATCCAACCACAATGCCTCCATCTTGTCAGGTTTCAGCTTTTGGTTTAGTCTGGCCCTTATCCAGCTCTTTACTGCACTCAAGCATTGATCTAGCACATGCATATCCTCACCTGGCTCTGATGACACATTGCTGTGTGTTATCAGCATATTGCTGGCACCTCACTCCCACCCACTCTGATAACCTCACCCAGCAGTAGTGGAAACAAGATAGAGTACTGAATGACTACAAGTGCCATGGAAGTGAACAACAATCACAAACTCAGTGTCACTTTCTGGAACAACACAATAATAGCTTGAATCGTGCAGTTGGAAGGGACCACGAGGATCATCTATGGTAATTCAAATCCTTTGTAATGCAGGAATCTTTCACCCAATGTGAGCCTCAAACCCACAACCCTGAGATTAGGTGTCTCATGCTCTACCGGCTGAGCATAGCTGAGACACTTTATTACCAAAGCCCTGAGTCCTAAGCCCACCAAGTCGGTCCAGAAGAATATCATGTTGAGGGTACCAAAAGCCACTTAAACTAAGAAAATTAACAAAGTTGCATTCCCCATGTATCTCCCCTGAAAGAAGTCATGAGAGGGTGACCAGATCGTGGTGACCAGGGCCATTTTGGTGCCAAAATTGGGCTGAAGCCCATATTGAAATGGGTCCAAATAATCAATTTCCTCCAATTGTGCTTGCAGTTGAGCCGCACAATTAAGCAAATTGCTTAATATTTGTTGCTCATAATAATCTGCGAGTCAGCTAAACACCAGTTTTAATTCTTTGGGAAATGCTGGAAATATCTGGTGGTAACTATTAAATGTTCAGATGGTCTCTATGGTTTAATTCAAATGTGATGCTTTCTTTAACTTCCTAAAGAGAGCTTACAGAACAAGTTCTCATTATCTGCCTGAAGTAACCCTAACTATTCAGATACTACTGTGCCTGAATAATAACATTTTTACCACACTGTTCAAAACCAAAGGATTCCAAGAATTATATGCATATTGGAGCTTTAAAAGCAACAGGAAACATAAATACACATACATTATTAAAGAGCCAGAGTAGCAACACAGCAGCACAATAAGAAAAAGCAGTCCATGTGTATCTAAATACAGTGGAAGCAATGTAAACTGTCCCAAATTAAGAGATTTCTGAAGTCTTGAATTTTACGAAAACAATTGAGACCCCAGTAAAACCTACCAACCAAGACACTCCAAAACAAACTCTTATTTAGACAGAGGTCTGCCCCACCTCCCATGCTGGAAGTCAGTGATACACCTGGAAAAAAATTATAGACCAGCAAAACTGGCAAACACAATAATATCTCTGACACTTTGCACCTCTGGAGCAGTTGAGTTCCCTGGGTGAGGCCAGGCCACATAGGAACTCCACAAATTTGAGTCTGAACTCTATAGAGGAAGGGAAACAACATAACAAACATGTCCACTGAAACACACCAGACTGACTTAATGTTTTCCTTCTTCATTCTGAGCCTTAGATACATCTACCAATAGATAAGCAACAGCAGTGTAACAATGGCATTTGCATGTTAATGCTAAAACATGGTTCAGTGCTATGTTC
This sequence comes from Lacerta agilis, assembly GCF_009819535.1. Taxonomy (NCBI): domain Eukaryota; kingdom Metazoa; phylum Chordata; class Lepidosauria; order Squamata; family Lacertidae; genus Lacerta; species Lacerta agilis. The sequence goes on along the minus strand of NC_046318.1, from coordinate 47,927,348 downwards.
ACAAGCTGGAACAAGCCCAGGTGAAGTTTAAGGCTCTCACACATCCGACTTCCATCTCCTCCTCCCGCAAACAGATTACAGACACAGGAATAGGGTGGGCCCTGAAAACACACATATCAGGTGTCAAAGGCCAGGGGACAGAGGTGCGTCCTCAGTATTTGCTGAACACTGTATAGTGAAGAAGCCAGATGTACCTCTGTGAGGAGAGAATTGCACAACTTAGTTGTTGATCCAGAGAATGCCGTCTCCTGGGCGGCTGCCACCCTAAGGTTCTATAGCTGTGGTTGGAAAGTTGTGTCATGGCAAAGGCAAAAGATGGGAGCAAGGGAGTTCATAAATTTTCTAACTCACAAGTTATTTCATATACCCCCCAAATGGATTTTTCTCTTCACCCCCTTATACTGTTAATATTTTGGAAATTACTCAGCCAATGCAGATAAAATCATTGTGCCCATATTGCCAGGGCAAGGGCTGTGGCTGAGAGTACATGGGCTACAGCAGCCCTACAAAAATAGCCCAGTGTCGCCATGGTCATTTTGCTGGAGGGAGTGGGGAGTCAGAGAAGTGTATGACAATCCTGGAGTGCAAGCCACTGTTGTTATCCTGACATATTGGGATTTTCTGTTTTGTTTTTATGGAGGCTGTGAAGGTGACTGTAGCAGCAGTGCAATTAATTACATACAGGCTGGAGGGGGTGAGGAGCCAGGGAAAGAATTGAGCATTTCAGCAATAATTGGGAAGGTATCTGTCTTGATGCCAGATCTACCCACTGATAAATAATGGCAGGGTAAACCTGGAATACAAATCTCTCAGAGTCTATCTAGGCCTCGACAGCTCAACAGATCCACCAGAAATTACAGGTCTGTTCTCAAATGCTAGTTATATATTATGTTTACTTATTTGAAGTATTTACTTTATCACCACCATGTTTGTAATATTATTGTGGATGGATACCCATGCAAAACACTAAAGGATCATCCAAACTTCCTTTTGTGTCATGTTTCTAGGCACAGGTTTTAGCTTTAAAGCTCCATGTCTGAGCAGTTTTGTGTTTTGTCCCAGCACTTTCTGTGGGAAAATCCACGTTTTATTGTTGTATCACAGGAAATGTCAACATGGTTTTCCATGGATTGCTGTTTGCTCCAATTCAGCAGTAAAATGTGGACATTTTTTTCTCAGGGAAAGCGCTGGGCCTGGTGTGGACCAGTGCCTGGAAAGCACAGTGCAAAAGGAAGTCTGGATGAGCCCTATATGATGCTGCAGTGTTACATGCAAACTGGGCCAGTGTAACAGAACATACATAGCACACTGGTGGATGCATGTGGAACAAAATAGGTTCAAATCCTCACTGACTGGAGAAAGGTCACTGGGGGCCCTTGAGCAAATTCTAACCTACCTCATAAGATTGTAAAAAGACTAAAATGTCACTGAGCGGCTTCTAACAAATAAAAAGGATGTTATCAGGCGTTTATTCTACCAAACAATCATGTATTTTGTCTCTATGCCAAGTGGTCATGTACTTAGTGGCAGGACTAAGATCACATTAACATTACTCAAGCAGAAGGAACACACACAAAAAAAAAATCAGGGAAAAGAGCAGATTGCACTGATTTACAGCAACATAATCCACTTTGACACGATACAAGTTAACAAAGAGAAGTTTTGTACAACCTAAGGAGGGCTTCTCAATTATTATCTCACCAATACTGCCACCAAATGCAAAATTTCCTCTCTATTAACCCACCAACACTACCATCAAATGTGGAAGATTATTATAGCTACAGCTATTTACTATTTACTTACACACAGATAACCTTGTACATTCCACAGTGTGAATTTCTATATACTTTACTTTTAAAACAAAACCTTTACCCCATGAAAACATTAAAGAACACTTATTTCTCCACCAACCTGCAGAGTTACTGGAAGGGTGGAAGAATAAAACCAGAACCTTTGAAGGTCCATCACTTCAAATGCCTTTCAGACATCTGAAAAACATTTGAAAAAAATGTGCTCTAAATACAATGCCAGAAGTTCATACTTTGCTCAAGCAAGACTGAATCATCTTTCTCTTCCCCAAGATGTTCAAATCCCATTAACATTTTAAAATTAGTTCTAGGAAGACATGATGCATGAATAGCTAATAGCAGTTTACATTAATCAGCATGTGATGATTCATGCATATTTAAGCTGGTCAATTGTCAGATACAACTGGAATGAAAAATGAACTCCATAACAAGTGAATTATCAGAAGAATCATAGCAGACAATTTACAATTCCCAGCATCCTGTGGGAAAGGATCAACCTAATCTCACTACAAAGAATAAAAGGACCGACTACATTTTGGCAACAAGAGGAGAATGAGGCTCAAGTTTCTCTGAAAGCGACACCTTCCTTCAAGAAACGCAATCCCATTTATAATGTGTTTTGCTAAACAAGACAAGCCAAAATCTTATACTGCCTAACACACTTCTATACAAGCAACACAAGAAATACAAAACAAACTAGGGGGCACCCAAATACCCTGGCTGACACATTACCAACTGCACACCTTCTTAAATAACCCAGCAATAAAAGCAGCCGCCACTAGGCCTTTGACCACATTCAAAAAACTTCTCCTGACAACAGAGGAAGAGACAGCAAGGTGATGGGATCCACAATATACAAAATATTACTCCAAGACCCTACAAACCCCCTAACAACAATCAAAGACCAATGGGAGCTTAACATAACATACAAAATAAACCCTACACAATGGTCTAAACTGGGGTCTAAACCACCCTTTAAATCCACCTTGGTCAAAAGAACCAAACTTATTTATACATAGTATCTAACACCATAAAAGCTGGCACTGATAAACCCAGAAACCTCACTCAAATGCTGGAGATGTTGCATTAATAAGGCACATGCATCCACATATGGTGGGAATGCCCCAAAATTCAACATTTTTGGACATTATTCAAACAATAAATCTGCAAAATATCAAAACAGCTATTAGAAACAACTCCAGAACTAGCCCTATTAAATATTTTCCAAGACAACAAAGCACACTCACACTATGTAAGCTGCCTACTCTCAGCAGCTAGAAGCATCATAACTAGACACTGGAGGGACCTGTCAGGAGTGAACATAGACCACTGGTACCAAACCATATGGGAAACAGCCCAACTAGAAAACCTAACCAACAAATTAAAATTAGCATTGGTACAAACAAAAGAGGATGCTTTTGCCCTGGTGTGGCTTCCCAACAAGACAACAACATAACCCCCCCCCCACCTCACAACAGCACACAAGTTGATATGCCTATTTTGACCCAATAACCCCCACCCCTTCACACACACAAACAAAACTCATTACAATCAACTGAATGCAACAAACCATGTCCTGGGCTCCACAATCTTTCACACCGTCAATGAAAACAGATAAATGAATAAAGAACCTATCCATGTGACACTGACACAAAACCCCAGCACATACATTGTGCAAAAGATGAAAAAATCATTACCCTCCTTTCTTTCTCTCACCACATCTTTCTTCCCCCAAACCTCACAATGCCTAAGATAACAGTCTCACACCAAATGTAACTTACCTGTAGATAGGACTCCATGAACCAAAAACAGAGGCAAAATATGTACTTTTGTTATCCATGAAAATCTTTCAATACAAACAATTTTTAAAAATAAAATAAAGTGTTTTGTTGTGTTTCCTGCATAGTGAGGGAAAGCAAGTCTTAAAGCCACAATGTTGTAAGGCCGAGGCCAGGCATGGAAACTGGGTTCTAAGACTAAGTTTAAATCTTAAATGAAACCATAAATGAAACCTTCGTCAGTAGTGAAGGGAACACATAATAAGGAGAACCAAAAACACTCCATCTTTTCGCACACACTAGCCATTAGCTTTTGTCTCATACATTAGAGCAGGAGTCCCCAAACTAAGGCCCAGGGGCTGGATGCGGCCCAATCGCCTTCTAAATCCGGCCCGCGGACAGTCTGAGAATCAGTGTGTTTATACATGAGTAGAATGTGTCCTTTTATTTAAAATGCATCTCTGGGTTATTTGTGGGGCATAGAAATTCATTCATTTTTTTTTTCCAAAATATAGTCCGGCCCCCCACAAGGTCTGAGGGACAGTGGACCGGCCCCCTGCTGAAAAAGTTTGCTGATCCCTGCATTAGAAATTAACTAGTTCAGTTATGAGGCAATCACTTCAGTTAAAAAGGCCTATTGTAAAAATCCCAAACATGTATATCTTTTGAGATAACAAAGTATGAAAATCTGATATTTATTTGATGAACTTGAAGTTAACATCCATTGTCCAAAGGCAAGGCCAGTGATTTCTTTGACATTCCCTATTGCAGTTGAAATCAGCACTCACATGACCTCAGGGAGACTGTTTATTTATAGACCGAGCAACATTTGCCAAGACATACTCAAATTGCCCACCACCTATCAACTAACGTGTTAGCTGCTGAATCTACATATACAACTGCAGATATAGAGACTTGGATCCTCTCCAGTCAGTGCCAGCTGCCCAGGGACTCTGGAGCTGTACCACTGCTGCTGCCATTGTGGCCATAAGCACATTAAAAGTGATGAACAGTAGCTGAAAGGAATTCAATAAATTGTACAGAGAATTATTCCCACTATCTTCAAAAGCATTACAGGCATTTGAAAGAGGCTTATAAATACAAAATAAACAAATAATGTGAAATAAACTAAAATGGAAGAACACAGTCTAAATTCAATGTAATCCAGAGCCCATGAAGGCTGCCCAATGTCTATACATAGTTGGCATATATTATAAATATTTCATAACCCAGTAAGTTAGAGATTTGTTTAATGAAGAGCCTGTACAAAGTCACTTAATTTAGCAAGTATTCCAAAAAATTATCTTACAGTCCCTGCAAAGAAAAACAAGTTGCAGATGTTCCACAGGAAACTTGGTCCTGCCTGTATCATATGTTCCACTGTCTTAAGTATCAAAGAGAAAAACTTGCTCCTGGCAGCTCCCACCTTCATTTTACTACAGTTCAAGATAACACATAGGGCTAAGTAGCATCTGATTTTACAGAAAGTCTTGAACATTCACCAAACCCACAGAGATTAAAACCAAGTAGGAAAGACTGAGCTGGATTTCATAGGAGCAAGACTAAAAATGTAGTCTCTGTCTTGCCAAATATCAGAGCTGATTCAAGTATCTTGGGGTGAGGAGGGATGCAATTAACATCTGATGATCTCTTTTTTAAAAGCATTCAAAATTATATAAAAGGTCCCCACATGCAGGGAGATTCAGGTGGAAATGTTTTCAAATGTGCATGGAGTACCCCCTCCCTGATTTGAATCTGCTTTTACACAGCATGAAAGAAAAATCATTAGGTACTTGTAAGTAATTACGGTAAGTGAAATCAGACTCAGAGTGCTGGCATACTGCTTCCCGCCATGCATCTCTGATCTGGACCTTTGAACCAGGCATGATAGAGACCTTATTGCTTCATTCCACTAAGTATTCATAGGTAATGGCCTGTGGGTAATGTCTCCCTTCATTCATATTTGCTTTTAATTCATTGTGTACAAATATCACCAAGATTTATATTTTGAATGAATGTATTGGATCTCTTGCACAGATTCCATTAAGTTTCCAAGGTAGTGGAAAAAATTATTATAGCTTTTAAAAAACTGAAAACTAATGGTTACTATTAAGTCCAGATGCAATGTTCTATTTCCATTTGTCACATGAAAACAAAACACTCGTCAATCCATCAAGACTGATTTTCAATGTGTGAGCACACTGAGTGTAAGCACTTGACCCAACCGTTACCCTACATATTTCACGACAGAATTTCAACTTCTTTCTTTTGCTGTCGTATTAGGACTCTTCAATCCAGTCACACAATGACCTCTTTATTGAACATGAAGTTTTTCAACATTCTTGACTTCTCTCATGTTTAAATATTTCCCTCAAAACTCTGTCAGTCATGTCCGGGTCAAGAGCATGCATTTCTGGAGCTGAATGACAAGTGGTAGGAGGAGAAAACTTTGAAGAGATATTTTGAGTCTGGATGCAGATGTTTTAAGTTCAAATACAGATAGGCAGAGCCTAACTATTTCCCCCAGGCCGCTTTTGAGTGTGATATTGTTGCACTGCAAGTTGCTTTCATGTCAAATGACACAATGTTCAAAGTATAACTAGCCATCCCCAACCTGGTGCCCTTTTAGACTACAGCTGCCATGAGCATGGTCAATGACCTGGAATAATGGGATCTGTAGTTCAACAACATTTGGAGGGCACCTGGTTGGGAGAAGGCTGGTTTAAAGGGTATGCAAGGAAAGTAAACAATACAGCAGAATGGTTTTTCTTTTGCCCTCTGCTGGAGCTCAGGAAAAACTGGACACACACTTAAAATTGTTTTTTTCTTCTTCTTCTATTAAGAATAAGGGCAACAAAGAGCATTTTAATACAAATAAAGTTTCTATTTTAAAATGTGATCCCCTGCACACTTCTTCAGAAGTAAATGTCATTGTTCAGTGGGACTTACTCCTTAACAATGCATACTTACCTTGAGAGTAAGCCCCTTTGACCTCAATGCAACTCACATCCTTGTAAATATGTACATGATTATACTGCATATTTCATTATGGGGCCCGGATATTGCATGTCTAAGACGTAAACAGAAGTTACATGTAAAACCTGCATCACAGGGTCTGCACAGTTGTGCACGTAATTCATATTCCACGTTAAGACAAACGTTACATGGAAATCAGTAGACAGAACAGAAAGGCACCTGTGCAAGACAGAGAGAAAAAGAGCTTTGTCAAAACATCTCAAGTACATAGCAGGCACTTGGGTGGGTTTTAATGCATTTATTTCTAAGTACATAATTAAAGGAAGCATGGCAAAAAATAGTTACGCATAACAAGACAGGTAATTAAGGACTAAGAGACAACACATTCTGGTCTGCTTCACCTTTCAACAGCAGGATATTTCAAAATGTAGCATTTGAACAGAGTTATTATTAAGCTTGCTCCCACTAATACTAAGCAGTAAGAGGCATTTGTTAAGTGGGCTGCCTGCAATATCCTCCTACATCTCCTTTCACTGTGGTTCCTACATTACATCCCTTACAGTACCCATTAATCTTTGGCTGGCATATTTATTCCCTGTTATGATTTGCAGTTCTAGCTTTAAACTTTTCAATGCTGCAGTGGTTTCCCCACTAACATATCTGAAATCACCTGAAATGTTATGAAAGTTGTTGGGTTTTTTCTTTGGGGCTGGGTGCTAAAAGTGTTTACCTACCGACATAAATTACCTGGATTCTAAAGAATCAGAGGCCACATTCCCACCACACATTTAAAGCACTATGATGCCACTTTAAATCGTCATGGTTTCCCCCAAAGATTTCTGGGAGCTGTAGTTTGTTAAGAGTGATAAGAGTTGTTAGGAAACCCATATTTCCCTCACAGAGCTACATCCCCCAAAGTGGTTTTAACAGTCAATCCCACTTCCCATGGAACGCTGGGCATTGTAGCTCTGGGAGGGGAATAGGGGTTTCCTGACAGCTTTCAGCACCCTTAAACTACAGTGGTATCTTGGTTTAAGAACAGCCCTGTTTACAAACTATTCTGTATAAGAACTCTGCAAAACTGGAAGTCGTGTTCCAGTTAGCAAACTTTACCTCGGTCTATGAACGGAAGCAGAATGGTGGAAGGGCACCGGCGGCGGGAGGCCTCATTAGGGAATGTGTGCCTTGGTTTAAGAACAGCTTTGACTTAAGAATGGACTTCCAGAACGGATTAAGTTAGTAAACTGAGGTACAACTCTACAGCACCTATAATCTTTTCAGGAAAGCCATGATTGTTTAAAGTAATATAGTGGCCTTAAATGTATGGTGTGACTGGAGTGTCACCATTTTAAAAAAACGGCAGCACATAAACCAAAGTCCTCCCAATACACTGATTCATAATAACCCCATACTGTGTGGGGTTATTAAGCTTTTGCATCCAGCTTCAAGTAAAATCTGAATCATTCCAAGGCTGCAAATTTAGTGGGAGATTCAGCTTCAAAGAGCATGGTGGGACTTAATTAGGAGTAAGCTCTACATATTCCGTAAATCGATTTAACCAAAATCTTCAGTAGGCATCCAGTTTTATGTTGGCCCTTCAGTTTTCCCTGACCATTTCTATCTGCTCCCAAATTTAACATGTGCACACACACCTGTACACATACTCTCTGAAACCAAAATGGCTCTGGCAGGCAATTGGCCCTGTGATAGGATGTGGAAGTACACTGTTATGTATTGAAGTTCTCACCCTAGGCCACTAGGGGTGTTGTGTATATAGTTTCACTCTGCCTACTGTGGCTGCAGTTCTCACTCAGGTCCACACATGCAAATGAAGGATTGAGACTGCCGCTCATGGATTGAGTAGCTAGAGAGAGAGTCGTAACTGTTGCATGTTACTGAATACTATAAAAGCAGGCTGCCTCAGCCCTTCAGTTCAGTTCTGTTCCAGCCTGAGAATAAAGAGCTGCTTGAAAATCACTGTGTCGTCTGCTATGTCCACCCACTATTTAATATACACCAATCAACAATTTCATTTGTATACTTGACTCGGCTATAAATGGGCTATTCTCAGATTTGCAAAACAGATTGCAGAGCCAGTCCAAGGCATTTTGCTGCCTGAGTCAAAAGATAAGATGGCATCACCACCCAATTCCCTGTACAGAAACTGAGTTAACAGTTTTTATTTATTTCTAAAAGCATTTATATACCACCCTCTAGTAAAATACCAGGGTGGCGTTCAGCAATATAAAAACACAAAACTACCAATTAAAAGCAGCACAGAACAACAATTAAAATCATTTTTTAAAAATTACAACTCCACAGGCCTGTTGGCATCCCGAAGTCTTCAAGAGATGCCTGAAAGTCAAAAGCAAGGACGCCTGCCAAATCTCTGCTTGAAGAGTGTTCCACAGCATGAGAACAGTAATACTAAATGCCCAGCTTCCAGTTGAAAGTGATGAGACTAGTCTTGAAAATTGCAAGAAGTATTGTGGTATTCATTGACTAATTACACTAGATACAGAATTATGTCCAAAGAGGGGTGGGAACAAGTTAAATCCCAGCAATATATCTAAGACAAAATCCAATTTTATTATGATGTTCCCTGTCTGTATTAAGAGAATTTTCCTTCCTATTTAACGTTTACACCCACAATGAATCATAGAGAGCATATAAAACCCCTCTGTTTTTGACTATTTCTCTTACAGAACTCAGCCCATGCCAAGTTGTATAGTGCGCAATGATAAATATTTATTATCTACTATGACACATGAAAGCTTTATTTTTATGTTCCTCCAGCAATCCAGGATTTTGCTCTTTACTTGTGGTGCCCTGTTAATAACACAATTATTCAGAAACTTAGCCAGAACCCCCAACTATTCAGAATAATTGTAAAAATGCAGGATTATGTTTTAAAAGTCCTATTTCCCAAATGTATTATTAGACTTTGGACAGTTTAAAATATCAGTGCTGTAAACCATGCTATTCTATAGGGGGAAACATTTTCTTTCATTGTAAGAAATGGCGGTACTTAGTAAGGGAATTACTTCTCATATCTGTGGAACTGCATTCATATACTTTGCCAAAGCCTCAGAAAGCAAGAAATGGTGCTATTGCAAAATGCCAGTAAGGCCCCACCTGTCCTATACATTTAAATCAGAATCATGTCATTTCAAATAGTCATGACTCCCTGCCTCCCCAAATTATGGGAACACTAATTTCCTAAGGGTGACGAGAGTTGTTAGTGTAGTAAGAATTCACCTCTACATCACCTTGTTCATTATACAGGTGAGGAACATTCAGATTTAGGGACCCAACATTTATTATAGCTATTGCAATAGGACAGAGCTCGCTGAACTCAACATGCCAGTTGAGAAGGTCTGCCCCAAAGCACTTCAGAACAAAAACTTATATAGTAGTTCAAACACAGCAAACAAAGTCATAAAACATCTTCAAATATGTCTGGAAAGGTTACAAGTCATGAGAAGTAAAGCACACATGGCTCCATACATGGTAACTATTCCCACCTGTTACACAGGAGGCCAGGGTTTCTAATTCTTATATCATTAGGAGGCACCTATTTCCCTCACAGAACTGCAATTCTCTGAGGTTTTAAACAATCCAGGGATCTCTGGAAGTGGTTTGAGGCTCCTCTTTCATTTGCTGTGACAATGGCTCACACAGGAGTGCAGAGGCTGACTTTAAAGCCCTTTGGAAACAGCAAAAGGGCTTTGAAGCCATTGCAGGTTGCCAAGTGCCCAAGAGCCAGCTGGCTATCTGGGGCTTAGACACCTGGTGCAAAGGAATTTGAAAAGTGCATAAGGCCAGATGCAAACCTCCCTTCAACCGCTGCAGTCACTCTGACAGATGGGCAGGCAGGCCACACACCTATGTCACCATTGCAACAGAAGGGAGAGGTCTGGAAAGCCTGTTTACACCCTTCCTTCCACAACTGTCTAGCAAGGTAAGCCAGTAGCATCCCAAAACTATATGGTAGCTGCTGCCACCACACTCCTTAACCCCTACAAATCTCACCTGATACCAGAGAGGGTTGCTGCCTGAGCCTACTGCAGCAGGCATCACCTGCCAAAGAGCATTCAGGGACACATTTGAAGGTTCCTTATCACTTCCTTGCTGCCGCGTCTTTATCTGTCCCACATCCCACATCACTTACAATGTAAGGTGTGGTGGGTGTGTTTTAGGGAAAATGTACATCTGAGCCAAATCAGGACCCCTGCAGGGCCTAATGTAGCTTGCAGGTTGGAGGTTCCTCATTGCTGCTGTACATTGTGCTACTTTCATTTAAAAAGTCTACTGAAATACCTGGAACTATCTTACTAACTTTACCTTTTTACCTATAACAATGCGAACCCGGTAGCTGTGCAGTTAAGATACGATCACTTCTTAGCATTCCACCAATGTAAGTACAAACATTTCTACTACTTGTCACATTCACATCATTTGTCCTATGAATATGGAATTTTGTGTAAGGAATGACCTTGGTGAAGCATACTAGCAGACTAAATTCCAGAAAAATGAGATGAAGAAATGGACAAATACAGCAGTACAGAACTTTGACCCGCCCCCCATGGTTTCTGCCCATTTGTCTGGCCAGCAATTATGTACCTTAAAGTTAGCGCAATGGAGAATGAAACTATTAGATGAAAACCTGCTGTGTGGTTTTAAGTTTACACCTTGCATCAAACTTGTTGCCCACATACTCACTGAGAGACAGCAATTCATTATTGGGTGCATGTGACAGAAGATTCATCTGCAGTCCAAATGTTTCCTACTCTATCAAAGCAATTGGGTCTAAGGAAAATTAATCTGCACCATATTTTGAATACACTAGGGCAAGAAGTGGTTACACTTTCCTGAATTGTGCCTTTTTTCAACCCAGCCTAAAATATCTTATTGATGGCAGAGTGGTATTATGCTATTTGGAATCATTGTTGAAGTCAACATTGAGCTTCTTTATCATCAGGTTAGCACTTACTGAAAGTTTGCAGGAGAAAATGTTTCCATTTCCACACATCAGCATTTACAATCAGTACGGAGAGGGTTATTAAAAAGGCATTAACTACTCAGGCCAAACAGGACTGAGCTTCCCTGTCCTCCAACAATGGCTTATCAGCATCTGCCTTGTGAAGATAAGAACTTTACAGCTCTTACAAGAGGCCCTTATTCACATCTCAGAAGATAATCTGGTTATAAACTGATGGAGTTACAGAATCGCTCTCTGCCTGCACAAACCCTTCAAAAGCCTCCTGAGCATTTTATCGCTTTTCACATCTAAATGTTGTGGTATTTCAGCTACCTACTGAATAATGCAAACAACCCTGTGTAATCTGGTTCTCTGATGGATGTTGTTTGCATTCTGCAACAGACCAAACACATCATTCTAGACTCCCAGGAAAGCTTGCATTACAATGAAAGGTTGCTGGCCCAAATGCAACACATTTGGAATCTCAGTTTAGCACAGCCAAGCCTTCTGCAATTATTTGTTGCATATGAATGAGTAAAGGTATAAATTGAGGTGTTAAAAGAAAACTGGAATAGGTGATTTATTCTACTGAGGTAAAGAAAAAAGTTACAATTAATTCTGCCAGATGATAAAATCTAATAACTGGGTACCTTTAAAAGCAGTGGTTTTTAAACTGCCTCAGCCCAGTATACCTGAAGGAGTGTCCGCCGCCATCGTTCAGCCCAGACACTGAGGTCCAGCGCTGAGGGTCTGCGAGAAGTGAGGTTACAGGGAACAAGCCAGAGGGGCTTTCTCAGTGGTGGCGCCCACCCTATGGAATGCCCTCCCACCAGATGTTAAGGAAATAAACAACTATCTGACTTTTAGAAGACATCTGAAGGCAGCCCTGTTTAGGGAAGTTTTTAATGTTTGAAGTTTTATTCTGTTTAATATTCTGTTGGGAGCCACTCAGAGTGGCTGGGGAAACTCAGCCAGATGGGTGGGGTATAAATTTATTATTATTATTATTTCAGTATAAGAATTGGAACTTAAATAAGTAGCCTTGTTTGCTTTTGGGGTTGCCTCAGGACATAGGATATATTTCTTATATCTTCAATTTCACAATGGGAAAATTTGAAACTAATAAATTTACTAGGATGGAATGTGGACTCCTAGCATTCAAATCCTTATTAGGATTCAAGAGACCTCACAGTGCCAAAGCATGTGACTCAACATCTTACCTTCATTGAGAAGTAATCCCTGAGAAGGGTACAACAAAACAATGTAAAATCACAACAAAATGTGATTTGCCATAAGTCAGTGTTCCATAACACCATAAAAGGGCAGATAACAAATATCCAGAAACCAATATTACGTACCCAGGTACACAGGGAGTGTGAGAGTGGAATATGGAGCAAATAAAAACATGGAGACATTTATTGGGATGATCAAGGCCACAACCTGGATGCACAGCAGCAGCCTAAGGATTTGGCTAGGCATAGGGTAAGCATCAATGCATTGTATAGCCTATTTGCTGTGCAATGTGTTAGCTCAGGCATAGGCAAATCAGCCCTCCAGATGTTTTGGGACTACAACTCCCATCATGCCTAGCTAACAGGACCAGTGGTCGGGGATGATGGGAGTTGTAATCCCAAAACATCTGGAGAGCCAAGTTTGCCTATGCTTGTGTTAGCACCACCACCATTCAGCCCATGTGCTGGGGCCTGAACTAGAAGTTGACCTGAAGTGAAGAGTACACCACAGCGCCCACCAATCATGGTAGGTTCTTCAACCAACCAGGTCCACCTCCACCCATTATGACTCCCCTGAAGTATGACGATAAGGCCACAGCTCACAATCCCTTAAGGTTATTTCCCCAAAGGGTAGAAAGCCTGGGGACTGTCCATTACTCTCCCCAACAGTAACACTGCCCAATGCCTATTCCCATCAAAGAAAGTTGCGATGAGAATGTAAGGAAATGAAATATAGAACCAAATTTCCTTGGCAAAAACCTCTTCCTATCGGTAAAATTCTTTTCCAGCCTGGTCAAACAGTGGCTAACGAACATCCATAAGCAAGGGTGATGGAGAAATAAGAAAACCAAAGACCTTTTAAAAAGCACATGAAAACGTCAACAGGCATGCTAAAGAGATAAGGCCTTACGAACAGTAAACACATTAAGCATTATGCAAACAGACTGTCACTTGCATGATGAGGGGACTTCTCCATTCTTTCCTCCCACCTGCAGCCCTCATGCCCTGCCCAAACCTGCTCCCCAAGCCCCCCAAAGCAGATTGTGAGGAGTGGGTGCATGGCAAATCACAGAGGGAAGAGGTATCATTTTGTCAAGGGAGTCTGTTCACTGGCAGATGGACACAGCTGGATTTCACCCAATGTGTTTCATTAGCTACAATCCTTTGATCAGGATACACTTGTTACAACTGCAAACAAACTAACTCTAATTGGTATGACTGATATACTGTATAGAAATGTTTAACAGGCTTTGAGTTTGACTTGGTTTTTATAAAAGGATATGTATAAAACAGAGCATTTCACCTATGTATTTCCTATTTGAGAACATTTCGCTTCAAATTTTGGTTTCCATGGATACTTCCCCTACATCACATTTCTAGCCTAAGGTTCCTATGTCAGTTTCTAAATACATGTATATTTAAAAGCTGCAACATTTGTATTCTCCTTCACCTAAAAATGTTATAATCCAACAAGATTAAGAACAGATTAGTAAAACTGTCCATCTGTTGAAGAAATTTTTAAAGCAGGACATCACAGCTAATGATTTTGTTGTTGGTGGTGGTGGTAGTGTATTAAGTGTATCCGGATGGACAGGGGAAAGATTTATTTTACTTTTCATAATGTGAAACTATTCATGACAGCTATTTCTGCATATGTAAAGGAAAACAGGGAGTGTTTTAAAACAAAACTAATGAGTTTAATTGTTCAGATAAATCTCAGTGTTACATTAAACCAAACATGAAGTCTTTCTACTGCTTTTCCTGTGCTTTTTTTAGATTTCCATTGTACTCTGCACTGAACTTTGGAGAAGCTGACTATACATTCATTAAAAATATGAACTTTCTTCCTATAGAAATGGATTCAGTCTGGAGTCATACTTTGTAAAAAAAAAAATGACATTAAGGAATTACTGAAAATCTTGAACACTGAAGGCAGTGACAGAAGAGACATGGGTATAAAGTAACAACACACTGCTGAGGATTAAGTTACAAATCCAAGCCTTCATGGACTGGGACATGTCATAATGAAGTGTATAGGTTCACAGTTTTAGAGAAGAGATTGTCTTATCATGGGGCAACATGAAGCCACTTCAGGCCACAGATTCAGCTGTGGATGTCATTTTCTGGTTTCCTAATTTTAACTAGTATAACTTTAAGCATAAAAGGAACAGCTACAGAGAGATGGTGTCACTGCTGTCAGGACAGGGCTGTGGGCAAGCAGACAGCTAATAATTCAATTTACCTAACATTTCAACATATGTAGCAAGTGAAAGAGGACCTGACCACAAAGATGGCCTCGTCATATTTCATAAGCCCAATGCACTAGTACTCCAAGGAACTGGACTAATATGAGCATTCTGAATCAACATCTTCACAGGAAACCAACAATGGGTATAAAGGTATTTTGGTGTTCAGCTGCCTTTGTTGGTTATTGGAGAATAATTCTATTCTGTTCTGCTGGCTTATAGCTCTTCTTTGTTCTTGATAGGTGAAAACAATTTTTAAGAATTTGAATAATACTCTAGGAACAAGATATAATCTAACTTCAGAAACATTAAGAAACAAAATTTTCCCAGTAAACTTCCATTTCTCAACCTGTTTATTCATTCAGGGCACAGAATCAGTTTTGTACAACTAACACAGTATCTGGGACTTTTAACAAAATATTGGTATCAAGGAGAAATGCTTCATGCCAAATCAATTTATCTTGCAAACAGATTTGAGTGAGAAAGGATACTGCTTTCAAAATTGTGTTGGATGTTTTTGAAAAGAGTATCATGACAAGAAGGGCTTACAGCCCATTCCTGTGCATGTTTACTTGGAAGTAAGGCCCACTCTGTTCAATGGCCCTTATTTGCTAGAAAGGTATGTTTAGCCTAAGGAAATTTATACACCATGTTACTTGACAGTGGAAAAGAGAAGGTAATATCCAACACAGAGTAGACTGTGTAGAATCAATGGACTTAGTTGGATATCACTCGTTATGAAATACACAGAATTAAATAATTCATTCCATGCTCGTTCTGTGACAAAACATTGTATCAGAAACGTTTAAAAATTGCATTCTTTAAAAAAGTATGCCTTCTTTATTTAAGCCTTTTCCTTTGAAAATATAGGTCTCTAAAAGATATGGAATACAATTCTGAGTATTTCTAGGATACCAAAGTCTCACAACTTCAGTCAAATATTGGCTTTTTTAAAAATAAAAGAATCCTTTGATAACACAATATCACTTTCCTGCAAATGTTTCTGCAACAAAATTAATCTCTGATTTAATAATCCAGGTGTATATAATGACACTTTTATGGTATTTAATAACACAAACTATTTTAAAAAATGACTTTTCACAGATTGATAACAGCAATGAGGAAAGCTTGGAATACAGTGATAGAATAATAGATACTTTTATCAATCTGGGTGTGTGTGTGTATATATAAATACTGTGGTTTCAGAAACTTAACTGCTTTTAAAAAATGAAATGTGTTCAATGTTTTTCACCTCGAAGGTTTCAGGACAAAATTTAAGAACTGTCATGTATTTCAGATACGTACTGATTTTTGAAACCTATAGCATTTACTCTTCTCTGGAATGATGCTTAACATTCAGGCAGCATTCACACTGCAGTTTATTCCTTTTCCTGATGTTTCCCTGTTAGCATCCACATTCTGTTTGAGATTTCACACAATGTAAAAGTCACTTCTAGAAATATAGCTGAATATAGCACGCATTTCCATGTTATTTGCCAACTTAAAAAAAAAATTGGAAGCAAACATAGAAACAAGCACCCTAGTTGTGTGTCATTATGCTATATTTATGAAAGTTGCTTTTATGTCATGTGAGAGCTCAAACAGAATGCAGAAATTAACAGTTAAGGGAACATCAGGAAAACGGAAAACTCCCATGTGAATGCATCCTCAATCAAGAGCAGACTATTGTGAAACTCAGAACATCTTTCACCACTCCGTCTAAGAACAGAATGAAAACCCTGCTGAATCAGGCCAAAGTGCATCTAGTCCAGCATCCTGATCTCACAATTGCCAACCAGATGCCTATGGGAAGCCCATAAGGAGGATTTGAGTGCAACAGTGCTCGTCCCACTTGTGATTCACAGCAAGTGGTATTCAGAAGCATATTGCCTCTAAAACTGGAGGTAGTGCATAGCCATTCTGGCCACATTTTTGGCATCTTTGCATCTTTACACACCAGAGACACCTATGCATTTCTATCATTTACCTTGTGACTTTTCAACCTATTATTTTAAGATAGCTTGTCTTCAAACAGTTGGAAAAGCTGAGAGGCAAATTAAATGAATGAGCTACTGGGAATAATGGATGTAAGCAAATAGGAAAATACAAACAACACCACAGCATTCTAATCAGTTACAGATGTGAAATGATGCAGCACAGATTGCAAAATACAGACTGCCAAAAAAGTTGGCAATTGGACTTAAAGCATTTCCTTACAGAACAGATTCCTATTTCTGACTCTCCAAGACACACCATATATCAGGAAGCTTAGGAGATCAAGCTGGGGTTGGAAGATACGACATTTTCCAAGTTAAGATGGCCAAACAGTGGTACTTTGCCCATAGGCTCCCAAAATCTGGAGCCAGCTCTGCATCTTCAGGAGTATTTCTGTGTGGCCTTTGTAGATGAGATGCCACCCCTACAACTTAATTATCACAGAGTTATACTGAGATGGCAACAAACTTGGAAGTTTGATGTTGTTGTCCTCCATTTATTTCAAGAGACAATGGAGTGTGCCTCTGGGGGTAAAGTTATTTCACCCTGCTGTGGCTGCAGAAAGTGGCAACTTGCATCCACTGTCTCCTGCATTGTTTATGCTGCATTAACTGCACCAAAGTGACATCTCCAGAGGGCAAGGCTGCCCAGGACCTGGGCTGTACAGGTGACAAAAAGAGAGAAAACCCTCTTGCCCTTGCTGATGTGGTCAAAAGGAAAGCAGCGTAATACATTTGGCACCAGCTCAGCTGCAGGAGTTGCTAGGAGGCAGCCTACAAGACACTATCCAACCATCTTAGGGATTCCATTCCAAATTTGTGTATGGTTTACTCCTTAGCCTTTCCTTCTCATGAAGATGTCCAACAAGGCAGCAGGTATGGACTATTCTTTGGGGTTTACTCCCAAACGCTTTCTCACAAATGAGTATAGCCACAATGCAATGGAGATTTAGGAAAACTCTGTTTTCCTTCTCCTACAGGGGCTATCTTCCCAGGTTGATGAGCCTCATCTGCCCCTCATTTCCCTCTACAGCATGTGCAGTAACTGCATCTTGATCACTGGACCCACTATTGGTCTCATCTGCTTAATCCACCAGAGCATGTCTTCACATGCAGGGAAAGTACCTAACACACTGAGGTTTTGAGACCCATTGGCTCACATGGTTTAGCAAGCCAATCGAAGTCATTTCATCTAGCAAATTACTTCCAATCATTGCTTAGATGTAACTTGCATCTACTTAGAGACATATATCAGTACCTTCTTATATAGCCACCAAAAGTAAAACCAACTTATGTTCATCTTGTGGTCTACTAAAACCCCTAGATCCTTTTCACATATACTACTGGCAAGCCAGGTGTCCCCCATCTTATATTTGTGCAGCTGCTTCTTGCTGCCAAAGTGTAGACCCTATTGACATTCATTTTGGTAGTTTGGATCCAGTTCTCCAATCTGTTAAGTTTATCTTGAATCCTGATTCTGGTTCCTGTGACATTAGTTACTCCTCCCAGTTTGGTGTCACCTGAAAATTTGATGAGCATCCTTTCAATTCCCTCATTCAAGTTGTTTATAAAGATGTAGCTAGAATAGCAATGGGCCCAGGCTAAAACCCTTAAGCACCTTTCTACATTCTCAAAAATATTGCAGAAGAGCTGGACTCTTTGATTTAATATTCAAAACATGTGCTTCTAAAGGTGAAATTGACCTTACTTGATACTAAATCAATCCACATCTATGTGTTTATGTAACAATAATCATGACACACATGATTAGGCTCAAAAAAGCAGATGTAGGGATGTCTTCTGTACCACTGAGCTTCAGCCAGTTGGCAAATCCTGCCAGAGGTCAAAACATTCAGTTGTGGTTTGTGACAGCCATATGTTTAACTAGAGGAAAGACTAGTAGTCATTTTAAAAATCACCATGTATACTTTATTATATATAAAATTCTCTTCTGTGCACAAGTCCATACAAAACTGCAAACTCAAATAGTTCCAGGCTATTACTTGCATCTAAACAGTTGAAACATGTAATTGGAAAACTATCAGTCAGAAATAACACTATTATTTATTCATTTCATCTATGAATTCATTTCCGTTTTAAAAAACAACAACACCAAAGCTTTAAATCAGAGATGTAACATTTCAGGAAATGTTGAAGACATTGAAATAACATACTTCAGAGCAAAGACACATTTAAGAAAAGCTGAATGAGCAGCTGTGGCAACAGGGTTTCCCTAACTAATCTTTATTTCTGTTAAAGTACTTACACTGTATATACCCGTCTCTCAACTTTATAGGCATTGTCCACCACTCCTGATCACCCAGGAAAAAGACTCCGGATCTTGAGACTGTTCCAACCAAACAAGCAAAGGACTCAAGGAAACACCTGAAAATAATTTAGCCACTGGTCCCCTTCACTGTTAAGCCAGAAAACAGAACAAAAAAACCTGTGTTCTGTGCAGCTGAATAACTTGAAGTTTGACTACATATCCTATGATCCCCCACTGTGCATTATACTCCTGGGTCCCTCGTCTTGGAACAAGAGCCTGTTATCCACCTTCCCCAATGTTCCCCCCCACCCTTAAGTAAGTCAGCAGAGGATAAATCAGATAAAGAGGTCCAATAAACAATTTAACACTTCTATAATAAGATTTAAACAATTCCAATTTAACCAAAGGTTTAGGTAAAAACTAAACACATTCAAACAGATTAAAAATTGTCTTGGCAACAGTTCCCACCCTGTTTTTTACCTACGACAGCCCACTCACTGTCTCTCACACAAAGAAGGCCCCGCTCCATGCCAACAGACTCTCATAAAATAAAATTCTGAAATAGAGGAAATAAAGAGTTATGCCCTAATACAGCATTGTTTTAAAACTGACCTGTAATTTTAAATATGCACTTGAAAGGGGAATATTTTATTGCAAGACTTGGTTCCTGAGAGGGTAATCCAAAGCCAGCAACAGCCTGAGATTCCTCACATTAGAGATCCACTGAGGGCTCAAAGCCTTAGCACCTATTAACAATTCTCCCAAGAAGAATTGTAGGGAGAAAATGTGACCTGTTACAGTATAATTGGCATATATTTGTAGAATAAAAGGTTTTCTTATTTTTGCTTTTCTTAGGCAAGTTTATTCATCCATACTAGAAAAAGTTGCATCAGTTCTTTTGACTCTGGGAATCAAAGAAAGCAGAGCCAGGCAACAGACGAACATAAATCACAGGTGACAAACAAGCAACAATGTATTCCATACAACCCTTTAAAAGTTGTTCTTCCCACATAAACATTTTACTAATGAAAGACTTTTAGAGTGCTGTGTGAAAACTCTATAAAACTATGCTTTGGGTACTCTGCTTAGGGATTTTTTTTTAATGAAGCAGTTTATAACCTGTTCTAAATATAATTTTAAAAATGAAGATTCCTGCATTGCACTAGATGACCCTTTGCATCCCTTTCAACGTTAAAATTCTATTATCCTAAGACACCCCCTCACCAAGTCAAACTATTACTTTAATTTTCAGTGTGATGGGGGGGGATACAAAAGGGAGCAGTAGTTTAATTCTTAAAGTTGAGCAAAGTGTTTTGCTACTGAGGTCAACACAGGGATGTTTGGAGTCAACCCCCCTCTGCTATTTGAAAATACAGATGTCAACTCTCCAAGGACTTTATTGATGGAGAAGTAGTGGGGTTCAAGCCTCTGTCCTGTAACCTATGATAACTTATCCTAGATATCTACATGTACAGAACCTAGGATTGAGCTACATTCTAGCCATGAAGGTATGATATAGTGACCTTGCTAAGCATACTGGTATGTTGTCTGGTCAATGACTGGAAGGGAGTTCACCAGATAATCACGTGCCAGATATTTAGCCAATAATGCATACATTACAGCCGCAAAGAAGAAAACCCACCACCATGTAATTAATATGTGAGCCAGATGAACCGCACTAGTTTCAGTAACTTAGCCAATGGTATATGCATAGCCAACAGAAGATCAAAAGTAAAATCTTGCCCAAGGCTGCAACAGATTAGCTCCAAAATAGCTCCAAAATACAACAGGCATACATGGCACTTAACATGTTTTAAAATACTTTAGTGCAGTATGTGCACCATCACATAAATAAATCTTTCACTCTGTTATCAGAAAAACTGTACTCTGGGATGCACACCCTGACCCAAATGTGAGACTGTGCACTTCTGAAAGGCTGTGTGCAATGGCCCAATGTACAGACTTAATGGGGAAAACGTTCTACTGAAAAATAGAGCAGATATGTTGAGCACAAAAGGCAAACAGATTTAAGCGAGCTCCCTAAGTAAATCTTTGTCTCCATTATGTAGCTTAAATAACTCACATCCTCAATGGCACTATCAAGAGCTCACATAATGTCTATTCCACACTTGCAAGGAACTGATCCTTCAGTGTAGTAGCACATGCACTTTGAAACTCCCTGCTTCTCTCCCTCCCAAAGAATCAGTTCCTTGCAAGTGTGGAATAGACATCATGTGAACTCTTGATAGAGGCATTGAGGATGTGAGTTATTTAAGCTACACAATGCTTAAGAACTTTTTTTGTTTAAGCCACCCTGCCCGGGCTGACATTTATTTTGAAGTGTAATTTTATTTTATAATCTATGTTTTTCAAACTACTGGTCTGAGCTATTTTTAAGCAAATTCGCCAAAATCTACACTGCTAACATGGGTTGCCATATGTCCAGTTTTCCCCAGACATTTAGCAATTTTCGTCTGGAAACAGTTTCCGAGGGCCAAATCCTGGCTACGTCCATAAAATTCCAGACATAGGTTTTGGTACTTTGTAGAAAAAAAAACCCTGAACAACTTGGGATATGATTACCTGGAAGATCACCAGCTCTCCCACAGACCCACCCAGACAGTATAGCTTCCCCAGGTGGTACCATCTTTTACAGATGGAAAAGAATGAGGGGGGAGCTGAAATGTAGAGGATGTGCCTAGCTAGAACTGAGAGGTCAGCTGATTTAATTATCGGATCCTGCAAGATATAGTTGTTTGTATGATAGTATGACCAGCAAAAAGTATGCACACATCCTCCTAAAAGATAACAATGAATTTATCAGAAAGTCATTTCCAAAATATCTGTTAGCATTACAGTACAGTACATGCTACTTAAGTACCTAAAACATGAAAAGTAAGACTCCAAATTCATTGAAGGAAGGAGAGCAGGAGCAAGAGAAAGTAAATGAGATTTTTCAAGACCAGTCAAAGAAAAAATAGGGTCAGGCTTCCTCACACGATGTCGCAAGGCTTTTAAAGCTTAAATTCAATTATTTGCTGGAGGGAATAGAATTAAAGTACACTATACTGTAACTTTAAAAGTCAAGTAATAGATTCACACAAATTTCAAAATCCATCTACTTCTGAACTTGCTGGTTACCGCAAGTGGCACATCATTTTCCAGTCTATAATGCATTTTGACACTTTTCTGATAAACCTATTACAAGCAAAACACTAATAAAAGTTTAATAACGCTAAATCTTGCCTTAGTACATACACTATGGTCTAGCTTGCAGGCAAGTGTGTGTGTGCGATTCTTAGCCTGAATGTCTAACCGGTGTATCAAAACAAAAGTGCACATCTACATCAATAAATCCTAATGAAAATAAAACTGTGAAAAATGAACATTTTAATGAACCTTTAAGAGCAGTAGTGAATACTCCGCCATCGAGGGATGAATGGATACACTTAAAACTGGGTTTATTACTGAAGAATAGAGATGTATGCAGTGGCAAGCAGGACTGGATCTATGCTTGTGGAATACATATTGCATGAACCTGAATTGCATTCATGTGGAAGGATTGAAACAGAAATTGCTGGCAGGGTGGTGGTAGAAATGGACCCTGTTCTGTTCCACAAGGAAGTACGATGGTGATGACTAGGCATGATTCATCTAGGGCAGCCTTTCCCAATGTTCACAAGATGTTTCAGCCTACAAATCCACTCATCCCTAACTACTGGCTATTCTGGCTGGGGATGATGGGTGCTGCAGTCCAAAATATCTAGACAGCACCTGGTTCAGCAAGGCTAATCTAGATATCAGTGAAGAGTGGGATGGGGCAGATGATGCTTGGCTCCAATCGCATTCAGCAGGATCACCATTTCCCCACTCACATAATCCCCACCCTTTGATCCCAAATAAAACCTCACAAAAATTTGCACACCCTTTACATAATGAAGGACAAAACTTTGGATGATAGAGTACCTTTAGGAATGTAATTTAATGTTGTTGTTTTAGTTAACTGTGAATATGTATTACTTCTTCTGTTTTAAAGGTCAGTGTAAAAGTATTTTAAATAAAATAAAAAAATTGACACTTGCTTAGTCTCTTAGTCAAGGTATTTGCATACATTGCATATGCATCCATTATGCTCAAAGGAGTTCACAATAAAACCATGCCATTCAAAAATAAAAACACACCAACAAAACACCACTAATCAACACTATAAAAGCAATCCAACTGTTTGATAATAATGCATAATAAAACAATATTTCTATTGAAATGAAACAATGGCACATACATATGCAACAAACTGATTTCACATTTAATGTAATTAAAGCTGAAATTCTCCTTAACTCCTTTTACTTGAACTCCAAATTACTCAGAACATGGCTATGGGGAGCCAAGGACACTAGGGCACCGAAGAAGATGCCACAGCCTGTGCCATACATTCAGAGGGACCTATTTATTAAAAAATGTATACTTGGCCTTACCATCCCTAGCAGGGCCCTCATGGTGACAAACAAACATCAAACAAAGAAGAAGAAGAAGAAGAAGAAGAAGAAGAAGAAGAAGAAGAAGAAGAAGAGTTTGGATTTGATATCCCGCTTTATCACTACCCGAAGGAGTCTCAAAGCTGCTAACATTCTCCTTTCCCTTCCTTCCCCACAACAAACACTCTGTGAGGTGAGTGGGGCTGAGAGACTTCAAAGAAGTGTGACTAGCCCAAGGTCACCCAGCTGCTGCATGTGGAGGAGCGGAGACGCGAACCCAGTTCCCCAGATTACGAGTCTAACGCTCTTAACCACTACACCACACTGACTCTCACAGCTAGGTTCAAGGTTAATAGCTTGTGTTAATTCACAAAGCCCTAAACAACTTTGGCATGAAGTATCTTACAGACTGGAATGCGGGTGGCACTGTGGTCTAAACCACTGAGCCTAGGGCTTGCTGATCGGAAGGTCGGCAGTTCGAATCCCCGTGACGGGGTGAGCTCCTGTTGCTCAGTCCCAGCTCCTGCCAACCTAGCAGTTCGAAAGCACGTCAAAGTGCAAGTAGATAAATAGGTACTGCTCCAGCGGGAAGGTAAATAGCGTTTCCGTGAGCTGCTCTGGTTTCGCCAGAAATGGCTTCGTCATGTTGGCCACGTGACCTGGAAAAACTAACGTTGGCTCCCTTAGCCAGTAAAGTAAGATGAGTGCCGCAACCCCAGAGTCTTTCGCGACTGGACTTAACTGTCAGGGGTCCTTTACCTTTTTTATCTTACAGACTGCCTGATCCCTTATGCTCCACCTCAATCTTCTAACTTGATAACCAAGATCTTCTGGTGAATTGTTGTTGTTAGTTATACACACACACACACATATATATAATTAGACCACTTCATAGCATAAAGCCATTGAAGAAGTTTACATGGCGAAACTGGAGCTACCTATGCCCCTGAGGTTTGGTTAGCATCCACTAGGGACCAAATCTTTACCATGGCAGCACCTACTTTGTAGAACTCCCTGCCAGTAGAAATTTGGCAAGGACCATCTCTGCTTCCTTTCAGACATCTTCTGAAAACTGTGCTGTTTACACAGGGCTTTGCAATACAAATTTCACTTTTAACCAACCTGTATTTTTCTGATGTTTTTTATTAGGTTTTTATGTATGTTCTTTCTAATTTTATTAAATTTTCTATGTTGCACACCACCTTAATATACTTACGAAAGTGCAGGTAACATTTTAATAAAACAAAATAAATTTTAAGATGCCCTCCCAAACACTGCCAAAACATGTGAAGGTCACTTAGGTAAAAGCAATAATGTTTACTGCAGTTGTATGAGTGTGGCACATTACCTTTTTTATTAAAAATCACGGGTAACACAAAATCAAAAATAACCTCCAGATAGTCACTTCCCAAAAGCACAAAGGGAAATCACATCTAGGAAGACATACCATATGGCATGGTGCTAGCATGACTGACAGTTGTCATGTCAGGTCCCTGGGTCTCCTTTGGTGACTTTAGATTGTGTCCCTCGTACTGCTTCAAGCTCTTTGGTCACCTATATACTCATAAATCCCTTCATCCCCAATCACCCTTACTGAAATAAAGTACCAGTACTTAAAATGAACAAGGGCAAGAAGTGGCCTGACGAGTATTGCATACCAAAAAATGCAGTCTCGGGCAACGTGAGTCAAGTTTCATAGGAAATAATCTCATGTACATTTCTAAAGTTAGAAATAATAACTTCTGGGAGATTGCTGAATCTGGTATTAAAAATATACTCATTTAAAACAATGTGGACACTCAATGCTTCCTAGCTGCTTGTTTCAGTGTAATCTAATGAATGTTTATTACTGAAGCATGAAACGATGACTTATTATAAGGCATGTTATAAAATGCTTCTGCAACATCTGCTAATTATTTTCTAGCTGCAAATATAAAATTTCTAAATTGTTTTAAAACTCATAATTTCTTAATTTTGCCTAGAGGACAACTGGCAGAATTGATAGTGTGGTGAGAGCCAGTGTGGTGTAGCGGTTAAAAGCAGTGGACTCGTAATCTGGTGAACCGGGTTCGCTTCCCTGCTTCTCCACATGCAGCTGATGGGTAACCATGGGTTAGTCACACTTCTCTGAAGTCTCTCAGTCTCACTCACCTCACAGAGTGTTTATTGTGGGGGAGGAAGGGAAGGAGATTGTTAGCCGCTTTGAGACTCCTTAGGGTAGTGATAAAGCGGGATATCAAATCCAAACTCCTCCTCCTCTTCTTCTTTTCAGTCTTAATACTGTGATATGGGGACAGTGATCTATCTCCATAACCTATGGCTGAAAAACCCGTAACTTTCCATTGCAAATTTCTGCTTTTTGCTTTGTGAACTTTAGAAATCGGAAGCCTCACATGAGTTGAAACATGTTTTGCCACTCTTTCACATTTAAGTTGGTCCTTGTTTATATGTATTTTTCAGGAATATGTATTTGAGGAAAGTGAGCTACAGGGCCAGAGAGCATGTGTTGTAGAAACACCTTGTCACCATGCTGAAGGAACAAAAAAGGCTGGCATGCAGTGTGGTGCTAAGTCACTCATTCTATTACCACAATAACTTTCCCTTGCACAATGGAACATCCCCACTTTCCTCCCTCCACATGCCCCCTAAATCTGTTCATGGGAGGGGAGCAGATTTGAGAAAGTGAGTTCCATTGCACACAATGCTTGTCAATCAAATGCAATACATGTTTATCGTGGTTTATCATTGTGTGTGTGATTCTCAGGCCCAATGTCAGTGGTAATCTTTTGTAATATAGTGCTCTGTGCGAGGCCAACATCTGGTGGCCTAAAATGGACTTTACACCCCCTTAGCTTAGCCCCCTGTGCGAGGGAACCACCCACACCACCCTAAATCCAATGCGGCTTATATGCTTGCTCAGAATGTGAGGTAGTTTTAAAAGTTTCCAATCCCTTCCTCATAATTGGAACGGAGGAAGGAAGGTAGGTGCATAAGCCCAAGGCTTGCCTAAATGTCTTCTCATTAAAACAGAGGTCAGGAGCAGGCCTGACCTCTCTAGCTTGTTCCTGTGGCTCTCCCATCCATCACCCTGCTCTGCACTGCCTTTGGGTGCTCTTTCCTGGCTGGAACAGGCTCCTGAACTACGAAAATGCCTCTTCTTTACCAGAATGAAGGGTGCAGAAGCCTCTAATTTGTCTCTGGTTAGAATGTATCCAATATACAAAGGAAAGGGTCACCATATGTTGCTCCACAAGCTTTGTCTCCGGATCCACCCACCACTGGCAGGCATACTCCATAAGGCTGTCCACGAGGGAATACAGTCCTCAGAGTGAAGAAGATTCTTACAAGGCCATCAAGTCCTAAGAGTGTTCGTTGCCTAGTAATACAGACAAATGTGGGAGCAATGTTCTCATAACCATCTTTGAAACCAGGATCTGGGAGTTGCAGCGGTGTCATTGGCTGGAACAATATTTTAACACACTACGTCAATAAGTATTTCAATTAGTCTATTCCCCCCTCCCATTTTTGCATAGGGGGGAGAAATCCTTATGACAATTTGAAAATTTTCCAGTTGCAGATTCCCCTGCCCCTCACCATACACACTCTAGATGTTCCTTGCAAGTCACCTTTCTGTATAAAATGTAGCAGGTAGAGACATTCTAGCAAAATCTAAGATTATAGAAGTGATTCAAGAAGCACTGGGGTCAATAAGGGATTCAGCTGATGAGAGGGAAGCTCGTATCTTTCAGCATTTAATGCAATCTCTGAGGGACATCAATTTGAGGTGCACCAGCCTTCTTCCATTTTGGTGGCCTCCAGAAAATTCAAATATAAAAAATCCTTTGAAGAATTAGGTTTACAGATTTACTCACGCATTGAAAAGCATGAGAACTGCATCCATGTTAATTTTGACAGTCTGTCAGCAATAAACATGTTCTCCCACCTCCCATATATGCAACATTCACCTCCTCCATTCTCTCACTTACTTGTGTTGCCTCTCAAAACCAAATTAAAGCAGAAACAAAATTTTAAAAAATCCTTCCAGTAGCACCTTAGAGACCAACTAAGTTTGTTATTGGTAAGAGGTTTCGTGTGCATGCACACTTCTTCAGATACACTGAAACAAAAAAGCTCATACCAATAACAAACTTAGTTGGTCTCTAAGGTGCTACTGGAAGGATTTTTTTATTTTGTTTCAACTATGGCAGACCAACACGGCTATCTACCTGTAACTAAATTAAAGCAGATCCATGTAAAACTTGGTGGCCATTGCCCTCATTATGGCCTCAGCTTCAGTGTTCTTCTATTTGCAGAGGATGAAGGTGAAAGACTACGGGGAAGTGTGGGTACATAGGACTAAATTGTAAGCAAGCACAATATGCAAGACTGCAGAGTAGGTTTACTGCCTACATTGTGTGTGGACAGCTTAACTTGCAATTTCCATGTTTTGGAGTGCACCTAAGTAAGCCTTAGCTCTTCTCTTTTAAACAGCTTTTTGATATCCCTGGATATGTGTTGAATATAGTTGTAGTCTTAAGAGAGTCAGAAATATTCTCTAATAGAAGTCAGCAGAATTTTTGGGACATCCAAAGCAAAATCATCAATACAATGGCATTAATACTAGCAAATTATACAAGCCAAATAAGACTGAGGATCCAATATGCATACTTAATTGGGAATCAGCCCCACTTAACTCAATGGGCCTTTACTTCTGAGTAGATATGCAGGGGAAAGAAAGGAGGACTTTGAAAGGGCATACACCAATGCATATCCCTCCCCTCCATCCCCCGGCTGAAGTCAGAGCTATCCTATCTTCCAACTTTGTCTCTGTTATAAAACATACCTGTTTCAAAATCTAGGGCTGATCCAAACATGCTTTCTTTATGAAAAATTCAATAGGACTTACTTATGAGTAGACATGGTTAGGATTACACTACAAGTTACCTCTTCACATTTTACAATTATAAGACAATATGGGTCTAATATGATGAAATGACTATATCTGAGTGACATACACTTCTCTAGTAGCCAGAATTAAATAATTTGTATTGGTGCCTGCCTGCATATGAATACCAGATATGAGAAGACACTAAGAGGCAAATGTGAAAGGGGTTAATATGGTTCCTTCATCAATTTCTAAGTGACTACAACACAGTTGTGGTTGTTACTGGTGGTTTTTTTTCCCTGTTCACAAATTGGCCTTTACTTCTGCTTAGCACTTTAGTGAGACAAAATAACTTATTTAATAAAGTATGTGGAAAAAATACTTTGACCCCAAAAGCAGAATCACTCATCTAACTATTTAAGCTGAAAAAGTGAGAAAATAAACTTATTTCTCCAGATTGCTTTATCAGGCTGGCCGCTAGATGTTTCACAAAAAGGTGGAGGTTGTTACTCCTCCTCCATCTCACACCCTTGTTTTACATCCAGCCTGATGAAGAGTTCTGGTGAGCTCCAAAACTTGGTCACTATTCTGTGAAACTTTGAGTAGTCCTAATGAAAGTATTGCCAGAATGTGGTTTTTGAAGAGGGGAAAAAATATTATGTTCCAACATGCCTTTCTTGGCTTTTTTGTAGCTGAAATAATTTAGTAAAACAGAGGATCCTCAGGGTCTCTTTCCAACACTATGATTTTATGATTCTATTAACATCTCATTAGTTTGTCTAGCCAGAATCACTACACTGTGCTGATCAGTCACCAGATTGTAGGACCCCCTCCCATCCTCCATTTAAGCAAGGCACATATTAAGTCAATTAGTTCTCATGACAGTATTAGGCTAAACCGCAGAATTATACGAGGACAGAAAACAAAACATGCAGTTGGTGTCTGGATTTGGTCGAGGACCCCTGATTTCCCAAAAATCATCTGCTTATCTCATCAGCTACTGTTAAGTCATTTCTGCTTCTAAAAGGGGACCACTCTAATGCACTCTAAATAAATCCCAGCCTTCAGGCAAGGTTTAGCCTTCTATACACAGTATTGTACAGGCACTTTAGTGAAAGACTGCCTCTCTGCCACTGCATGGGGAACTACTACAATAAGTCCATATGTAGAGTTCGGAAGCAGACTGCATTGCCAAACAAGTATTCCCCCTCTAATTAACATTAAGACCAGGCAGGCTGGTAGGGTGTGTAAATGCTATACCTTTGAAGCACATTTTTCTTCTCAAATTCTGGACTGCTGTTTGCTATGGTTTGCTGGGAATTGTAGCTCTCTAAACTACAGTGCCCAAAATTCTATTATTTTCTCTTTTTTTAGGAGGCAGTGCTTAAGGTATACAGGCATACCTCTTACATATTGTGGGTTCTTTTCCAGACCACCACAATAAAGCAAGTTACACACAAATCATTTCTCAGTGCATATATAAGTTATATTAACACTGTACTGAAGTCTATTAAGCCGTGCTCCCCTGACTGCAGGGTCGAGAGGGGGGGAAACCCAGATCCAGCACTAGGCAACTCCACTCCCATGGCCAGAAAGGGGGGGGAGAGCTTCCTTCCCCTGGAAGCAGCCAGACTCCCTACAGCTGCACCCATACCCTCATAAGCAGCAAAATTTGTGAAGCACAAGGAAGTGAATCACAATAAAATGAGGTATGCCTGTAGTGTGTATGCAGTCATCATCACAGCAGGTAGAAATTATCATCCCAACAATCTTAAAACACTTCAGGTTCTTATGATTGTGAGAAATATTAACCAGTTCTGGAAGTGCATTTAGACAGCCAACATACAGGACCTGTTTCCTCACATGCTGCAAGGTAACCTTCTGAGTACAATACCTGGTTGAAAGATGGATTATATATTCCACTTTTTTGCTATGAACTGATTTAAATAATTATTCTCTTTATTCCAACAAGATCAGCAGATATAGCACTATACAGAGTAACATAAGGAAAGTGCACATCGATCACTACCCCAAGGAGCTTATGACAATCCATGTTCCCAAGGATGTACAGCTAAAATATCTTGCTACAATATGCTGAAACTACATTTAATTGTATCTACTAAGAATGGCTGTCACCAAATACCAAAAGTTGGAAGCACGGGCCAGAATAAAGTGCATCAAACAGGGGAGCTTTATGGTTGGTTGGTTTTTTTTTTTTAAAAAAAAAAATCAAACTAATGGGCAGCGTCCCAGATACAAACCTGCCAATTTCATTTTAGTTTAGTTTTCTGAAACATACATCAAGATCTGGTTGCATGCAATCCCACTCCTTACCATAATATGTGACAAAGTTCATTTATGCAAGTCAAACCAAAAGAAAAGCCTTCTCTGCCTCCACGCCTCCCCCCACATGCACCTTCGATAGCTGCACATGCTGATCTTAATGTGCTCACTTGGAACAGATCAAGCTAGTAGACAAATGCCCACAATTGCCTATAAATCTGTTTAATGGCTCTTACTCTGCAAATCTTTGAGGGTAAAGCAGAATGCAAAAAGCAAGGGCAATGTGGAAAAGATTGCAGTTTGCAGTCTCAAGGAAGAGAGAATAGCCGGCTGGCTCCATTCACTAATTGTGCTGAGAGGGAGAAGTAGAGATCTCAGTGGTTTCAATGTGGCAGGCTTGCCACAACTGATGAGTTTCAAGATAATAATGATTACAGTTCCACAGGCCTTAGAAGATGTTTCAAACACGCGCACACACACACACACACACACACACAACTTAATATTCTAATAATAGTCTACTCAGACTCCTACTCTGCTATTAACACACTAAACTGAAATCATACAGGATGCAGCGACCATTTTTGTGACAGATTTCCATCTACACAGTGACCCTCACAAGGGTAAGTATTTCCAGAAGCAAGAAACAGACCACACACAGCACAGCACATGGGCTGCATATAAAAAGATATTTGAGAAGAGCACCAATAACAACAACAACACACTATGTATCCAAGACAAATCAAGAGACGCACAGCTGAAATGTAAGAACTGCTGGACGTACGTGCCTTTTGCTTTACAAAAGACATGGCATTTACCTGGGGAACTAATGGCAAAACGGCAGGCAGGCACATTTGCGCTGTTAGTTCTGTTGTGCTCACGGACCCCACACTGGGTCTCAAAGGTATGTCAGCACTGAAACAGAAGCATCTCCAGTGCTTTTTCAGAGCTGGACAGATGGTGTACTGCAACAGAGCTTCTTGCAAATGAAAGCACACTAGGAACACCCATCCAAAATGTAGAACTGCATTTAGTACAGCGACCATGTCCTCTTCCCCCTTCCAGGTCCCA
The DNA here is from genome assembly GCF_009819535.1 of Lacerta agilis. Taxonomy (NCBI): domain Eukaryota; kingdom Metazoa; phylum Chordata; class Lepidosauria; order Squamata; family Lacertidae; genus Lacerta; species Lacerta agilis. The sequence continues at coordinate 47,895,350 of NC_046318.1, read as the reverse complement.
ACAGAGAGTAACAGCGGCAATATCATCTTAATATTTTTTTATTTTAAAAATGCCACACCAGAGGCAGCCTTTTCCTGGCGAGCATCACCACCACAAAAAAACCCACAAAAAACAACAACCCACCACTTACTTGCTGACATGCTTGCTCTCACTGGAACGCCGGACTTTCAACTCCCCGAACCGCCTCTGGAAACTTGTTTTCCAAATATTCCCAAACCACGCTGTTAAGAGAAGCGCCGCCGTGGCAAGGCGCTAGCCCGCTGACTTCCGACCGCGGCGCCCATTGCTTAAGAGTCGCAACTTGCACTCCGGGGGTTTCGAAGCGCTCGGCTCTGTGGAAGTCACTGTGGAGAGCTCCAGACTGGGGAGGGAAGGGAATCTGCGATCCCTGCTTGCATCTGCGGGGGGAGAGAGCAGAGCAGCTACTTCGCGGCGTCCATCCGAAAGGGAAGGGAGGTGGGGGCGAGCCAAGAGGTAGCGGCAGCCGCGATCGCCCTTTCAGCAGCAGCAGCAGCGAGGCGAGAGCCGCTCTAGAGACGCTAGCAGCAGCGGAGGCGGCGGCGCTTCCTGGCGATGGGTGTGCGGGATGGAGGCGCCGTCCATGCCTGCGGGTGTCGACCTGTAAAGCCAAGCGCCGGGCAGCTCCGCGGATCTCCCGCCTGGCGTCCTTCCTCCCTCGCTCTCGGGAACGGGAACCTGGGCGCTCGCCAGCGTATGGCTTAGAAATGCCTCAGCCTCTGCAGGTGGAGCAGGCGCTCCGAAGGACGACCCGGAAAGCGCGGGGCCCTTTCCCAACCGACCCCTACTGGGGAAAAGAGAGAGGAGGAGGAAGATGAGGCGGCGGCGGCGGCGGCGGCGGGACGCCGGGAAGGAAGTTTTCAAGCGCGCTGCCGGTTAGCAAAGTGGGCGCCATCCATCGGAAAGCAGAGGCTTCCCTGAAGAGGAAATTAATTTGCTGGGGCAAATTAAGGTCCACCGCCCTCTTCCTGCAGGAGATTTGCCATCATTCCAGAATCTCTTCGACGGCCATGTATTCCTCTCGCTGCTGCCCCAAATGTGGGGGCGTCGATCCTGCTCGATCGTACCCAGCTGTCCAGCGGGGAGTTAAGACGAGAATCGATAAACTAGAAGAAGAGAAATAAAAAGGATTCGTCGGGATCTGAACTACAAGCAATAGACGGCTAGGCATTCCGCCACAAGCAAGTTCAGGAGTTCCGTGCCACTCTTGCAACGAGCACGTGTTGCACAAAGTTACGATTTTCGCGCGCCCCCCTCCCTCGTCAGGGGGCAGCCTGCTTTTGTTTTCTGCGGGGGCGCAAAGAGGAGGAAAGGGGGGGGGGCGTCGCATGTCGTTGTTTCCACCGGGAGGGGAGGAGAGTTGGAATAGCCAACAGCCAGAAGCGTGAAGCTGAGTTTAATAGGTGTTTTACATGAAAACATGCATAAGGAACGGGCTTCGCAGGGCTAAACTGATGTAATGTGCAGCTTACTTGGAAGTCAGCTAGCCTCATTGATTTCATGGTGCTTGATCCCCAAATAAGTGTAAGCAAGGGAGTGAGAAGTGGGTCAAAGTCGGAGCACATACTAGAAATTACCGAAATAACGTCAGCCGCCCCCTTTCAGTTCCAAAACCCAGCCGTGGAGTGTTTGCGTGCCTTTTCCTTCCCTAGTATCCCATTCCCAACCTCTAAACATTTAGGGTGAGGAGGACAAAGGCACCGGGTTAAGAGTCTTGACCTGCTGAAAGGCTTGAGAGATCCGCTAGCATAAATTCATTTCAGACGCGAAAAGGCGCCGACGAGCAAGCAGGTGCCTGGTGGGAGTTTTACTTCAGAGTGTCTCACAGCAGGCGACTTGTGATCAAAAACCACCACATAAAAATGGGGTCCTCAAGACACCATAAGATTTAAGCACTGCAATCACGATGGTGATTTTCTTTTTAAAGAAAAAAAGCTTGCTGCTCATATCTTACAGCTGCGTTACTGGGTGGTGCTCGACTCCATCCATGCCCTTTAGAATGGGAAGGCGTTTTGTTTGCACAGCTTCTTGCTGCAACCCACTCTCGACCCCTTATATTTCACTAAGCGAAGAAAGAAAACAGCGACTCCTCTGACTCCGAAAAATACAGCCATAGAGCGTCCCAAACGCGGAGACTCTCCCACCCCCTCCTCCCCCACCCCGAATCCGATTCTGCTGCGTTTTACTTCTACTCCACGGCGAGAGCTAAGGATCGCGACGCACCTGACAAGCCAAGCTGCTTAACAACCCAACCCGTCGTTGTGGGCAGGTGGGTGGGTTTGCTGGATCTGTTTTTGTTCTGGTTTCTGTATAGAGAGGGAACAGAGAAACAGCCGGGATAATTCCTCAAGAACACTGTCACCATAACTGTGGCAATAAAAAAAATGTTCTACAATACTTGCGCCGAAGAAAAGGGAAGATATACGCTACATACTCTGTAGAGGCACATTCACGCTCAGGGGCGGGGCAGGAAGACGAGCTCCTTTTCTCTGATTGGCTGTTGCTGTTTCGTGTCACGCGGCTGCCTGCTTCCTGAGTCTACCCGCATCTCCTCCCTGGTCATTATAGGGAAGGAGGACGGGGGACGGAGGTTCTCTGTGTGTGTGTGTGTGTTCCTCCTCCACCTGCGCGTTTAGTGTTTTCCAATTAAAAGGCAGCTGGTTAGGAAAGAATCCACCTGCATAGATAAACTGCAGGATTGGAGCCAATAGCAGACGTTCCCTCGCGCCTAGTCTCTTAGGCTCTTTCCCACCTTTGGCCTTTGCTAATAAGCTGCTGCAGGAATACACAGACGTAGAAACATACACATGTGCACATAAATTGGAAGGGCTCCTTATTCCAGGCATAGCTGTCAACCCTCCCTGCTGTTTCCCAATGCTATAATAAGGGAATTTCCCGCAAAAAAAGGGAAAGGTTGACAGCTATGATAAGAGGTGCTAATAACACGCCCCTTTCAAGGGCCGTGAGGCGGAAAAGGGATTAAGGCGCGGGAGAGGTGATCGGCTTCCTTAAGCACCCAGGGAAAGCGCTGGGCAGATGATGGCGCCCCACTTGGTGGAGGCGCCGGTGAGCTCTTAATTCCCCCTGCGAAGAGAATGATCGCGGCGGCGGCGGCTCGCTAAGTAGGTGAAGGCAGAGGCGGCATCTTGAGGCGCCTCAGGCGTCCTTCTTGCAGCATGTTCTCTCTCCCTCCTAATGCCGAGGAGTCCTATTGCCGTTTTTTAAAAAAAGAAAAGGAAGGTCGAGATGGCTCTTCCATCTCCGTTATACTTGTTTGTTGTTGTTTTTTAAAAGGCGGGGAGGCAATGGAGTGAGGAATCCTATTTGGTTTCCCTCTTAAGGAGCTGCCAGTCTGGCCAGTGGATGCTAAGCCTGCTGGCCATTTTGAAAGGGCTGATAAAGCACTAAACTACAAGAAACAACGATTTACTGGGAAACTGCAAGGTCCAGCTTGTTCTGTGTTTGCCCAAATACTGTAAGAAAGTCATGCACATCACAATATGTCAAGGGGGACCTTGCAGTGTGGATGGAGTGCTCCTGTTCACTGTCCCAGCCATGCCCATTTCCAGGATACTCCATGCTATTTCCCTTCTTGTTTTCTCCTAACAGCATTATTCACTGAGCATGCTGAGTCTTCCTTAGACTGCATTTGTGTGCCTCCCAACAACATTTTTTCGTACTTCTGCAAAATTTAGGGTTTCCCTGAGCCAACTACAGAATTTCCTGAGGTGGCTTCCAATACAAGAGCTACTAGGGAGCTGCAAATTCTCTCCCACAGTCCTCAGATGTTCTGAGTCCTGCTCACCTGCTGAACCCACAGCAGCTCTGAGAAGAAACAACCTCATGGAAAGAGGCCACCATGAAAGGCAGCCTATGCTTGCAAAAAATCAGCCAAACCACTGGTAATGGCTGCCAGAGAGCAGCCAGATGTTAGTCCAGGTGCGGGGAACTTTTGGCCCTTCAGATGTTGCTGAATTGCAACTCCCATCATCTCCGGCAACCATGGGTGATGGTAGTTTTAGGTCAGCAACATTTGGAGGGCCAAAGGCTCTTCCTCACTGTATTAGTCCCATGCAGACTTGGGCTTGTTAACTTGAAACTTCTGCTTTCTCTCAATACAGTGGTACCTCTGGTTAAGTATTTAATTCGTTCCGGAGGTCCGTTCTTAACCTGAAACTGTTCTTAACCTGAAGCACCACTTTAGCTAATGGGGCCTCCCGCTGCCGCTGTGCCACCAGAGCACAATTTCTGTTCTTATCCTGAAGCAAAGTTCTTAACCTGAAGCGTTATTTCTGTGTTAGCGGAGTTTGTAACCTGAAGCCTATGTAACATGAAGCCTATGTAACCCGAGGTACCACTGTACTATTTTTCTCAAGACACAAAAGACAGTAAAGGGAGGGCGGGGGAAGAAAATGTGAGCACAGGCTTTCTACCACCCAGTCATCAGATGAAATGCCTGATGACATTAGCATTTGCAAGTGCTCACATCACTTCACATACATTATTTCAGTAATAAGAGAAGCCAAAGATTGTCAGATTGCTCTTGTGATTTCATGCAGGTTCATAGATGCCGAAAATCCCACAGCTCAACAAAGCATATTTTCTACCTCCATTTTCAGCTACCCACTCATCTGGTAAAATAATATACTGTCTGTTCCTTAGCATATTTGAGAACGCCAGGTGATCTTATGTGTAAAATAAATAGCAGTGCAGGGAACATTATAATGAATGTGACAAAGTCTGATGGCACTCACAAAGTACTCCTTTGCACTCTTATTCAGTATGTTTGGTATCTTATTTATTTTGCACGATTGTGTCATAAAAAATACAAAAAATTCTCCACCAGAAAGAAATCAATTTTCTATGAAATATCTAGTTATGGAGCCTACTAATATGAAGAATAAACATTTTATATCCCTTTGCTTCTTTTTCTCTTAAGTCCTACTGAATTCATTTAGGGAGATGGTCCTAACTGCTGAATCGTTTCATTCTACATCCCGTGGGGCTCTCAGCAGCAGGGTGGAAGCCAGCAGCACTCTTATGTACCTCCATTCTTTTCCAGGTTCCTTTGTTAGTTTGTTAACAGTTTCCCTCCCATCAGCATAGTGCTCTCCCTGGTTAGGTGTAGTTTGAGCTCCAGGGCTTCTGTGTTTTCCCCCTAACTCGGGGCTGTGTTGCGGCTGGTGTACTTTTCTTCCTGGTGTCTGGGTATTGCATGCTTTTCATCTATACCCTCAACCTGCCCGCTGTATGCTCCCATTTTGCCTCACTGATGTCAGAGCTCCAATGTCAGTAGGACAAAGGCTGCAGATGTTTCTAGAGTGGTGGGAAAGAAGCAAGTCAGAGCTCTCTTTCCATCCTGTAAGATAGTATCACTCCTTCCTATGGTCTCTGGAACCATAGGATTGCAGGGCCCATGTTTCAGATATAAAGTTTCTAGGTCTGCATTACTGAATAGCACAGAAATGATTGTTGCTATGAATTTAATATGTGTAATATTAATAATTAATACATAGCAAGAAACCCAAAGGAATTAATGCTTAAATCCTATGCACAGTTACATGGGAGTAAATCCCATAGAAGTCATGGGAAGTGACTTCTGAAGATACATACACAGAATTAGGCTGTGCATCAAGCAACTTCATTCAAATTCAATAGGATGGATAATTATAGCGAGAATTTTATGACAGTGTTAAGTGGATAAAGACACAAACACTTTGCAATGATAGGTTTTATGTCTGCTTGAAAGCATTTGTACTTTATTTCTTTAGATCTGAAAGTAGAGATTATTTCATTTCCTCTCTTTCAGGGATGTGATTGATGCTAACAGTGATAGGTGTATGAAAGCCTCCAGATAAATCTCTCCTCCTAGTGCTCCCAACAAAAAACATTTAATCATTTGAATTGTCAGGCCTGGTTGTTTTATATTTTGCTTCTACATGTGAAGGAACAATAATTTATCTGATACTGTTCAGATCCTAAAGTGTGGCTTTGGAAGCTGTATCAATTAATTTAATTCCACAGGACCAAAATGTTGTAATTAAAGTTGTGCTTCTGGGCATCACTTTTTTTGTGGACAAAGGTGACTTACCTTCATCATCATCATCACCATCCCACCTTTCCCCCATAACTGGAACTCAAGGCAGCTCAAACAAACATGGATAAAACATAGAAAGCTGAAAACACATAAAATATGCCGGTAATAGCTAAAAAGTAATTAAACTATAATAGAATTAAAACAATATTTTAAAAAATCTGTAAGATCGAATAAACAAAATTAGTTAAAAATAGTAATGCATGTGTGGTGAGAACTTCATTCTCTCAAGGGCCACATTCCCTTGGGAGTAATCTGTTGAGGGCATGTGGCTCAGGTGGGGAAGCTTGAAACCACTAGTGGGTAGGGCCACCCCTTCTCTGCTGCCAAAACCTCTGCCCCACCCACCCAACAGGTTGCGAGACGATTAAAAGTTGAATTTGAATGCCATGAGCATTCTCCCTACCAATACACAATGAGGTGGGTGCTTTTCCACCTTGTGATTTCTCTAGAGCTGCAACAATGTATGAAAAAGTTGTCATTAATAACAAACTGGCCAAGACTGTTAATTTTGTAGCATTCAAAAGAGCAATTTTTCTTTAGAATAAAGTATACAAAAGAAACAACGAATATAACTCATGCAAACCCTGTATTCAGTTCTAATTCACACTTTCAAACAAACTGCAAACTGTGTAAACGTTTTATTAGATGTGTAAACTTTTTATTAGTTTTGTATTTTCTTTTCCCTTTGTATTTTGTTGGAAGCTGCTACCCAGTGTGGCTGGAGTAATCCTATTAGGGTAATTAACTAGAGCCTAAATTTCTCATTAGTTAAATTACTTGTCAAATATAGAAGGAAATGTTGCAATTGATTGCATCACCTGAGGGAAGCAAGAGGAGAACTTCAGAGATCCACAGGGGCTATGAGTAATTTGATTTTATAAGTCTTGTTATCTCCCTTTCAGATTTCACCACCCAGGATGTCTAGAATCAACAACAATAGCACCACACAGGTGCATATGGACCAACTGATTTGCTCATATGCTGCTTTATGGAGCACTGAATTGCAGTGTTAGGAACATTATGTGCCAAGCACTGAATAATCTAAAGAATATTGTTTAGAGTAGAGCATACCTTCTACCTCCCGATTGAGTGCACTTGGTCATTTTGCATAGCAACAACATTAGTATTTACCACTTTGTTTTAAATTGATCTAAAATACGTTTGTTAATGTGTCCAGTATTGTGTTGCCATGAAATTACTTGGTTTCAGCCACTGTTTCTTTTTCTAACTACAGTCTCCTGAGACTGCTACTTAGAGGCTGATAAAACAGGCATCAGATGAAGTTGCTTCTGCTGTTCTTCAAAACTAAAGCTTTCTATTGCAGCCCATCCTTTTTATGGCATTTGTCATAATCCACCAATACACTATATACACATTTCCCCTTTTCTGGGGTGCTAGTAGACTAACAGGACTGTAAACAACTGAGCATTTATATGTAGGTCCAAACTTAAAACCTCTCTTTCAAGTAATTCCGGGTATCTTGGAACACTCCACTCTGTGTTTTGCTTTATGTGGCGAATCCTACACTGAGATTTAGAGTTGTATTTGACTGTGTTTTCATTCTTTCTAACCCTGCCATAGCAACATAGGCAAGAAACTGGCTGTCGATGGCCTATTAGTGAAGTTTTGAATTTGGAATATAAACAACTAAATTAAAGTGGGCATTGAAGAGCTAGCCACGTTAGGACCAAATAGCAAATTTCATTTCATTTTTCTCCCCTCTTCCATTACAAGCTTTCCTGTTTCTTACTTGTGGCCATGTAAAGGTGGCAACATTTATACAGAACAAAGAAGTTATTCTGTCATAAACAACTGCAGTAGGTAAGCTTAATTCAATCAAGCAAATAAAAAACTACATTGTTGTCTACACTCAGTTATATTATCTTGTTCTGGTTAATTAGTTCTAACTGCAGGCCAAGTTACTGGTTGGCCATTGGTTCTAGAGAAATGCCACTGTGTTGAAATGTTTTCTTCAGTTCTGAAAACTGCACAATTACATTTATCACTTTTGTCCAGATGCCACATGCTTGGATGATATATATCTTGCTTGCAATCTAGCCCAAGGTTTGGAAGAGCAAGTTAATATAATATTGTTTTCTGTTAGTTTTCTCTGGAAAGATAAAATGCAGGGATCCTTTTAACATAGGGAATACTGAAAAAAAATCTTCACCAATATTGAAGATTCCCTATTAATTGATAAAATGTAACATGAATTACGTGTTAATTGCCCATTAGTTTTAGCATATGGAAAGATAAAGATCACTACTAACTTGACTGAGATTACATCCCTATATTATGAGTGGCACCAAAATGAGAAGAGTTTGCTGAATGGGTTCTTAGAAATATTGCTTCAGGATTCAGTGGTGTCTCTCATTTTCATTAGTTATTAGTATAAAAGATTGCCATGCTTAGACCACTACTATTAAGACTGTATGAGATGATTAGAATATGAACAGATTAAAAAAATGCTTGTGATATGCTAAAAAAATAGAACATCAAGCATTTAGCTGAGAAATTCTTTCCCAGATACAAGCAATCAGATGCAGAATATGCCTTTTATATCTATATTTCCTTACTGAGTTTCCTAATTGGATTGCATGTGATTAATGCAAACTTTAATCCATGAAAATACTTTTTATAAAGATACAACTAAGGCAACTAACTAGTTTCAGAAAAAAATTATCTGCTATATCTGTCCTTCTAATTAAATGTATTCTTGTAATAAAGTAGCAAAATAATAGAGGGAGAACATTCACACTCCAGAGATACTACCATAAAATAGAAACATTATCAGTCATATTTTTTCTTCAATTATTTTCGATATCAGTGATATCCCTAATTAATTTCATTATCAACTTCTTTTCTCTCAACGAATAGATAACCTTGTGGATCTTTTAAAAAGTTCAATGATCTTTTATGAATTTGATAAGCACATAATATTTCTGTGTCATCCCCTGGGCCCTTTGGTTTATGTGTAGTCTCCCAACTCTCAGAGATCATTTATTGCACTCTTTAAGAAAGGAGTGTAATTACTTCACCTTTACTTCGGGACTAAATCCCAGCATACACACATTATAAATTGTGAGCTCTGAGAATACATCCTGTGGAAGTATTGGGTAACAGAGATTCTTAAAATCTATGAAAAGTATTTTCTTCAACTGTGTCATATTCCTGTTTTAATCAACCAATTTCCCAAAGAAATCTTATACTTTCTGAAGCTGTAGTCCTATCCAGATTTACCTGGGTGTAAATCACATTGAACTCAGTAGGATTTACATCTGAGTATGCATACACAGGAGGCTTTTATGAGGTAAGTTGTGCCTAGAAGAATTTGGTGGAAAGCATTATTAAGTGTTGCTGAAGAAGAATTAACTTAGCTTCTGCAAATATATGTCCTGCTCAACTTTGAGAGTGTCACTAAACATGCAGTTAGGTATGATTCACTTGACATGTATCTTTAGACTTTCAAACTGCTTTTGATAAAGTACTTCACCAAAGACTCCTAACTTAGCTATCATGGTATGAGAAGACAGATCCACCTATGGATAGAAACTAGTTGAAGAAAAGGAGACAGGAGGAATAAATTGAGAATTCTCTCAGTGGGAGGATGTAAGAAGTGGGGTTCCCAAAAGACGAGTACTGGGACATGGTACTTTAACTAGTTCAGATGATCTGAAGTTAGACATGAGTACTGAGGTGTCCATGTTTACCAATGACGCACAATTGTTTAGGGTGGTAAAAATAAAAATGAATTGCAAGTTTTAATGGAAAATATCCAAACTGGGTGGAAAAGCACCAAAATGCCAAACAGAATTCAATAAACGTAAGTGTTAAGTTATGCATATTGAGTTGAAAAACCCCAACATCACATTTACCCAAATTAGGTCTGAACTGGTGGTGACTGACAGGAAAGAGATCTTGGGGTCATGGTAGATAGCTCACTAAAAATGCTGGCAGTGTGGCAACTGTGAAAAAGGCAAATTCCATGCTCAAGTACATTGTGGAAAGCATTGAAATAAAACTGCTAATATAATGTATATTATACTAATCTATGCTGCAACCACACTTGTAATAATGTATACAGTTCTGGTCACTACATCTCAAGGAAGATATTGTAGAAATGGAAAAAGTGCAGAAAAGGGCAACCCATTAATGTTCATTTGTAATATATCAAAATTGTGTCAAATAGACCCCGTTTGGTTCATTTTTAAACTGGTTATGAAACAAACATGTAATATATTAGAATGAATAGTCTAGACTGCTTATAGGTATTGTGTTCTTGTAAGTGGTATATAAGTTTTGTTAATAAAAATTAACAAGTCCACATTCCTAGAATCAGGTGAGATACTAGAGGTGCTGAATCAGGGGTGTAATCGATAATGCAATGAATGAGAATTAATGCATTGAATTTAAACATATGCTGTATAGGTTTTTCCCCCTTATTATATTAAAGTAGAGTACGGTATTTACTTAGCAACAGAACTGAAGCCCAACTATGATGCAGTGTTTCCTAGGAACAAATGACACTAATACAAGCTAAACCCTATGCAGTAGTTTGCTTAAAGTTACAACCCAGCACTTTACTCAGTTAATATTACATTAGTATTTTATTATCATAAGACAGTCTAACATTAACTCGTTCTCAATTTTATTAACACCTTTATTCTGGGGAAAATGTATGAGCATGAACTTTTTGAAGTACTCTGTTTGATCTCAGATCACTACTTTTGTCAATTTCATAATAATGTTCAATTATTGGTTAACTTTATGTGTTCTTTGCAAATTATCTTTAAAGCCCTATAAGTACAGAGTGCATTACATGCCAACAAAACGAAATGTTTAAAAAGTCTATGCATGACCCCAGTTGCAAACCTAACTCCACTGACCTGGGAACTGAATTCAACAGGGATTGCTTCTGAGTAGACATAGCTAGGATTGTGCTGCTAGTAATTATTCAGAATCTATTGAAATTATGATGTTTTCTCTTTTCTTGATAGCAAATAGCTGCAGTCCCATATTCACTGAGGTAGGGATGAGTCCCATTTAATTCAGTGACACATGGCATTGAGCAGACACATACAGGATTGCACTGTTCATCACTAAAACGGTGGAACTCTACACTTATGCTTTAATCTGAATTCCTGAGATGAGCAGCCTGGAGTTTAGGTGCTCAGGAGAACTGATGGAAAAAGCAATTTGCACTCCTTCTCAATTTCTGCAGGGGACTGGGAAGTAAGTAAGTGCTGCAGTTTCCTCTCTTCCCAGGAGACCTTGTCAGTTTGAGAAATGATCTCCCCTGCAGATCCCCTCACTTTGCGTGGGTGATCTAAGTCACTTCCAGACCATTTCACACAAGCTGAGAAAAACTATAATGTACAGTAGACTGGGTGGGAGATCTCAATCCTCTCACTTCTTGTGGGTCTGTGAAAAGGAAATAATAATACACAAACAGACACCCGGTTTCAGAAACACTGTGCTAGATCCTCCCTGCCACTGGGGGAGGAAGTAGTGGCAGGTTGTGGTGGGGGTCGATGACATTCTGATGCTCGCAGGGAGAATTATATGAGAAACATAGTTGCCTCCATATAAAAAATAGGTTGGGGTGATAGTGAGATAATCCCCCCTTTGTACAATTCTCCTCTGAGAGTGACAGAGCACCATCAAGTTCTGTCTCTTTCATACTGAATTGGTAGCAAACAGTCCCCTTGCACTAGTTGCTCCAAGCTGTGTGCAGATGGATGACCTGAAATGTATTAATGTTTAAAAAAAACAATCATGTTACTATGAAACAGCTCTATGCTCTGCCTTCTAAGGTCAGCGTCCTGCAATCAAAAAGGAATTACAGGTGGCAAATGAAAAGATGGGAGTACCTCATTATTAAAGGATATACCTTACATAAATATAGTCATGCTGGCTTTAGCTCTCGATAAAAATAGCATTCCATTAACCTTGACATTATTTTCCTATTTGCTAAAAAATATGATAAACATTTCAGTTGGAAAGTAAACCTAGGCTAACTTCACTTACCTGGGAGAAAGCAGCCAGGTAATCAATCATTATGACTTTGTGGGTCAGTTTACTAATGTTTATCCCTTGATTTCTCATCATTTTTTGACTTATGACTAGATGATTTGTGGTTGAATATGTGACCTGACTACATCAAAAAATATTATGGGTACTGTATGCTGTACCGGCACTCCCCCCCCCCCAAAAAAAACGTTAAAAGTGTGGCACTTACTGTAACAACTTCATGGTGAGTTCTGCCACTTTTCTTTTTTTTTTTTTTTAATAAGGCACTGCCTTTCACTCATGCCCCCCAACCTCCAGACATAGTTACTGCATGGAATAGCAGTAGAAGAGCCATTATTCATGAGCCAGAAAAAGTTACTTGTGCCTAAAATATACAGAAAGCCAGTCAAGATTTGTTTGCTGTTGGTATTTGTCAATTGTGAAGATTTGAACATTATGTTAATCCTGTGAACACAAACTGAGTAAATAACAGATAAATGGTTCCTATTCCATGTTTGCCTGTATTGTGAGATGAAATGGACATATTCAGAATTTGAACTTCAAACCTTGCTGACCACAATCAAATTTTGCATATCAGTTTAGAGCAAATTTGAGACATAGTTGCACCAAATTATTGGCAACCCTGTTGGAGAAATGCCTTTGGATAGTAATTAGCTGCCATTTTCCTCTGTCTACAAATAAGGGATGCGGGTGGCGCTACGGTCTAAACCACAGAGCCTAGGGCCTGCCGATCAGAAGGTTGGTGGTTCAAATCCCCACAATGGGGTGAGCTCCCGTTGCTCTGTCCCTGCTCCTGCCAACCTAGCAGTTCGAAAGCACGCCAAAAGTGCAAGTAGATAAATAGGTACCACTCTGGCGGGAAGGTAAATGGCATTTCCATGCACTGCTCTGGTTTCACCAGAAACAACTTAGTCATGCTGGCCATATGACCTGGAAAAACTGTCTGCGGACACACGTCGGCTCCCTCGGCCAGTAAAGCGAGATGAGTGCCACAACCCCAGAGTTGTCTGCGATTGAACTTAACAGTCAGGGGTCCTTTACCTTTACCTTTACCAATAAAAAAACAGTCAAAAACAAATGATACACAGATATTTTAACTCAGATAACAATCACTTTCAGTTGTGGCAACCATTTCTTTGGTCTCTGTTTGTCTCAGAAATATTCTTTAAGTTTCATTTCTTTCAAAATTGGCCTTTTAACATCTGCAAACTGAACAAGATTAAGTAAATTGATTAAAACCTCTCCAGTGTCATGGTTTAGATTGCCTGGGCCATGGTTTAAATTGATTGTGTAAAAAAAATGGTCCTCATAGGAATGCACTAGTGCAAATTACATATTAAGGGAAAGCTTTTGTAATTAGATGCAGTCCTTAAGCACTTATCAACAAGGTAGACCACAGGGAGAAAGTCTGTGTCTGAAATAAAGAAAACACCTTGTTTCAGAACAGTTCCCTAATCAAGATTGTGTAAGATTAGGGTTGCCCATGTCAGAAGTGCGAATTTACTTTTAAAAAGCTAAAAAAATTCAATTTTCTGGGGGTGGGGGTGGGGAGTTTGCCCCCCCCAAAAGCTCGGCAACTTTTGTGTATGGATTTTCACTTTTTGAAATATGGCAACCCCACTAGGGCACCCTCACTGTATTTAATCACAAGGTGAATTTAAATAGCTAGTTTAGTTGGTGAGTGATCTGTGATAGTGTAGTTAGGGCTTCAGAGTTTGTTCTGACATTACTCCTATATTTTGGCATATAAAATTTGGTATGAAAAAAAATTAATTAGTGATGCTTTTCCTGGCATGGAGTTGCAGAACTGCTTAGTTTCTGCATAACAGGCTGCTGTTAAAGGGATAAGAACAGGTTTGGTCAGCAAACCTAATCATTCCTACTAACAAACTTGCAGTTTGTTCCAGTTAAGGGAGCTGGTAAGGTCAGTTATGGAAGAAACACTACTGAATTCTTTGGAGGATATTCCTACTGGTTTGGATGGCTGCTTTCTTTGCGTCACTGAACTATGAAACAGCCCAGGCATCTTTTCCCTCTGGGCTGATAGGATTCAGTGATATCAGTCTCTCCCTTTCTCTACTGATACAGACCTTTCTGTTAAGGAAGGAGAAGATCTCTAGAACGCAAATGGGACTTGAATCATGTCAAGGATGTGGCATAGATTTCTTAGGAATATGCCATAGACAAGGGCAGTAGCAATAATTTTCTCCTCCACTGGCCACTGATAGGTTGCTAAAGAGAGAGAAGAGATAAGAGGCCACAGAACTGCATGCTTGCCAATATTAATTTATACAAATAGATTAAAATTGAGAGATAATTAATTTAAATAATAAAACAGTACAGTACATTTCAACATAGTGGTGAAGACTGTGGCAGTTTGACAATCTGGTGCACAGATCCTGCCTGTTGATGAACACCTTCAAGGCCCCTAGTCTGTCTTATAATGGTTCTTTTTCTTTAACCAGACTTGGACCAGGCAGCTCTTCAATAGGACTCCATCAAAGGCAGCTCTGTTCTCTATGAGGTTAGGACACATGGTCATCCATTGACTGTCATTTGTCTCCCAAATATGGCTACTAGAACTGTTCTGAGCGTGAATAACTTATTGAATCCAGATGAAGGCAGATTGTCTGAGCATCTGATATGGCTTTGGTGAACCATAGACAGAACAAATTACTGGTAATAATGAAGATACAGTTCTCCCCCTCAACCAGGAACTGAAATGACTTGTTGGAATTACAACAATAGCAGAAACTCAGAGAGGATTTGGCTAGCCCACGTATATGTTTGGGATAGTATAGTGAAAGACACTGCCTAGGTTTCTGGTAGGACAATTGTGATATTGCAGAAGTCAAAGAAATAGTGATACAAAGCATAGGAACGGATGGTGGACCAACCAGGAGACTAGGGTTTACCAGTTGAAATTGTCCCTAGTGGACCATGACTGGCCATTTGGTCTTCACAAATACTTCAGTAAGGGAGGTTGGGACTTTATCTTCATCATCAATAGCTGCTGCTTCACTTCATTTTACAACCCTTTTATAAACATGCAGAGTAAGGGTTCTTCCTCTGTACAGAGCAAAAGTGATTGTTCAGATGGTTTATGAAAACTGAAATGGAGGGTGTTTATATAAGTGTAAACAGCCTACTGTGGCATGTGAAACAACTATAAATGTAGTTCAGTGATGATTTTGGAGAAAGAAAAAGACAGCAGCCTTAAGTCTGGATGTGCTTAATAGTCCGTGAAACGGGATTTTGTTCCATTTGTCATATAAATCTCTCCTAAGACATCCCTGTATATTCTTCTAACTTTAAGTATGTTTTCTATTGTGCCTAGAAACCAACAATGAGGATTAAAATCAGCACAATGCAGTTTCTCATTCTATCACACCTCCTCCAACTTTATTCTCCAGTGACTTGGCACATTCATGTGATGTTGGCTACAACTGTGAAATTCAATCTAACAGGTAACAGATGCTTTAATCTCACACTTACCTATGAAGCCATCTGTACCTGAGCTCCTGAGAAAGACTAGTGGTACATAGGAAGCTGCCTTATATTGACTCAGTCCATCCATTGGTATATCTAGCTCAGTGTTGTCTACACTCACTGACAGGGTTTCAGAGAGGTGACATTCCCACTCCTACCAGGAGGTGTCAGGGATTGAAACTTTCTCCATGAAAATAGATGTTCTAGCTCCAAGCTCTGGGACTGCCCTAATGGGTGACTGAACAAAAAATGTTATGAGTTACAATAATATATTATTGTTATGTGTGGGGTGGGGGGGAGATAGGCTGTAAGGTGAAACCCTTCTAATTTCTGCATCCAGCAAGCATTAAAATATAAGCAAGGATATTCCTGGAATAGCCAGGCTTGCTTCATTGTGAGGTGATAGCCTAGGCAATGAGCCATTAAGGGAAGGAAGTGGCTCTGTGCCAGAGGACAATTGGGTTGGCCCCACTCCCTTGACTCACTGGTAGCAGTTAGAAAAGACAAAGGGTAGATAGAGCTGAGTTGTGTGTGTGCAAACTAGAAGCTAGAAGCTGGAAGAAGAAGCAGGCTAAAGCCTGTGAAGGAGAGACATGTCTGATTTCTGCTTGCACCCAGGGCTGTGGCTACGGGTGAAGTAAGATCCTCCTTGGGTGTTAACGCTGTGACCCCATCCATCATAGGCTCAGGTTGTAAAAAATGTAAATAAACCATATAACATAAAGACACCACAGTCTCTGCTGTACCTCATCCCAAAGGAAAACTGAGCCCTAGGTAAGCACCTGGAACCCCTGGAATATCACACTGTTTGGAGATTGGGGTGTTGTGCAATATGATGTTTGTAAAGTTTAAGTATTTAGTTTTAAAAGTATACATTTTCTGTATAAAACAGGTCAGGATCCAAATAATTTCACAACTAATTTCACAACTAGTTGTATATACAATTGTTTTCAGGTAGTGGCTTTCTCAGGTAGTGTCACATGTTGTGTGACAAACGGAGTTTCCAGTGGAAGAGTCATGTGGGTGACTGCTGTTCAAACAAGCAATCTTGCCATGTTCCCACTTCTACATCCATTCCAAATAGCACGCACATAGCTAGTGTATCCAAGGGATGAAAATACCCATTTCCTTCAAAAGATGTATCTGATTGGGATGTGAGATGCTACCTTTTCTGAAACAGCACCTAGTTGGTTGGTTTGATTTATTCCCTTTCTAGCTTTAGGTGAACTGTTAATACCTTTTCATTTCGCTTAGCCTTTGCTTTGTGTTGACAGTGTGTTGATTATTACTTGGTTATTACACTGCCCCCCAATTTTGAACTGTGTTGAAATTGATTTTTATTGTAGTAAGCTCCTTCAGGGGTGAGCATATACATTGTCAAATAAACAAAACAGATACTATGGATAGCAAACAGGTTTAAAATAACGTGTTTCTTCAACCACAAGCCTCAAAGATATGTACACTATTTTCAATATTCCTACTCCTCACTAATTTTATTTATATTTTTTTTATCAGCCAGAGAGAGAAAGGGAGAAGATCAAAAGTAAGGAACACTATGTAACATGAATTTGTGTGTGTGTGTGTGTGGGGGGGGGGAAGAATCTAGATAGTAATGTGGGGTTTTACCTGCCATTACAGGTAAAAGCCATTACAGGTAAAAGCCATTACAGGTAAAAGCATTTCAAGCTTATAAACAGCTCAGTTCTTTGAGTATTATTAGGAATCTGAGATGAAAATCTTCAGAGTACCATTTTATGTTCCTGGGGATAAAAATGTCAAATACAGTGGTACCTCAGGTTACATGCACTTCAGGTTACATACGCTCCAGGTTACATACTCCGCTAACCCAGAAATAACGCTTCAGGTTAATAACTTTGCTTCAGGATAAGAACAGAAATAGTGCTCTGGTGGCATAGCGGCAGTGGGAGGCCCCATTATTTAAAGTGGTGCTTCAGGTTAAGAACAGTTTCAGGTTAAGAACGGACCTCCAGAACGAGTTAAGTTCTTAACCCGAGGTACCACTGTACAAAGGTAAAAGTGTTGTTTTCTTTTTTCTTTGGAGAAGCTTTTTTGCCTCCTGGAATTTATACTCCTGGAATGTAGTATATGTTATTATACTACACCAATGAAGAATTCAAATGATACAAACTTCTTGAAAACTTGTGGAAAGTTCATCATTGAGGAGTGATGGTATTCCAGTTCCATTTAAATGCAGGTAAATGATAAATCTCTTGCTCTTCAGGCAGGAGTCTTAACTCTGCCTTGGAGTCATGCAGAGTGGCAGAGCCACCAGAGTATCCAAAGCCCTACAAGTCAGAAGGTGTGCAGACAATTTGGTTTCTTTTTGCTGTTTCAGCTCCAACTTGGTGTATCCAAGGGCCCCAACTGGTTGGCTTAGGATCCATTCCAGTCGATCCTTGGTCAGTCCTGCTCCTCCCCAACAATGCTCTGTTTGGGGGCCTTTAACCAGCTACTGCTAATAGTACTTCCAAAAACAGCACATGCTTTCATTAGACACGGTGGGAGCTTCCACAGTGGTTCAGTCTGGTCAAGAGGCACCTCCACCAAATCTTGTCCCCCATCATAGATTAGGCATCACTCCAATCCTATATGTACCTGGAAATAGATATGTTTAGCACAACAGCACTATTGGCATTAGATGACACCCATATTACCCCCACAGTACATGTTTACTCAGAAGTAAGTCCTACTGTGTTCAATGGAGCTTATTCCTATGTAAGTGAGTTTAGGATTGCAGTCTTAGTTTTCCCTATCACATAAGGCAGTGTTTTTCAACCTTTTTTGGGCAAGGGCACACTTGTTTTATGAAAAAAATCACGAGGCACACCACCATTAGAAAATGTTAAAAAATTTAACTCTGTGCCTATATTGACTATATATAAAGTAATTCTCTTGAATAGGAATCAAATAAACACAATTTTTCCCACGGCACACCAGGCAACATCTCGCGGCACACTAGTGTGCCGCGGAACAGTGGTTGAAAAACACTGACATAAGGGAAGTAGGTAAAACAAGCTTTGGATTGCACCACTATGAGCCATGTCTTAAGTTAATATATCAAGAACTGTACAGGAATCTGAAGCCTTAGAAAACTGCTTTTGTCATTTTCACAATGGAAAAAATGAAACACAATGGAAATCAACTTGAGGTAAGGCTAGCAGCTGGTGCTTGCATGAAAAATAGATGAATTTTTGAGGGACAATTGGGAACTCATTGTTTGCAATTGTGGAGGAGCTTGTTCTACATTCTGAGAGTGAGAGAAACTTCTCAGATATAAGATGAATGCTGCTTGGCACATCCAGACTGACTAAAATGACTCTGTGAAGTTCAGCAATATCACTTTGGGCAGCTTTGCAGTCCAGAGAATAAGGAGGAAGGGGGGGGGGAACTTATTACAATAGAAATGTTTCTTCTTTCAGTCACAGAAGAGGTTGCAGAGCATATCGCCTGTTTCAACAATTTATAAACAACTTGCAATTTGATCCAAGTCAGTTTCATGCCTCTACTCTAATTGTTCTATAAATGCTCTAGCATTAGTCTTGATGAAGTTAAGATATTGCTAAGATTTGCAAAGAGTGCTCATTATCCCTGTGTGAAAACATATCAGGTCTTCAGAAGTAACATTTTGAATGAATATTTAAGTGTATCTACTACAGTTTACACAGTAGCTTCATGCATTATATGATTTACTGTGTGATCTCCTGTGTTCTGTGCCATAACGACAGGAATGTTTGGTCTCTAATTCAAGAACCTGCTTTACAAAAGTGTGTAATTTTTCACATATATTCCAAGTATGGGGAGGTAATGACAACAAAAGGACTAGTATCCATTCCCCACTCAAAAGTCATTGCTACAGAGAGAAAAATGTTTTCTCCAGCTAAGATATACCTACAAATCATCATTACTTCATATGCCAAAGGCCCAACTAGTCTAGCATCCTGTTCTCAAAGTGACCAGCCTGATACATTTGGGAAACCTACACATAGGACCCAAGCACAACAGTGCTCTCTTTCCCTGGGCTTTCCAGCAACTGGTATTCAGAAGCACACTGCCTCCGACAATGGAGGTAGAACATAGCCAGCAGGGGTAGTAGCTGCTTGTTTTGGAAAGTGAAAGCAGAGTGTTCCCCCCACCCCGAAATTTCAATATACTGAAAACTATGTAGAGTTTAACCCAGTGAAGCTGGCAAGGCTACACATTAATGCAGACGAGACAGCAGAGAAGTGAATTATTGCATAGCATATTATGATTATTTACAGTGAGTTACTAGAGACGACCACTCCTGGAATTACTTTGTTGTGGTAGCTTAGCAATATTTAAATACTCAAGCATTATATGTTGCCTGGATGCAGTGGTGGGATGCATGAGAAAAAATAAGTTGAGCTTCATTCCTGGCAAGATGGAAGCACTGCGAGCACGTGGTTTCCATGTCTGAGAAATTGGTCAACTGCTGCCCTGGATAGGGTAAATCGTAACCGGCTGATAAAGTAGTCTCAATTTTGCATCATTTTTACATATAAACAGATATAATATAGAACTAGAACATAATTATACATACATACAAATGTCAATACGTATCACGAGATCCACATAGTATGATAGATGTTGTGGAGCATGACAAATGTTGTAGAGGCTGGCGATGGCACTGTAGTCTCGCCACTCCAAAAGATACAGGTGAAGTTGCCACGAAGAAACAACGCAAAACAAAGAAGGACAAGGTTATCCGGATTACATTCCTTCTTTCGCCAAATTGGCTTCATCAGCAATGAGTATACACTTGAAGAGAATGTACAAACACAGATCATCAGGAGTATAGAGGGTAGAACCACATCACCAGCCTCTACAACATTTTTCATGCTCCACAACATCTATCATACCCCCTGTGGCAACTCTCACGTTGCAGACTGGCAAGACTATATTAATGACATTTATGCTTAACTTTTGTGTGCCTTGGGACCTTTATCTGTACTATGTGGATCTAGTGATACGTATTGACATTTGATGTCATAGAATTTTCGGTTGAATGTTTGTACCTATGTATAATTATGTTCTAGTTCTATATTATATCCATTTATATGTAAAAATGATGCAAAATTGAGACTACTTTATCAGCCAGTTACAATTTTTGTGTGGTTGGCATAGCATTGTTTGTGACCTTGTTTTTTTGGGGGGGGGATGTTATGCCCTGGATAGGGTTATACTCCCTCTGAAGGTGCAGGATGAAACCTCAAGGTGTTTCTGGATCCAGCTCTGTCACTGGAAGCCCAAGCAGCCTTTTTAAAGCTGTGACTGGTATAATGGCTGCTGTCATATCCAGACCAAGAGAGCTTTTTAAAAAAAATGCATATAGAAGTTGATAAACCAATCAATCAATATTGTTGTGCAGATAGTTAAGGAGAAGATAAACTGAAAGTAGGATAATGACAGAGCCTTTGGTTCAATAAGAGTTGCAGCTCTCCCTTTGACGTAAAAATGAATTGTATGGTTGGTTCAATCAACATGATACAGAAAAATCTCAATAGTTTACACAGGATAGATTATAACAGAAAGGCAATGCTGAAATTAGCTTATCAATGTAGTTATTACAGGTAAGTAACCGTCTTGGTCTGTCATAGTCGATGTAGTTATTGTACTGCTTCTTTTGATTTCTTTCAAGTAAGGGAGAAAGTACCCATGAACTCTTTGTGTTTGTTAAGTATTCCCCCCTTTCTATTATAAGTTTCTTTTTAGGTAAAACCTTTCCCATTTAATCATAAATTGCTCAGTGTGAAAAAAGACAAACATTGGGACCCTACGTCAAGAATAGTCTGTGTTTTCTCATGGAACATCCTACAGGTTCTTTAACTATGGGGGTTTTTTGTGGGGGGGATTGTAAGAGGTCTGGGTCTATCATTTTCATCAGTGTGTCTGGTGGAAAATTAAAGGAGCAAGTGCCAAGCGCTCATGGATCAGTTTAGCAATCAGCTCTGAGGTGAATCACCTCATTCAAAGGAGCGGGGAAGGAATACATTCTTGTTCTTGCTCTGCAAGCTCATGAAATAGACCAGAGCAACAATGGGCCAAAGCTCCTTACCTACAAGTCATTTCACACCTGATGTTTTTCATATTTTACAATATGCAGGGGGGGACCCCAATAACTCAGTCTACATTCTACACTGACATGCAGCAGAAATGAGATAGGTAAGTTTTACGACTAGACTACACATTTTAAAATAATTAACAGCATGTAATGAAAGAGGGAAAGGGAGATATATAGGGCAGCCATTTATGGCCACACCATTGTTTGTTGTTATTACATAAGAACACAGGGAACTGCCTCATTCTGAATTATTCAGACCACTGGTCCATCCCGTTCAGTATTTTCAGCTGCTTGTGAGTGGCCCTCCAGGAATTCAGCCAGGAGTCTTTGCTAGCCCTAGCTGGGGATTGAACCTGGGACTTTTTGCATGCAAAAACTGTGCTCTGTCACTGAGCTACAGCCCTTCCCCTCTCTGTTAGCTACGGAAGTCTCTGCTTTGCAGAGGTGGCTGCTGTCTCCCACTAGCCATTGCCCCCACCACACCAATGCCAGAACATGTGCTACACTTGGAATGATCATGAGATCAGTAGCTATGATATCTGCAATTGTGGATCAGTGCATCTGCAAAAGTGTGTGGTTCTAACACTGCCATGTCTACTTTCCACCTAGGTTTTGCAATCACATTTCTGACAAAAATATGCAAATCAAAATGCAGCCATCCTTCAACATTTACACAAATCAGAGATAGCCTGTTGAGTTTGGAATCCCTTTTCATCACAGGACTATTTTCACTCTATTTTCTGTAGAGCAGTTATTCCCTTCCCCACACCCACAGCCTTCTGCACTCTTTTCTTGCTGGCTCACCAGTGGACTTATCAACCCAGAATCAATCTCTTCCTCTCTCCTCTTTCCTCTCTGGCTTTCCTTGAAGTCTCTCTCTTTTCTCCACTACCTTCTCACTCACTATCTCCTTTGGCTGTACATTTATTTCCTGTCATTTGGTCTCCTTCCGCAACTGTGCAGCCCCTCCTATAAACTCCCTGGGAACTCTCTCTGACCATACAGCATCTATGTAGCTACTGTGATGATCTGTAACACCCAACATATTGTTAACCTGACACATCACCTCTGGCTTGCATCTGTTGTTGTTTGCGTTAGCCAAGAGAGGAATGACATAAGATGTGGTGGAAACTTCTGCATCCTTGCAACATGGTGTATCAAGTTGCATCTTCACCTATACACAACCTGGATATTTTCAAAAAGAAACCCCTCAGATATTATAAAATGCTGTATGTATCCAAAGCACAGCAAATCTGAGTAAGTGCCACTCAATAAAGTAAGGTGAGAGTAACAATATAGTTTTTCCCCTACCTCTCTATTCCACCACCTGCGTTGATTCAAATAATAAAATAAAAGTGGTGCTGTGGTCTAAACCAGTGTTTTTCAACCTTTTTTGGGCAAAGGCACACTTGTTTCATGAAAAAAATCACGAGGCACACCACCATTAGAAAATGTTAAATTTTTTTAACTCTGTGCCTATATTGACTATATATAAAGTAATTCTCTTGAATAGGAATCAAATAAACACAAAGAAAGTATTTTATAATTACTTTATTATGAAATAGTAAGTAAACAGAAATATGAAAAATTATAAAATACTTTATTCAGTGCGCAACCAGGGCCTGTTTGGCTGAACACAAAGCTGATATTCTGGCTGGAATTTTTCCCACGGCACACCAGGCAACATCTCGCGGCACACTAGTGTGCCACGGAACAGTGGTTGAAAAACACTGGTCTAAACCACAGAGCCTAGGGCTTGCTGATCGGAAGGTCGGCAGTTTGAATCCCCATGATGGGGTGAGCTCCTGTTGCTCAGTCCCTGCTCCTGCCAACCTAGCAGTTCAAAAGCATGTCAAACTGAAAGTAGATATATAGGAACCGCTCTGGCGCGAAGGGAAACGGTGTTTCCATGCACTGCTCTGGTTCGCCAGAAGTGGCTTAGTCATGATGGCCACATGACCCGGAAGCTGTACGCCGGCTCTCTCGGCCAGTAAAGCGACATGAGCGCCACAACCCCAGAGTCGTCCGCGACTAGACCTAAAGGTCAGGGGTCCCTTTACCTTTAATCTTTGTGTAGAACCCAATTGCCTTGGATGCAACAGACATCACCACCTGTTTGTTACAGAAAAGCATAAAGCCTGAGATATGTTGGGTGGGTGTCTTTTCACTAAATGACATTCAGAGGGAGATGCAGTAGAAAATAGTGGGCTTGTTATTCTGATTTTAAATCTTCCCTGACATTTTCAACAAGGTTCTTCTGAGATAATCGGAATATAGCTATATGATGGAAAGAAAACAAAGGGAAAATAATTCAAATAAAAAATGCCTGCCTTGAGAAGTCTTTATACTTGCTACCTCTTGCCTGATGCTCACTGTTTTGTGAAGGTTACATCTTCTCCTGAATATACTGCAATTTCTTGTAAGTTATGCAAGTGTGATAAACAACTTCATGTTGTTTTCTGGTAAGGATGAGTATGTTGGATATAGCCATTCTGATGCTTCCTAGATATATGATGCTTAAGATGGCCAGCTGTTCTTTCTGCTGCAAAAACCTTTGCACACCATCACTCTGGGAAAGATGCAAACACCATTCCTACTCAGCCCTTAAAATAGTGACCTGCTCATTTTGTCAGCAATTGCATGCATAGGCAGATTGCTGCTGTGCCATGCACAGAGACAAAGGGAAGGTGTGTGCCCTTAACAATGCATCGCCATGAGCTTCCCTACTTCCTTGTGCCCTGCATTGCCTCGTATGGCATCCTCAATAAGTCAAATGTCTCAAATGCAGTGGAAGAGGAACAAAATCCATACCAGAACACTACCAGAATACCTTTTATGCCCAGCAAACGCTTTTCAACTTCCTCTTTCATAGTTTCTAGTAAATTCACTTTTCAGTTGACATCTACTTAGTCTTATTGGTAGTTGATAGTTCCACTTTATTATTAGATGGATACTGCAAGTGACCCAGAGGTTATTGCATGGAATATAAATGTGGTAAATACGCATACTACTGAACAATGTCCTGTTTTGTCTTCTATATGAAGTTGTGAAATTCAATATGGTAATTTAGAACAGAGATTTTATTAATAAGCAAGTAGACATATGCATTATATGCAATAAACTGTTAGAGCTCTGAGCTTACATTTTCCAATACGTAAATATACCTCATGACTACATTGTAACATATCATATCTTAAAGCAGGAGGAAGTACACTTGATCTTAACCAAATGGCTGAGAAGCAATAAAGAATGAGGAATTACCACTTGTAGACTTTTCAGGAGTACTGCTTCAACAACAGATAAACCATACATAAACCTGTTGTATTGACTTTCTACTTCCTTCAAACAACGTTCACCTACAATGATTCCATCATAGCTTGCTGTTGCCTAGACAATTTTCTTCCATAAATCACCAGACACAGGAACTAATTTACTTAAGCCAATGATATGAACATGAACATGAACCTGACCCAAATCTACATCCAGCTCTTCTTGATTCCTATTAAATGACCATGGCAACACATCACCCAACACCAAGTTAGCTCCAGGCTCATACAGAAGTATGAATTTCAATTGCAGTAATTGAAAGAAAAGTCTCGTTAACCATGGGGGCATAGACACCAGATTTCTTTTGTAAAAATATACTAACCAGAGGCTTGGAATCAGTTTTTGCTACAAATTGACATTCCCCCTCTCCTTTTTATAAGCAGAGACCAAAGCCAGTGTCAGTGTCACCTTCTCTATTTGGACCTAGTGACATTCTGATTTTGTCATTGCCCATGAAGCATATACAATTGGTCTCCAGACTTCACCATATTTTTGCACCAAAGCTGCACACAATCCATGTTTTGAGGCACCTGATGTTATTTTAATTGGGCTTTTAAAATCATAATATTTTAATATCTGTATTGTTTTAATTAAAGTTTTAAATGTATAAATGGTTAGTGATGCTAAATATCCCAAGTCCAAGCTCTCCCTTTTGCCAGCAAAGTCCTTCAATGACACTGGATTAGTTGGATTAGCGGAGGTTGTGTTAAAAATATCTGGGCTCTTTCTGAACATTTATTGCAGCTAAACACTGTGATGATTGACTAAAACATAGGAAATTGCCACCTTGGTTCCAAACCTAGCACCTGTTCTCCCTACTTTGTAACTTGGCGGCGGCGGGGGGGGGACCCCAGTCATTCAGTGTTGAACTATTTGAATTTGACCTTCAGCAGTATTCTCTACTGAACAGCATAGCAATCCAAAATATTCTGAAGCGTATGACATGTTTGGGTCTGATTTGACAGCTTGTGGATCAGGTTGCATCATTAAAACACAATCTAAATCAAGGCTATGGCACTTACTAGGGAGCAAAATACTCAGCTCTTTCCAGGTAGGGAGGTTAATAAAAGCACTTCATTATCTCTAAAGTCTGAGACATTGAGGTTCACTTTTCAGCAGCTAAAAAAACACAAAACATTACCAAGGATGAATGCTAATGAAACACCTTGCATGAGGAGACACCCTATTGATTTTTGCCTTATCATCAGGGTGTAGAGTTGTTCCTCTACTTAATCCAGAGACCTTTTAAAATATTTGAAAAATGTCAGCCTACTCTAGCCTTGTTTCATTTTTTTCCAGACTCAACACAACACAGACAACATAACTCAGCCTCAAAAGATCTTCAATCTAGACCCAGCTTTTTCTCTTATTCTTTTCTTGCCCAAGTTGTCAGCAAATCAGGAGCTACCCTCATAAATGCCTATTCTCTCTTTCAAGTGTGAAGGGGCATTTAGTGGCCGCATTACAGGTATCAAATTTTGCGACCTTTAACCAAAGTGATGCCACTTTGCAAAGGGACATATTTTGTTCTCCCTCTCACTTCATCCAAATTAGTACACCTCCAAGGTTTCAGCCAAACTGGCATAATTATTGTGTGTCTAGATATGTGTTCCAACTCTGTATGCCCAAGGGTTAAAGCCTTCTGGGATAAGATTTACAATGAACTTAAAAAGGTAATGAAAATTACCTTTAGCAAGAAACCAGAGGCTTTCCTTTTGAGCATGACCAATGAACAGATACCCAGCCAAGACAGAGTATTTTTTATGTATGCCACAACAGCAGCTAGAATTTTATTGGCAAGAAATTGGAAGGGTGAAGAGATTCCAACGGTGGAAGAATGGCAGATGAAGTTAATGGACTTTATGGAGCTTGCTGAACTGACCGCGAGAATCCGAGACCAGAGGGAGGAGAAGGTGTCGAAGGATTGGAAGAAATTTAAGGATTATTTAGTTAATAGTGTAAAATTGAATATCTGAGCAGAATTAGCTGTTTAATAGGCTTTAGCTAGATAAATATAAGTTAAAGTTTTGGTAAGAATTTTACAGTATAAGATACAAATAAGAATGTCTGAAGATTTTGGGAATAGATTAAGAACTATGTTTTTAGTAAATGAACCTAAGGACAAATAAGATGGTTATTAGTTATGAAAGTAGATATATAGCTACTTAAAGTATATTTGGATTAACAATGCAGTGGAGGGTGTGGGGGAAGTCCCCCTATGCTTAGAAGAAAAAATAAGAATGAGATAAAGATTAGTGTTTAGACAGGTTTGTATGTGTTTTTCTTATGTTTATTGTGTTGTTGTTTGAGTTGTTTATTGTGTATTGTATTTCGTATTTTCAGTGTTTTGGTGTATGTTTTGTTCTTTTTATATATGCATATGGGAAAATAATAAAATCTTTAATAACCAACTCTGTATTCAGGTAAGCTTATTCCCTGTCTGGTGCAAAAATCTTTCTCTGCTCTTTTCTCACAAAAAAGCCTAGGCTGAAATCCTGTGCCCACTAACCTGGGGCTAAGCCTCATTAAACATGAGGACACACACACACACACACACACACACACTGCAAGCAGAATCTGCAGGAAAATAACTTATAAGGGAGTAGGAGACAAAAGCCAGGGAGAAAAGTGCAGGGGGAAAAGGAAATAACAGATCTTTAGGATTCATTAATCACAGCTCTTAGTTTACTCAATGGCTAAAACATTGAAGGTGAGGACAGCTCACATGTCATTTCATAATTTTTCTTAGAGGACTAGAGACTTAACTTTTCAAAATAATAATAATAATAATGACAGTGTGGGGCCCCTATTGGCTATGGGGACCAGTACATCAGTACTTGCCTACTGGCAGCTCTGAACAAACTACCGGTACATGAAATAAAGAAACAAAGGCAGCAATTTGTTACTTTACAGAAGCAATTTAGAGATTAGTGATGTAGAACAGCCATGTGTTTTACCAATTTGCTTTAAGGAGTGATCATGAAAAGCTAGTTTACAAAAGTGGAATCTTCATTTCCAAACTTAAATCTTGCTATTTATCTCTGCTTACTGAGGTTCATTTGTAGCTTGCCTCATCTCTAGAATTATTCCGACAAAACCATATGGCACTGAATAGTTAATATCCTTCATCTTTGAAATAAATCTCTTGCCACAAAGCCCATTTCAAAAGTGTTTTTGAACTCCCAGTGAAATCATCATATCTCTCAGCTCTGCTGCTGGCTAGGAAATGGTTCCCATGAGACTGTGACAGTTTTCTTTCTTTTTCAATTGTTGACTTGTTATGGCTAATGCAACTCGCTAGTTCCAAAGGCTGCAACTTTGAAATGAAACCTGCACATTATTGCAGCAGAGACCCACAGCTGTGTTCACAGATACCCACCCTCTCTGCATAAAATGTAATCAGTCATGCAGAAGCTGACACGACACTTATTACCTGTAATGTGGGGAGCAGCAAGAAGGGGTAATTGGATTTAAGCCTGCTTTTTCTCTCCAGTGCTCCAGGATCTTGGGATTGTCTGATCATACATGGGGAGGGGGTTGCATTTGGATTTTTATCAAGTCCCTCCTCCTTTTTCAGTAATACAAATAATAAAATATTAGAGGGAGCAAACAGGAAGGGACAGAGTTGGGTGTGTGTGTATTGAGGGGGAAGAAAGTCTTCTGTTCCTTGCATGCTGTAGAGTATCCTAGTACAGTATGTATAATGTATGCCTTACCAGACATATGTCTCTTTAAAGGTAGTCACAATGCTGTTTGGGGCTCATAAAAATTTGTCGACAGTAGACAGCAAGCTTATATAGTGATGAGGAAGTCAGATCTTCAGTCCTCTGATGAATTAAAGAGGGACTTGTTTCCTTTCCAATGTTGCAGCACCAAGCACTTAGCTTAAAAATAGGGATGGAGGATCCTTCTTTACATCTGGGCAAAAAATCCCAAATAGTTTGAATGTGGCCCATCATCACATGCATGTCTGGAAGCAGAAATACTTAACTAATTTCTCAGAATACACTCCGGTTTTTTTTACTCAGCCCTGCTGCCAAGAAAAAGATGGCCACTTTGCAGAATTTTCTCTGAGTATTCACCACCATTTTTTGGTGCGTGGTGGCTTCCATTTTCATTCTGTCACCCCCGCCCCCCCCCCCCCAGTGCATGCCCTGGAATGGTGCTGGGTCCAAGGAGTGGTGGAAGTTGCAAAGTGATGGACAGGTTGCCAACACAGTTGCTGTTGCTGCCACTTGCAGCTGTAGCAAGAAAACAAAACAAAAAACACTGGAGGGGCAGGGAGAAGCTATGCTACAGCCACTGATAATGATGAGCCCAGCCACCCAAAATTGTTGGAGAATTTCTCCTTCCCCTGTAGAGATGGAGTGGAGAATTTCAAGAGGCCATTGGTTCACACAGCTCTAGTAAGGAAAGCAGATTTCAAATAGCACCAACCTTCATAAAACATTGCATATTTGTTAATGTTTTCTTTTTGAAAGGTTATATGCACAGTGATAGTGAGAAATTCATTGATATCAGTGGGATTTACAACACAATCCCATGCATATTTACTTGGAGGGAAACAAAAGAACACTGTTCCCTGCAGACGAAACACTTGAACACCAGCTTCTAACATAGCACCTTGTTTAAGGATGGAACCTATCCAGGGGAGCACAGAGACCACAAAGAAGAACCTGCTCCTATCATTCTCATGAGACAGAACTCATGAGAGTGACCATTTCAACCGTATCTCCCGCAGTTCCTTGATCAAATCAAAGGCATAGGGGATTGACCACAATTTCTAGTTAGTCTTCATAAGGGGGCAAATGCAAAAACTCCAAATTCAGTTCCCCATGAATCTTCAGTATAAACCGCACAGCAGCAAAGTGTTTTATGCCTAAGGAAGTAGGTTGCTGCTGCTTGAAAAGGTCCACAAGTGAAAACCATGTTGTCTGCACCTGCACCAACAGAATTCCAATGTTGTTAATAAATAATTTTTTAATAATGTATGTGTTAGACATCTACAATATAATAAAATGTGCTTTTTAGTGCAATCCTATAGATGTGTACTGTACTCAGAATATAATACTGTATCCCGAAAGAAAGATACACATGGCTTTCTCCCATGTAGCTGGGGTAGGACTGCAACCTTCTTATACATGCATTATAAATATAAAAAACAAAATGAGGCAATGCAGACTAGACAACTAAAATTTGTCTACTGCTCTGAATAAGTTTAGTCTTATTCTGATCAGAGGTACTTTGGGAGTGTTGTGTTGAATATGCAAAAATCAGTGATCATTTTTGGATTCGCTTACCTCTGCCACCTTTACTGATTGCTTTCAAGTGATTTTCTTCAAGTAATTTCCCATCTTTTAAAATCTGCCCTTCAGAACCAGACTGGAGAGGAAAAGGAAAGATTTTGTCTTTAATGGCAACCTTGTGCTACCAGTTCTCAAGTGGTAGTAACAGGACATTCCATCCCTATATGGACATGGGTAACTTGGCTCCAGAATATATATTACTCCCAGGAAGTGTCATTCATGTCCACTGCTTTTAAAAACAGTTGGGAGAGGACGTGTGCTGCAAGGTTAGAGGCAGAATATAAAGCCTTTGGATAACTAAATAAGATGGAGTGATGGTGGGGCAAGCAGAGGATTCCTGAAGCACCATTATTAAATCCCATTCAAAGTAATTAGTTGTCGCTAACCTGTTCCACTGATTTCAGTATGACTTACAGCATAATCCTTTACATGTCTTCTTCAAAGTAAGCCTCACTGTATTTAGTGAGGCTTGCAGTCTCTGTCATATAAATAAATTTAGCATTTTCTGGGCCTAGATATTTCATTAATTCCATATCACTTTGAACAAGTGTTATTTAGAACATGATAAAAATGTTAAGAGGAATTCCCATGAGAAAACTAGTTTTAAAAAACCACAGAAGGGGATTTATAAGAATAATACACTGGTATACCACTTGAGCATATGACTGTGAAAAGATTTGCCACTTCTAGTCTATTTTAGACAATTCAAGCTCAATAACACAGTTTCATTGCAAAATGGAAGACAAAGTTTCTGAAAATCTAAGGCTTATGACAACTTGCGTTAACATTTAGTACCTTATTCTTTTACTATCATATTAATACACTGTGGAAAAGTTTAAAAATCATTGATATTCCACACATATATTGCATAGGGTACAATCAAAGTCACTTATAAACACAATCATTAATATTCAGTTTTACTAAGTATCTAATAAATATATATCATGACTACTGAAATCCATCATTAATTAAAAATTGAATCAGTCCAGCAAATCCCTTCTACCAATTCAGTATAAAAGACAGCTTTGCAGCTTAAAATCATTCTAGTAAAAATGTTAATGTTTCCAAAGAGACATTCTTATTAAACCATCAATTCCAATAATGTATAGACTGGATCCAATTTTCATAACTATTTCCCTGCATAATGCCACATTTTAGATTGTTGTAACCTGCTCTGGGACTTGCTGGTGAAGGGTGAGTAGTAATAGTAGTAGTAGTAGTAGTAGTAGTAATGCTGAGATGATATAGGGGTTATACCTTTTAACATTGGTTTAAAGCATTTGCAATGAGACAATTTTGCCAGGGATAGCTCACTGATGGTCCTCCAGGTTTTTAAATCCCAACTCCCATTAGCCCCAACCAGCATGGTTTAATGTGAAAGTTCTCAGGTTCCCCACCCCTGGTCTAAGCAGTTGGGCTGATATAGAAGATTATCAATTCAATAGCAACCTTGGTTTAGATTACCTCCCACCCAAACCTGACTCCAAGCCCAGAATCAGTGTAAGAACTGCTCTAGGCTCTTCACAGTCATACATCCCAAAATGTGTTGAAGGAGGACATTCACTCTTACCAAAGTTTATTAACTTTGGGTGGTTAGGCCAGGCAGTCATTTTGGGAAATCCAGCCCTTGTCTACCCAAGTCAGATAACCCTGAGAAGCTTGTTAAGCGAAGCCTTCTCCATCCTGCAAGAGATGTTTCAATGTGATCACCAACACCCCTTCTTTCCATCCACACTGACTCTCCTATGGAAAAGTGCAGCTACCTGTACTGCTTCTGCTTATGACTTGCATCAAATAGTGTCCAGCAGGCCCATGTTGTAAATCCATCTCGAAGATACTTAACTGCTTTTCAGAAAAACCTTTTTCAAAGTATGTGCAAGTCCTTGGGTGCAATTAAAATAGTGTTCTCACACAAAGACATTGTGTTTAGCTGCCAGATTTTGTTTTGCTGTTATCTTGTTGGCATCTGTATGTCTTGGGAGACAATGGAGGAGTGCACCTCTGGGGGTGAAGTCAAACTACTGTGACTGTAGAAACTGATACAGAAGAGGCATGTGTTGTTGCAGCGAGGGCAGACGAAGGTGTCTAGTTTTGCTGCTGCAGGTGCACCATGGTGTTTCTTCTCTCTGAGCTCCTCCCAGTGGTCATTCCTCCTCTGGTCACTGCTATGGATGCACAAACTGTCTATCGGTCTCCAGGCACTGCTGTCATCTTCAAGGGATTCCTTCATGTTACATTTGCAGACATCTTTGTAATGTAGAGTTCATCTACCAGTGATCCTGGTACCTGAAGCCAGATCCCCACAGAGCCCTTCTTTGGGGATCCTACAATCTTCCATTCTGTAGGCATGGAGAAGCCAGTGGAGATGTCACTGAGACAGGAGTGCAAACATGCTAAGAATGTGGGCTTGGGGGAGCACATATTTGTTTGAGACTCTGTCCCGCTATGGGGTGCCCAAAATCTTCTTGATGCAATGCATGTGGAAGGCATTGAGGTGTCACTCCTGATGGTTGTAAGTTGCTCATGACATACTCAAGTCATAGTGGCTAAAACAATTACCGGTATATCTAACGTATAAGGAATCTGTGTCTGTGTGGTAGTATCTTCTGATCCCAGGTGGCTGTTGACATATTGTATGTTTCAGGCTCTTGCTTCCTGAAGGAAGTGGCAGAACAGTGGTAGCTGATGTAGTGCTGTACATAAGTCGCTGGACTACAACCCCCATCATCCCTCACCATCTGGACAGCACTACATTGACTACCCCTGGGGTGGAAGGAGTTCCAGATGAATTTGAGGGCTTGCTGATGGTAAGGAATACAGTATTACAGAAAAAGCCCTCCTGGTTATCTGTGGGCTCCTCAATATGTTCATAACATCGCCCATGCTCCAGGCTCTGTGTTTCAGAGACTCATGCCACTTGTAGATTTTAGTCCAGTCGCAGGGAAGGATGACTTTGAAGATGCCCTCTTCTGCCTGTTGTTTTTAATTACTAAATGAAAATAGGGCAGAAAGGAGTGAATAAATAGATATCTGGATGACTGGGTTATGCTACTTTTCTATCTAGCTCATAAGAAATGTATTCATCCATTACGTTTACGCTCCTCTTTTCAAACCAAGATTGGCCCCAAATTGGGATCAAAAGGGGGACAGGCTGACAATAGCTGCAGCACAGATCTTTGAACTGGAGATTAGCTGCATGTGCCTAGGGGATGGCTAATTAACCTGTTCTAGTGGCAATTTCAGGGCTCATTTTATTTATAGGCATCAAATTGTATCCTGAGGAAGGTCTCAACCCAAAAAGGCTGTTCTCTGAGATATAAACACATGAGAGGAAACATTAAGAGCAGAATAATGTAAAAGGCATTTTTAAATAATCCTATGACATGCAAGCTAAAACCAATGCTAGAAAGAAAGGGAGCCACATACATGTTGGTGAATGCTAATTTAGAATCATCTCCTAAATCTGAAAAAGTGAAATGGTTAGCATTACTCTCCTGTCCTGGAAAACACATTGAGAACTCTGCAGTCATTCTAATTGCCATTTACATGATAGATTACGTTTGGTGAACCTTTCACCAACTGGGAAATTAATTACTGAGAACTGATCTGGAGAAAAGAGACAAAGTAATTTAACAAATAATGTATTGCAATAATCTTCCACATCATTAGGTACAGGTGTCTCTTGTACAAATGACTTGACTTAATGCAATGCATAACCTTCATTTCAACATAAATTTAAAACAATGAGTTCAGGATTTCTAATGTGCTGTATTCTGGTTCTACTAACAAGACAACTACCACAAGAAACATAAAATCACTTAATGTACCAAGGAAGGATGAACTGTTTGATTACGGCAATCTTTTTCTTATTGATAGAGGTAACAGAACTTTATTTGTGAGACAGGCTGTTCTGTGAACAGTCTAATGCATAAGCCAGATCACAGATACCAGCCAAAACAGTTTTAGGGACTGGAAAGCTACATTTAGAAACTTAAAAAGCAACTCTCCACAGCACAGTTTGTTTAATTCCAGCTCACATGGTATGCTGCTTAGGATACTAGTCAATTACCATGAACAATGACAGAACCTAAAGGTAATTTGTGAACTAGTTTCTGGATCCAAGGCAATACTGTGAGCATTAATAATTTTTTTAAGGAACACGGCCTTCTAGCTATTCAGTCTCTGGGGGTTTGTTTCCAGTACCATAACTAAGCTCGAAGTCCTGTCACACAATAATCTGCTCTTGGTTTCTTCACCTCAGCAATCAAATAGTGGAGGGGGTGTTCTTTTGCTGCTACATGTATTGTTTAACATTCATGAGTGAAAATCCTTGCTGGTCTCCTGAAAATTACTCAGATCTGCCAGTAGATCCTTTCTCCCTTCTGCCCGTCCCTGCCATAGCCAATGTAGGAGATGGATGTGAAACAGAGAAAATGGCTTATCATCCCTACTGGAATCTCCATGTTACAGATTTCCACCTGCTTAAAGGCCTAGGTTGGTTTGCTTATACTAAAGCAACAACAACAACAAGCTTTCACAAGAGTTGAGTGAATCAATTTTCTGCATAGGTTGCTTTCTAAACTGGATTCCTGATATCCTGAAAGAATATAAGTTGCCAGGGGAAAGTGGAAAATACATTGATATTTGTCAATTGCAAAAATTCACAATACACAGTCCATTCCTATGTTAGATTAGATTGCTGAAGATGCAATCATCTTTAATGGCTATATCATCCAAGCATAAACTGTTATATTGTCATTAGTCAAATGTAGCAACTTTTCATTTTCACAGATGCCAGCTAGTTCTAAATCAAATATTTTTTTGTTGTTATGCTGAATGCTGCCCTGCTTGCACACCTGCTTTTGACAGTTCACTTAGCTTTTTTATTTTGTTATACAGGGCCCAATTTTAGGCGAAAGAAATGATAACTTTGTACTGTGATGGATTATCTCTTGTACTTTATATGCTATAGATTTGGGCCCAGGGAAATTAAAGCTCCAGTTATTTTAAAAAAGGTTTCTGTTTAGAAAACATGTCTACCCTGCACTCCACACATGGCTCCTTCAGCATTCCCCTTAACTGAAAGCAATGGCAGCTACTTCCTTAACATCCAGCAGGAGAATTAGAGCCTCACTCCCTGATGTGAGATGATTGAGACTATGTCTGTGCAAATCCAGAGATGGGGTATTATGATGCATGTGTCGTCATGAGAGGAAAATATCTGATGTAATGAGTTTAAAGATATGGGCTATCAGGAGCCCTGTGCTAATGGCACATGAAAGACCTAGTAGCTGTTTCCACTGGTTTTTAGTAGCTTTCTGTGCTGTTGGTCCTAAACCAAGTTTAACAGCAGGGATGGAGCATTTGTGGCCCTCTGGATGCTACCAGACTACAACTCCCAACATTCATGACCATTGGCTATGCTGTCTGGAGCTGATGAGAGTTTGAGACCAACAACATCTGGAGGGCCACAAGTTCCCTACTGGTGTTCTACAGAATAATTCAGGTAATATTTTAAATTGTAAACCCACTTTTGCATATTGGCAAAATGAAGGCAAATGAATAAATATGAATAATAAATGTTAAATAAGTGCTAGTCAAATGTGCTATGTGAAAATTAAACTATTGCTTCGCTTCATCACTACTAAGACGCTATATTCTACAAAATATGTAGACAAGTAGAATCAAACTATAGTACATTCATAAGGGGCACATGACTCTTGGATCTAAACTGCCAACATTTCTTCATATTGATGGTATCTGCCTAATCCTAGATAATACTCAAAGAGCAGAAGCTGTGCTTAAAAGGCAAGTTTCTTGTGTTTTGTGTGATCAAACTGATACCATACCAGTTCAAGGCTTGACTAGATTTTATTGGAAAACTTGGTCACAGCCAGTGCCCCCTATATATTGGGAGATTGAGGGGGGCAGCGGAAACTGACAAAAGAGCATTAGATATTGCAAGTCTGCTTCCTATTACACAGATAACACCACATTCTACACCAGATTAACTCTGACTAACCTACAGTGACAATTTTTGATAGAATTGTATTACTTGCTGAAGTATATGTGTGTGTATATTTGTGTGTGTGTGTGTGGACAATCACCCATGTTTCTAACAGATTGAACAACCATGTCTTATTTGGGACAAAATTCTATTTGCCATTATTATTATTATTATTATTATTATTATTATTATTATTATTAGCTTTCCTGCACTAAGCACAGTGAGATGAGATAA
Organism: Lacerta agilis; assembly: GCF_009819535.1. Classification (NCBI taxonomy): domain Eukaryota; kingdom Metazoa; phylum Chordata; class Lepidosauria; order Squamata; family Lacertidae; genus Lacerta; species Lacerta agilis. Next base: position 47,858,742 of record NC_046318.1, on the reverse strand, counting down.
AATTTGTAGCCCTTTTAGTTCCTTTAGATGCCTGCCCTGAAACATTTAAATAAGTGTATAACAGTAACTGCATTGGATGCCACCGAGTGCTGGGAATATAAAAACACATTGCTCTTCCATTTCACAATTTAATGGGTTTAAAGTATTCAGTTCTAGTACTTTCATGGCTTGACAGCAGATCACCTGTTTCCTCTGCTACTGTACCAGATTTTTGAATGATACTAGGAGCATTCAGATTGAACTATAACTTAGGAAACCATTTGTTTCCTTCCCCCTGCACAGTGCCACTGAAAACAGACAATTGTCCTCAGTTTCTATGCCACTCAAAAGCAGTAACAATGTCAGGGAAGTGTGTGTATGTGCGTGTGTATGTGTGTGCAAAACAACAATTCATACACTCCTTCAGTGATACACAGGTGGGATGAATTTTTGTTCTTGAATTGGATTTATATACTTCAAGAATTTTTCAGATGGTTTATTTTTTGTTTTTCAAATATATTAAGTGCTTACCATGGCAGGACTTATCATTAAGCAATGAGGGCAGCTCCCAGCTGGTGGCCACCATTTTCTTTCACCTGAGGGAATGGCAGAGACCACAATAAAGTGCCCATTACTTCTTTGTCAAACATGGAAAAGGTGTCTCAACACCTGTAAATCTAGCAATAAGCTCTGGGTGCAGAATAACATATTATATACAACTAGGTCCTCAGCCTTCAGGCTTTTTACATACACTTTTTCTGACCCTTCTCTCTTTTTTGAAAAAAAAAATGTTTACCCACCCTTTACTATAAGGTCTCAGAGTAACAGTAAAATATACAATTATATGACACCTGGAGGGTATGGCATATCCCACCCGCGTAGGCCCTCCACATCTTGCACTACCAAGTTCCAAATCATGCAGACTTGTAGAAGATGCTCCTTGCTTCAGAATTTCCCAACTAGCACATGGAGGGTGGCAAAGCTGGCTGACAGAGAAGCAAAGGAAATGGTGGGGCCAGCTAGCATATTCCTGCTTTCCCTTCCTGCGAACGGATCACGTGAGGGATGGCCTCTTCACAAGGATACCTCCATCATTCAACTTGCTATTTTTAGTGATAGATAAGAAAAACCCTCCAGCTTATAGCCAAAAGTATTCTGAAGGATGAACTATGTGTTCATTATCACTTACATCAAATAAATGTTAAATAACAGGCGCAGAGCAAAGGTCCTGTTAAATAACCGGGCAGAGCAAAGGTTCAAGGACTGATTGACGTGTGTAGTAGCTTCAGGCCACATTAACCAATCCACCAGTGATGGCTAAGAAAATGTCAGGGAATTAACAAGTCAGCACAATTACTTTATAAGGAAATATTTAGGTGAAATATCACAGTGAGAATTTTCCAAAGTACAGTATGCTTCTCTCTTTCTCTCTCTCTCTCTCTCTCTCTCTCTCTCTCTCTCTCTCTCTCTCTCTCTGAATTACTCAATAGTAGCATTCTGTACACCTTCTGGCACTTCTCAGTAAAATTTGTCTACTGAACAAGATCAAAGAATATAGTTTTAATGTATTACATCTTTCTCTCTCACACACAAATTCACTACAATGGTTTTACAGTGGTACCTCGGGTTACAGACTCTTCTAACCTGGAAGTAGTACCTCGGGTTGAGAACTTTACCTCAGGATGAGAACAGAAATCACGCTGCGATGGCACAGCGGCAGCGGGAGGCCCCATTAGCTAAAGTGGTACCTCAGGTTAAGAACAGTTTCAGGTTAAGAACGGACCTCCGGAACAAATTAAGTTCTTAACCCAAGGTACCACTGTATTTTTTTTAAAGCAGCTTTGTTCTGTAGGCTGCTCTTTTTAAACACCACAGATTCCCAGTTATTGTCACACAAAAGTCTGAGAGGAATCACATGCATTAATACTTAATTATCTTCTGCTTACCAGAGGAATTTTCAACATCCTCCCCTGCCCCAAGCAGCCCTCTTCACATTACCATTACCTCACAACATTTCATATCCAATACGGGAAGAAAAAGACATAAGCATTTCATTGCAAGCTGACACAAATATCCTGTGAGGGGGTTTCTTGCCCATGATATAAGTTATGGTCACTAGGAAGGAAAAAAGTGTGGGTGACCATAATTCCTTGCCTGCTGAAATATATTATCATTACAATACACCAATGTAAAGCAACACGAAACACATAAGTCAAATATAGCAATAAACAACAAGTTAAAAGAGAAAAGATTTCATTAAAAAGTCTGGGAGAATAAAAACGTGGCACTGAAAGGACGATGGTGTTGGTGCCAAGTTGGCCTTCTGTGGAAGGGAACGTCACAAATGAGGCATCATCACTGAAAAGGCTCTCCTTTTGGTCATCACCCACCTTGGCTTGGATGGAGAGTGCTGGAGGAGTGTCTCCCAAGGTGTTCCTCCTGCTATGTGACTTCAGGCTTTTGAATTGTGCTCGGAAACAGCCTGGAAGCCAGCGTAGTTCTTTCAATATGGGTGAGAAATACCCCCACCTGCTGATCCCAGTTAACCACCAACCTGACCCTCATTCAGCTTTCCTATATTGAATGAAGCACCATGAAGCATGTGTTCAGCCAGTCTCTCTTTAGTCTCTGTGACAGAATTTGGCAGGGTAAAGAGAGGGAGCAAGGCAAGGGGGCCCAGATTATAAATTTCCATTAAAAAAAATAATACACCTCTAGCTTTACTGAAAGGAAGGTGCTGTTTTGCTGTTCAGTTGCTCTTTCTTCTCCTTTCTCCTACTGCCTCTTATGCCCTATTTATTAAACATGATTGCATGGCAGAACTGGGCACTCTCCGCCTTTTCAAGTTCAGGACTGAACTTATCTCATTGTGTTGATGGTTGAGTAGATGTATTTCTTTGTGGAGTGTTTTGAGAAGAGGGTAACTGTGAAGTTGAATTACTGTACAATTCCCCACATTCCCACCCTCCATTTGATTGGCAATGGCCGAAGTCCAATGTTCTAAGTGTCCTCCTCTTCTGAAAAAGGCTTTTGAAAAGTTAGGGAAAAGAGGTTCCAAGTAAGTTTCCATTCTCCTAATGACCCATTATGGCATGTTAGGTGAGGAATAGTGCCTCTGGTGGGGAACACATAGTGCTCTTTCTGGGGTAGTTTGTCCGCCTTTAGTCCCCACCCTGCACTCAGCTCTCACCTGTGGCTCCTAGAAGCTGTCAGCATGCGACAACAGCCACACCTTGAGAATGGCTTTGACTGGCTGGCTAAACCAGGTGAGGGTAGCCAATGGGTCTCAAATCCTCAGTGAGTTAAGGACTTCCCATGCATGTGACAGAAAGCTCTGGCAGATTGAGCGGATGAGACTAATAGTGGGTCCAATAGTCAAGCACGTTTCTGCACGTGCTGTAGAAGGAAGTGAGGAGCAGGTGCGGCTTGTCAACCTAGGAAAGTAGCTCATCTAGGAGAAGGATGACTCTGATCCTAAACCTCCACTGCCTTGCGGGATATCTTCAGGAGAAAAAAATGCTAAACTCTACACAAATCCAGAATAGAGTCCCTAAGATAGTTGGGTGGCACCTTGTACGCTTCCTTCTGGCACCTGCTGCAGCCATGCTGGTGCCAAATGTATTGCTCTGCTTTCCTTTGGACCACATCAATGAGGCGAAGATCTTGTCATCTGGGCAGCCCAGGACCTCCATACTGTACACACTGCCTAGGATTGCACCATGGGAGGTCACTTCAGTGCTGCAACGCAGTGGTTTGACACATTCCATTGTCTCTCAAGACAGAAGGATGCCAACAGATGCCCCACCCACCAGTCTCTTGAGTATATCTGGCCCTGGGTACCTGTCTCCTCCCTAGCCACTGAGAGATCACAGCCAGGTTTACTTCTGCTTTAGAGAGGAATTAATACCAGCAATTTGCTATTGAAATGTATTAGCACACTCATCCAGTAGGAATACTTTTAAGATGTGTAAGATTGTATGTTTGTTTGTTTGTATATCTGTAACACGTGAATGTATTGTTAATGTACTGATGAATAATAAAATAAAGATTTGTGTTTTTATAAAAAAATGAAAAAAGAAATGTAATAGCACACTCATTTTGCTATTATACTGAAAGTTATCCTCAAAACATGCATTAAAGTGTTAAAATCAAGCTACCGAGTGGTGAAGGAACTCAGTTTGAGTGACATGAAGTCCTGGCATTGGATCAGCTGCTCAGAGACTTTGGTAGAATAACAGCTGCCCCTCTGCAACTTATCATTCTCCATCAGTGTCACGGTCATTTCAGAAACCTGCTGCAGACATCTTGCCTGCTGCATGCCATAGAAATGGGCATATTATAGATTTTCTAAGAACCTGATTAGATTTTAATGATCCCTATGGAACTTTGAGCATGCTGTCCTTCAATTGTCAGGAGACGATGGCTAGCATTCTGATTGAAGCAGGCAGAGAGGAGGGGTTGATCTTGTTTTGTTGTACCTCTGCACCAGTATGCTTAAAACAGATAAGAAAATTGGGAGGGGGGGTCTACTACTTGGCACAATATAGGAGCCAGGCTCAATACATTGCAGGTGGCAAGTGCCAGACTGCAGTGTAATTTCACTGATGAGATTCTAGGGACAGAAATGTTATTCTAAGGATATTGTTTCCCCCCATAGCTTCATAATGCATCACCTTCCTTGATCCTTTCCATTTCTCAAATAGATTTTAGCAACATGTGTGTGTGTGTGTGTGTGTGTGTGCACACATATGACCTTTATTTCCATACATTTTGGGATTGTTACACATCTATTCTGCAGTATACCAGCATTTTACTGGCTCTTCTTTTATTCCTAAATTTAACCCTTCAATATGTATAGTTTGCTAAATAGAAAACCTGTTATATGGAAAGCACAAAGGCAAATCACTATAGAAATGTGGCTTGACCTGCATTACATTCAACCAACCAACCAGCCAATTCATAAAGAGCAGATAAATGGAATGTGTTTTAATAGCATTGCTACTCCTTACTTTGAATTGCCCAGGTATTACACAGAAAACCTACTCTCACATAATAGGTAGGTACTTATTCTAAATGTAGTGAGATTTGAGTTGTTTCTTCCTTGACACAAAGTGAGTCAGCAACCTTGTAATGCATAATTTAACAAAAACATGTAATTGCCTGGTAAAACAGTTGCTGTCTCCCATGCATGCGACATTAATTTTAGCACAAATAATATTAGCAAAATAGCTCTAACACATAATGCTACAAATTTTTGATAGGAAACCTACACAATTTGTAGTAAGAGGCACTTACGTTACTCACCTTTCTGGATTCAATTAAAAGAAAGAACAGAAACAAGTTAAAAATAAGGTTATTTACTGAGAAATGAATATAACTTCCAATTGGTGAACAGTCTGATTGTAATGTATTTTTTTTATTCATTCATCCACCCATTCACTAATTCAAACTTTTCCAAACAATTTGTGAACTGAAACACAGCCATCCTTTGAAAAAAAATTACACCTCTCCAAACTCTGATGCAGTTTTCCAGCAATTAATGTGTACAGAAATGCAGGTACCAGTGTAAAGTGTGTATGCCTGTGTGTGTTTGTGTGTGTTTAAATGAAAACTAATGTAGAGAACTGAACTTAAGATTGGAGAAATGAGAAACTCAGATTTTCCACTGAGGCAGTAGAATTTGCTACCAAGGAGTGTGGTGGAGTCTCCTTCTTTGGAGGTCTTTAAGCAGAGGCTTGACAACCATCTGTCAGGAATGCTTTGATGGTGTTTCCTGCTTGGCAGGGGGTTGGACTGGATGGCCCTTGGGGTCTCTTCCAACTCTATGATTCTATGATTCTATGATTTGCACATCCCTTGGCAAAACTGAGATATCCATATGGTTGTGGTATAAACTTCAATTGTTGCTCAAGGGACCTCTAGTTTCACATACTGGAATGAAAGAGAGGCAGCTCATGTTACAGTTGTATAGGCTGCAGAGCTTTAAAAAAATGGTGAAAGATTGCTGAAGTACTTTGTGTTTATCTACTGAACATTTTAATTAGCTAGCTAGACTGTGTGCGCTAATGAAGAACATTTGCAATCAAACACACTGTGGGACCAGCAGCAATACTTTGAAACCTGGTGGGATAAGACTCATGACTAGAATGTAGAAACGAGAGGGTATAACCTATTCAAAAGGAATAGACCAAACAAGATGGGAAGAAGAGTAGCATTATATGTAAGGGATGTGTACACTTGTGAAGAGATCCATGACCTGGAACATGGAAGGAACGTTTAGAGTATATGCATAAAAATTGTAGGAGAGGGAAACAACAGTGACCTTACTGTGTCTGCTGCAGACCTTCAAGCCAGACTGAAGATTTACATGATGGCTTCCTAGAGCAGATTACCAAACATTCAGAAAGGAGAGGTATAGAAGTCATGGGAAACTTTGACTACCCCAGTAGCTTTTGGAACTCAAACTCAGCCAAGAAAGTAAGGTCCACCGAATTCCTAAATGGCCTCTCTGACAATTTCATTTCCCAAAAGGTGGAAGAAGAAGCATCATCTGTCTTGGACCTGGTCCCCACCTGGTCCTCACAAAGAAGGAGGAGCTGATTAACCAAGCTGAAGTACCGGTACTGGGAACATTGGGAGGAAGTGAGCATGTGTTCTTTGGTTTCATGATACAGAGGCAAGGGAAAGCTAAGTTTAGTCAGACATGAACACTGGACTTTAAGAAGTCTGATTTCAAAAAAGCTTAAGGAACAACTGAATGAGATCCCATGGCCAGAAATTACAAGCTTGGTGGATCAGAGTAATGCTGTAGATGTAGTATATATTGATTTCAATAAAGCTTTTGACAAAGCCCCCCATGATATTCTTGCAGAGAAACAGGTAAAATGTGGGCTGGACAAGGTAACTGATATGCGGATTTGTAGCTGCTTGATTGCACCCAATATGGGTTCCTCATCATCAGATGATGGTTCCTTATCATTCTGGGGAAAAGTGGCAAATGAGGTGCTGCAGGGTTCTGTCCTGTTGTTGTTCAACATCTGCATAAACAACATGGGTGATGGAATTGGGGGAATGCTCATCCAATTTGCAGATGACACCAGATTGGGCGGGGTAACTAATGCTGCAGAACACAGAATCAGGATTCAAGATGACCTTAACAGATTGAAGAACTGGGCCCAAACTAACAAAATGAATTTCACTAGGGACAAATGTAAGGTTTTGCACTTAGGGCAGGAAGAACCAGATGCACAAATATATGATGGGAGACTCCAGTTTTGCCAGTAGTACATGTGAAAAGGATCTAGGGGTCTTAGTATACCACAAGATTAACATGAGTCAGCAGCGTGATGCAGCAGCAATAAAAGCTAATGCTATTCTACAGTGCATTAACAGAAGTATAGCGCCCCAATCAAGGAAAGTCATAGTACCACTTTATTCTGCCTTAGTCAGACCACATGTGGAGTACTGTGTCTAGTTCTGGGCACCACAACTTAAGAAGGATATTGTCAAGCTGGAACATGCACCCCCTTGGCTCAGCGCCCAGTGCAGAGGAACTGCCCGTACCACCTTAAATGAGGCACTGGAGAAGACTAACAGGAGAGATAGCCATCTTCAAATATCTAAAGGGTAGTCACATGGAAGATGAAGTAAGCTTATTTTCTCCTGCTTCAAATGGTAAGACCTGATTGAATGGCTTCAAGTTACAGGAAAGGAGATTCTGAGTCATCATTAGGAAGAATTTTTTGATGGTAAGAACTGTTTGACAGTGGAACGGACTCCCTCAGAAGTGGTGGACTCTTCTTCATTGGATATTTTTAAGCAGAGGTTGGCTGGCCATCTGCCATGGATGCTTTAGTTGAGATTCCTGCATTGCAGGGAGTTGGACTAGATGACCCTCTGGGTCGCTTCCAGTGCTACAGTTCTATGAATCTATGATTTGCTCTTGCAGTCATACAGTAAAACAAACAATACAATCAATCCTCTGTAAAGCTCAAAGACTAAACTACATGTTGTACAAATATGAACTGACAACTTGCATTATGTGCTCAATCATGGATTTTTAAAGTATAAGGTATGAAGGACCCAAAGTGTAACGTAATCAAATATAAAGGAACACCATATATACCTCTGTGCAATAGTTAAAGCCTCCATCCAGATTCTGCAGTGTTATTTATGGCTCATCTTTCTCACTTTGTTTCTCTCTTGTGCTTTCCTTTCAAAGGTACTTCGGTGATTTAGTGAAGAACCACCAAAAATACCAGCTAGAGACTACATTTTTTATATAGAGAGCTGAACTTGATGCCATATTTTGCAAGGCTGCCTTTAGTTGACAGACTAAACATTTTGAGAGGGGGAAGTGACATTTAATCTTTCCTCCCAGGAATAAAGAAACCCTTAATTCTGCATGTGATACCAAGTTTTCCCCCCTAATCACTTAAATTTAGGCTCCGGAGATAGCATTGTGTGTGTGTGTGTACACACACACACACACACAAACACACACCAAGTTATGAATTCCTCACATTGCCCATAGATCCTTTTTTGTGCTCCATGACTAATGGGGAATAGGGAACAGTGCTCCAGTTGGGTGTGGTAGAACCATGGACTCATAAACCTTTCTCCTCTGGTCTGCTCCTGGGCCATCAATATAGGCCCACTCTGCTGCTTTGGCATTGCCACTGCTGATTTCCTTGTCCACCCTCCCTTATCATCATCTAGTTCTACTGTCTTTTGCTTTGTTGTGGTTGAAGGTCAGCCAGTAGTTAATGGGGCTGGGAAGGAACCTTGCCCACAGCAACAATTGGGCCTGGCACTATTGGTGTTTTGCCTACCTCATAGAAATACAGGGGGGGGGGGAGTGTATATTTGAAGCTCTCACAACTTCGTGGCAGGTAGGGAGGCATTGGGCAAAATAGATACTCAGGTTACATAGGTGGTGGACACCCCACTTCCTGCTAGGAGGAACCCCCGAAAGCACTGCATTCGGAGGTTGTATAAGGAGCCCTCAGGATTCATGCTTGAAAATCATGGAACTTCCTGAAAGTTGTACCATTTCCCAGCTTTTAGAATCCTCCCTCACCAGTGGTGACCTCCTGTCACCAGTATCACTCTGACTTACAAAGAAGGAGAGGGGTGAGGTGCAAACACAAGAGCAGGGGCACAGGATTGGCTCTGCTGGTCTGTTTGCACCACATCAACCTCATCCTTCTCCCTCCCAGTAAGCCATAGTGGCACCTGTGACAGGAGATCTAGTAACTGCCACCAGCCCTCCTCTCCAACCACTATTGCCTAAAATAGTGGCCTTAGTAGGGCATGTGAATGGTCCAAAATATAATGGGTACGTGGTTCTTATCTCCCAAATTTCAGCTTCATGTAGACAAGAGTTGTTATTATTATTACGAGACTAAACCTTCGTATTGTTTTGATTTTATAAGCAATACTTACTTAAGTATTCTGGAAGCCAGAATTCAGTATTACTATGGGCATCAGGAATAAATTCTTGTACTGGATATAGTTCCAAAAATAAAGATGCACAAATTCTTTTCTGATTATCACAAGTGTTGCTATTAATCTGCTGGGAGGAGAGAAAAGATGAGAGCCTGCATTTCCCTTCACCTCCCACTTCCTACTCAATTTCCTGCGCTTTTTTTAGCCTTCAAAGACTGACTTCAAAAGATTCCATAGATAAACAGGCTATTTTTATATTTGACCTCCCACTCTTCAGGAAGCTTTCCAAGATGTCCAGGAAAAGTTCCTCCCAATACGCTCTTGTATAACAAAATTGGCAACCTAACTTAGTTTAATCAATTTTAGCATATATAATGAAGCCTGGCACAGCAGTCAACATGCTTATCAACTCACGAGAGCAAATTATTGGTGAAACATTGCATCTGGAAGATTTATTTACACATCATATTTGCTTTTCATTTCCATATACTTTGCATATCACTAACTGATCCAGACTTCTTGGATGAAAATTATATTTCTTTTTTTAAGTATGCCACCATAAATTTCCCAGTAATAACAAGCACATCCCTCCAGATTTTGATGTCAGCCTATGACATTCCAATGTTTCTTGTGCTGCCCTGCAGTGTTTTATTCAGATCTCATTTGGCATGATTTTTAAAATCATAATAAAAAAGTAATAACTATAAAACTCAGCTGCAGTGGCAGTCTGTTTACTTCAGGCAGGAAAAGCACAACTGAGTTTTTTTATGAGCACCTTTACCTTTAATTTAACATTTCTTATTTGCTTTTTCAGCCTATGTTAATTAGTGCCAACTGAGTAATTAGTGATAAATAGTCCTTTAGTTGCCCCTTGAATAGCCCCTTAGTTGCCCTAATATTGGCTTCTGTTCCCACAAAAGAGAGAAGAGGTTTTAATTACTCTTTTGCTCTCATTAATAATTTTAATTTTTGATAGCAAAATGATACTTTTTATCTATAAAAATGAAAATGCAAGGAAATGCATATCTAGAGCCCTACCACAAGGAACCGGAAGTTATTCAAGGGATAATTGATCAATGGCATATATAGACAGCTTGGATAGTTGACATGATTGCTCCGGAGTGTCCTCGACCTCTTACTAGAGACTAGGTAGCTCTAGGGTGCACTGGAGGAGGAAGAGGGGGCGGTGGGGGAGCAGTGTGATCCCGGTGGCGTTCCATCGTGGCTGCCCCCTGCCCTAGAACGCGCACCTCACCCCTGCGGATGGCATGCCACGCCCCTGTGGGCAGCATGCCATGCCCCCAGGACATGCGCCAGCCCTGCCCCTGCCTGCTCTCCACCCCTGGTGCCGGAGCATGAAGCTCCACCACTGCCGGAGTGTACTAGATGTTAGGGCAATAAAGCAAGCTGGGGAATAACTTGAACACAGGTGAAATATATATATTTCTCAGTGACTGGCTATTTCCAGTTTTGGAACACCAGCATATGTTCCCCACATCCTGGCCTAACAGGAGAAAAACTGCCTAGGCATAGAGCTGGAGAACTGACATTTTCTCCAACATGAGCATGTAAGGCTTTAAAATATCCTGTGTTCAGTACCATTTGCATCCTCTTCATACTTTTTCTTGTATAGCACTGATGAGCTACCAAGAAACATCAGCTATGGAAGAAACCATGTTTCCATTGCAAACCTGATGCTACTGAGGTATTATTAGAAGATGAATGCTTGGTGGCTGGCACATAGTTTGTTATAATTATGAGAGCCAGTGGTGTAGTGGTTAGAGTGCTGGACTAGGACCAAGGAAGTCAGAGTTCAACACCCCACTGTACCACATACAGTAGCTCTTTGGGTGACCTTGGGGCAATCACTGTCTCTTAGCCTAAAGTACATGACAGGGCTGTTGTGAGGATAAATGGGAGAACCATGTCTACCACCTTGAGAGCCTTGGAGGAAAGATGGGGTATGAATGAAATAAACAAATATTTTACTTACTTTAAAAATGTAAACTTTGAAAGTATTGTGGCAGGATACAAAAAAGAAATGCATGCAAAATTAAAGCTATAAGAATATATTAAATGCTGTTGCCCTGATGAGTAGATATTTTATGGTCAGGGACAGTATTTCAAGAATTGCCTCACACCTTATCATTTAAAACTTATTCTTTTTTTAAAAAACAACAACCCTAAATCCAACTTTTTGACCCTTCCTATGGTGCACTTCAGGCAAAGGAAGCTGGCAAAGGAAGGAAGCTGGCAAGGACAACATCAGGACCTACTCCATTTGGACTGTCTCCCTGACTCACCAAGCCAATTTCTAGGAAGGGCTCAGTAGGAAGGAATTTCTTATGCCTGTTCCTGACTCCCAATGGGGCTAGTTGTTTTGCTTTATTCCAGCACATGCTTCTTGGTGTATCTGTTGTGTTTTATAAGTGCTGTTAGCTGCTTTGAAGGCTCAGAAGGTGGGATATACTTATACTCAATAAATAAACGAGACCTTAATATATAAGCCATGTTTCAACCATGTGGATTGTTTCACTATATCACAATTAAAAATGCATGCAATCACCAGAGTGGCCCACACGGATATAGTAATTTCTCTTCTGTGAACTCCTCCTCTTGTTATGCTAACTTCAATGTGCCAAATGGTTTCTTTGATCAGACAACTGTGTATGACAAAGCTTCTACTAATGTCCCAACAAAGAGGGTGATGGCATGAATATAAGCAGAATTCTAATTTCTGTTATGAGGGCCCATTCTCCTTCATCCTCTTACCCACCTGCTTTCTCTCCAGATGACTACTATTGTTCATATTCCTGTGAAGAAATAGCATTATACACCAAGATGCTTCATCTTAAGAGATCAAAGCTTTAATATAAAGCTCTTCTTTTCAGTATCTTTTTATCAAACTCATTAGCAACTCTATGTTACTTCTATAAAAAAGCACAATTTAGCTTGTAATGAAACCTGGCAAAAATAAGCGATCCAAAAATAGCCATCTAATGAAAGTAAGCCTTTTGCTGAATCAGTTAAATGAGTGTAGGGACCTACATTTTTGTGTTATTCTGGTAGATGAGGTATATTACACAGAGCTATTGATTTTTTAAAAAAAAAGTATATTTGTTTGATGATAACTTTTATTCTGACCATTATCAATGGATATTTCCAAGACCTTGATAAGACTATTCTGTTTATTTTTTAATTGAGATATACAGAGATAATTGATACAAATAATTCAAGTATTTCTGTGATATTAACTGACTGGTGGGATCAAGGGATACAGGCTGAATTACTTCAGCAGGATCCACATATTGCTCTGGAGAAAGCAGTATGTTTATTGCGAAACTAGCACTGCTGTGTGTTTGTTAGTAGGAACAGAAGCATGTTGTTGTTGTTCAGTCGTTCAGTCGTGTCCGACTCTTCGTGACCCCATGGACCAGAGTACGCCAGGCACGCCTATCCTTCACTGCCTCTCGCAGTTTGGCCAAACTCATGTTAGTAGCTTCAAGAACACTGTCCAACCATCTCATCCTCTGTCGTCCCCTTCTCCTTGTGCCCTCCATCTTTCCCAACATCAGGGTCTTTTCTAGGGATTCTTCTCTTCTCATGAGGTGGCCAAAGTACTGGAGCCTCAACTTCAGGATCTGTCCTTCTAGTGAGTACTCAGGGCTGATTTCTTTGAGAATGGATAGGTTTGATCTTCTTGCAGTCCACGGGACTCTCAAGAGTCTCCTCCAGCACCATAATTCAAAAGCATCAATTCTACGGCGATCAGCCTTCTTTATGGTCCAGCTCTCACTTCCGTACATTACTACTGGGAAAACCATAGCTTTAACTATACGGACTTTTGTCGGCAAGGTGATGTCTTTGCTTTTTAAGATGCTGTCTAGGTTTGTCATTGCTTTTCTCCCAAGAAGCAGGCGTCTTCTGATTTCGTGACTGCTGTCACCATCTGCAGTGATCATGGAACCCAAGAAAGTGAAATCTCTCACTGCCTCCATTTCTTCCCCTTCTATTTGCCAGGAGGTGATGGGACCAGTGGCCATGATCTTAGTTTTTTTGATGTTGAGCTTCAGACCATATTTTGCGCTCTCTTCTTTCACCCTCATTAAAAGGTTCTTCAATTCTTCCTCACTTTCTGCCATCAAGGTAGTATCATCAGCATATCTGAGGTTGTTGATATTTTTTCCGGCAATCTTAATTCCAGTTGGGGGTTCATCCAGTCCAGCCTTTCGCATGATGTATTCTGCATATAAGTTAAATAAGCAGGGAGACAATATACAGCCTTGTCGTACTCCTTTCCCAATTTTGAACCAATCAGTTGTTCCATATCCAGTTCTAACTGTAGCTTCTTGTCCCACATAGACATTTCTCAGGAGGCAAATGAGGTGATCCGGCACTCCCATTTCTTTAAGAACTTGCCATAGTTTGCTGTGGTCGACACAGTCAAATGCTTTTGCATAATCAATGAAGCAGAAGTAGATGTTTTTCTGGAACTCTCTGGCTTTCTCCATAATCCAGCGCATGTTTGCAATTTGGTCTCTGGTTCCTCTGCCCCTTCGAAATCCAGCTTGCACTTCTGGGAGTTCTCGGTCCACATACTGCTTAAGCCTGCCTTGTAGAATTTTAAGCATAACCTTGCTAGCGTGTGAAATGAGTGCAATTGTGCGGTAGTTGGAGCATTCTTTGGCACTGCCCTTCTTTGGGATTGGGATGTAGACTGATCTTCTCCAATCCTCTGGCCACTGCTGAGTTTTCCAAACTTGCTGGCATATTGAGTGCAGCACCTTAACAGCATCCTCTTTTAAAATTTTAAATAGTTCAGCTGGAATATCATCACTTCCACTGGCCTTGTTGTTAGCAAGGCTTTCTAAGGCCCATTTGACTTCACTCTCCAGGATGTCTGGCTCAAGGTCAGCAACCACATTTCCTGGGGTGTATGAGACCTCCATATCTTTCTGGTATAATTCCTCTGTGTATTCTTGCCACCTCTTCTTGATGTCTTCTGCTTCTGTTAGGTCCTTTCCACTTTTGTCCTTAATTGTGGTAATCTTTGTACGAAATGTTCCTTTCATATCTCCAATTTTCTTGAATAAATCTCTGGTTTTTCCCATTCTTTTATTTTCCTCTATTTCTTTGCATTGCTCGTTTAGAAAGGCCCTCTTGTCTCTCCTTGCTATTCTTTGGAAATCTGCATTCAATTTCCTGTATCTTTCACGATCTCCTTCGCATTTTGCTTGTCTTCTCTCCCCCGCTATTTGTAAGGCCTCATTGGTCAGCCACTTTGCTTTCTTGCATTTCTTTTTCATTGGGATAGTTTTCGTTGCTGTCTCCTGTATAATGTTACGAGCCTCCATCCACAGTTCTTCAGGTACTCTATCCACCAAATCTAAATCCTTGAACCTGTTCTTCACTTCAACTGTGTATTCATAAGGAATTTGATTTAGATTGAATCTTACTGGCCCAGTGGTTTTTCCTACTTTCTTCAGTTTAAGCTGGAATTTTGCTATAAGAAGCTGATGATCTGAGCCACAGTCAGCTCCAGGTCTTGTTTTTGCTGAGTGTATAGAGCTTCTCCATCTTTGGCTGCAGAGAATATAATCAATCTGATTTCGATGTTGCCCATCTGGTGATGTCCATGTGTAGAGTCGTCTCTTGTGTTGTTGGAAAAGAGTGTTTGTGATGACCAGCTTGTTGTTGGAAAAGAGTGTTTGTGATGACCAGCTTGTTCTCAGAAGCATATGATTTATTAATTAATTAATATTTATACCCTCCTCTTCTTGTGGAAAGCACAACTCAAGAGCAGCTTGCAACTTTTAAAAAGGCAACTGCAAAACAGTAAATCAATTCAAAAGTCAATAAAAGCAGTTAAAATCAAGTCATAAAAAACATCACCCCCCACCCCAATAAACCAAAAGGCTTCTGGAACAAAAATGTTTTATGCAACCAGCAGAAAAAATGTTGAGGGAAGCTGCTAGCTGCTTCAAATGCCAAGGTGTCCTACAATTTGGGTGCAGCCCATGAGAAGGGCCTCTCTCTTGCCACACTCTAGGTGGAACGCAGAGATGGTTTGTCCTTCTGGTCTTGGGAAGCAAGCAGGATGATATGGGTGAAAGTGGTCCCCCAAGGAAGCCATTTAGGACATTAAAGGCAATCACCAACACTTTGAATTATGCCCAGAAGTAAACTGGAATTACATCAGGAATGAACAGAACAAGCTCACCAGCCTCAGCTGAGCAAAGGCATGTGTGGCTACAGCTGCCAACTGGTTGTCCAAGTGTAAAACCAAATCCAGATTCATTCCCAGAACACTCCCAACCCAAGAGAGTAATTCCCCATCCAAAACAGGCTTACTCTTTATTCAGGTTGACCTTATTCCTGAGCACCTCTGTCTTACCTATGAAGGAAACTGTGTCATGACAATTCATTTACATCAACTATTATGCCATTCACGCTACATTCCGTTTTTAGCAAATACCAGAAGCATCATCATTTGTTCTGGAGCTCTTTTAAATTCAATTTTGTGCCTTTGTTGAAGGGTTTGGCATTTAGAGCCAAGAGCAACCATAATATATTTATTATTGTATTAAATGTTTTCCCATTCCAGTTAAACTGATGCTGTGAGAATAGACTAATTCAGCACCATTTGCTATGTGTTCCATTGCCACCTAGGAAAAACAACAACCCTGAAGTTTAATGTTATACCTATTAGCTGGGTTGGGAACTTGATAATAGTTGATTAGCCAACTTTAACATTTTTAATAGTCTCTGTTTTTATTTCCTGCCCATTCAAGTCTCTGTTCCAGGTTGCACAGCTGACTCCTCCAAAACCTCCACTGCATTGGAACTAACAAGAGTGATTTATCAGAGCCCTCCGTGTCTGGCTGAAAATGAGGAGCCAGCCATCTGAGGCTAAAATACAGATGTTGATAGAGGGGAAAACAAAAGTACAATTTAAGGAAATCCTGTCAATGCCCTTGCTGAATTTTGTTTTGCCTGACATTTGTGTGTGTGAGGATTCTTCTGAATTATACATCGCAGGCAGATGCAGTGATAAAGGGTAATAAGTCTACCACCCTAGAAAACTATAAGTAAATAAATCAAAATCTCTCTTCCTGGAGACTTTCACTCCTTCATGCACACTTGCATAGACAGTTCCTTTCTGCTTCCTTCAAGCCCTCAGGCTCCTCATTCACTCCTGACTTTCCTTCTTCAGTTGGCCCCAGTTTGTACTGCCAACATCTAGAATCTTAATGCCCTGTTGTGCCTGTCTTTAGTAGGATGAGACAGACTATAGAAACAGATTCTTTTTCCACTTTCATGAAATCTGACAAGCACTCCATTCTGTTTCATTTCTCTAGCCAGCTTGATTTCAAATTGAAAGGAAAACAGTGGGGTCAGCTGCCTTCCTCACTAATGGGAGACACCCCCCACCCCACTCCGTGTCTAATTATTCACCCACAAGTTCACCAGAGTGGCGTAAGAAGAAGGCAAATGGACAGAGGAGCTGCTTGAAAGGTCAAGACTTCCACATCCATGAGAGCTTCTCTCTAATTGTTAATATGGTTTTTATAGTGTGATTTTGGGTTGTGAACTGCCCTGAGATCTGTGGATGAAGAAATATAGAAAATTTAATAATAATAATAATAATAATAATAATAATAATAATAATAATAATAATATAGTGTGTGTTTAACAAAGTAGCCTCCTTTAAGAAGATCTCTCTTTGCCTCTCTTCGCACCACCTTCCCAACTTCTGCCACTTACATGTGCCAACTTTGTCACAATTACTGATAGTTCATTTCAATAGCTTGTTCACAGGTGGGAGGGGAAATCTGTCAAATTGTTTCTCTCAACTTTCCATCTTTGGTTCTACACATTTCTGTTAAATATAGTTGTTTAATTGTAAACTGAAATTGTACACTAAGTTCTGTTAGTAAAGCTTTTGAACCATATTTTTGGACTGGACAATTTTTATTTCAAGAAGAGTCAGTTTTTATTTATGCACATTTGGAAGCAATAGGATATTTATAACCTCTCCCACAGAGCTGTGCACACCCTCCTGTGTATACTCATGCATGCACAGTCCTCAGTGAACTCTTAAAAGACAAAACAAAAAACCCTAATGTGTATTTCTGTATGCCACTAGGTTTTCCCAGGTATACAGAAACTGCTGGTTTGTCTGCAGGAGACAAGTTTAAAAGCTGCAGACTTGGGTCTCAAATAGCTTATTCTAGTAAATGTTTAACATGTTGTTCTGGTAACATCCTCAGAGCAAACTACCAGGGTTAGAAGTGATATAATGTGATGCTAAAGGAGGCAATTCCCCCTCCCCACAATTGAATTATATGGCTACTGCTTTATGGTTATGTTGTAGCAGATCACCTTGTTAATAGGGCAGTGGGCCTTATAAAGGAGAGTGGTTGCGTGTTTCCTTTGAGCAAACCAGGTGATACAGGGTTTATTATTTCCCTATGGTGATCTATATTTTTTTAATCTGTACAATTTCACCCCTGAAGCACTTTGATAACATGGAAAGTCACTGTTGAAAGCTCAGAGAATGGAAAGTTAACAGTTATTAGAGTCGGGTCTGTATGTTGAATGGTTTTTGTGTGTGACAAATCCTCCAAAATATTTGTTTTCCACAACAACTATAGAGTGGCACACAGCAAGCCTTCCTCTCTATGTAGGTTTCAGTTCTTTGGTCACAATGCACGAGTCCCATCCTTCTTCTCATAACTATTTACATGATTACAAGCCCCTTAGTCTTTTGGCCTCAGAAACACCTGAACACTAACCAAGAAGCAGTTGTGATACCTTGTAGACTACTAATTCAAAATCTTTCCTTTCACTTCAGTCTACAGCACCCTTCTGATCTTTGGCCATGCTGATGGCAACCTATTGACTATCCCTAATTTACAATATTTACACATAAACAGCAATCCAATCAAGTTTTGCAGTATTCTACAGCAGTACGATAAAAACGTTTCCAACTAAACAGCTGAAAGAAAGATAAGCTTACAGAATCTGGCAGCTGCATTGTTGATCTGAAGATAGGATATATACCTAAAGTAGAGACAGGGAATCTGTGGCCCCTGACCACTGGCTAAACTGGTTGGGGCTGATGGGAGTTACAGGTTTTGAAAGGTTAGATAGATGTTCTAAAGCAACCTTTCATTACCTGGTGTCTTCCATATGTTTTGGACTACAACTCCCACCACCTTCAGCCAGATTGGGGAAGGTTGTCCTAAAGCATCCCAAACAGGTGGTCATCTAACTTATCAAGGGAAGCCTATTTTATTGGCAAGTATATTCAGAGTAACACAGAGTCCAATTTACATTTAATTCAAGAGAACAGAGTTTTGTCCTACCTTTTTGGTTCATCCTTCAGAGTAATCCTGAATGATGCAAGTTCACTGAAATCATGTAAATGTGTAAAAGATTGAAATGGTGAGTCTCATCTGCGTTCATCGAGTACAGTAGCAGGGGGCAATTATTCCAGAAGAAGTGATCCATGATAAGGTGTGCAGCCATCAACGTATTTTAATGTCATCAGGATTTACAAAGTCCTAGTCCGAACATGGTACAAGTGAGTCCCCTGGTGAAAGGACATGGCAACATTTCTAAAGTCGATTGGGTTCATTTCTTGCTTGCAGATTGCATAGGCATTTCATCCTAGTCGGTGGGCTTTCGATCCACTGAGTAGGAGACATCAAAGATAGTTCAGTTTGTTGCTGGCTACACCAATCCCCTATGAATCACGAGCTACAAAACATGGGGTGTCTCTTCTCAACCATTCCAGTCTTGATAGAAACAAACATCTGAGGAGGGACTTTAGCTTTAGCTTTGCACTAAGTTTCCAACATCAGCATGACTTTGTCTGATCTCCTACAGAAAGAGTCCTAGTGCAATTAAGAGAAACCTTGCTGTGAGCAACAATCGTTACCTCACTAAACAAAGAACCTTGGGAATTAACTTGGATAGAGCAAGATTCTTCCTCCTGTTCTCTGTAATGGTAGCAATATCCTTACATAAGCTACATCTCTGTGGTGACCTGATTAGGCATCTTGAGGATCTTGGCAAGTGAAATAATTTAACACTAAAACATGCCACTAAGCTTTATACAGTCTTTTCCAATCTTCCGATAAGAATCAAATATATATTTTGCTTACCTACTTTTTAAGGAGCTTGCATCTTAATTAGGCATGTTTCAGCCTCAAATAAATGAATGAGACCCAATTTTCCCTATAATGCCTTTCTGGTTACTATAGAAACTAAATGTTCAATAGGCAAGTGTATACTAAATATCTACATGTGTACAAGGACTATGGATTGAAACTACCTCCCATCCTAAGGATGCTACTTGAGATAATTTTTGTACCTCAAAGCGTAACATATTTACCTCCTATCAGTCCTGAATATCACAGGTGTTTAAATTACTGCTTTCCTCTCCTTGTACACAGAAGCAATAATTCAGAAAGGAACAGCCTGCATGTGTTTTGCTATTCACCACTGGTATGCTATTTGTACCCAAATATGTAAAACCACCAAAACAGGATATAGATATGGTACCTCCCACCCTGTTCATTAGTCTTTTTTTCTTTTTTTTACTGCTCCAAACAACTTCTGCCAAAAGAGGTGTATTTTTCTGTACCACAGATGGGCTTCTGAATTTATTCTGGATACAGACTGTCTATAAAACATGTTTTGGATATCTTTGCTGTCCAACCCCTTATGCACTATTCAGGCACTCAGATTTGCTCACAGCTAATGCACATAGAAGAGATTGGGTTGCAAATGCTACCCTCCATTCCTCACATCTTCATCTGCAATGTTCCTACACATGTATATATAAACTGTGCATACAAGGTTGGGGACCGTGCAGAAAACATAGTCACCAAGAGTGTAAGCGAGCCTAAGTAGGTTCAGTTTGGACACACGTAGACACTTGGCAAAGGTGTTGGTCTTATACTGCAATGCAAATCAAGATTCAGTATCACAACCTGTGTTTTCATTACAATCTTCCAAAGAATGAGAAAGGGTGGGGAGAGTGTTGCTGTTTCCCTTTTTGGCAAATACTATTTTCTTCTAAAGCTAGCCTTGCATTGTGATTCAATTTCACTTACCGGTATTTCATAATGAGCAAAAATTAGGTCTCTTACCCAATTAAGAATGTTTAGTTGATAATTATCTTTCTTTAACTGATTATACAGTTAATTGTATTGGGTTAAGTTTTTTGTGTGTTACCAAAATCTCAATAGAAATGCCTTTCTTACACTTGAAGGATAATATGCAATTTAATAAACCAAAATACCACTCATTGCAATACTTTATGTTCATTTTCAATATTTGATTTCATTCTCTAACATATGAAATAGTGTTAGGGAGCAATTCTGTACACAATAAGATGAAATAAAGCAAGCTGGTGTAAATTATGCTGGCATAAAGTTACATCAGATCCAAAGTGTGTTCAGCAGCAGGGCTACTTACTACAGGTTGTGCTGGCCTAAGTCTGGCAGAGGGAAAACAAGCATTTTTGCAGGCTTAATTTACACCTTGCTGAACAGGCTTAGGATCTAGCCCAGGCTTCCTCAAACTTGGCCCTCCAGATGTTTTGAGACTACAATTCCCATCATCCCTGACCACTGGTCCTGCTAGCTAGGGATCATAGGAGTTGTAAGTCAAAAACATCTGGAGGGCCGAGTTTGAGGAAGCCTGATCTAGCCTCCCACTGTGGTCCTGCCCATGCCACACCCCTGGAATACCCCCTTTCACTGGCGTAGGAAGGATGGGGCGTAAGTGGCGGGGCGCCCCGGGCAGTGGGATCCCTATAGGGTTCCATCTCGGTGCGCCCCGCCCCCAGAATGCGCACCACGCCCCTGCAGGCGGCACACCCCACCCCCAGAACGTGCCCCCGCCCCCAGAATGCATGCCAGCCCTGCCCCCGCCTGCTTCCTGCCCCCAGTGCTGGAGCATGAAGCTCCGCCACTGCCCTCTTTTCAGGATTTACATCAGCTTAATCCACCAGGCTTGGCTCAGCAAGCTGGGTTCCAACTGAGCCAGGGTGGGGAAGATATGCTGGCACATCTCCAGCTGAGCCATGGATGAAGGATTTAAACCATCTTGGTTCATCGCAGAGGATTTTGCTATAGGATTTCTACCTTTGTCCCTAGAAATAAAGATGCTTGCCCTTTAACCCTGAGCTCTGCAAGTGCAGCTTTCTCCCAATGGAAGTGCAGAGTGTTTGAGGACCGGGACATTCACAGGGAAACCAAAATGCTTGTTTACAAAGCTATTGTACTACCAACCTTACAGTATGCTTGTGTGTTATGTACTAAGCTTGGATCCTAGAACAATAGGCAGGTAGGATCGTAGAATGCAACAACTGATTGGCCTGCAGGAGAAGACCAATCAGGCTCCAGGAGGGAAGCAGAATCAGCCAATCAGACAGGACTCATGGTGTAAATAATGTATATAAAAGCCTGAGGTTGGGGGGGGGAATTCAGTCACTGTTTTACAAGCTGCAATAAAGAGCATGAAATCACTGCAAGACTCCGAGAATATTTCATTGTGAAACATGGACCACTTACAAACGCCATCTCCAACTTCTCGAAAGATTCCATCAATGGTATCTCTGAAAAATCTTACACATCACTTGGGAAGACAGGTGAATTAATATCAGTGTACTGGATGAAGCCAAGATCACATGTATTGAAGCAATGATTCCTCAACATCAACTTCGTTGGACTGGTCATGTTGTGTGGATGCCTGATTATCGTCTTCCAAAGCAACTACTCTATTCTGAACTTAAAAACAGAAAGCCATAATGCTGGTGGTCAACAAAAGAGGTTTAAAGACTCTCTCAAGGCAAATTTAAAAACAGTGCCTCTTAAGTAAATCTGGCGCCCTGGTGTGAAGATCCATCCGGTGCCCCTCGCGCTCCGCCAGGCAGCCGGAGGGTGTGGCATGGTGGGCGGGGATGCTGAACTCACGCTCCGCTGGGCAGGGCCAGGCGCAGCGGGCAGTCGGAGGGCACGGAGGGGTGGGTGGGGATGCTGCCAGCTGTGCTCCACCTCCGCCTCCGCCTGCTCGGCCGAAGCGGCAGCGCAGTGCTGCCGTCCATGGAGCCCTGGCTGCAGCACCGACAGGAGGCTTGTTGACGGCCTCCCCGCGTCTGCAGCCTGAGAAGAGGTGAGCAAGAGTGCCGCTGCTGGCAAGGCTGGAGGGCACAGGCACCATCCTCAGGCCGTGGCGCTGTGCCGCCTTGCGCCAGTAGCCTCAATGGCTAAGACGTTCCTGTCTAAAAAACATGTAGTATAAACACCGACAACTGGGAAGCACTGGCCTGCGAGCACTCCAGTTGGAGAACAGCCTTTACCAAAGGTGTCATGGACTTTGAAGACACTCGAACTCAGAACGCAAGGGAGAAACATGCTAAGAGGAAGGCACGCTTGACAAATCCACACTCTGATCAACTCCTGCCAGGGAACCAATGTCCTCACTGTGGAAGAATGTGTGAGTCCAGAATTGGTCTCCATAGTCACTTACGGACTCATTGTTAAAACCATGTTTATGGAAGACAATCTTACTCGGCTACAAGTGATCGCCAAAAAAGAATGCACCAGTCAAAATTTCTAAGGAAGACAGTTAAAGCTTTCATTCCTGAACCTTTTAAGCACATAACCAGTAAAAAAGAAGAAGCAGAACTTATCAGGTAGTAGAGGGATCACAGTTATATAGTTTCATAGGAAACTAGATTGACCAGTTGCAAAGAAGGATCAGGCTCATTGGCTTCAATAAGACTTACCCGGTACTTCTGAATAGGTATGTAGAAGATTGCAGCCTTAATCATATATGCACAACATGTTTCTCAGTATATATTCTGCTCAGCCCAAGTACTCTCTGAATAAGATTGATATTTTCATGCTTATGGATGAGGAAGAAATTTGATTCAGTTCATGTTTAAAGGCAAAGGTACCCAACTTATATTTTTCTGAAACACAATCAGCCTTTGACATCCATACGTCTCTGAATTTTGCAGTGCAGTTCTCCAACCAAGCAATGTGTACAAAAATGCATAGAGTAGGTAAAATGTACTTTAAAATGCACATATTAGTCAAAATAACATGCCAAAATGAACTATGGGTGGGGTATTAATTAGTACTACTACTATTTTAGGGGAAATCACTTACAACAATGTATACTGTATATGATACAAATTGCATACATACAAAAAAGTGTACATTAAGTAAGATTTTGACTAAAATCCTGATGAACTTTCATAAAGACTTTAAAAAAGAATTCTCAAACTGATGTGGAAATGTGGACACTTTAATCTAAGTACTTAGAGGACAGGGGAATATTTAGATTGCTTATCTAAAGGGCCTGTGCACATGGGTCTATATATTTATTTTACATACCACATGTTTACTTCCTTCAAAGAACTTGGAGGGTGTACAAGGCTCCTGAAATGAGGAACACTCACACGAGTTGCCTAGGAAAAGAAACAGTGGAACAGTGTTTCTCAGGAGTTAATAGCAGCCAGTTATTTCCTCATAACAGCCTAATCCTAAACACAATGTTCTTGGTCCAGAACCCTTTTGCATATGATTTCCGATTCACATGTGGACTTCCTATATTTGGGGTGGCCTGCTGAAAAAGGGTCAAGGTTGCTGCATCTTGAACAGCTGTGTAGATGAGGAAATATCAGCAGGTATAGCTCATCATGCAAATTTTCTTTGTGGAGTGAGTGCCCTTGCATGAAAAGAAGAAGCTGGCAGCTTGTAGTTGTGATGCTGTCTGAATTCAATCCACCACTGTTGTGCTTCATTAAAAGTGATAATTGTTCCACATGTGTTTCTATTATTTTCATAGTTAGCAGGTGCCCCCTCTTCCCCAATATTCACTTCAGCATCTTTTAGGGTGGTGCCTACACATTTGGCAGGGTGGGGGCTGTTTGAGGTCTTCCACCAAACTAGATCCAGATGAATGGTTTAAAAGCTTCCCTTCTTGCATCCTTCAGTCCTGACAACAATTCCACCCCCACCCCCCATCTGTGATGCTGTAAAGAACTACAGAGATGCAGCTGAGCAATATATATTAATGATTACTTTTACCACAATACAGCTATTTTTACTGGGAGAGATCTGTTGAGTGTGTGGGTGTATTGTCCCATCCCCACCCATACACATGGTAGAACTTGAACCCTTTCCCCAGAAAGTGCATGTCTTCTCAGTGCATGCTTAATACCCACTAAGCTATGTAGCTGAGCAGCTGTAGTCTGAGTAGGGATGGATGAATTTGTCAATTTTTTTTATCTCAGTTTTCCTTTTTTTCCCAGTGATAAATTTAGCTCATCACATTTCCACATCAGTGTGTGATTTAAAAAAAAAAAGCCCTCATGAAAATTTGTTGCACATTTTTCTGAATACACATGATTTTAATGCAATTTTGCCTAATGTGCACATTAGTGCAAGCAATTTCTCCTAACATAATGCAATTAAATACAAACTTAACTGAACCCCTCCCCCCTCCCAGTCCCTAGTGCTGAGAGAAGGATATTGGTCCTCTATTCTCTCTGTGGCTCTGTTTGCCTGATAAAAGGTTGCAAGCAGACTATGAGGACTGACTGGAGTGTGCAAATAGATGGCTGTTTCTGGATGCCTGCTCATTATGTGTCAATGGCCTGTGCTGGGATGGGTGAGGTGCCATCTTTGTTGCTGTCTAGTTCTGGGTTGGGTGTTGTTTTTTTTTGCATCTTGTATAGGGTGATGGCATTGGGTCATTCAGCTTTTAGTAGGCATTGAAAGTTGATGTGGGGAGCATAATTGGTGTGCCGTTTGTGATAGGTGGGTGCTGTGGGAATGTCTATCAGAGTTGCTTTATTATTTCTTATTTACACTGGTATTGATTTGCTTTTTCCTTTGGTGCTGGGTGTGTGCAGGATCTCAACTGCATTCTGCCAATGTTGCCCAGGCATTAGCAGCCTCTAGCATAGTAACACCATAATACTTCAGTGCCTATTTTCTAAGGAGAGAGCATGCAATATCTCATTTGGAACAAGCATATCCATCACAGTGTGAAACTAAATACATAAAGGGCATTGCTTTTTTATTGATCTGAAAACTTGGGCAGGTAATGTTACTAACAGTAGGCATTTTAATGCCTCTGACACCTGGAGATTGTGTCAAAAATGGAAGATTCGTTCATCAGAAACAGGGGTGTTAGAAAGTCCATTAGAAGGATTACCCAGATGCTTGTCTTATAGCACAACTCTCTGCATGCTTTCCTAAAGAAGTTCACAAAGATTTGGTACTTAGCATTGTCTGAAGAGTTAACATCAAAGTAGACTCGCAAGGGGCATAGTGAAACAAGACTTCTTTGAAATATGGTCTCCCTTCATCTCTTATAACGGCAAAGGGTGTTTGAGCTTCATTTATCCTTTTAGGAATCTATATTTACTTGCCTTACGATATTAACATTCTATTATGTATTCTGTGTTATTTGTCTGTACTTATAGAAGTGTTTTAATCTGTTTTATGTCTTTGGGGGCTCTGACTTTATTCATTTTTATTATATGATTGTTTTTGTTATTGGGTTGCAATATATGTACTTGTACTTCAGAATTAAACTTTTTTAAAAAATAAAATAATCTATGCATATTTATACTTGGGCATAGCACACAAGATTATAGCCTAAATTAATATTTTCTTGTGAGCTTATTTGAACATACAAAGTAAGTCTTCAAACTTTCAGCTTATGTTAGGAGAACTCAAAGGATGTTATTAATTAATTAAAAAGGACGAGCAAAATAAAAAGGTGATCTGAAACCTCTAAATTATACCATGGAGCAAGCAATTGAATAGTGCAAGTCAAAAACTGGGATATAATAATTGTTAGTTAATACATCAATTATTGTGTGCAGTTTGAGCATTCACATTTGATGGTCAATAAGACATTTTTTCTAGCTTCGTTTCCTGTTCCTTCTTTTGAAAGGAGGTTAATTACATATTTTCTATGGTTCTGGTCACCATGGCATCATAATGCTTTGCAATATTTAATGGATTTTCAAAGCACCCTGGATACTGGAAAGTACTATTATAATCATCTGCCATTTGAGTAGCTGCAATAGAGAGCCACAGAAATTTACTGCCAGTATTTCAAAGGGAACCAATAGCTTTAGAAGCCT
Organism: Lacerta agilis; assembly: GCF_009819535.1. Classification (NCBI taxonomy): domain Eukaryota; kingdom Metazoa; phylum Chordata; class Lepidosauria; order Squamata; family Lacertidae; genus Lacerta; species Lacerta agilis. Next base: position 47,832,131 of record NC_046318.1, on the reverse strand, counting down.
CCATATAAATGTTCAAATCCTACCCAGAAATATTTATCAAATATGAAGCACTCAAAATAATTAGCCAACGCTGAAAATGCTAACCTGTGCAAGTTAATCGTTAATCATGTTCTTCATAATACATATATTGTTTCACCAAGCTGCCAATGTTTCATGTGTTAATGTGCTCTCTCACTCTTATATTTTGACCTTGAGTTGACAAGCTGAAACTTCAGCAACTCCTATTTGGTGGCAGGGAGAGAAAGGGCACTTGCAACATATAGTAACAGCTTGGTGCAAGCATGGCACTACTACTTACTCTGAAAAGGTAGCCACAAACATCTCCAAATCTTTTCTGTGCAAACTTATGGCATACACGAGATATTCCTCTATCCCAGGGCTGTCCAACTTCCAAGAGACTGTGATCTACTTGCACTAAAAAAAAAAACAACTGGCAGTGATCTACCCGTTGGATTGACCAAAATTGTTGAGCTTTTTTTTTTTGCGAAAGCTTCATCAAGGTTGTTGAGCTTTTTTGAGCTTTGGGAGGGGAGGCATCAGGATCCCGCGATCAACCAAGGAGGGGCATCAGGATGCAGTGGCGGTCTGAATGCATTACAGCTCCCCCCCCCATTTTTTTGCATTTTGCACACATTGCTGATAGGCAACCTCACTGCAATACACATCCGAGCGCCATTGACTGATGCGGATGGTGAGGAATGAATGAAACTTTATTTGCATCAGCCATCGGCCATAGCAACAAAAGAACATTGCAGTATACACGGAACAAAATGAAAAGTTGATTATATAAAACACAGTTTATATAATCCTGAATCAGCAGTCAAATGGTGGACCTTATTCTGATTGCCCCAGCTAAAAATCTTGCGACAGATGGTGATGCTTAGTGACTAGCAGGGCCAACCCACCCATGAGGCAAGGTGAGGTGATTGCCCCAGGCAGCAGGATCCACAGGGGCAGCATATTTAGCCTCAAGGAATACATTGCCCACGGCTACTACCACTGTAACTGTAACAGTTTTGGCATGCTCCTCGGAGGCCAGATCTGCCACTTCCTCTGCAGGCCCTCTACAGCAGCCTCTTGGTGAATAGGGGGCATTGCTGGTCTCCTCCCACCCTTAGGGTGGAAATGGCAGAGGCTGCCCTCTGGGGTCTCCTGGGATCTGCACTCACCTGGCGTAATTCAAAGTGGAACACTTTCCCTCCACCAATGACCTTTGAATCCCACTTCAACTGTTGGGGCAATGTTGATTTGATTCCCCACCCTTGTTCCCCAATGTAAATCTTTATCCCCTACTTGCTCCTGTTGTAGATCTTCACTCACCCCTTCTTTCCTGATCGGGGAAGGGGTGGCACCACTTTGTGGTTTGCCTCCGGTGCCAAAATGTCTTGGGCCAGCTATGGTGACTACTGAGTGACAAGTTACTGTTCGTGGGTCCACAGCTGGATTACAGCCAATGAGTTTTAGGACTCAAACCAACTAGATAATAGGATTTATTAGACTAGCTGGAATTGGAGGGTAGATTCCTAACTAAAAGAACAGTTCGCCAGTCTTATCAGGGAAGCTGTGGATTTCTTTAAATTCTATGCAACTATCTGTCCAAGATGCTTTACCTTGATATCCTGTGCATGTTTACTCAGAAGCAAGGACTACTCCATTTAATGTGACTTACACCTAAGTAACTATGCACTGGATTGGAGTCTTATGTACAAGAATAAGAGTTAGATAATTCCCATTATCCCTAATTCTACATCAGGGACAAAAAGGCTATGATCCAAAGAACCATCCATGTAAACTACAACAAACTCTGTGTTTCTTGAGGTATCCTTCCTGATGCATAGCAAAAATCTTTTGAAACTAAACATAAAGGTGGTTCATGGTGTGGTAGGGGACTTTGTGGTTCTTAGAACTGCAGAACCATTCATCTAACTTTGTCCATGGTATGCTGGGTGGAAGTTCTTATTGATTGGGATGCTGTCAAAGTCTCTTGTTGATGGACTACAAATACAGAACTTTGTGATTATTAATGCTTGATTTAAATACATGGTGAGCATTATGATGCCTCAATGCTTCTCCAGCTTTGTCCATGCATGTTCAATAAGGTGGAATCTGTTACTCACATTCTTCTATTTTGTGAATTTTATAGTGAAGAGTGAGCTCGACTTATACTACCCCTTTTATCAAAATTTATACCCTTGCAATACTATTTGGAATTTTCTCCCGAAATTTTACGTAAATCCCTTTTAGAAGACTCTTTGAGCTCAGTATCCTATGCTGTGGCCAAATTCTGCACCCTAGCTATTAGAAAACATAAATCTCTTCTATTGAATAATATATTATAAAGAAGAGGGAGGCCACAAGGCCTCCGAAATTCAATTTATTAAACAAGAAAAAGAAAGGGGCATGCGAAAGGATCCTCTCAGGTGCATCCGAATTGTCATCGCGGGGCGGGGGGGGGGAGGCTCCAGGCCTACCTTGATGGATGAGAAGACCAGCAAGGCTCTGAAGCTCTGAATCCAACGGCTGCTTCCTAGGTATGACTCAACTCCTATTGTGTGTACTGACTAATCCCTCCTTCTACCTGGCCAATCCCCCCGGCAACACCTCCCCAGCCGGGATTGGGCAGCTGCTTGAGTGGGTGGGGATAGCAGGTATCCAACCTGGGAAGATGGTGCCAGACCCAACTGCCAGGAGCTGCACCGTGATTACAGGAGGCTACTCGGGACCACGCAAAATGCACACCCCGTTTGATGCGGGGAGCAGTCATTATAAATTCTTTTAGTGCTATTTTCTCTCTGGCCCTTTGGATTTTGCCCTCCTGTGATGATGTTGTTCATCTTTTGTTTGGAGTTGTGTTGTTTTGTATTGCTGGCTTGCTGTAACTGAACTGAACTGAACTGCTTCTCCAGCTTGAATTTTAACTGCTCCAACGATATCTATCTGGGAACATTGTTCCCACAGCAGGACATGAACTCTTACAGAAAGCCAATGGATTCTCCACTGGGTTATGGAGCTGGTTAAGTTGAATTCCTGTCTATAAGAAACTCTAAAATGTATGGTTGTCTCCTGGTGTGTGTGCAAAGTGAGACTAGTGTGGCCTCTATGTGACTATCTAATTGCAGAGACTGTGCATGTATAGTGGTACCTCAGGTTACATACGCTTCAGGTTACATACTCTGCTAACCCAGAAATAACGCTTCAGGTTAAGAACTTTTCTTCAGGATAAGAACAGAAATTGTGCTCTGGCGGCACAGCAGCAGCAGGAGGTCCCATTAGCTAAAGTGGTGCTTCAGGTTAAGAACAGTTTCAGGTTAAGAACAGACCTCCAGAACGAATTAAGTTCTTAACCCGGGGTACCACTGTACTGGGTTGGGCCATGCCTTGATAGGTACTTTATATGTGGGCAGTATGAGGAGCATTGTGCCAAGTAACTCCTTGTGTGATTGGACCGGAGCTAAGACTGTTTCAATAATGAGCACTCACATTTACATTGTGGGTGCCCTTTGCGGGATCGTGCGTGGTGCTACAGTTCCCAGGGAAATTACTGGCAAACAGGGGCTGGCTTGCCTCAAGTGAGCTCTTCCTGTGTGACATCAGGCATGGCCTGATGGAGTGGTTGGAAGTAAGTTGAATGATTTTCCAGGTGTAGATAGTCTTGGCGGCAAAACCGTGAATTCGCGAAATCGGTTGGCGGTTATGGCCTTGGGTGGAATCCTTTAGTCTTTTTCTTCCCTATATGGGGGGGGGGCATGAAGTGGTGACTCACCCGCCTGCGGCGGCTATTCCAGGGTCTCCCTCTTAAAGGGGTTATATATATGGGTGTCACTGGCCATACACTGAAAGGTCGTCAATGAACTACCCTGCATGCAGGGATATGGGCTTGGCTGCCTGCTGCACTTACATCTCGCAGAGCAGCCCCATATCCCATTTACCTCAATGAGCCCCAGTTCCCCCCCAGCTGGGGGGCTGGGAGGGATACACGCCCATGGCCTAAGCCAAGGTCTTCCTACATTTGGAAGTTTAATCAAGTTGTGGCCTAATTTTAATTCCATATAACATTTTCAGAGTCTTTATTCCTTCCTTATAATCCCTGGGGGCTGGGGCTGTTGCCGTCTGGTCACGTAATCCAGCCTATTTCAGTTTTTGACCATAGATTGTGGGTGGGCGTTTTTGAGGGAGAGGAAAAAAGAAATTGTCTCCAAATGAGGGGGGGGGGGAGGTTTGGGGAGTTCTGTACATTTACCTTCATTCTGAGCAGCTGTCTTTTCAAATAGTAGCAATGGTACATGGCATACCTAGACAGATTTGCTATCAATTGTGAACTGTGAATTGTTTTATAAGATCTTGTTCCCATGCTGTTTTGAACCTATGAATATCAGTGTTTCCAATGTTCCAGTTACAGGTGGGTAGCCGTGTTGGTCTGCCATAGTCAAAACAAAATCGAAAATTCTTTCTAGTAGCACCTTAGAGACCAACTGAGTTTGTTCCTGGTATGAGCTTTCGTGTGCATGTGCATCTGAAGAAGTGTGCATGCACACGAAAGCTCATACCAGGAACAAACTCAGTTGGTCTCTAAGGTGCTACTAGAAAGTGTTTCCAATGTCATTAATAAATTGTGTATGATTTTTAAAGAACAATTTGATTTTTGAAAACAGATTGTTTCAAACCTTGCTGAAGAATGAAATATATAGTTTTGTTGTTCCTTGCAAAGAGTGCCTTATTTTGAAATATTAAAAGAATAGTGTGTTCATATTTCCTTAAAAGGAGGGGGAATTAAATACCCCATTGGATGAATATATGATCTTGTCAAAGCATTCATGAGAACTGTCCTGGAAGATCCTGGAACAGTGACATAAAGGCATGAGTTGTGGTCTTGTAAAAGCTATGCAATATTCTAATCAGGTATTTACTAGTAGTTGCATTGAAAGTATGCCTATTCTTCCAATACACTGTGTAGAACATGTTGTATAAAATGATAAATGTACCCAGTGATGTTACCTCAATGTAAACAAGTTTAAGGCTTGCCATCACATAAGTTATATTACTTTTGACTGTTTTACAGATTGATAGTGTGAATATATCTCTCCCAAGTGGAAACACTTGGGAATTTTATCTATGTGAATTACAGGTGGATAGACTTCCGCAGCAGAATACTGCACAGTGATATTTCCCTCTTATTCCCAGCCTGCACTGCTGCCCTCTTCTATCAAGTTCGGGGGAGCAGGATAAGGGAGAACACAAGAGAGCCATCTGGCTAATTCTGCTTTCCCCTGTTTTGAGCCTTTACCATTCTCTAGATAAATTGCCTGGTTTTTTCCAATTAACCTGTCTCAGCTGAGAGAAATGTAGGGCAAGCTTATTATTGTTATTGTACACACTTCCATTTTTACCAAAGTGCTGATGGTTGCATTATATAAGTGCATTTCCTTAGCAATTCATTTGGATGACTTGTCTCAAAAGAGAAATATCCAAGGTTAGCGAGGGTTGCAATGAAATACAGAATGCAGCCTTTCCCCCCCAACTTGGTGCCCTGTAGATGGTTTGGGATTAGAGCTCTCATCTTTCCAGGCCATTGGCCATGCTGACTGGGGCTGATAAAAGACATAGTCCAAAACATTCGGAGGGCACCATGCTGGGGATGGTTAATAACTTACTGTAATCTAACATTTGACACACCTTAGACCCGTTAAATCTGTCATTGTCCAATGACGTACCTCTGTTGTGATTGCAACAATCCCATACTATGATTTCACCAACCGCTTTTAAAATCTGGGGACAAGCACAGCTGCATGAAGGTAATTATCATTAGATGTTTGCTGGTAATAAATGAACAATATCAGAAGATTACAGTTTTGGCACCCTCATTATTACTATTTTTTACACCAACCTTTTTTTTTAAAAAAAAATTGCAAATGTCTATGCACTGCCCAGTTCCTTCTGATTAAACAAGTGTTTTGGTGCCTTTAGTAAAGCGACATGAGACCTGAATCAACACATTTGGTGCTGAAGAAAAAGAAACCCTGACTGGATATTTTTCACAATTAATACAGCTGGAAACCAAATGCTAATTTTCCCTTTTTAAAAAATGAGCCTGGCATTCTGTGAGCTATTTCCGTATTTGTATGCAAACAGTGAACCAATCCTGCTTGTGAGTGGGAAGGAGATGGTTTCTCTAAGGCCAGCTTACTTGGATGTCATAGCTAACAGCATAGCCTTAAGCTAAAAGCAATTAAAGACAGGATAGATCCTCAAGTGGGAAGCTCTAGCCCTGTGGCAGATGTCATTTTCAGGATGCTGCACAGGGCAGAGCAAATATGTCATACTGATTCCTTAACACCTCCTGTAGGTGACGATATGTGTGAATGAGCAGTTTTTAAACAGGTTTTCCATGCGTTCTGCTAAAGGGGGGAATGTTTTTTTTATAGGCGGTTGTAATAACAATTCAAATGAAAAGGGGAATAAAAAACATATCATAGTAAAACACAGAAGGGAGTAATGCAATGAGGAAGAAGCAGTTCATCTGAGATACATGTGGTTTCTCAAATGACCTCAATACCATGTATTTCATAGGTGGCTAACCTGCACCATAAGTGGTACAGGCAGTGCAAGATTGTTGTACATTTTTATATGATCAGAAGATTTGGTTAGAGCAGGCATCCCCAACCTGCAGCCCTCCACATGTTTTGGCCTACAACTCCCATGATCCCTAGCTAACAAGACAAGTGGTCAGGGATGATGGGAATTGTAGTTCAAAACATCTGGAGGGCCGAAGGTTGGGGATGCCTGCATTAGAGGATGCAACACTCCTTCCTATCCCCAATACTATCCCTGGGCTACTGCCTAATCTCCACTTCAGTTGATTAGAGGCAAAATCAAAACTACCCCAAGGCACAGAAGTTGCTCTGTTGATGTACTAGGATACGTATTAGAGTGGTCCTACCTCATATTTTAAGCTTGACTTGTGGTGTATTTGGAATTTAAGCTCGGCTGCTATGGCTTCCGTTGATCAAATTAGAAATCAATTAAGAAATCAAGTATTTTATATACTTTAGATATTTGAGACTCTTACTCTGCTTTTACAGATATGTATTTACTTTAATGCAAGACAGTAATTCATGTTAGGCATAATAGGGTTAATAGCATCATCATTTTGTCACAAGGCTTTGTTTTTTCTCCTGTATAATATTTGTAGAACAGTGCAGTTCATATGAGTATTTGTGCATGTGCTCAGTTAAGCTGAGCTCCATGTAGCTTCCTTCCTTGCTCGCTTCTTTGCCAGATGTTGCCATTGTTTACAGTGTTGTCTGGGGTCCAAACTGTGTCCTTAAAAAATTCTAGACAAGCCTTCTGTTTCTACAGATGGCTAGGAGTTTCATCAAGTCCCTAGTGGGCCACCAATAGGTTTGATGGCCTGGTGGACCACAAGTGTGGAGACGTGTCAAACATTGTCAAACAAATTTCATTAGGCTTATTTTCAAATGAAAAGCTTTCCCAGAAGAGAACAATAGGTACAGAACAAAGACACCCTGTACTGTAGGTAAGGGTTGAACACTGCATATATAATTTTCTCCAACAAACATGCTGATTTTGGTGAGCATAGAAGGAATTGTTCTGCATTCTAAAAATCCTTGTTTCTTGACGTAGGACAATTGCTCATCTGTCCATCTGCACTTTCTTCTGGATTCTTGCCACCAATAACCCATTTTGATACCTTCCCCACTCCATTGATTTTTATCAAGTGATTCCATTCACATACTGTGAGCACTTGATTGTTTTGGGCTTGTGAGGGAAGGACAATCACATGGAAGCAAGTGATTGTGTAGATATTGATACCCACATGGATAGTGTATATGGGACAGGTGCTATTTCTTAGGTAGTCCTCTAGTTGAGAGAATCATTGCTATCCCACATACACAGCATTTATATGAAGGTTCCTGCTCACACAGTCACTCTGTATGTTAGTTTTTTTTCTGATTGCAATATGTTTGCTGTAATCACCAAAGGACTACTTACAGTACTTGTCAGCTGGTTGACATTTAACCATTACATTAACTACATTGCTATGTACTAAATATTGCATAATGATTATTCCTTTTCTATTCACATACCCTCGTGTGCATTATCATCCATCATAGCCCGCTTTTCCAGCCAGATGCTAAGCCTTCATAACATGGGGTGGTTTTTAATATTTCACCAGTGGACATTTTGTCAAAGTTGAAACTGAATTACTTATCTCATTGGAGAGGGTTGGAATAGATGATTCTCAGGGTCCCTTCCAACTATGATCCTATCTGCTTGTTGTTCAGTTTCTGTTACTAGCACATATTCTTACAATGGTAGAGTTAATGCTGTCCTTAATGCCAGATGTAGTTGATGCTGTAGCAAAAAGCCAGCAGCAACAGTAGCCAGGGATGATGAGAGGTATAATCCAATAATATCTGAAAGGCATCATAATAGTTGCCCTAATCTTGAGAAACCCATGTAGGAGGCTATGAAGAATACACACTCCTTGGCCTTTTTGGAGGCTGCATTGTTCAGTGCATTATCTCCTTATAGCATTCAAGTCAATTTCCCCATTAAAAGAAGTGCTAAATTAAAAGTTTAATGTGCACAAAATGATATGTTTGTATGCACTGAAGTTACAACTTACATAAAGGTTTCCATTAAGCAAGAACATCCACTCCAGGTGCAAGCAGAAGGCTGATGTTTTCCCATTTCAGAGGGTTTAGGTTACCTGATGATCCATCACTGGAAACCCAAACAGGTCCCTTATCATCATTGTGGGAAGCCAAAAGAGAGATCACAAGCCCAGCATGTTGGGAGAAGGAGCTTCCTTCCAGCATAGTGGAATCTCTCTCTGGGATTAGGGAGAAGTTTTTGGACTGTACTAAAAGGTCTATCAGCAAAGCCATCCTATGTGTGAAGCAAGTATGTGCACCTCCAGCCAAAATACTTTTTAACTTGGAGTTCAAACTGTTTAATTCTAGAATTGCGGGGGGTGGGGGACTCTGTATGAAGAAAATTGTTGTGCTGTCAGAATCAAGAATAGGGAAAAGAGCTATTAGCTCATCTAGTATATTTTTCTGCCTTTTCCATATAAAGTGTTGTATTGCATGCCCTCAGCATTAAAACATTTCACCTCATGGTTTGAATGCAAATTGCATGCAGGCTAAGTGTGATTAAATAGAAGTTGTCTGTATGTTGGGGTGGGATATCATAAGGTTATTTTATTTCTCTGATGCTATTTTCACCTCGTGCTTCCTGAGGTAAATGTTGACTCTTTATAAATAATACATCAGCCCTAGACTTGGATTTCTTTTATAAGACAACAAAATGTATAGATAAAAATGGCAGAGACCTATAGCCAAGGAATGAGACAGTGACAAGTATTCAAACAGCTGAATATTTCTTGGATAGAATAAGCAGAAGCTTGAAAGAATTTTTATGGTGAACAAATTAGTTTTCTATCATCTCTGTGAGGTTCACCTCTAACAGAACCACACATTCACAACAGATTTGCCTATATCCCCATTCCTTGGTTTAATGGGCACTAAATATTAAAGGAATTTCATTGCAGATTCTGTGCACATAGCACAAGTAAATAGGAAGCAATAATAATTAAGTAATGTCTATGAAAGCCTAAGTGTTCAAGCCAATGCTGATTTTAACAAGCATCATGGAAGTTATGAACAGTCTAGCTGTTTCTCATGGCAGTCTTTTAACACTGGAGCCTCAGGGGCATATGGATGTGGCTGCTGCCCAAGCTACTTGTTATGCCCAGATTCTACATCTAAACCCCAAAATATGCTATTTCTAGGAAAAGTGGTATGTGAGGGAGGTAATGTTTAGTAGAGAATAGTGGAGATATTCCAAACCTTGGCTTTCATGGTGCATAGTTAAATCGTTGAATTTGCTACTGCAAGAGCTACTAGTCATTCAACATTTAGGTCAGGATCAGAGGCAATGGAAGAGATTTATGATCCCTATGTCCTACTTGTTGTGGGTTTCCCAAAGGTAACTATGGCCACTGTGGGAAACAGGATGTCAGACCAGATAGGTCTTTGGTCTAAGCAATTTCTATGAAATGACCCAGTCTGCCTGCACCCACCTGTCAGTGTTTGTAGCCAATGAGTGAAGTCAGAGCTGATACATGGTGTCCTGAAGAGCTTCCACTTATAGTGCACTTTTCTTGATTCTGTCTAATTTTCTAGTAGTCCTTGGAATCTCCATAGTTTGCCCTTCCTTTTTAGCAACCAGGACACATGTTTCCTGTGGTGGGTTCTTCTGAGATCAGGTACTCCCTAGAAACAATTTTCTCAAATACTAGAACACAATAACTGTGTCTGAATGTTAAAGAATCCTCTCCCCAAACGGCAAGTGTAAAAGAGCCTATGTCCAGGCACTCTCAGAATAGTTAACTTTTAGTGCAATGGTATACATGTCTACTTCAGACGTTTGCTGTGATCAAGCTGTGGTTTGTGATCCTGGTTTGGTTTTAAAGTGGGAGTGGAACTTCTCAAGCTATAGTTTGGCAGCTTTACAGCATAGAGAACTGTGGAAATCAGGAAGCCTTTCATTGAGGCACAATTGAGAGAAAGAAAGTGGGAGGAGGGAACTCTGGAGTTCATCATTCATTCCTGATCTAGGCTATGATTTGTGGCATCTGAATGCAGCCATAGAGGCACATGTCTGGATAATTAATTGTCTCTAGTAGTGCACTACTGAAAAGCAGCTGAACAGCCCAGGCAGACAGAAAAATGCCCAATTCATATGCCTTTTGAAGCAGTTTTGTAAGTGTGGCAAGGAAGTATAAACATTCACACACCTCCATCTTCTCAAGGTGAAGTATGATGGAGGGCTGCATTTCTGAATATTCAGAGGACCCTTCCCCCTCCTATATTTTGAAAGATTACACTAATGAATGCATGTACAGTCTGAATCATACTTTGTGTTGTTTGCACAATGGTAGCATATGAAGACTGAAGCTCCTTCTTTGTGCGTACCACAAGCCCATTTGGATAAATAGGAGAAGTGATTCAGTTCATTGGGGGCTTTTTTCAGCTTTTTTATTTGTATGACCCAATATTTCCTTAACCATGGTTGTTAGAAAAAGATATAAGATGCAACCAGCCTGTTCAACAGACCTAACTATCCTGAATTGTTGCCATAGCTGTTTTAAAAACAAATCTATTCATCCCACAAAATATGCCAAAGCTGTGTTTTTCAGTATTTGATTCAGTTTCATTAAAATACCACCCTTCTTTCAAGGCACTCAAGGTGGCGTAAAAGGACCTCTCTCTAACCTTTCTTTCTATCCTCACAGCAACCCTGTGAGGTGGGCTAGGCAGAGAGCAAAAAATTAATTCCAGTTTGCTCAGTGAGCTTCATGGTTGACATAAATTTTAATCCATGTCTACTGCATTTAGAAATAGGTTTCAAAACAGAAAACAACACGTATCACTCATAATACTTTTTCTGAGATGGAAGTTTGTGATGGAAATCAGATTTTTATAAATCCAATCCACTTTTTATAAAGGTGATAGATGCTGTAAACAAAGCACATCAAAGTCATGGTTACTAGGACAACATAATCCATGTTAATTAAAGCATATTTTTCCAGCCTTGCATCTAAAAAGAAAGATTACAACTTTTCCGTATTGATGTTCCTCCATGGAGAATTACATTTGTATTAATATTTATGATATGCATATTGGTGGTTTCAGCTGGGTAAAATTTGCTCCTACAGAAAAAGAGGAGTTCAGAAGTACTACATATGCTCAGTTATTCAAGAATTATTTTTTTTAAAAAAAAATAAATCAAACACAGCTTTAGGGGATCATTCAAGCCTTAGAGCTGCCGGGTACTCTTTGATATTGCTGAGGTAGTCTGTGTAATGAGGCAGCTAGTGGTTTCATTATAAGTAGGTCAAAGCTTGAACCAGGGCAGTTCTGAGGGCCAAACAATACATTTGGGTGGGGGGGGGGGCTAATAAAAGACTTTGTTTCAGTGCCAATCCATTTGATTGTCACAAGACTGAGGAAATGTACATGAAGGAAAAGATGCCTCTTTGAACTATGTCTCACTGTGAACAGTGAGAGCTGCAATACAAGATTGTTCCTACTACTACTTGACATTTAAGAAAGACAAATATGGGCAGAGGGAATCCAAAGCATTTCTGAGGAATAAACCACAGAACATGTCAGAAGCTTTAAAAAGAACATGTTAGAAACACGTGGCATGAGCCAGCAAAAACACTATGCTAACAGATTTTGGCCCTTAAATAAAAAGTGCATGTCTTTTATTGTATGTGCTCAAAAGTATATGAAAGCACCCAACATAATGGGGTGCATGTATATTAAACACGTCCTAGCACTATGTGCAGCTTGCCAAAGAGACGGTTAATATTCCTATGACAGTCCTAATAACTTTAGGTCATTTCCAAGTACTTCTTCTCCCCTCAGTACTATCAGATTGGGGGAAGGGGCTTCATGAAGAACTTGAGGGTGCCACCCATTTGGCTATCAAAGTTGAGGCAACAAATCATAATCTGGATGAGGATATGCCCATATACATATTAGGCAGTCAGTTCAGACTTTCAAAAATCTTCTCCATGCAATATGGTGGGCCTCCAGTTCAATTTCATAAAGCCGAGCGGCCTGAAGGAAAGAATCCATTATCTCCAATGTAGCACACAAGGTGAAGATAAAATATGGAGATGGCCTAACCTCACCCATTTCTTATCCTTAAAATAAATAAGGAAGCTTTCCCATTTAAAGCCATTTCACAATCTTTACACCATTTGCTGGTGCGACCCAGCTTTTTACGTTAGCAGCCAGTTACATGAACACAGCATTGTCTCTGAACACTTGCCACTTATGTTAGCGCATCAAGTTATGACTTATATAATTAATTTCCAAACAGAAGTTTGCATGCAATGCTTGAAGTGTTCTTATTCTGCACTATGCTGTGCTGCACATTGCATCAGAATCAAAGTCTGGTGTGAAAAACGCCTCTGCCATTACAAACGAAGAACAAAAATGGTAATCAATGGGAGTTGGGTTCTGAAAAAAAACCATGGATAATAGTTAATGGGATATTAGATATTATTCCATTGTTTTGATTCCAGTTCTAGTTAAAAGGGAAGATTCTTTTTGATACACATTCTACCCACATGTTTGTAAAGGCTTCCTACTGCCTTTCCTTATAAATAGACTTGTATTTATTTATTTTTTTTAAGGATGGAAAATAGAACCTAATGCTCCCTGGAGCTCATGTGAAATTATATAAATTGTGGATCTTCATTCCTGGCTTTTTAGTCTCCTCACAAATTCACCTTGATATATATGGCTAAACATGTGTGGGAGGAAGCACCTCCTGCCTCCATGTCTGGCATTACACATCCTGGCTCCAATATCTGAACATTCAGCAAAGGTGTGTGAAAGGAAGTTCTACATGTGCACCCTTCCACACAACCAGGAACTCCCAGACACATGGATGCCTACATCCATGCAGCTGTAGACTCTTGCTTTTCAGACATGCACACTGAATACTTGGGGATGAGGTGGGGCTTATGAGGTGCAAAATTCGGGGGCATCACCTGCTCCCCATTTATGCATTTAGCCTTATGCAAGAAGGCAAATTTGTGAAGAGACCTTTTGTAATATTTGACCTGGCTTGGAGTTCCCATGGAGAACTTCCATTTGGTCAGAAACAGGTATTCTCTGAAGACACTTACCTTCTCTCTGTTCGTTCAAACTGCCTTTTATCCTCTTGCATTTCACATGTGTTCGTTTTAGTTCTTGTGTTACCTTTTCTGCTCACCAATTTCCCTGATATTATAATCCATTGTATTTCACCTAAACCTCCACATTTTTAACAGATTGTCTGAATAACTAATGCTTTACTACTGTTGTTGTTACAGTAAAAACATGCCCTTGGGTTGGGAATGCAGATTCCTCAGATTCCTCCTCTTCACATGTGTGGTTCACACTCAGAAGCTCAAACTGAGTTGTTGCTGATAAATCTGTACTTTCTGTCAAGCATGGGTGATAATGATGCCTCAGTGTGTCCATATGCCTGTCTCTATCCTCTGCTTTCCTTCATGGGAAAAGTTCTCTTTTGGCAACAAAACTCTGGCCCAGGGGTGTGGAACCTTTCTTCAGATCAAGGTCTATATTCTCTTTTGGGCAACCTTTGGAAGGTTAGATGCCAGTGATCAGGATGGTGTGGTAGTGGTGGGAACTGAGCAGAGATATGAGTGGGCAGAGCAACAACTTTGCACAATAGCCTACACACCCCTTCTAGTCTCCAACCAGACAGGCAAGAAGCACTATCAGAGCGCAATGACACATTCTAGCCAGGCAAAAAATAAAAAATAAAAATTGAGGTGCAATTTAAGGCCAGTGTGGGGTGCAGCCTGAGGAGAATCCTGATGGACAGATAAAGAGACCTGAAGGGGCATATTTTTCCCTTGGTCTTGAGGTTCCTCACTCCTGCCCCAGCCCAATGTCACATACTGAGCTTCATGGCTATGCATGATTTGAGCTTGGGTTTCCCAGTGTGACAGTCTTGCCACTACACTACATGGTTTTTAGACAAGCCTCTATCAGTCTCAGTCGCCCAGAAGCAATATGGGAAAATAATACAGGCCCAATTCACATCATTTAATGCATATGAAGTGTTCTGGATGCTGTGAAGCATTATATAAATACTAAGAATGAGTAGTAGTAGTAGTTCATCTGTGCTGGCAAGAGTCAGAAATGACAAATATCTGCAGAAGAAGAAGAAGAAGAAGAAGAAGAAGAAGAAGAAGAAGAAGAAGAAGAAGAAGAAGAAGAAGAAGAAATGGTAATTCTGCACTTCTGAAACCTCTTCCAGCAAAGCATGATTGACACAGATGTGGCTGAAATAGTGAAAAGAAAATGAAGTGAAAAGACGAGCTTCTGAATTTATTCTGAGCTCATTCTGAATCCTTTGAGATCTGGGGTCTTTGTTTGGCCTAACTCAATTATCAGAATTGCCAGGCAGTCGTCAACAGCGTGTTTGGTTGTTGTTGTTTTTTATTAACATGGGATAAGCTAAATAGATAATTAATATGTTACTGCTAAAATATTAGCCTTATGAAAAATGTAAAAGAGTGCTATAGACATTCCAACAAAATGAAGTGGTTGCCAAGGAAATAATTGCATCCCACCATTCTAGCATTTGGGAAAACTTCCTAGAATGAAGAATAGTGCATTTATTGTTTTATATATACAGAAATCAATAAACTGGTGTTTAGTATTTGGTTTAGATTGATCAACTAAAACATTTTGAGCATTAATTCAAAATTATTTATAATACAAGCACATTTGAAAATTGTAGCTTGCAAGTGCCTCTCAGTGTGAGATGAAAAGGAGACTACCTTTATAAATTGATGCTCTGGGACATACATTCAAGGTGCTGGTTTTGACCTCAGGTTCTTCCTTAAAAGATTTGATGGTTGTGGTTTTGCTATTTGCTGTTTATTAGATGGGATCAAGGTGTTTTAGGCTGCAAGTCTAGACACACTCTCTAGGGAACCACTCATTGAACATGGCGGAACTGACTTCCAAGTAAAATTGTACAGGACTGCACTGTTAAGCACTATCTAGCATTTAGTGGGGGGAATTGTATTGTTTATATTCTGTCTATGCAAGATGAATGTTGATGTAAAGTATTATACAGCATGAGAAAATAATACTTTCAATGATTTTGTTCAGCTTGCTATTAGATTTAAGCCATACCTGCCTTTTAATTAATATTTTTTTTATCCCTAAGAAAGATTGTGAAACAGCCCAGAATACTTCTAAACAAATCATGGACTGCATGTCCAATATAGTTTGGTGCTGACATGCTGTACTACAACTTTATAAATAACTACCAAGTTCCTTGTGAAATCTAATCTGCCCGTTTTCTTATTTTACCAAATTTCACTTCTTCTTGGGCCATTTATTAAAGACTGCTTTGAAATTTAAACAATGGCAACTGCAGATCATTTGTGAGAGAGTTTGAGAGAGAAACCAGGACAATTTGTAAGTGAAAAGCAATTTTTGTGGCAAATTAAGCAACAACAAACCCAACACTAATAAAACGGTGTCATTCTTATTTATTTATTTATTTATTATCTATCTATCTCATTTACACATTACCTTTAATTATGATAACATCAAGGCAGTTCACCATAAAATAAAACAATGCAATAAAATAAAATACAATTGGATATACAGCTATAACATTGAAAGATGGATAACAATGGTTATTAAAACATCAGTGGCTTGGGATTGCTGGCCAAGTACTGTAGATAGGTTTTCAGCAATCTATGAAGTGCCCAAACAATTGTTTTGTTACTGTCAGTGTAACAAATGAAAATAGGGAAACCCTACTGCCCACCCACCTGCCTTCCTTAAATGGTGCCTCTGCTGACAATCCTCCAGTTTCAAATTCAGTTTGATGATCAGTTCACTGAACATCTTTTGGTTAGCCTCACCCTTGCATTTGTTCATCTCATGTTAATGAGATGAAGTACTAACAAGAATTATTTCAAAGCATTAATTTTATCATGCAACAGCAAGCTATCAATCTGCTTTTTTTCTTTTTTAAAAGAAAAGCCTGACTAGCTTTTCAGACACCTTTTAATTAAATAACTTTCTAAAGAGATGCTTGTGGAAACTGATATTATAGTTGAAGTCTTGTTTATTCTGTTATATTTTACTCCAAGAAGAACTATTTATCTTAAATAGAACCCAATAAAGCAGACATGTATGTACTTTTTTTAAAAATGTGATCCCATTGAGATGCCAAGCTGAAATTTTGGAGGTAGCTCTTAGAAATATTAAATAATCAATACATTTTTTGGAATTTTTAAATCATATCAATCTTTATAATCACGTTTTAAATTTTTTGTAACTTAAATTTAATCATGTGATATATCATATTAGTTCTGAAGAGTTTGATGTTTTAGCTTTGATGTATCTCAATCCTAAACTGAGCTTTAAAGGTTTTTGTGTGACAAAATTGTCAATTTTTTGACATTTCAAACCCTCATAACTCAAAAACAGGATGAGATGAAAAATTAAATATTTAGATTTTGACTTAGTTTTGATAATTCAACAAGTATACAAAAGGCTGCTGTTTTCTTTAGGATTATTGTGGGAATGTATGAAAAGGATGTTGATTACTTAAAAGGAAGACAGCAGCTATGGCTTCATCTGTTGCAGCTAAGAAGTTAGTCCTGTGGCAATTTACAGATTTATGGCCAGACTTTCCATTAGAGGAGCACTGTGATTGCTTCCTCTCTCCCTCAACTGTTGTTTCCTCTGCTATTCAGGTAACATTGGACTGAGGAGATTTTGTGAGAAGGGACAACTATGACAACCTATGCTCAGATGGCATATGATGTAGCTATGACACTTTAGCTCAAAGTAGCTCAGTGAGGAATTGAGCATGCTCAGTGAGCACTGATTTCTGTCTGATTGTTAAGGGGAATAAAAACAAGGTAGAGAGGGGAAAGAGAATGGAATAGAGTGGTTGGAATCCTGATCAGCAGCACTGCTGAGTAGAACATTTGGCTGCAGGGCCTCACTTCTTTCTACATACAGTGGTACCTTGGTACTTGAATGGCTTGGCTTCCAAAGAAATCAGCTCCCGAACTCCACAAACCCAGAAGTGAGTGTTCCAGATTGTGAACATTTTTCAGAAGCTGAACGTCCGACACAGCTTCCTATTAAGTGCAGGAAGCTCCTGCAGCCAATCGGAAGCCATGCCTTGGTTTTCAAACCATTTCGGGAGTCAAACAGACTCCCAGAACAGATTAAGTTCAAGAACCAAGGTACCACTGTATTTTATTTCTGTGGTGTTGCCAGAGAGCAGCATTTCACCTACATTGTCGATTCTCTGCTATCACCATGTCTCCAATGTCTCCATTTTGTCTGGAAAGTTTACTTGGCAAGGGTCTGGGAAGGAAGGAGTTCACTACCAGGTCTCACTGACAATCTCAAAGGGAAGAGGGAGTGTCCGAACCCTTTATCTGTTGACCTGGGAGCTCTTTGACTTCCTTTTGGACTTCCTTAATCTCCTCCACTTCCTCATTCAATGAAGGCAACAGGGCCATTGATCAATAGGCCATAAACAGCCTTCATTTATTGTGTGACCTTCCTGTTATAACTGAAACAGGCCCACTAATAGTCAAATACCCACACACACACACACACACACACACACACACCTCTTGTCAAGCCTGTTCTCTACTGTGCAATATCTGGAAAGCAAATTTCCAGTTGTCACCTCACTCTTTTCTTTTCCTTTTATAAGACTCTCTAATTTTTGACTTCTGAAGTCAGTACAATTTCAGGAGAGGGGTATTGCAGGGATAAAAACTGAAGATGGCTACATGTGAAGGTTATAACTTAGCAGTGTTCCTAGTTTTGTTTTGAAATGCAGCGTGTCACAATAGAGAAGTGAGTCACAAACTGAGTCATTCCCTTCAAACCACTTGAAATGTAATTTGCCTTTTACAAGATAAGTCATTGTTTTGAAGATGGTGACTAAAAAGGGGCCTGAGTCTAAAAATGGTAACTCACATGGTATAAATTATATTGTCAGTAACTGTCAAAGCCTCTATGAAATTACTTAAAATCACTGGCCTTTGTCATGAAAGCAATAATCAATGATTCTCCCAGATGTCATCCCTGTGGAAACAGAGTCTCTTTCATATCTGTTAGTGCTTACTATTTTTAGGCTATGAACACACTAGTTAGGCCTCCTCTGCATTTTAAGTCACATTTGCACATTGCAGTACACGCAAGAGAACAGGTGAGGATGTGCATGACCCTGCTGGGTTTTTTGCCCCAACAGACTCCTATTCATGAACCTGTTATCTGTGCATGTGCTGCCATCCATGCATGCACAATGCTTCTCTCAAATGTACACATCTCAGTTTAACTGTGAAGGGCCAGTCTGGTGACTGGCTCAGATCCAGTTTGCCCACATTGGTCTGAGAGGGGCAGATCATTTATTTTAATACATGAATTCACAAAGATAATATTTTCAACTGGAACCAACTGTAGCTTCATGTTAAACTATGTGTGTAAACTTTTGTGGTAGTCTCTAGAAATGCTCTTACAAGTAGTAAGGAGTTCGATGAGGCCTTTAAAACAGAACAAGCTGATAGGAGAGGAAGCTTTGTGAGCAATGAGATCTCAGGGCACTGAGTGATTTTTCTCAGTCATGCAAATTTAACTTCCTTTCTTGATGTTTTTGTAACAAGGCTATTGACTTGTTCTGTCCTGTCTGGCTATGTGTGCAGAGTTAGGCTAGCATCTCTTAGAATCTAGGGGTTGGATTATATTTCAAATACTGGCTAAAAATTCACTTTTATACAGATCTGAATAGTTCGCTAACTTCTTTATTGAGAGTTACAGGTGGGTAGCCGTGTTGGTCTGCCATAGTCAAAACAAAATAGAAAATTCTTTCCAGTAGCACCTTAGAGACCAACTGAGTTTGTTCTTGGTATGAGCTTTCGTGTGCATGCACACTTCTTCAGATTCTTTATTGAGAAATACACATAATTTCACATGGTTTTCCAATATCACCCTCAAACTAAGGCAAATAGGGATTGCAATAGATGCCCTTCTATCAGTAGAGACACAAATCTTCTCTCTCATCAAGCAGAGACTGCTAGACCATGAAATCCAAAAACTCTACCCCTCCCAGCTTTTTGTATGTTCATCTGCTTACTTAGGATTGCAGCCCCACCATGGAGTAATGCTTGATTGCTTTTATAATTTAGATAGTACATCACATTGCAGAGCTTTTACGCTATCTCGTCTAAATGCATTCCCCTCATCTGTTTTGTTTGGAAGGTTTCCAAAAAAAAAAAAATCCCCTTTCAGAACAGATTTTGCTCCTGTAATAAGAAAACACCAGATACAAACATCACATAATTTTGGATTGGCCTCTTCTCGATGCTCTTCGCAGAGATCTCCTAGTGACTCCCTTACAAAGGGTCTGTAATCCAATGTTTGTTGAGGGATGATACTCCTGGAACTACCAAGATTGTTTCGGCGTATTTAGCTGAGATCTTTAAAGCTAAATCTAATGTTGCCTGATTTATTCAATGGTGGCTATCTACTCTTTTATATATTGTATGTGTTTGGATTATCAATGTATTTGGATGACTTTGTATGATTTTATTGTTTAAACCTATGCCAATAAAGGCTAATAACAACTGGTTCTAAATCACTGCTAAGATGCTGCAATAGCAAAGCATGGTCTCAAGATTTCAGTTATGTATGTACAAAACATTTTGCCATATTGATTTGTGGTTGTTTAAAATATGTAATTGTCCTGATGCATCTCTTTAGGAGTAGGGAACCTTTTTCAGGCTGAAGACTGCATTTCCAGCAGACCGTCTTGCTGTTGAGAACCACATTCCAATAGTAGATGCAGTCTAGCAAATAATGTTAATGCACCACTAAAATAAAATCCCTGCCTTACAGCTATTCAAAGACTCAGACTTCAAGATGCATCCTGGAAATAGCTTGCATATGATTGCAAAATGTATGGACACTTTTTGCATATTTGCAAGGAACACATGCATCTCTCTGGTGAGATATTGGCTGCTCTGCTTTCATCTTCATACAGCAGACCATCTTGCAGAGGAAGGAGCTGTATTCCTTTCATTTTTGCTGCTCAGGTGCTCACTTAAATTATTGGGAAAGCTTTTCCTAAAAAAAAAAAAAAAAAACCACTGATAGCCTTAGGGCATTAGAGCACACCTAATCCACAAAAAGATCATGCAGATACACCAGAAGAAAAGCATATACGTATAAACATTTATGTCAGATGTGAGAACACATAAATTCCCTATAAGAAATTAATGGTGAGAGTAAGCAAATGCCATTAGAAATATAGGCCTAGTTCATGCAAGATGGTAAGCCAAACCATGGCATAGTGATACCACGCTGGCTTCCAGGAGCTTGCAGTTGCTTTGCTCCTCTCTGTGTTTTTGTTTGTTTGTTTGTTTGCTTGCTTGCTTGTTTTTTGCTGCTGTTGCTGCTAAGCCCAAGGTTTGCTTGACATGCCACCTGAATTTGGGTTTATGGTTAAACTCTTTCCACACTAACCATGGGTTGTATCCAATGCTAGTCCAACTCAGAGTGGACCCATTTAAAGTAATAAACATGACCAACTTAGATTCATTCATTTCAATGAGTTTAAGTAAAACTTATTTAGTGCCACAGATAGGCCAAGGTTTTGCTTAATATGTTGTTCTAATCTACAAGTGTGGTTAAGCTCTCTCCTCCTTTATCATTGATCTGTAGCCAAGGCTTGTTCTTAACTACAGATTGTGGTTTATGAGGTCACAGCTTAACCACAATTCCATGTTGGGACAGCACACTAAGCCAAACTTTGTCTTAGTTGCCACACTGTGCTGAGGACAGGACAGGAGCAAAGTGGTGTGAACTCCTCCCCAGATATGATCTGAGTGAGAAGTCATAGTTTGGCTTATTGTGAGATGCAAACCAGACCAATCAAACTTTCAAGTTCTACTCTGATTCGCAACATAAATATATGTGCTCATTGGCATGCAAGGTGAGGCTGTAATGCTGAATGTATTTTTGGTGAGGATCACCTCTGTGCTGATGTTTTCTCTTTTCTTCCATCTGCACATAAATTTCTAGCAAATCTAATTAGTTATGGATTTATCCTTGACTTTGCATATCCAATTCTGCATGTTTTATACAAAGTCTTAAGAAAAAGAGATCAAACATTAAAGAATATAACATTTTCCTTAGGAGAATTTATCTCCTCCGTGCCAGGAATTGTAGATGACTCCAATATTGTATTTTTGTTTTAAAACCAACAATTGCCATTTCACATTGTAACCTCCTTGTTAGTTCACTGCATGAAGTGATAACTGCACCTGACATATTCGCCTTGTACGGGTATTAAAAACTGACACTTTTCTATTAGAAAAAGAGGGATGTATATATAGTGGAACTGATTGCTGTGCCCAATGTCTTTGGAATACAGAATGGAATGCAGTTTGATACTTTAAAAAAATTAGCATCCCACTTTATGTTCCCCAGTAGATTTTCTTACATGTACTGGTACCTTTTTAGAGCATTTAAGAACCAATTCTAAGACCCTGATTCAGCAGTAAAATATGCAGAGGTTAATCCAAGGATCACCATGGCTATGTGGTGCAGTGCAATGTCGTGAGACACTACTAGTGCAGAATAAGGCCACACACATACACATAAACTGCTTTGAGGTTTGTTTACAATCAAGCAGTGTATAAATTTTATGAAATAAACCATTTACTTTCTGCTCCTGTTGAATTTTGTAATAGGTGAGGGTAATAATGAAGAAAAAAACTGTGAATAGCCTGTCTCTCTGCTGGTGCTTCTTAACTGGTACTTTGTAAAGTTTGGTCTGACAATGGCTCTTTCCAGTGGTGTTGTGTTCTGCTCCAGTGCTGGATCTCCAGTGCTGGATCCCACAGAGGCCAGGCCAAAGAGCTTGCAGGACCATGGATAGTTCCAAGTAAGCCAATTGCACCAACAAAGGTTGAGAGCAGGTTGAATTTTTTTTAACTCCTATTCCTATACAGTACTACCTTTCACAAGCTCAACCCTCTTGTGACTAACTCTAGCTTCTTAAAGAGACAATCTCCCGCCCTGAAGACAGGCACTGCTCCTCTATTCCCTAGCCTCCCATCTGGTAGAGCCAGTGTGGTGTAGTGGTTAAGAGTGGTAGACTCGTAATCTGGGGAACTGGGTTCGCATCTCCGCTCCTCCACATGCAGCTGCTGGGTGACCTTGGGCTAGTCACACTTCTTTGAAGTCTCTCAGCCCCACTCACCTCACAGAGTGTTTGTTGTGGGGGAGGAAGGGAAAGGAGAATGTTAGCCGCTTTGAGACTCCTTCGGGTAGTGAAAAGCGGGATATCAAATCCAAAACTCTTCTTCTACACTGCTGGGCTAGTGAAATCTCAGGAGAGGTACAGTCGTACCTTGGTTTTCGAACAGCTTAGTTCTCAAACGTTTTGGAATTTTGTTGCCCAACGTGGGGCTCGAACCCATGACCCTGAGATTGAGTCTGATACTCTACCAACTGATCTATCCCAGTGTGTTTACAGTAGGATTAATTTTTTTTTATCTTTGGTGTCATTACGTAATGAGTCAGACTCATGTCCCCCCCCCCAACTCATAACAGTATGTTCTAAAAAGTAGATGGTATGAAACAGAACTGTTTGACACTAAACAAAAAAGGAGAGAGAGAAAAAGAAAACCCTGTGTGTATTTATATTACCCAGCTGAGTCCTGTCATTATATGGAATACATAACTGATCTCCCTTTTCTATTATGATTCCTGGGTCGTTAGCACACTGATGATGGCTTTCTCCCAGTCAGTATTGAGAAGGTGCATTGTTCACTGTGCAGATAAGAGCCAGTGTGGTGTAGTGGTTAAGAGCGGTATACTCGTAATCTGGGGAACCGGGTTCGTGTCTCAGCTCCTCCACATGCAGCTGCTGGGTGACCTTGGGCTAGTCACACTTCTTTGAAGTCTTTCAGCCCCACTCACCTCAGAGTGTTTGTTGTGGGGGAGGAAGGGAAAGGAGAATGTTAGCCGCTTTGAGACTCCTTTGGGTAGTGAAAAGCGGGATATCAAATCCAAACTCCTCCTCTTCTTCTTCTTCTTCATGGATCAGGTGCTCTTCAGATGCAGTTGAACTCCATTTACCTTCAGCCCCAGACAGGAGTTGTAGTCCAAAATATCTAAAGGCCACCAGTTTGGGGGAAGGCTGGTATGGCTGTAGCAGCAGAGGGGACCCACTGCAGCAGGAATGGAGGGGGGAATTAAACACTTCACATATCTTTCTGCTTGGAGGCTTGTCCCCTGTCAGTTTTACAGCTGAGTCAGGCTACCTTTTCAATGAGTCCATCACCCACACCAAATATTGATGTCCACATCACAAATTCACTGATAGGCTATAATCTGATTTATGTGAGAGCTTGTAACTCCCTGCCATTGTGTCCAGCCTGGAAAATGCAGCTGAAATCATAAATGACTGTAGCACTCTGCCAATGCTCTCAGAAGCAACAGCTTTTAAAAAATTCAGTCAGTGGAATAGGAGAAGATAGGCGTAGAAAACCAGAAAACATTCCACTGTGGGGACAAACTATCATGGCATTTTCTCAGGGCATGAGTTTGAGATTTTTAAATGAGAAAACTAATTAAACTGAACAGTTTCCTGTTTCTCCCTTCTCAGCAAGTAGTTGATAATGCCACAAAGGAAAAATACTATTTAGATGGATGTAGGGAGGTGGTAATAAAAAATCTTGAGCAATGAAACGGTGTGACTGTTCGCTCCAAGACATATATTCCATTATTTTGGTATTTACAAAAAATAATAAAATAAAATTACTATTCTAAATCTGGACTCATTTACGCATCTCCCAAGGCCAGATATTCTAATTAAAACATACCTGACAACATACCTGGTTTGGGGATTGGA
Organism: Lacerta agilis; assembly: GCF_009819535.1. Taxonomy (NCBI): domain Eukaryota; kingdom Metazoa; phylum Chordata; class Lepidosauria; order Squamata; family Lacertidae; genus Lacerta; species Lacerta agilis. Next base: position 47,807,594 of record NC_046318.1, on the reverse strand, counting down.
TTGGATTAATTATCATTTGAAAAACCCTCTGTTTGAAATGATCTTTATTCTTTCTACTTCAGCCCACTAAAGCATTGGTTACAAGGATAAATCATCCACTATACTTATTTCACGACAGTACATTTATAGTGAACCTCAGGCAAAGGGGCCAAAGGCAGTACTTCAGTTCTCTTAACCTGGTATTCTCTCCAGGCCACACATCCTCCTGAGCCACATTTTCCATCCCCCCTGCTTTGCACCTTCATTCAGTGTTTTTGCCTGGTGAGAATATGTCCTTGAACTCCAATAATGCTTCCTGTTTACCTTTGTGGAGGATAGAGAAGGATGTGTGAGTATGGACAAATTAGCCTGGTGTGCAAAAATAACATTCACATTCATTGCTCTGCTCACTTTTGCTTCTGGCTCCACCCACCACTGGTATATGGTCCTGGAAGGTGGCCCAGAAGGAAATGTGTCCCCTGGGCTAAAAAAAAAGATTCCCCAGCCCTGCTGTATTGTATGCACATACAATGCTCATGAGAGTTTCACCTGATTAGTCTCCCATCACTCCTGGCTACACCAGTTCCCCCACCCGAGGGTGGTAACACAAGAACTGGCCTTTTTGAGGTAGTTCCCCATTTGTGGAATTCTCTCCCCTTCCTTACATATCTTTAGGTGCCTGGTGGGGGGAGCTATTGGTTTTAGTGTTATTATTTATTTTGTTTTCTCATTTTATATTTTTATGTTGTGAACCACATTGTGATCTTTGGATGAAGGGCGGTATACACATTTAATAAACAACAACAAGAAATATATACCCTCAACCACCCCCCAGAAGACAAAATGAGGATTATTATTGTATTTGCTGCAGACAAATGCCTTTATTGGAATTATTGATATCATGCACCTCTTTATGTTGGTCTTTGACACATGAGATGCATGTAGGGCTAACCGTATCCCTGTAAATACAATTTCTTTTAAGTATTTATAATTTTTGATTTTAATTTGTTGTAACCCACCCTGGAACTTCCTACTGAATGGCAGGTGATCAATTTATCTTCTTCTTCTTCTTCTTCTTCTTCTTCTTCTTCTTCTTCTTCTTCTTCTTCTTCTTCTTCATTTCATATTCCATTCCCTATTTAGAGAACAATCTTTTAAGATAGTGTTGGAGAACAGTAGCACATGAGTTTCCCTGCTTCCATTTTAGCACCACGAAGAAAAGAGCATGCCTTGCCAAATACAGCACAAAACAATAATGTGGTTTGCCTGTGGTTTGCCTTGGAAACCACACTTTGGATCTCTACTTCGTGTCCCTGTGCGGGTGGATCTTCAAAAGGAGGACAGCCAACATGCCTACAGAAGAGACTGAGGATTTAGTCTGCAAACAGTGTTTACAGTTAGGGTGATCAAGACTCTTTCCCTTAAGATGCTTCCCTTAAGATACTGGTCAAGGCAAGATCATGTCACATTATCTCTTATTCAGAAGGCTGTTGTGAGATAAGACTACTAGATCAAAATTCGGGTGGCAGTGGTGTAAGAGCTGTGCTGTTTGTTTAGTGAAGATCTGTGAAACTGATGTTTTCCAAAATGAGAGTGACAACAGCCCTATGCAATTGCTAGGTATAGGTATAGGTCTGCCCCAAGTCTCATGCTCTTTTCCTAACATGTGTATGAACACTGCAGACATCTTATAGGGAGGGAGCCTTCGTGTGTAAAGCTATATTTGCAAGGCTTCACAGGTTCTCAAACCCCAGTTGATTGAGGTGTCCAGATCCTATTTTGTTGTTGTTCAGTCGTTCAGTCGTGTCCGACTCTTCGTGACCCCATGGACCAGAGCACGCCAGGCACGCCTATCCTTCACTGCCTCCCGCAGTTTGGCCAAACTCATGTTAGTAGCTTCGAGAACACTGTCCAACCATCTCATCCTCTGTCGTCCCCTTCTCCTTGTGCCCTCCATCTTTCCCAACATCAGGGTCTTTTCCAGGAAGTCTTCTCTTCTCATGAGGTGGCCAAAGTACTGGAGCCTCAACTTCAGGATCTGTCCTTCTAGTGAGCACTCAGGGCTGATTTCCTTGAGAATGGATAGGTTTGATCTTCTTCCAGATCTTATAGACACATGTATATTTATAACTAGGAGCACAGTGGCATCATCTCTGCAGACATTTTTGCTATGTGCATGAACATCACAGTAGTGCCCAGCAAGGAGCACACAACATCAGGAGGCAGGGCTACCTGCTCCTTGCTCCCATATTCACCAACACAGGAGTTATGAAGGCCAGCAGAGGGCTAACATGTTAAGGAAATCCTAAGGGTCCCTGACATTACTCCATGGCCAGAGGACAAGGCACCACAACAGCACAATTGCAAGCAGATTGCAAGGATAGAAGCAATGTGTGGTGAAACGGTCTCATGTTGCTTTTAAAAACTTCCTATAAATGGCTCATGAACAGAAGTGAATCAGTTGGCAGTACTGATGGCTTGAATGAGAGAAAGTCCTCAACTATTAATAGACAATGGGAAATCAAAAGATGAACTTGCATGTATGAACTTACCCTAAGTGATAACTGATTAATGCACATGAAGGTTATATTTGTGCAAATTGAGAGTAATCTTTTAGAGTACCGGTATCTCTTGAGGGAACTGAAGAGTCTGAAAACCAGCTTAGATGCTGCCTACCAAAAAGCCACTATCCATGGCACTGCTCTATGCAGCAGAGACATTGATCCCCCCCCACACACTTTGATATGAAGTGCTACCATGGCTAAGAGCTTTTTGGTAATTTGCATAGAGGAAGGATAATACCTAAGCTGTCTAGTTTTTTTTAACTTGAAGGCATTTGCCTAAAGCTGCTGCAAACCACCCAAACCGTTCTTAAATTCATTTTGTGCATTGCTGCATTGTACAACCACCTGTTTCCACTTCCAGCAATAAATCCTCATAAATCCTTCAATCCACAGCTTTAGTGAGAAAAGTAATTTCTGTTTTGACTTGACACGTACATTTTCAATATCATGACAAAAAGCCGCAAATTACTCAGTGACATCAATCAAATATCTGAAGAAGTGTGCATGCACACGAAAGCTCATACCAGGAACAAACTCAGTTGGTCTCTAAGGTGCTACTAGAAAGAATTTTCGATTTTGTTTTGACTATGGCAGACCAACACGGCTACCCACCTGTAAATCAATCAAATACTTATTCTACGTGTGTTTGGTATCATTCAGCCCTCCTGCAGTAGATTTATCTGGATCTGGTGATCATCAGGTGATAATTTCTATTTCTTGTATTGACTTCTGAAAGCACTGACTATTTTCTGTGTGCTTCATTGAACCATGTGTTGTGCTTAAAGACCCGTAACTATTCAAGATCCTGCAGTGTGTGTTTGTGGAACTCTGTCAACAAAAACTCAGAGTATATATATGACACTTTTGTACAGGTGGAATGTAACTGGGGAAAACAAAATAGAATACGAGAAAAAATGAGGTGTTTTTTTTCAGTGCTAGGCTTTTCACCTTCTGTATATTTTGAAATGTAACTGGGTCAAATGAGGAAACTTAAGCTAGCAGCCAACAACAGAGATTCAGTGTTGATGCAACATATCACCTTTTAAATAATTCTTATTGTATAGTCTAGGAGGTGAATCAGATCCTTTCCATCAACTTTACACATCTGCCATATTTTCCAAAGCTGCATCAGGGCCTTACTATCCAATCTAGTGAGTTGCTGTGCCCACCCTGCAGCTCATCTGTAACAACAAACAACAACAACAACAACAACAACAACAACAACAACAACAACAACAACAACAATGTATTATTTGTACCAGACACATCTGACTGGGTTGCCCCAGCCACTTTGGGTGGCCTCCAACATATATAAAAACATGATAAAATATTAAACCTTAAAAAGCTTCCCTATACAGGGCTGTCTTCAGATGTCTTCTAGAGGTTATGTAGCTACTAATCTCCTTGACATCTGATGGGAGGGCATTCTACAGGGTGGGCGCCACTACTGAGAATATTACACTTAACTGGGAGGAGGGTTATTGGGTTGTTTTTAATTTGATTATATATTTTGTGGTTTTATATTTTGATTTTGTTCTGTGAACCACACTGAGACCTCTGGGTATAGGGCGGTATATAAATTCAATAAATAATAATAATAAATAATAATAACAATAGCTGTCTTATATGCACCAGGATTACCCTGCCTTTCTTAGAGATGTGCAAACCACCCCCAACTCCTTGACAAATGTCACCTTTCTTCAAATTCTTTTTTCTTCCAAGAGAATTCCTGCAGAGATTTTGCCTGAGTAAAATTTGCCTTAGATTTTATTCTAGCCATACTTCTTTAATCAACATTGCAGTTATTAAGTCTTCTCTACAGAGCTGCAGCAGAGCTATACATTCAGCTTTCATTCCTGTCGTGGGCTACTCAGTTGTTTTATAGTAGTTTTCCCAGCCAATCAGCAAATTTTCCATGAGTGCTCTCTTGGGGGTTGGTTTAGATCACTGATAGAGCACAGGCAAAAGGTCCCAGGCTTAATCTCAGACATCTCTGGGTAAGGCATGTGAAAAAACTCTACCTGAAATTCTGAAAAGCTGCTGCCAGTCAAAGTAGATAATACTGATCTAATCTGACTTGATATAAGGTCACTTCCTGTGTACGTAAATGGATGGTTCTTTTTTTAAAAAAAAAATCTGTATTATTTTTCTCATAGTTTCTCTGCAAGTTTGCAGTTGCTCTGGTTTTCAACAATTATTATGTTATATAACAAAAAAAAAGATGCCACGAAAATGGCACCTGTAGCCTTAAATAATTTTTCCAAACCATGAACACCTGGAGAAAATGTAAATTGAAAAGTGTTTCTATAAACTTCGTATATCAAACAAAGAAAGCTGAATTGTCAATGTTATAGCTGATAGAGCAGCTCCCATTATCCAGTTGTCGTCCAGCAGCCCTTCTTATGTAACTTTTTAATTTATTCATTCATGTATCTGGAATTCTGAGTATCTGAATATTTTGGCAGTTCCCTTTAGATAAATTTGACTGTATCCCTGCTTAAACTATTGCAAAATGTACAAGGTCCATGATTGATCTATTCTTGTGGTTTTCTTCCTTCACTCCTGTACCAAAGTAAATTACAAACATGTTTTTCCCCCTTTTGTAGTTGTTATGGGAACAATTTTCAGATCTTAGCAGCAAGGCCTGTGTGCAATTATTCAAATACCACTGGAAAGTAGAAGGACTGCATTTGCAGCAAAACTCCATTTAATTTATACAGTTTCAGTCTCCCTTCTGCTAATATACAGAGCAGAGACTCAGCAGCCTAGAGCCTGCCATTTGCTAGCTGAAGTTATGGAAAGAAAGGGAAACACTGGTGGAGTTGTCCTTAAGGCTGTATTGGGTCCCCCAGTTGACTCCTGTCTTCTCTTACCATCTCCGTAGCTGGCTCTTGGCACTTTCCCTAGGCCATAGAATTAAAGCTGCAGCCATAGAGATAAAGCCGCAGTGCCTTGGTTTCCTAGAAAATCCTTTACTTCTCATGGCATTGCTAAGCTTGAATAGCTGGTCAGTTTCATTAGCTGGAATCGTGTATTTCAGTAGTTGGAGTTATTCCCAGTAATCAGTGGGCTGCTAGGTGAAAAGTCCAATGACACAAAGAAAAATGGTTCTTGCTTCCAAACTCTTCAAAGCCAAATTAGTTTGGCTGCAATGATGTTAAAAAATGTTGTGTAACACCAGTTAGGGCATTGCATTTACTGGCCATTTTATTGCATCATTTGATCAATTAATTGCAACCAGAGCGGCGGAGCTGACAGTTACTCCTTTGAGGATTCTTTGCTCAGCATTTTATCTTCTCTAATGGCTTTTGGTGTAGGTTAATTTACAAGGTAAAGGAGTTGCCAAGGTTTTACAGTATTATATATTTATATGAATGTAGCTTGACAATGAATACTGACCTGTAACCTTAAATATGATGCCCAGGGCCAAAACTTTGGATGTTTAGCTAACAGAGAAGCCAGACTAGATACATTCTTCTAGCAAACATTTATAGCAAACAGTATTCCTACCTAAAGTGGTTATAACACTAGTTACATGATACGGAATGATGCCTCCCATTTTAAAAAATCCAGAATTATCCTCATTCCTCATCTACCAGTATTCACTACAAATTTCAAATACCCAGATGTTCTATGTATCTAAGCAAATAAAAACAACAACAACAACCAACAACATTTGAAATGTTTTATTGTATTCTGTATGGTTTGTTTTGTTGGAAAATTTAATAAATTCTTTATTAAAAAATAAGATTCTATGCCTATGATGTGAGCATCAGGTCCCCTTTTGCAGCTATTGAGCCCTTCCTGCTTTACCTTCACAAGAGGCATGTAAGGTGGGCTAGGTGCACCAAGAGCACAATCAGTGTAGTTACAGCTCGTATAAACCAGTGATGAAACTAATTGTGGGGGGGATGAGTATAGCTGTACCCTGATTTCTCTTTGAAATTCCATTTTCCTTTATTTGAAAGACAGTGTGATGTGGAGGAGATGGTGTGATAGGTTTGATCAAAGGAGATCCAGTTTCAAATGCCTGCTTAGTCACCATAAATTCAGTGGGTGGCTTTGTCCAAGTCACTATCTTTCAGCTTAATCCATTTCAAACTTTTTTGTAATGTGAACATGAAACAGAAAGCTATAGTACCCTGGGGATGCAACAAGGTAAAGAAATGTCAAAATAATTCTATTCTGATTCAAAATGTCTCACCATGGCCAGAATCCTTGGGGTATAATCCTTGCAGTAAGAAATCTTTGCACATTTTGGCAACATAAAGTAATTACAAACAATGTTGCAAGGTCAGTGTGACCTGTAAGAACTTGTCTCTTCAGATTTTGAAGCAGCTCCATGTTCCAAGCTCATTAGCTTGGCCCTTCATTCCAGCTTTCCACAGCACGGTGCATAAATCCTGTAACAGGTATGGCTTTTGCTATTAACACAAAGAGTTAATGAAATCTGTCACAATGCTAAAAGCTTATTTAAAAAAACCCAGCTATCAGCTTGTAGAAGTCAAGGAGGCTTGCTTTCAATCATGCGCCAAAGAGCTGATTTCCTCTGAAGTGGTGTAAGGTGATGATAATGATAGGAAAGGTGGAAGAAGAAATTACAGGAATAGGAATATGATTAGCATTTAAAGGACAAAAAATATCCAGATATTCAGATGACATTACAAATGCTGGTCTAATGATCAAGAGAAACAGGACAGGGTTTTGAACCAGCATGCTGTGGACCTCTTCATTTCATTCAGGGTGGGGGTGGGGGGCACATCAGAAGCTAGAAAGCCTTCTACACTTAGGTAGATTGTTGCTTCACACTCCAAACAGGCTGCTCCCAATACCACAGAGAGTTGAAGAATTCACCATCTCTTGCCCACCTTGTAAATTGTGTTCTTGCTCTTGCTCGTCTGGCATTAAAGTTGGCTCTTCTGCTGGTCCCCATATTTACTTACTATCCCTTGTCCATTCAATGTCCTTCTTTACAGCACTGTAGAGCAGCTGGGTAATTGGGGGGGGGTGACCTTCAGGTTGAGGATACTGTCATATTGGAAAGAGATGGAACACACAGAGCTCCATCTGATTATTGGCCAAGCCATTACATGCAACACTTGGCCAACATTCTACCCTCTATTGACATAGCATGGAATACATGGCACTGTGATGCCATGTTAGGCCAGAATTAGTAGAGCAGAAAGTTGGCATGCAGTCAACAGTTCATCCAGCTTCCCACTTGGTACAGCTGAGGACTAAGCACACTGTTCTTGTCCTTCTGATGTTCAGTTGTGCAAAAGCACATTTGCTCTTCCAGCTGCACATAGAATTTGGCAATCTGAACACAAGTTTGATTCTGTGAGAGATTAGTTAATCACATTAATCCAGGCATAGGCAAACTCTGCCCTCCAGATGTTTTGGGACTACAACTCCCATCATCCCTAGCTAACAGGACCAGTGGTCAGGGATGATGGGAGTTGTAGTCCCAAAACATCTGGAGGGCAGAGTTTGCATATGCCTGCATTAATCTGTCTGGAGGTCAAGCATGAATGGATAATGTTCTCATTTTTAATTCTCTCAGGCAATAAATTTCCTATAGCATTCTTTTGCTTGAGCATCAGCCTGTATGAGCACATGTGTATAGGTATGAGGAATGCATGCCTCCTGTGTTTGGAGGTATTCCAGTTTGCTGCATCAGAAAACCTAGATACTGTAAACATTCGCTGAAAGGATGCCTGGAGGGACTCAGCTCACATCTACCTTCTTAGTTACAGCTGTCTCAAATAGTTTAGTGGTAGGGAAATTTATCTTTGCATGGTACTGTGCTTGCTATGATCCAATTTTGGTTTCTGTCCACTTCTCTTGAACTGTCAAATGTTAGATCCTTTCAGAGCCCTAAGAGTAACTTTGGGGCATTTCTGGGTCTGAAATTATTCCATGATAATGCCGTAAACTCATGCAGTCAGTGGTTCTTTAGTTGGTGTCCTGGTATACTAAGTCTCATTAGAATGTAAATTTGTTTTGCCCTAGGGAAGTAAAGAGAAAGCACATGCCTGGCACATGCAGCTATAATATATAGAAAAGTTTCCCTCTACTCTTTGACCATACATGTCAGTCATAGTTTTAAATAGGCACAATATTTTCCCTAAAGTTCTTCAAGTGTATTTCCTTAAATGAACTAATCTAGCAAATTCCCTTTAGCAAAAACTGTTTAGTCCTGCTCAGGATATATATTAGCATTCACTGAATATGCAGAAGGATGTGAGACTTTTGCAGGTGAAGTGATAGTTCTTTTGGATCCTCGGTGGGAGGGTGAGAGGCAGGAGACTGAAAGGGAGGGTAAGTCCAAAGGTGAAAGAACTGACATTGGTTTACATTTATTAGTAATTCTGTATTGATGCTACATTTTTATATGTTAACTGTGTGCTTTTTGTAACATTTGTTGCTTAAGCTGTCTGTTGTTGCTTTAGTTTTCTGTACACTGCTTCTTTTAACATAGTAACTGGTGTAGAAATGGTGCAAATAAACAATAAATTCCTCTCAAGGTGGTGTGCAAAATAAAACAATAAAACAGTGAAACAGTGAAATCACAATCATATAACTAAAATGCTAGTGCCAACCCAACTACTGTGTCTCAGCTATGAATCCATGAGTTTGGCATACTTTCAGTGCTATGATGACAGGGAAAGCCGGCCTGTGTGGCACAGGAACACCACACAAGGGGTTTTTGATGCCTAGGAAGAGGGCAGGAAAGGAGCAGCATAAGGAATATGTAACGAGAGGGGATTCTCTTAAACTTCTCACAGAACAACACCACCCTAATGGCTGCAGGAAGGGACCATTGCCTCAGCACAAACTGAGGCTGATTTAATCCATCATCACAGCAGCATGGGAGCTGTGAGCGCTTACCAACAGGTTCTGCTCCACTAACCTTCATATGCAGGAATTATGTGAGCAAAGCCAGTGACTCATAATGCCAGATGAATTGGCCTAAAGTGGGAGGCTGAAGGGATTCAGTTTGGAGATAAAAGAGGGACAGATATGGATAAGTTTGCATAGATTGCCTTCCCTTTAGCTGTTGTGATGCGCTCAAAAGATTGTGTAAAAATAGCTCACAAGCACTCACCTCTCTGTTTTCACTTCTATTTTTGTTTAATGAGCATTGGGGGTGATACTAGTCATATATATTGTTGGAGGTCTTTTTGTATAGCTTTTCTTTCATCAGAGGTCTCAGGCAAAATCTTAGGTACTTTAATTACTATGCTCAAGTACCACAGGAAGCTGCTTTCTGGATTAGAGATCAATGGTTTCTGAAAGTAGCATTACCCACACACATAGGGACTCCTTATAGCCAATAACTATATAAAAGTGGCAAATTTTCTTTCATGCCAGTGGGAATTTTTAACACACAGTGACTTTCCTCACTTGAGAAACCAATGTTTCCTTTGCATCTTGGATACAAGAGTCATTACCAGATAGACAAAGATCAACGGACTTTTGCTTTGTAAATTAAGCCCCACAAGAAGTGCATTGTAACTCTTTGAAGGCGAGTTCCCTTGATTTCTTCATTCTGCTCTCTTCAACCAGACTTCTTGATTGTCTTGTGTTCTGTTCATAGGTCAAGAGGCTCATAGGTTAGGTTTCATCTAGGTCCTCCGGTTGACTTTTACTTTGGGATAAACCTGAAAGTATTTTATTCATGCTACTTTACAACGATATTCTATGGAAGTAAATATTAGACTCCCAAAAACTGCCTAGAGACTCTGTTACAGTGGAAATTGAAATTTACAGGAGTAATCCCTGTTGAAATGGTACTATGATGTATACTGTAAAATCTGACTGAACACCTCCCCACCCTCACCTCCAGTTAAGCAAATAGAACTTTACCTGCTAACTGCCAGAACTTCTGAAGGGTTTTTTGTCAGGGAATATGGAGCAATACTCCACCACACTTTGTTATTTTATTAATAATAATATACCAGTGTGGTGTAGTGGTTAAGAGCGGTAGTCTTGTAATCTGGTGAACCAGGTTTGCGTCTCCGCTCCTCCACATGAAGCTGCTGGGTGACCTTGGGCTAGTCACACTTCTCTCTCAAGTCTCTCAGCCTCGCTCACCTCACAGAGTGTTTGTTGTGGGGAAGGAAAGGAAAGGAGAATGTTAGCCGCTTTGAGACTCCTTAGGGTATTGACTGAACGACTGAACAACAACAACAGGGTATTGATAATTGTTGTTCAGTTGTTCAGTCGTGTCTGACTCTTCGTGACCCCATGGACCAGAGCACGCCAGGCACGCCTATCCTTCACTGCCTCCTGCAGTTTGGCCAAACTCATGTTGGTAGCTTCGAGAACACTGTCCAACCATCTCATCCTCTGTTGTCCCCTTCTCCTTGTGCCCTCCATCTTTCCCAACATCAGGGTCTTTTCCAGGGAGTCTTCTCTTCTCATGAGGTGGCCAAAGTACTGGAGCCTCAACTTCAGGATCTGTCCTTCTAGTGAGCATTCAGGGCTGATTTCTTTGAGAATGGATAGGTTTGATCTTCTTGCAGTCCATGGGACTCTCAAGAGTCTCCTCCAGGAGCATAATTCAAAAGAATCAATTCTTCAGCGATCAGCCTTCTTGATGGTCCAGCTCTCACTTCCATACATTACTACTGGGAAAACCATAGCTTTAACTATACGGACCTTTGTCGGCAAGGTGATGTCTTTGCTTTTTAAGATGCTGTCTAGGTTTGTCATTGCTTTTCTCCCAAGAAGCAGGCGTCTTCTAATTTCGTGACTGCTGTCACCATCTGCAGTGATCATGGAACCCAAGAAAGTGAAATCTCTCACTGCCTCCATTTCTTCCCCTTCTATTTGCCAGGAGGTGATGGGACCAGTGGCCATGATCTTAGTTTTTTTGATGTTGAGCTTCAGACCATATTTAGGGTATTGATAAAGTGGGATATCAAATCCAAATTTCTCCTCCTCCTCCTCCTCCTGCTCCTCCTCTACTCTGTTATGTGTTTCTTCACATAAAATTATCTCAGCAATCAACAACAGTAGCCCTATAAGGAATGCCAGTGTTATGATGTCGTCATATAACAAATCCTGATTCATTTCATAGTACCTTGAAATCATCTTGCACAAACATCTGGTGTGGCCACATTTGGAACACAGTGTCTAAGCTGCCAGAAAGGGCAACCAAACACAGTAAGGTAAGTTCTAACTTTTACCATAAGGAGAGTGTCAGGTGTTTGGGGCTTTTAAATTTACAAAAAAGATGACAAGAAGTTTATAAAATGATGTATGATCTAAAGAAAATTGACCAAGAAGGCTTTTTCTCCCTCTCTAATAGCAGCACTGACTCACTCAATGAAATTGATTGGAAGTATATATAGGACAGACAGAGCTAAGTACTTCTCCACAGAATCTATAATAAACTTATAGATTTCACTGCCACTAGAGGAAGTGATGGTCACTGACTTTAAAATGGAATCAAACAATTTCACAGGAGAGGAGAGGGATTATATCAATGGGCATTAGCCTAAATTTCTAAACAGAGCCTACAAGTTTGCAGGTAGTGTGTCTCTGAGGCTGCAATGTGCACACTTACCTAGGAGTAAGCACTACTGAACACAGCAAGACTTCTGTGTAAGCATGCAAAGCATTGGACAGAACATGCTGGATCTCACAGTGCCCGGTGGGGGAGGGGTCAAACCAAAGAGGAGCACGGGTGACTTCATTCTTTGTTTCTGGGCTCCCTAAAAACATCCAGGAAAAGGGATGCAGGACTAAGTGGAGGTTTGATCTTACTCTACTATTCCTAGGGTTAGGAGTGTGCGTGCAGGGGGAGGGGTGTTATTCTCTTTATATATCTATACCTAAGATAAATATTGCTGCAAGGCTCAAAGCAATAGCATCTTCCATTTGAATACTAAAATGCAATGGGAGATGCTGTCTTGAAAAGGCATTTCCACCATTTATCTGTTTCCCTGTGCTGCCATTGCCATTCCTGGGATCATGCATGTCAGAATTCACCAGTGTGGGGCCCACAGAGGTGTTCCCTGACACTCACAGAGACCCCTCCCTGTCATTCCATCCCTATTGAAATAAGGTTGAAAGCAGCATTGTACTGTAGGCTACATAATATGTTGTGGTGTTTCTTGGTCACAATGTGTGTGTTCCACCCACAACAGTTTTTCTGGTTTGCACATGTGCCCACAGGCTCAAAAGGACTGGTGGTTGACATTAGAGTAGTCTCTTCTTAAAGAAAAAACCAGCTGACTCAAAATTGTCTGTCACTGAATGGCACTCCAAAACTCTCAAAATCACTGCCTGAGGCAATCTACCTCACCTTACTTTGTGGTTGGGCCAGCTATGGCTGAGTTTCTATTACTAGCAGCTTTTTCAAAAGCTGTACCACTGCCATAAGGAATATTAACACAAAGATATCTAACATATGCTACAGGATGTCTGAGCATCATCTAAGCAATCTTGTTTAAACCATAGTCCAGGTGTTCTTTTGGCTTTCAAAAGCTGTATCTATTTTCAGCAATGCAGCTTAGCAATTGCTCATTCTTACTTCTACAGCCAGTACCATTCCTTTCAGAAAGAATCACTGCAGCAGCCAATGTGTATTTCACTGTTCTTTGATGACACTGTAAATTGTCTCCCTGTTCTACGAAAGTCTGAAGTTACATGTGATTCTATACGTTTATATAAATTGTTGAAGGCTTATTGCTATTTCATTACAGCATCCATATTAGCTTCCTGCTCCTGCCTTGCTGATCACCTGCCTTTTCAGCAGGAAAGACACAAAAGATTATTTCAATGCACATCTCTGAACATTCGATCCCTGTGCACTTAGTCATCCATGCAATGGAGTTTAATGGAACTTTTTATTAAAATAATTTGGGCCCTGCTCTTGCCAAATTGATCCCTATAATAAGTGTTCCAAATGCTCAAAGACTAAATATACGGCTGCCTCTTAGAATACAGAGTACTCTATAAACTCCTTTTCTTCCTGCAATATATTTTTACTGTGGTGCTGTTGTTTTTTAAAAAGAGTAGGAATGTGCTAAAATTCATTCACAGGTCAGACAATGATACTGATAGGCAGACAAAAGGCAGAAATTATGTGCATTTAAAAAAGAAAAGCAACAAAGATGCAAATGTGCATCTTCACTGAGAAGCAAGACCAACTGAGTTCAGTGACATTTACAGTGGTACCTCGCTTTAAGAACAGCCCTGTTTACGAACTATTCGGTTTACGAATTCCGCAAAACTGGAAGTAGTGTTAGTGAACATAACCTCAGTCTATGAATGGAAGTCGAACACTGGAAGGGCACAAGCGGCGGGAGGCCTCATTAGGGAAAGCACGCCTCGGTTAGGAATGGTTTCAGTTTAAGAACGGACTTCCAGAATGGATTAAGTTCGTAAACCGAGGTACCACTGTACTTCTTACTAAGTACGTATGGATTGCAACCAAAGATTGTATAGATGTAAGCCTACTTGTGCTGTTGCATTTGCAGACCCCCATGCTATATTATTTTAGACACATGCTACAAAGTTAGTACCTCAAGGACTACTTCTTTCCATATGAACCTACCTGGACCCTGAGATCATCTTCTGAGACCCTCTTTTGTGTGCCTCCTCCTTGAGAGGTCCAGAGGGTGGCAACACGAGAATGGGCCTTCTCTGCAGTGGCTCCCCGTCTGTGGAATACTCTCCCCAGGGAAGTTCGCCTGGCACCTTCATTATACACTTCAGATGCCAGGCAAAAACATTCCTTTTTAACCAGGCCTTTGATTGATCTGATTTATATCCTATGCCCTTTGAAAATGTGGTTTTTTTGGGTTGTTGTTTTTATTTTTATTATGTATTTTGTGGTTTTATATCTTGATTTTATTCTGTGAATCGCCCTGAGACCCCCTGGTATAGGGCAGTATATAAATAACAACAACAACAACAACAACAACAACAACAACTTATTTATTAAGTAGTTTATACATTTTTTCTAAATAAACAAATAAACTGTGTGCAGGATTTCAGCCTAAGGAAAACTCTAAGATGCAATAAATATGGCAATATTTGATCTACTTTCCTATCTGAATCCATTATGAATTTGCAAATTTGAATATGTTTGTAGATCCAACAGTACACCAAAATACTGTTATATAGTTTAATTTATGTCAGCTGAAATCAATACAGATTGGCATTCTGGGTCATGTGCCAGCATGACTTAGCCACTTCTGGCAAACCAGAGCAGCGCACGGAAACGCTGTTTACCTTCTCGATGGAGCGGTACCTATTAATCTACTTGCACTTTGACGTGCTTTCGAACTACTAGGTGGGCAGGAGCTGGGACCGAACAACAGGAGCTCACCCCGTCATGGGGATTCGAACCACCAACCTTCTGATCGGCAAGCCCTAGGCTCAGTGGTTTAGACCTACCTCCATGGGGGTCGCAAATATGCTGACCTCAACTACAGGCAGCAGGATGCTACCTCTGATGATATCCCTGCAAAATGAGGTTTTCAAGGGCAGGGAGAGGCCATGAAGGTTTGAAACTGAGTCGGCAAAGGATATGCCAGATCCTAAAATAGGCTAGCTACAAGCAAGTTTTAGAAATTGGCTCAGTCTTATTCTCTCTGCATGCCACTCCCTGTTCTGCCCTGGCCTACACAAGCCCCTTGGCTCCAGGTGTAACGGCGCTCTCCTTCTCTGTTAAGCTCCACTGCTGCCTGCCAGGGGCCTGGATTGCACCCTTTGCCAGTAATTACACCTGTGTGTGGAACTTCAAAATTCTCCCTTCCCATTGGCTCATTCAATGTCCTATTCTGTGTTGTTTCTTTGTGCTTATGGAACTGTTTTCTTATTGAACCTCTGGTGTTTGTGATTAGATAAGCCATTTTCTTGATCTGTTTGGAAGTTTTAAAATAAGTGTTTTGCTTTTGAACCCTAAAAAAATAATGGGACCATCTTTCATAACCACCAATTGGTCTGCTTTGAGTAAAATGTTTGCTCATCTTCAAACTGCATGCACACACGCACGCACACACGCACACACACACACACAAACACAAATGAGCTATTATAAAATATTGCCCCTTGGCAAGAGCAAAACATACTGGCACCTATTTCATTGGGGTGCATAATAGCTCCGTCCCTTAACAGCAAGCATTTGCTAGCAAAGACTGGGACATAATAATAGCAATCTTTGCATACCCATAATGGGTGTTGTCTGCAATGAGTCCCATTAGCTTGGCTGTCAAAAGCTTGACTTATTTTACCCATGAGCCAGCTGATAATGGAATTAGCGCCGCCACCTTTGCATCTTGTGATAATTCAAAAGCCTTTGATGCTTATGAGCCGAGTACTTCAGAGCTGTTTCAATAGATGTTTCCTAGATTCAGACACATGAGGATGCTAGCAATTATTAGCTAGTTATCTATTTACTTGCTCGTGTGTTTGCAAGCTGCCAGGCAAATTTAATCAAATAATAGGATGCCTCTTGCTTTGTCAATGAAGCTTTTTATGGTTTTTACAGCTGCTTTCCTTGCCTACAAATATAATAAATGATTTGAACTCAAACTGGGCCATCCTTTGACCTTTTATTTCGCATGTCGAGACCATAACGGCTCCTTTTGGGGCTGTCTTGTAAAAGGCAATAGCCTGCCTCATAAGTCAGGCCTGCTTTACTGCAGAAATATGTCTGGCTTGTTAGGGTCTGACGTGTTCAGAAAGCTTATAGCTCAAATGCTGCCAAAGCAATAGATTTCTCCATCACAGAGCAGTAGATAATCTCAAACTTTCACTGTTATGATAGATCCAAGGCTGATTTTCTTACAAAGTCAGAAGAGGCACAGATGTCAATTATAAATGAATATTGTATTTCCAACATCTCATTCATACAATGGTCAGAGAACAGATGTTTTGGCTGATCCTACATGCTATGCCTAGTGACAAACATTTGAAAATAGAGAATCTCAGGATGGATTTGGTAATTATTTTTATAATGATTGGCAGATCTCTTAGCATCTTACTGCTGTGGGCTTACCCCTAGCGAAGGACAAAGAATTCTCTTTGAGCAAGAAACAAGAGCACAATAGCTTTACTTAGAATATTGACAACACTTAGCAATACTCTAAGGAAGATTTGTTGAGTCTGAGGCTGAATAGTGAATTGAGAATAGCCAGCTGCTGCATTTAGACAAAGAGTACAAGCAATCTTGATTGCATAGCTACAAATATGTCTATTGTCAGGTAAGGGTGGAAGAATGAGACATTTTTAAATGACACTTTATTTTTAAAAATCCACCTTTTGCATATGATATTTTCCTGGAGGTTTTTGAGCAGGCTCCACCACCAATTTTCCATTCCACGTGTTGATGGTCAGACTGTGGAGGGGGACTTTTCACAGAATATTCGTGTGTGGGGGGTGACAGTAAGTGTGAAATCCTTCAACAGTTTGCGTGGAGGCAAGAAAGAACATCCATGACATCTATCATCAAACCAGAAGACAAAAAGTTTTAATACAAGGTAACAGCTTCTCCTCAAAGCCTTTTATTTGTTGGGGGGGGGAGTTCATTATTTTATGTCCTTATCTCTGTGGATAAGATCAGCGCTGGACGCTCGGGTACGCGAGGCGTTCGCACATGAGAGTGTTTTTAGCTCGATGCGCCGAGGTTCTCCTCGTTTTCTTATTGTCTCATTCCGATTTTTCTTATATTCCTGAGATTGGGGAAACCCCTTATTGCGCTGCCTTGAGCTCCTGTCCCCTGGAATTACCCCCTTGGGTTTTGGGGCAACTTACATCTTCCATTCGGGTTGAGCTGGAGAGCTGGACCATAAGGAAGGCTGATCGCCGTAGAATTGATGCTTTTGAATTATGGTGCTGGAGGAGACTCTTGAGAGTCCCATGGACTGCAAGAAGATCAAACCTATCCATTCTCAAAGAAATCAGCCCTGAGTGCTCACTAGAAGGACAGATCCTGAAGCTGAGGCTCCAGTACTTTGGCCACCTCATGAGAAGAGAAGACTCCCTAGAAAAGACCCTGATGTTGGGAAAGATGGAGGGCACAAGGAGAAGGGGACGACAGAGGATGAGATGGTTGGACAGTGTTCTCGAAGCTACTAACATGAGTTTGGCCAAACTGCGAGAGGCAGTGAAGGATAGGCGTGCCTGGCGTGCTCTGGTCCATGGGGTCACGAAGAGTCGGACACGACTGAACGACTGAACAACAACAACAACAACAACAACAACAACAACAACATCTTCCATTGCTTCCTTCTAGCTCTCTATGTCTGTCTCGAGACACCAAGAGCCCAGACTCCGACCCGATGCTAAGTGCACTGATCTGGAAGTCCAGCCTTCTTATGTATTGATTGGGCTGAGTAATCTACCCAACTGAATTGCACTATTTAACCCATTTCCAAATAGCACAGCCAGGTCTGTTTCAACATAGATTAAGTTCAGGGCTGTTGATTCACTTTCATCTGTCAGTAGCTTTTGAAACCTTCAGCCATGATATTCTACAGAACCAGCTCTGTGTGGGATAAATCTGCCTCATTTAACCAATATGCTCAACTCTAATTAATCCATGAAAGGGTTAAGATCACCGAGTAAGATGTACTGTCAGGCTTAGCTAGGTAACACCCCTTCAGCTTGGGAGGAAGAGTTACCAAACTCTCTATTCTCTTTCCTCCCACTATGTGAACCCACCAGTAGGGATGTCTCAGCTTGATGCTCCAGACTTAGACTGTGGCTTTAGCAAGCCATATTTGCGTTTCTATACAAATAATTCAGAAACTGTTTCATTGCTTGCAATGCCTTGTATTCCATTTCCAGCTGATGAAGACTTTATTCCGAAACAGTTGAACTATTCCGAATATACTGTCCTTTTGAGACATCTGAGAGATGTCTTCCTTTGAGACTTTTGTGAGACGTCTTCCTTTGAGAGACGGCTTGGCGTTCCTTGCTATTCACTGATTTGTTTGATTCTTTGTTTGACTCTTATATTTATAACAACTTGTAGTTACTTGTATATTTTGTGAGATGTGTTGTATGATATATACATTATTTTGAAGTGGCTTATTCATATATTTTGAATGACATCATAACCAATTAAATATTCACTAACAGTTATTAGCCAACGTGTTGCATTTGCATTTTTGTAGATTGTTACATTTTGCAACACAGGGGTTTGTGTTTGTTCGGCTGTATGGAAAATTGCATGAATTTGAAATTTTTGTAAGGAAACAATTTTTAACTTACCAATCGTGTGGTCTTTTTCTGTGCTAGGGGAAGTGGGGAGCTTCGGAAGCAACTTTGAAGGGGATATTTTAAAGGTCTAACAGACTCTTTTTTCATGCTTTACTTGGCTGCATGCTTTGTGATTTTAAATCTCTGCTGGAGCTTTCTCACCAAAGAGTACTTGCCCCAAACCTGGATCTAGTCATCCAGGGAATTCTCCTTTTATTTTACTGTATTCTAGTATACAATCAAACCAACACTCTGTGGGACATAGTCATCCAGGGAATTCTCCTTTTATTTTACTGTATTCTAGTATACAATCAAACCAACACTCTGTGGGAGATAGTGATGTTGTGGTTCCATTCCTATCTATGGAGAGCTCTGCTCTGAGATACTGCAAGTTCCATTTGAT
The DNA here is from genome assembly GCF_009819535.1 of Lacerta agilis. Lineage (NCBI taxonomy): Eukaryota > Metazoa > Chordata > Lepidosauria > Squamata > Lacertidae > Lacerta > Lacerta agilis. The sequence continues at coordinate 47,788,424 of NC_046318.1, read as the reverse complement.
CCTCCATATGGTGTATCAAGTGGTGAATGAAATCATTCCAGGATTTGGATCAATATGCTGAAGACACTCAGCTCTACTTCTTTTATATCTAAGTCAGATATAACTATGCAGCTACTGAACTGGAATTTGGACACTGTAGTGGACTGGATGAGGGGCAATAAATTGAGATTGAATCATGACAAGGAGGCAAGGTAGTTTTTGTGTCTGTTAAGCTGGTGTTGAACTGGTTCTGGAGGGGGATGTACTTTACATGACAGAACTAGGTATATCTCGTCATTGTCATTTGAAGCCTAGGTGGGCTTCATGGCTTTTCCCAGCTTTGATTTTGTTGGACAGAGATAGCCTTGCCACGTAATCTTCAGCCACCTCCAAGGTTAAGTAAGGTTAGCAGTAATGCCCTTCAAAATAATAATAATAATAATAATAATAATAATAATACAGAGATTTCTGCCCATCCCAAGAAAGCAATACTAGAAAATGTGTCCTTTTTTCAGGAATAGAATACTTTTGGGAAACTGGAGGTAGAGGTAGGGAGGAATTTTAGCCTGACCCTACAAATAAGTCATACATAAGAACTGCTCTCCATTGTAGGTCCCAGCATGTGAGAAAGGAAAGATAATGAAAGCTTATAGTGAGAGAAGTATGCGTCCAAAATGACTAAGCCTTTGGGCACAGGAAACGCTGCCAGAAGCTTTTGGGACTCTTGTCACTGACATATCAAACTGTGAATCAAAGAACTGCTGACAAGGATGGCCATGTGTCAGCTTAAGAAATCTACTGCATGTATTAGAAAGGTGCAGTTCTCCTACCCCACCCCCATCTGTTTTTAACTCCTTCAATCAAGAGTGTTGACAACTCACATGTAAGTCAATGTTTCATAATCTTAATGGCAGCTGCAGTGTGATTCTTCAGCAAACACAGAACTTGAAGGCAATAATGAAAGGGTCAGGCTCTGAGGTTGTTTCTGAAAACAGTGGCTTTGACAAATGTTTCAAATGGAAACCACTTCAGATAAGACTGTCACTGGTAATATTCACTGATTGTTGCACATGATTCAAAAAGAATGGAACAAAAATAGCTTACCATCAAGATCTCTAAGGTTCAGACCCCTTACTTTAGAGATGGAGAACCATAAGTACAGGAGCTCAGAGTTGCCCTTCAGGCCTTTCTGACTGACTCTCAGAACTCTCCCCAAGCCACATGCCCTCTCCTTGGATAGGAATAGATTGATTATCACTGAGAATTATCTACCTATACACATACAAGTATAAGGCAGTCATCACATAGCCCCCATTGGAGGGCTGAAGGTGAAAAGGGTGCTTTTCATTGGAGGCGAAAAAGAGTGCTTAGCAAATGTAATGTGTGGGAGGAGGAGGATGCAGGAGATTATTACTGGCGTGCTTTGTGTGCAAGGCAGTTTTCACAAAAGGAGGGAGGAGGCATTGGCATGGAGGTGGTGAAGGTGAAAATGGGTACAAAGCAGTGCTGCAGAATAGAAGAGAGAAGTTGCTTCAGAAGATGACTCAACTTTATCCACCACTCCCCTGTATGTGTGGGAAAACAATAGAAATACTGGAGACAGACCCAATTTTCAAGAGATACACACAGAAGGAGGCCAGGAGAATGGGCCTTTTTTTGGGAGGGGGTTATTTTTGGAGTTCTGTTGTGGGGCAGTAGAACTGGCTGAGTGTTAAGCTGTGCCTCTACCTATGTAGATAAACATACACATATTCCAAAATGCCATAAGCTTCCAGCAAACTCCTTCCAGAGGAAACAAAACCCAGACTAAGTTAGTTGAGCTTAGTCACCACTGAAAAGAATGGGACTTAAGTGAAGGCATGTCATTAATATCAGTAGGATGTAAATGTAATCTGCTTAGTCTGGATTCAACCTGGTGTGTTTTAGATGACTGCAGATACTTGCAGACTGTTATTGTAGAGTTGTATTCAATCCCTTAATGGCAAATTCTGATTGCATAATTACCATATGTTGAGTGGTCTTTCACAACAAACATGCTCCCCTAAAGGATTGTACTTTTTTGCAATAAATAAACTGATCCAAAAATGCACTGGAAAGTGTGGAATAACACTTGCTTTGGTGCAATAACACCTAACTGCCTCACAAATATTTCACAACGATTGCCCACTGAACATGCCACCTGGAAATACCCTGTGTGGTTGTTAGTTTGTGTTTCTAGTGAGCTGATAGGGGCCACTCATGGTTCCAGTGACATTTGCAGCCCTATTTTGAATACACTCACAGTAGCAATTGGGCTTTCTACCTGCTTTCTCTCCCCCCCCCTTTTTAACGTGAAAACTAAAAAGGCTGCCCTTGGACCACCTCCAAATACTGTAAAACAGTGTATGTATTCAAAAAGAACTTTGCAAACATTCAGAGAAGTGCAAAGCCCAAGTCTAACTGTTGCGAAACCTCCCACCATGTGATTGTGATAGGCAAAGATAAAAGCAGGGCCTCTAAAAATTATCCGAGCGAATGAGTTCAAAAGATTGTTCACATGAGAGAAGGCAGTTCTTGGCTTTCCTGCTCCCGGATCATTGAGCCCACTGAATTGGTCCATGGTGCCTACTGCGAGGGGGCCGTGCAACTGACACAATATTATTAACAATAATTAATTACATTACATTGTTAAAATTAAGTTGTTGGTTGTTTTTTTTAAAAAAATACCCCATAATAAAAATACACAACAACATGATCCTATTAAAATATAAAGGTTCATAATTAAAATGCATACTAAAGCAAGCCTATTAAAACACCACCACCACTCAAACAAGGGACTTGGTTGAAGAGATCAAAGGAATGCCTTTGTGTCTTCAAAAACTGGTGGGATGCCAATACAGACGTAGCCTCTCATTTTTGCACTGGAGTAATATGTCCTTCTTGACAAATGCTTCTTCACCAGCCATAGTTTTTCAAAGGGTGAATTGCAGTTATCATGGAATATGTGACAATGGCTATATTGTTTTTATGCAGGAGAGGACACAGCTAGCACATCAGCCTAAGGTAGTACAAGTTACCACTGGCCATTGTCACCACAATGGGCATTAAGTAACAGCTTCCTGAACTCAAGAGATATTCAAAAAACACTTTGCAAGTTATTATCTTTGAGCTTAACCTATTTTACAAAGGTTCATTATGGAAGGTGATCTTCTGGGTCAGGATAGAGTAGGAACAAATCTAGTGTTTAAAAATGCAGTGCTAGAAAGTTGGGAGGGGAAAGCAAAATGGAGTGCAAATTTATCTTAGGGTTGATTTGTCTACCAGCCTTCCTTTGGGGAGAAGGCTGCATAATATAAAGAATGTCTGTAAGCCTCAGGCCTCAGAACAATATTTAATGCTCAAATAGCTTTAGAATTTTTTCATTCCCAATAAGCATTGAAAATTATAAAAGCTTTTTTGCTAATGTATGAGCATATTTGTTTGTTGCAAAAGCATTCTTTTAATATTCAAGATCTTTGCCATATTCCTATAGAAGCAATGTACTGTAGTTGTAATGTTTGTAGATTGTGCCAAGTTGCAGAGAAACATTTTGGTGAAATCATTCTTGTTGGCAAGCAGAGCAAATAAATAGCAGAAAGTCTCAAATTCCTCCAGGCATAAATGAACACCAGACAGCAGCTGGTTCTTACACAGAGGTACAGTTAATAGTTGAGTTTGGATCCTAACTTCCTGTGAGTCTCTGCTCATGGGATGTATCCATTGGGGTTAAGAGAGAGACAGAGATGATTATTGCCAATTCCCCCTTTCCGCCTAAAGAACCCAATGCTGCCAGAAAATCTGCTTCAATGGGTGGGGGAATCCCATAGAATAGTGTGGGAAGTGGTAGCAGAGGCTTCAAGGGGAGGGAGGGGGGGAATGCAGGATGATTCACTGGATGAAAGTTCCTTCCCTGAATGGAATAACAACGTAGAGCTTCAGATTACCTTTGCAAAAGTCAGGTTGGACTACAGCTGATCATTTTTGAGCATTCATCTTGATATGCTTGTGTGGTCCTATCATTAATCATTCATTCATCCCACACTTTTTAGTGCATTTCCTTGTCACATTTCTAATAACAAAAAGTATTTTCTAAAAATGGATTTATCATGCTGGGGCAACAAAGCACTTTAATCCACTTTAATTGTGCAAACCTGGGTATGTGCTTGAATCCCTTCTGAAAAATACTGACAGTCTGGAGGCAACCTCAGGATCTAAGTCCTAGTAACTTGCAGCTAAATGTGTGAACTGCCTCCATTGACAAGCACTGTGTTTCTGCTTATGTCCAGTGATGTAAAAGCTCTGCGGCATTTGATCTGCAATGGTGTGATTCATGCTGCTGTCATATAGCTATCCTTGTGGTTCAATGTTTTAATATCAAGGCAGAAGTGTAGGAAGGAGCTTCTGATAGCCAAACAGTACTACCACCTTTCAGCTATCTCCCGGCTGATATCATTAGTTGCATCATGAGGACCACATGGAACAGTATCAGCTGCAGGGATAATTAGGAAACCAGCAGAGCCTGGATTCCTGTTGCGGGTGAGTGGGAGGCAATATTTTAAGCACACCTGAGCCTCTCAAAAAGTGCATGGCAATGAGCCCTGAGACGCACATTTCTCCTTGCAGTGGAAAAAAGATGGCAAAAGAGTCTCCCCATATGTTTTCTCGGGATGATAATCAATTAATTAATCCACAACTGTGCCACTACTGTCCTGGAGATTATAACATTTAATTATAAAATGCAGTCCTGAATTTCCAAAGGAGAGATGCCACATGCATGGCAATATGGAGGGGAGAAATGGTATCATGACACAGAAAAGCCTAGCATTTGTAAGTTCGTGAAAGGATGCCTTGAAGAAATTTCC